>NC_083404.1:106617623-107242623 GCF_020745735.1 Hemiscyllium ocellatum | reverse complement strand
TATTGCTGGACTGGCAATCAATATCCCCCACGCTAATGCTTTGGAGTCAAATGCTCAAATCTGACTGTGATAGACAATGAAATGTAAACTAAATAAAAATCCAAATAAACATAATTTTTGTTTTAACTCTCAGTGGCAACTGTAACCTTTGTTTTAAAATGCAGGAGATTTTAGAAGTTTCAGATCATGACAGTCTACAGACTCTATGTGCCTTCATTTATGACTGTTCTATCAAACTGTGACTCCCACAGTGCAGGTTTAAACCCTAAAAACAGTCAAAATGGGTTCTGTTTGAATTCAGCACCACCAGCAAAAATTGGATCTGATGGAATTGGGATAGTGGGTAGAATCAGTCATGTCCAGGTTCCCCAGTTGCTTTTAAAAGTTTTTGAAGTACTACTAATTCCATAAAGTCAAAATCTCAGTTTTCATTCACTGCACTGGCTGACAATCTATCTCAAAAAATGTTGGGAATGGGAGGTTACAAAATGAACTAAGCAGACAAACCTATGGCAGATGGAGAACAATGATCTATTGAACTATCATACATTGCACCTAACAAACATAAAACAGACCATTTTTTTTAATGGTAATACTCATGTCAGTTCTCATATTGTGGCATGTGATTTGCCCACACTTATTGCTATTTAGACAAACACCATGGAAACTTGACACTGGCTCATTATTTTCAATGATTGTAGCACTGATCTAAATGTGGTCAAACTTATCCTCAAACCTGAACAGTAGCTGTTAACCTTGGGGGAGTTACACTCAGTAGAAGTGAGCAGCTGTTGGTTGACTCTACTTACAATTACTGAATATAGAAGCTACACACTGTGGAACAAGGAAGGTACTTACATTCAAAAATATGGTGCTACAGGATGTGGTATTTTGCCAGATGATCAATCCTAGTATCTTCTGGCATTTGGTACCTCCATCTGTATGTAGAACAGGGTAAGGATCATTTGAGGTATTTTCTCCTTTGTCTTTGGTCTTTTTGGTCATCAGTGGTAGAAGATATAATACTGGAGAGTAGCTACAGAAGATAACAAGAAGATTTATTTCATGACACCATTAGGAAAATAACATTTCGGCAAGCATAATTACAATGAGTTTATACAAATACATCTGTTCTCTCTGAATGCTAAAGTAGAATTACATATTCTAGTAGAACCATTGGGTTTGGGTATAGTAACCATTCCTGAGTACAACTCATTTGGCTTAATTCCCAGGGAAATGATGCCCATTTCCTCAAGTTATTGTTGAATATGATTTATTAAGGGATGCAAAGTGTCAACCCAAGTGTGTGGAGACATACGGATCATTATCTTTCCTTAGCGAAACAGTGTATTGTGTTTGCGTAATCCTGTGACCACAGGAACATAGGAATTAGGAACGTGCAAACATGATCATGGTTGATCTAATCCTGGTCTGCATTCCCTTCTCCTGCCTGCTCTCCAGAGTCCTTTATCCTGTTTTTCATCAGAAACATATCTATTTCTTCCTTGAATCTATTATTGATTCTGCCTTCACCGCACTCTGAGGCAGCGGGTTCATCTGATTCACAACCCTCTGAGTGAAGTACTTTCTTTTCATCTCTCTGTATATCTAAACCTCTTGTTGGAGACTGTCCTACAAGAGGGAACCTCTGTTCAAAATCCACCTTATTAATTCCCTTTAGTATTTTATATACCTCAAACAGAAGCCCTCCCCATTCTTCTGAAGTCCACTGAATACAAGCCCAAAGCATCCAACTACTCCTCGTACAACAGCCTTTTCACCCCTGAAATCAATCAATCTCCTCTGAACTGCCTCATGTGTCATCATACCTTCCTCATATAAGGAGGCCAAAACTAGACACAATACTCCAGAAGGATGTCACCAACACAAGATATTAGAAAAAACACATATTTACTTTTATAATCCAGTCCTTTTGCAATAAATGCCAGGATTCATTTGCCTTCTTTATTTTATGCTGAACCTGCAACCCACTTTCTGCAATTCATGCACAAAGATGCCCAGATCTCTCTGCATTGATGCATGCTGAATCTGCTTCCTATTTAAATAATAATTTGCCTTTTAATTTTTCTAGCCAAAATAGACAACCTGACACTTATCCACATTAAATTCCATCTGCCAGATTTTAGCCCATTCAACTAGCCTACCAATATCTATCTGTAAACTCTTTATCTCTTCATCAGAGCCTGCTCTCCACCTATTTCATTTAACATCTGTGAATTTTGCTATGCTACTGTTCCTGCTTGCATATCATTTATATTGATTGTAAATAGTTGAGGTCCACGAAATGAACCCTATGGCACCCCTAGTTACTGTTCGCTATCCAGAGAGGTACCCATTTATCCTTACCTGCTTCTTTCTATCAAGTCAGCCAATCCTTTATCCAAGTCAATACTCTATCCTTAGCATCCTGCGATTTAACCTTCTACAACAGATATTTTTAAAGTGATGCCTTGTCAAATGCCTTCTGAAAGTTAACAATTTAGGGTAACCCATCTGAATTAATTTTCACTGCTGTGTTTTTGCAACATTTCCACTTTTCAAATAACGTTGAGAGAAACACACATTTTCCTGCTCATGAGGAAGGCTTGTAATTTTGAATAACATACATATTCTGTGCTATCTCAGCTCTTTATGTTGTCCCTTTAATGGTAGTAGCCAGTCCTCATACCCCATGCAAGCTCACAACTGTAGGTTGTTCCTTCAGCCAAGGAGTTTGATCCGAAAGGACGGTGACACATACATCTGTGTCAATCTTAAAATTCATAAGATGATCATATAAGTAGGTTCTGTGAAATTCAGAATATTTGGATGCCTCGGGTATCATTGCTCAAAACAGGAAGTCTACAGAATTGATCTCTTTGCATGAGTACACCTTCGACTCATTTCTGCTCTGGAAATGTGTTTTACTTTTGCACATTCTGTGAAAATGACCTATAATTCTACAATTTATGCTTGTGAGGTTTTACTGCTTTGAGACTGTCTCAATAGCTCTATTTTTAATCTGCCATCTTTAAGCATGTATTCTCGCATTAACCAATGCTTTATTCATTCTATATGACTATGGCAATGCAAGTGAATATCTAAATACTGCTTAAATATTAAGTGAGTTTATGACTCTACTTTTTCAGAGTTCCAGACTGCTACCAACCTCTGAGTGAGAAAAATTCTCCTCAACTGTCCTCTCTGCCTTATGTATCTTACTTTGAATCTAAGTACCCCGATTATTGATCCCTCTACTTCTGTAAAACGTGTCCTCAACCCTATCTATAGCCCTCATAATCATCAACATCTCTATTAGGTCCCCACTTAATCTTGTCTGTTTCAAAGAAAATAACCCCAGTCTTTCCAATCTTACTCATATTTCAGACTTTCTAACCCCATCCTGGTCAATCTGCTCTACACCTTCTGAAATGCAACCTTATCCTTTCCATAACATGGTGATCAGAAATGCACACAGTATCCAAGTTGGCCTCACCATCATTTTATAGTTCCAGCATAGCCTCATTGCTTTTGCATTCTCTGCTTGATGAATAGAAGCGGAGTAGGGCTCCTGAACCAGAGCTCAACTGCTCCAACTGCTTTTCTTTATTTTCTTGCTTTTTTCTCATTATATTTAGTTTTTTTTCTCTCTGTTTACCTTCTGGAGGGAGCTCAGTTGTGGAGGCAGTGGCAGTGACAGCAGCAGCTAGAGAACCAGAGCAGGGACTTTGGCAGTCAGCCATGAGGTGGTTGATGTGCCTGCGTAGGACTATGGCGGTCGCAGCATCGCAGATGTGGCAAGGGGGCCCAGAGTGGCACCAGCGTGGGACTCTGGTGACCTGTGGTGAGACAACTTGTGAACCCAAATGGCAATCAGCAGCGAAATGGCAACATGAAGGTGCAGGGGCTGACAGATCGAACTCAGTGCAGGGGAGAGACCGAGCCCTCATGGAGAAAACCCAAGGTGGAGCGACTGCTGGCCGATGGCTAAAGAAGGACTGTAATTTGGAGCTTTATTTTTTATTTACTACTTTATACTGACAAGGCCTGTAATGATGAACTTTTAAGTTACTTCTTTATTTCTCAACTTCTTCACCTAAGATTTTGTACTAAGGTATCTTTGCACCTAAGATGGCATTGTGAATGGCAACATTGTGAACTTTTCACCGCACTCCTGTACTTGAGTACACATGACAATAAAATCTAATTCTAATTCTAAAAGCAAGTATTCCATATACCTTCTTAACTACTGTATCTACCTGCCCTGCTATCTTCATTGATGTGTAGAATGCACACCAAGGTCCCTTTGAGCTTCAATAATTTCCAGGGTCCTCCCTTTCATAATGTAATCAGCTGTCATGTTAACCTTCTGCAAATGCATTACCTCACACTTTTCCAGGTTGATTCCATTTGTCATTCTCTGCACACCTGAGCAATCTGTTGATATCCTCCTGCAGTTTACATCTGTTCCCCTCACTTTTTACCATTCTACCAATTTTAAGCCATCAGCAAGCCTCTTGATCATGCCTCCTACATTTAGGTCCAAATCATTAATGCACATCACAAAAAGCAAGAGCCTCAACATTTGCGACACTCAACACCCACTGGAAATAAACATCCCTCTACAATCATCCTCTGTTTTCTGTCTCTCGACCAATTTTGGAACCAATGTGCCACGCTCTTGACCAGTCTACCATAAGAAGTCTTGCCAAATTCCATATAGACCACACCAAATGCATTACCTCATCAACACTTGATTACCTCCTAAAAAAGCTATCAAATTTGTCACTTGGACAAAATCATACTTTATCCTAGTAAAAATAGCCTTTCTCCAGTTTAAGAGCAAAGAACAAAGAAAATTTACAGCCCAGGAACAGGCCCTTCAGTCCTCCAAGCCTGAGCCGATCCAAATCTACTATCTAAATCTGTCACCCAATTACTAAGCATCTGTATCCCTCTGCTCCGCACCTACTCATTCATCTGTCCACACGCATCTTAAATTAATCTATCATGCCTGCCACTACCACCTCTGCTGGCAACGTGTTCCAGGCATCCACCAACCTCTGTGTGAAGTACTTGTCACATGTATCCCCCTTAAACTTCCACCTCTCACCTTGAAAGCATGACCTCTCATTATTGAATTCCTCACCCTGGGAAAAAGCTTGCCTCTAACCACTCGGTCTGTACCCTTCATGATTTTGTAAACCTCCCTCAAGCTCCTTTTTTCTAATGAAAACAAACCTAACCTACTCAAGCTCTCTTCATAGCTAGCACCTTCCATACCAGGCAACATCCTCGTAAACCTTCTCTGCACCCTCTCCAAAGCAGCCACATCCTTTTGATAATGTGGCGACCAGAACTGCACACAGTATTCTAAATGCGGCCGAACCAATGTCTTGAACAATTTTAACATGACTTGCCAGCTCTTTTACTCAATACCCCATCCAATGAAGGCAAGCATACTATATGCCTTCTTGACCACTCTATCCACCTGTGCACCAACCTTCAGGGTACAATGGACCTGCACTCCCAGAACTCTCTGCCCATCCACTTTTCCCAAGGCTCTTCCGTTCATTGTATAATTTGCTCGAGAATTAGTCTTGCTTAAATGCATCACCTCACATTTGTCTAGATTGAAATCCATCTGCCACTTTTCCACCCAACTCTCCAGTCTATCTATATCCTCCTGTACTCTCTGACAGTCCCTTATGCGTTCCGCTACTCCACCAATCTTCGTGTCATCTGCAAACTTGCTGACCATACCAACAGTGCCCTCTTTTAGGTCATTTATATATATTACAAACAACACTGGCCTCAATACTGACCCCTGTGGAACACCACTGGTCAGCTTTCTCTATTTTAGAAACTCCCTTCAACTATTACTCTCTGTATCCTGTTGCTCAACCAGTTCTATATCCACCTAGCTAGAACACCCTGCACACCATATGACTTCACTTTCTCCATTAGTCTACCATGGGGAAACTTATCAGATGCCTTACTAAAGTCCATGTGTATGACATCAACAGCCCTTCCTTTATCTATCAACATGGCCACTTCCTCGAAGAACTCTATTAAGTTGGTAAGGCACGATCTCTCCACACAAAACCATGTTGCCTATCATTGATAAGCTCATTCTTTTCTAAACATAAATAGATCCTATCCCTCAGTACCTTCTCTAGCAACTTTCCCACCACCGATGTCAGGCTCACTGGTCTATAGTTACCTGGAATATCCCTACTGCCCTTCTTGTACAGGGGGACAACATGAGCAACCCTCCAATCTTCTGGCACTTCACCTGTATTTAAGGATGCCACAAAGACATTTATCAGGGCCCCAGCTATTTCCTCTCTTGCCTCCCTCAGCAACCTGGGATTGATCCCTTCCGGTCCTGGGGATTTGGCCACCTTAATAACCTCTCGCCTACCCAACACATCTTCCCTACTTATGTCAACGTGATACAGACTAATCAAATTTTCATCTCTAATCTCAAGATTCATCATGTTCCTCTCCTCAGTGAACACTGATGCAAAGTAATCATTCAGAATCTCGCCCATTCTCTCAGGTTCGACACACAGCTTTCCTTCATTATCCTTTAGTGGACCAATCTTTCCTCTAGTTACCGCTTGCTTCTTATATAAGAATAAAATGTTTTGGGATTCCCCTTAATTCTGCTCACTAAAGCTATTTCATGACCCCTTTTAACCCGCTTGATTCCTTGTTTAAGACTTGTCCTACTCTTCCGATATTCCTCCAGGGCCCATTCTGTTCTTAGCTCCCTAGACCTTATGAACACTTCCCTTTTCCTCTTGGCTAGTCGTACAATTTATCCTGTCATCCACGGTTCACAAATCTTGCCCTTCTTATCCTTTGCCTTCAACGGGACATGCCTATCCTGCACTATCTTTAACTTATCTTTGAAAGCCTCCCACATATCAAATGTGTACTTCCCTTCAAATAGCTGTGTCCAATCCACATTTCCAAGCTCCTGCCTGATATAATTGGCCTTGGCCCAATTTAGTACTCTTCCCTTAGGACCACTCTCATCTTTATCTATGAGTATTCTAAAACTTACAGAATTGTGGTCACTGTTCCCAAAGAAATCCCCCACCACAACTTCTACCACCTATCCTGGCTCGTTCCCCAGTACCAGGTTCAAAATGGCCTCTTCTCTCATTGGACTATTGACATATTACTCTAGAAAACTCTCCTGGACCCTTCTTACAAATTCTACCCCATCCAGACCTCTGACGCTAAGTGTATCCCAGTCAATATTGGGAAATTTAAAATCTCCCATCACCACTACCCTATTGCCTCTACATCTTTCCATAATCTGTTTACTTATTTGTTCTTCTACCTCATGCTCACTGTTGGGAGGCCTGTAATACAGCCCCAACAATATAACTGCCCCCTTCTTATTTCTCAGCTCCACCCATAATGCCTCACTACCCAAGCCCTCCACAGTGTCCTCCTTTAGCACAGCCGTGGTATCATCCCTGACCAGCAATGCAAATCCAACCCCCCCCCCCTTTTACTTTCCTCCCTGTCTTGTCTGAAGCATCTATATCCTTGAAAATTTAGTTGCCAATCATCATGCTTTTCCTTCAACCAAGTCTCTGTGATTGTAATAATGTCATACTCACAGGCACCAATCCAAGCCCTAAGTTCATCTGCCTTACACACTATACTCCTTGCATTAAAGTAAATACATTCAGGCCACCAGTTCTTTTGCACTCATCTGCCCTCTGCCTACTCTTCCCTTTATTAATGCTATCTTCATGATTCTTACAGTCTCCAGTCTCCACCTCACTGCCTACTTGTTTTCTCTTCTGGTTCCCAGTCCCCCGCCACATTAGTTTAAAACCTCCCCAACAGCAGTAGCAAAAACTCCCCCGAAAACATTGGTTCCGGTCTGGTTCAGATGTAGACAGTCCATTTCATAATAGTCCCACCTTCCCCAGAACCGGTCCCAATGTCCAACAAATCTAAACCCCTCCCTCCTACACCGTCCCTCAAGCCGATTGTTCATCCTGCCTATTTTTTCATTTCTACCCTGGCTAGCACGTGGCACTGGTAGTAATCCTGAGATCACTACCTTTGAGGTCCTCCCCTTTAACTTGTCTCCTCTTCTTTCAGGACGTCATCTTGTTTTCTACTTATATGGTTGGTGCCTATATGCACCAAGACAACTGGCTGTTCACCCTCATCTTTTAGACTGCTCTACAGCTCATTGGTGATATCCCTGACCCGAGCACCTGGGAGGCAACATACCATCCGGGAGTCCCGTTTTCAGGCACAGAACCGCCTATCTACTCCCCTCATAATAGAATCCCCTATGACTATGGCCCTACAAGTCTTTTTCCTGCCCTTCTGAACAACAGTGCCCGCCACAGTGCCATGATCTTGACAACTGCTGCCCTCTCCTGGTGAGCCATCTCCTCCAACAGTATCCAAAACGGTGTAGCTGTTTTGGAGGGAGATGACCGCAGGGGATACCTGCACTGCCTTCCTACTCTTTTTCTGTCTTTTGGTCACCCATTCACTGTCTCCCTCAGCAATTCTAACCTGTGGTGTGACCAGTTCACTAAACGTGCTAGCCATGACCTCCTCAGCATCGTGGATGGTCCACAGTGAGTCCATCCGCAGCTCCAGAGCCATCATGCAGTCCAACAAGAGCTGCAGCTGGACACACTTCTTGCAAGGGTGAGAGTCAGGAATGTCAGACATGTTCCTAAGCTCCCATATCAAGCAAGAAGCACATGCTACAGGTCTGAGGTCCTCTGCCATTGTAAGTTTAGCTTTATATAAACTAACTAAAACCAAACAATGTACTTAAATATATGAAAAAGAAAGATAAAGAAATAAAAACCTTACCTTAGAGTTTTTTTTCTTCCGGTTAGGAGTTTTATTCTTGGCCCATCCTTATCATTTTCCATAATAGCCTTCAATCAATTGAGTTATGGTCATGAGAACAGATGGTACAAGAAGGAGGGCTTTATATTTCTGAGGCATTGGGACAATTTGTGGGGCAAGTGGCAACTGTAAAAATTGGATCGGTTACATCTCAACAGTAATAGAACCAACATCCTCACAGCTGAGCTTTGCAATTGCTGTTGGGATAGATTTAAACTAGATTGGCAAGAGGAGGGGTCTTGACAAGTTATTTAGGGCGATAGAAGCTGAAATGGACTTAGAAGTTAAAACATGAGCAAGTGAGACTGGAAAGCAGAGAAAACAGGTAAGGTAAGAGGGAAATGAGCTTAGTAAAGATTTTAATGCAATGAGCCCAGGGAATATGATAGATGAATCAAGGGTAGGATAGATATATGGGGAATGATATCATAGCTATAGCTGAGATTTGGCTGAAAGATAGGCAAGGTTGATAGCTCAATATTCCTGTAAGTAGTGTACTCCAACATGACAGAGAGGGGGACTGATGGGGGGATGGAGATACTCTATTGTTCAAAGAATCAATTATAACAATGAGGAGGGACAATATCTTGAAAGGATCATCAAATGAGGCCACACAGGTCAAAGTGAAGGGCACACTGATCGGTGTATACTACAGGTCCCAAACAGCCAGGCAGAGACAGAAGATCAAATACATAATCAAATTTCAGAGAAATCTAAGAAAATTGGGGAAGTGACTGTAGGGAATTTAATTACCCAAATATTAACTAGGATAGCTTTAGCATTCAAGGCAGAGAGGGAACAACATTTTTAAAATGTATCCAGGACTTTTTTTTTAAACTAGCACATAGAACTCCAATAAGGGAAAGAGCAGTTCTGGACAGAATATTCAGAATGATCCTGGGCAGGTGGAAGGTGTATTACTTGGGGAGCTGGTACAGGTTGTCACAAAGCTGGTCCTTTTTTCTAAAAGCTGTTCATTCTCTCAAGAACACTGTGCGCCTGGCCTTTTTCAGAGGGGTCTAAAACAGACCAGGCTCCAAATCGACTGGTTTAGTATAGAGATGAAAAGGGTATTGGGAGGTCTTGTTGTTTATATGTAAACAGATGAGTCTTTAGCCCAAAGCTTTTATGTTTTAGAAGTGACCTTTATAATGAAAGGGGAGTGGTCAGTCCTAAAAGCTGAAGTCTTGTTTGAGTCAGTTCAGCAGGAGCTGTGTGGAAACAGGCTGCTAATCTCTTTCTCCTTCTGCCCTTCAAACTTCGACCTGTAAGCCGCTGTTTCATTTTTACTGTGCTTAAAGAGTTTGTTTATTGGGATTGTTGTGCATTTTCAGAACAGTATAATTAAGTCTAGTTTGGATAGAATGAGTTCTGTAGGTCTTCTTTATTCTGTTTTTATGATTCATTCCATAACTTTGTGAATACATTTTTGTCTGTTTTAAAATCTGGTAGTCAATCTAACTAATTTACTCCAGATACTTTTCACTGTACACTTACCGAAACAAGTAGCAAAGTCACAATCCAGACAGTCTGCTTAAGAATGTTTTGAGTAGTCTGGCCTAGTCCATAATAAGCTACATTTGCTTCCTCTGAAAGACAAAGTAGAACTCCTTGTCTCCAACCAGACTGTATGATATTAACAGAATAGATGGAGTCAATATAGCATGAACATTAACTTCTTCAGAATCATTATCTTATACAACAGAGAGCTTTGACAAGACAGTGGACTGGAGCAGAGGTCATGTTTTTGCAGCGAACTAGAGGTCCTCAAGGATTCTGCCCCAAAGAAAACAGGAAAAGATGGCTGAGAAGGTTAATGCCCAGAGTTTGATCCAAGGACCCGGCAGCACAATTACAAAAATGACCTCACATGCGTGCTTAAAATCTATTAACACATCTTCAAACAACCTGATAACCCATGTATAATGAAACTAGGGGATGCAGTGGTATTATCGCTGGACTGTTAACCCAGAGACCCAGATAACAGTCTAGGGACCAGGTTCAAATGCTGCCATGCCAGATGGTGGAATTTGAATTCAATAAGTATCCGGAATTAATTTTCGAATGATGACCATGAATCCATTGTCGATTGTCAGGTAAAACCCATGTGGATCACTAATGCCCTTTAGGGAAGGAGACCGCTGTCCTTACCTGGTCTGATCTACATGTGACTTCAGACCCACAGCAAAGTGGTTGACTCTTAATTGCCATCTGGGTGATTACGGGTGGGCAATAAAGACTGCCTAACAGCAATGCCCTCATTCTGTGAATGAATAAAGAACCAAAAAATCTTACTTGCTGCCTGGTGAAACACTCACTCACATAGCTGTAGTCCCTTGCACTTGGGACTCATTTTTAACTTTTACCTCATCCATACATCCATTGCAAAGATGACAGCTTCATTCCAAACTTCCAATTTTCATTACTTTGTGCAAGATAATCACTGACATTCTTTCCACTCTTTCAGAAAAACATTGCTCATACATGCTGGAAACTGAGTTGCATTGTGGGGGAAACCAGGGCATCTACATCTCCTGAATCCTTTGGAGGAGATAGATCTCTGTATCATGGAGATACCTGAAACAGAGTGTAGCACCCAGCAATACCCAGAACATTGGCAGTAACAGAATCATGAATCGCAGCTCACCCCTATTCAGATATCTGGTAGAATGTGTAAGATGCTTGATTGTATGACCATGGGCTTTCTGCATTCCACCAATCCCTCGCATTATCACATTCTTCCTCTGATGATCTTTTTTATTGGTTTCTACCTAAAAACTGTTGCTTTTCCAGTCATGTTGGGCTGAGCAGGAGGAGAAAGAACTACTCAGCATTGTCTGAGATCTCTGTGATTTGGGGCCTGGCACTCACAGCTACTAGCTCAGACACAGGCACTGTATCCATCTGGAATACTGCACTTGGTTTTGACCAAGATACTTCAAGGAGAACTTATTATCCTTTGCGGATTGCATCACAGATTCATTAAAATGGTATCAGTACTTAAAGAGTTAAATTGTGAAGGTTTGTTATGTTAACTATTGTTAGTTGTATTCAAGTATACAAACAGATAGTCATGTAAAGTATACCTTAAGGTGGGGGTCAAAATTAAGTTAAAGTCAGAGGCAGATTGCACAGGCAGGTCAGGCTCATAGACCATTGGTGAGAAATTATTTTCAAAGGTATTAAGACTCCATCCATGTAATGCAAAGTGCAATCCTACTACTGTTTCGACTTTACTGGGGTTAGAAGTTGAGTTATGTTTATCTAAAAGAAAGGGAGATCTCAATTTTGACCTGACCTATGTGCCATATTGTCCAATTTGTCTTCCCATTAATGAAGGCTCTGTGTTGAGAATATAATTCAATTTCAACCTCAGTTTAGAGAAGTGTTTGACCCTAAAACTGGTTGACGAAGTGGGACAAGAGCTTTGTTCCTTGCACTGAATAAGACTTAACAAAAAAAAATTTACTGGATCCAACAAGGATAAATGAGTGGCTAATCTATAGTGTTAATGAGCTGTCATACATTGACATGTTGTTTTAAAGTAATCCATTGTTTGTTTATTTTTGGCCCATGTCTAATCCTGATCTGCTGTCAGACAAGAGATTTAATGAGATTTGAGTACAAATAGAAACCTTTCTGATATAACAACACCCTACCAGTCAAGCAATAGAGTGGAATTTCAATCCCGCAGAATGGATGGGTTTGGATTCAATATCATGTTAACATGTAAAGTATTTTCAATTCAAACCCAGCATGCCTCAAACTGCCTTCTTCTGGCATTAACAGGATTGGGAGGTGCCACAAGAATCACTCACTCTCAGAAGGCAGGTATATTATTCAGATAGAGTTATGGAATTACACAGTACAGAAGAGACCCTTCAGCCCATTATGTCTGCACCAAAAAAAATTACTCTGAATTTACACTAGCCCTACTTTTTAGCACTTAACCCATAGCCTTTAATGTTATGACATTTCAAGTGTTTATTCAAGTAGTTTTTAAAGGTAGTGTTTTCCTTCCCCTGCTTTCCCAGGCAGTGCATTCCAGATTCCCACCACCCTTTGAATGAAAAAGGTTTTCCTCAAATCCCCTTTAAATCTCCTGCCTTTCATATGAGACTGACTCTGCAAACCTCAGATCTGATCTTCACTTTAAAAATAAACCTAGCCCCAACTGGAACTCCTAGGTTAGAAGGAAAGCCTCCAGCTAAAGAGAAGTGAGGACTGCTGAACCCACTACATGTCTTTCCACTTAACTGTGAGATTGCTCTACCGCCACATGATGGCACAAAGAACAATAGCTTTACCTGAAAAATGGTTCCTACCTTACCCTCACTCTTCCTATCTCTCCCGCCTTCCTCTGTGCAACATGGTTGAACATCATATCTAATTTGGGCAACGCTTCTGATCTCTCCCTGAGGCTTTTGAACATCTTCTGTCAATTGGCCTCTAATCTCACAGATTCCCACCATTCTCAATGTCCCCATTCTCTCCCTACCTCTTCCTCATGGAACTGTCATAGTGAGATGCTCCCAAACTTTCTGAGGTTAATGACCCACCTTGGAGTCAATATCTGAGCTGGTGCACTGCGCAGGAGGTAACCTTGCGGATGTACTCTCATTTTCAGACGTCAAGGAGATGGCTTCTGGAGCAGCAACCTATTTCACCACTGATGACATGGTATCCTGTTGGAATATTGAAGACAAAAGAAAGAGATGATGTAGTGGCCAGTAACTAAGAGTGATGTACAAAGAATGACACTGGCAGCATGACACTGTGAGATTTGGTGTGTAACAGAGAGTGATACTTATTTAGTTAGTCCTAAAATCAGGTCTCTCTCCTCAGTAAAGATGAGGAACATGTTGTTGGACACCCCTCCATCTGTAAAGGCTCTTTCTACCGTATTGTGGGCTGTCTTTTCCTGGAATTAGGTAATGAAAGGGATTGAGTAGGATGAAAGTAAGTGCCATGATTGTTAGTGCTGGTGCAATCAGTGGAAAACTGTTGAGGTGCCTTAGGCAAGTGAGTAGGCAGTGCAGAGGCTGTGCAGGGTTCGTGTTATGGGAAGCTGGGGGTGAGAGTGAGAGAGGGAAGATATTGCAGGCATTCACCAGAGTAGCAGTGCATGAGACTTGAAGGGACGTGTAGAGAAAGGGATAGACTGAGTGTGAGTTATCAGCAAGAAGAGTGTGGTACACATCCTGGCAGAACAGATAAAGTCAATGACATTCTTGCTGCATTGCTGGCTGTTCCTCCGGACCATGTAGATTGCATTGACCCAAGTGGTACTCTCGAACCGTGCTGCCAGGGTCCAGTGTTGTGGTTCCTCTGTCAGTCCTCCAGAAAAAGGATTCCTCTCCTTTGTACCACCCCTCTGATCAGGATCTCCATGTCCTGGTGGAGAATTGGGGCACCATCATCCTCTTGCTGACATCCATCTGCCCTTTCCAAGCGGGGCATCTTCAGAATGCAGTACTCATCCAGGCACACTGCAGCCTTTTAAAGATGCTGTGAGGGCAAGGGATGCTAGTAATTTGATGGATATCTGCTGAGTTATGAGTTGTAAGGAAATGATGCATGGTATAGGAGAGGGATAGTATAGTTACTGAGGCCACTTTAGTAAGATACAATGAAAAATTAATGTCAGGCATCTCAATGAGAACCTTCCAAAGATTTTGACACAATTCACACTTAGCCAAAAGAACGTAAGATTTAATCCACACAGTCTTACAAGATAGCTTCCAGAATGCTTCCTATGGATTCAATTCACCCGAAAGCAAATCATTCAATTCTAAAACCAAGCACAAAAGGTCAGTAAATAACTCATGGATTCCATTGAAAGCTCAAAAAGTGCTAAGATGCAACAATTTATGTCGTGTTGAAAGAGTAATGTAAGGGATATCACAAGGAATGCCAGTATAATTGATTTTGTTTTGTGGAATGATGATTCATCAAAATTAATATTTGCGCCATTTTGTTTGATTTTGATGAAGGTATCTGGAATCAGCCATTTTGAAGAGAAAGATTTGAAGCCAGCATCACTGCTTCTCAACAAAGGGACAGAGGGAGGCATTCAGAACTACTGCACCAAGCCAGACTCCTAGGAACCACAATCTGCTATAAAAGTGACACAAAGAAGCCAACACTCACTCCAAGGATCTGTTGTGCTCAGTCTACATGTGAGGAGTGATCTCCAGAACTTCTAGCCATGCATCAATTATCCCTGTCTTCCTAGTTCTATTTTTCCTGGTGCAGCACTGGGACCAATCCAGAGATTATTTTCAAAATCCTACTTTTTAACTTTTTCTCCATTTCCTGAAAATCTTACATTAACAATCCAATGCCTTCCCTCTCTATCACATTGGTGTTAATAAAGCCACCTGCTGAAAATGTGTTGCTGGAAAAGCGCAGCAGGTCAGGCAGCATCCAAGGAACAGGAGATTCGACGTTTCGGGCATAAGCCCTTCTTCATAAGTTCCTTGGATGCTGCCTGATCTGCTGTGCTTTTCCAGCAACACATTTTCAGTTCTGATCTCCAGCAGTTCCTTGGATGCTGCCTGACCTGCTGTGCTTTTCCAGCAACACATTTTCAGCTCTGATCTCCAGCATCTGCAGACCTCACTTTCTCCTCGTTAATATACCACCCCCTACAATCATCATAGAATCATAGAGACGTACAGCATGGAAACAGACCCTTCCATCTAACCCATCCATGCCGACCAGATATCCCAACCCAATCTAGTCCCATCTGCCAGCACCTGACCCATATCCCTCCAAACCCTTCCTATTCATATACCCATCCAAATGCCTCTTAAATGTTGCAATTGTACCTGCAGAATTTTTGCATTCTCTTCATAATATTTTAACCTTGGCATCAGAAAATATCATAACAGATGACAGGGCTTGTGATGAAAACCATTTTTTGTTCACAATTTGTACTGTATAAGTTAACAATCTATGGAAATGGCAACATTCATGGAACAGAGAATTCCAAGGGTAACTACCTTTGACCGCTTGAAAATATTAGTTACTTTATGCAGGAACAATTCCTCGGAACAATGGCATTGCTTGTTGTGAAGTTTTTAATAGGTCACTCAGAACATTTAAAGGACTTAGGCAGTTGAGCAGAAACAGTCAAAGGAGAATTTTTGGGCTGCTGGTCAGTCAGCAAGAAGAGGCTTCATCCCAAAGAGGAGGTCTTGGACCATGCTTGGAACTGTTTAGACTCACTAAATGTTCAGGCAATCAAGAGATGCAGCTACTAATAGCAACCCCTGGCAGTGCTGGGAACTCAGAAGAAGCCATATGCCATTAATACCTCAGTGCAGCTTACATTTAGTTCGAAGAATGTGCATAAGTTACTATTTGCTTTATGTAGGTGAGCAAGCTTATAGCTCAGAGAAATGCAGGGGGTTGGTAAAGTAACTGCTTAGTGAAGAACAGTCTGTGAAAAGCTAAAATTGGGCTTGCGAGTGTTGCTAGAACCCAGGAACGCACAGTTCTGATTGGGACAGTGAGCTACCAAAAATGAACATTTGTTCAACCATCTGTAATTGAGTGGCTTTCGAGGGAGTTCCATAACAAAGTGTTCAATAGTGAAGAATTGGAACTGCTTGAAAAATTTAATAAGATCCCACACTATCACTAATATTTGAATTTCTGCTGAAAAATCTATTTGAAATCTATTGATAAATTTGAGTGCTGGCATGCCCTAGTGTTAAGATTGATACGTTTCATGGTAATTTTTAGTATTTGAGCCAATAAATGAATTTTGACACATGCACTAGTTATTAAGGCAACAATTTGAGACAGCAAAATCCCATAGACAGCAAACAAATAACAATTGGTCGATTTGTTTTTGCTGTGTTGGTTGCAAAGTTGGCCCAAGTATTAACAATTTGCTTTTCCTTAACATTCAATATATCAAACCTTCCAAGGTGACAGCAGTGATGGCACCATTCACGTCCACCACAATCACTGGAGCAGGTTGTTGCAAGTTTCAATCAACAACTGAGGCAAAGGACAAGGCATTGCTCAATGACAGCATTCTTGGGGTTAGCAATTCAACCAGGAATTCTTCATCCAGTTCCTGGATTTGGCATCACAAGAGTTACTGAAACAGCTTACTTCATTCCGCACCTGATGATTCCTTGTGGCTGGTGACTTTGAACAGGAGCCAAGGATTTCAGGCAGGCCCAACCTATCTGCTGAAATTTCAATTCAAAGCATGTAGGAAGAGGATTGATTTATAATTAAATTATATTAACAACCAGCTGCCCTAAACAGTTTTGACAGGAATCTACTTTAATTTATTTTTGAAGCATTATTTATTGCAGTGACAGTAAATGTTATTCTGTTTAAGTGAATGATTGACCAGAATTCAGAAATCTTATTTTCTGACATATTTTGTCTCTTCCTTTGCATGAAGCCCTGCTAATCATTTTGGCTTATAAATGCATCAACAAGTCTACATATGCTACAAAGATAGGTAGAAAAGCCAGTTGAAAGGAAGGTATTAAGACCTTCAGCACTGGGAAAATTCCTATGAATGGTGTTAAGCCGCTTGAGTGTTGTTGGAGCTGCACATATCTAGGCAAGTGAGGAGTATTCCATTACACTCCTGACTTGTGCCTTGTAGGTAGCGAACAGGCTTTGGGGAGTCAGGAGGTGAGTTACGCACTACTAGATTCCTAGCCTCTGGTCTGCTCTTGTAGCCACAGCATTTATATACCCCCACCACCACCTTACCATCACCCCAAGCCTGCACTTGCACCCTTCCCCCATTCTCTGCATTTTGTACAGAGAATTGAAAAACATTTTGTTAGTCAGGAAATATGTGTGATCTAATCCTGATGCAAGTTAATTTTCCATCAGTGAGTCTGTAATTGCCAGCTTGCTAATTAAAGACTCTTAACAATCAGTAACTGTTGATCTCACTGAGCAAGACCAGGGACAATTCTAAACTGATTCATGTTCCAACCTGTTGAAGGGGTGACATGTTGGTGCTGATTAAAAATTAGTCATTTTTGGAGAATGGAAGCTATAATGTCAAGATTGATAACCAGTCCCAGCCTGGTTCAGAAGGAAGAAAATGGAGTCAGGGGCTAAGGGCAGAGACATTGAATATAATTCCTTAAATTCCATGGTTGTTGTTGAATCCAGCTGCTTGCACCATTCTCAAGCCACTACATATCAATACTGTTGGATGAAAGGACACTAGAGTATAAATTCCCTGCTCGGTTCCTTCTTTACAACGCCTGAAGACCCGGGTTCAATTCCCGACTCAGGCGACTGACTGTGTGGAGTTTGCACGTTCTCCCCGTGTCTGCGTGGGTTTCCTCCGGGTGCTCCGGTTTCCTCCCACAGTCCAAAGATGTGCGGGTCAGGTGAATTGGCCATGCTAAATTGCCCATAGTGTTAGGTAAGGGGTAATGTAGGGGTATGGGTGGGTTTCGCTTCGGCGGGTCGGTGTGGACTTGTTGGGCCGAAGGGCCTGTTTCCACACTGTAAGTCTAATCTAATCTAATTACCTTTATTTTCAGAAGAGATGGCATATCAGGAAAATTCAGTTCTCTCTCCAGTTAGTAGACCCTGAAAGGTATTGCTCATGCACAAATCAAGCCTAATTACTCAATTCTGACTCTGGAGATGGGAACCAATCATCCCAACATCCATCTACCCGTACCTTTCTGAGATGAATCTACAATGGCCTAGGAACCAGCTATTTTAGTCAAACACAGGTCCTGGTGGTCCTTCTCTGATAGCTTTGGATCTTATTTGCTTCATTTAGTGCTCTATATTGCCTTTATTTCCTCACTTGATAAAAATAATTGCCTTTTCTAGCATTTTTCATGTCACCACATGTAGTCTACCCATACCACATGAACTGCAGTAATTCAAGGAGGCAGCTCACCACCTTTAAGGGAAATTAGATTAGATTAGATTACTTACAGTGTGGAAACAGGCCCTTCGGCCCAACAAGTCCACACCGACCCGCCGAAGCGCAACCCACCCATACCCCTGCATATACCCCTTACCTAACACTACGGGGAATTTAGCATGGCCAATTCACCTGACCCGCACATCTTTGGATTAGTGATGGGCAATAACGTAACTGGTGCTGGGTCCACTGTTTTTCACCATTTAGATAAATGATTTGGATGCGAATATAGGAGGTATGGTTAGCAAGTTTACAGATGACATCAAAATTAGTGGTGTAGTGGACAGTGAAGTTTATCTCAGAGTACATAAGGACCTTGATCAGATGGGCCAAAGTCCAAGAAGTTTAATTTAGATAAATGTAAGGTGTTGCATTTTGACATGACAAACCAAGGCAGGATTTATACCATTAATGGTAGGGCCCTGGGGAGTGTAGCTGAACAAAGAAATTCTAGGGATGCAGGTGCATACCTCCTTGGAAGTGGAGTCACAGGTCGACTGGATGGCGAAGAAAGCATTTGGCATGCTTGCCTTCATTGTTCAGTGCATTGAGCATAGAAGTTGGGACATCAAGCTGCAGCTGTACAGGACACTGCTGAAGCCAATTTTGGAATACTGCATTCAATTCTGTTCTCCCTGCTATGAGAAAGATGTTGTTAAACTTGAAAGGGTTCAGAAAAGAGTTACAAGGATGTTGCCAGGATTGGAGGGTTTGAGCTATAGGGACTGGCTGAATTGTCTGGAACTTTTTTCACTGGAGCATAGGAGATTGAGGAATGATTCTGTAGGAATGTATAAAATCATGAGGGGTAAGAATACCTTTTCCAGGGTAGGGCACTGGTTTAATATGAGAGGGGAAAGATTTAAGAGGTACCTGAGGAGCAACTTTTTCTTGCAGAGGGTGGTGCGTGTATGGAATGAGCTGTCAGAAGAGGCGGTGGAGACAGGTACAATTACAACATTTACAAGATATCTGGCTGGATACATGACTAGGAAGGATTTAGAGGGATATGGGCAAATGGAACTACATCAGTTTATGGTATCTGGTCAGCAAAGACAAATTGGACCAAAGAGTCTGTTTCCGTACTGTATAAACCTAACCCTATCACTGCTGGCTTAGCTAGCAATGCCCAGCACCATGAATGAATAAAACAAAGAATAAAATACTTTCAAAACATATTAAGTCCAAGAGTGATATGGATAGCATTTACTAAAAGGAAACAAGGTCTAGGGAACTTCTTTTATGGGAAAAAATGAGAGAAATACTGGTAATCATTTGATGCAATTAAAATGAAGTTGTTGATTAATCATAGCCATGAATCTCTGTTAATGAGCTGACAACATGGCAGCTATGACATGAGGAAAATCCCAGTTGTCAATTATGCAAGTTTGCCTCTATTATGCTGTTTTTCCTGATGAAACAAAATTTGTGCTATCCCTCAGAAGAAACTGGACATGGATTTTGAAGAACCCAGCAGAAATTTATTATATACAAACACAACATTCATTATGCACTTAAAAGGTATTAGATTATGTGACAACATAAAAGCTTGTTTAGAATATCATGCTTCAAGTAATCCAAGGCAGGATGGAGTATGGGATCTATATAAACTCAGGTCAAGTGCAATGGTAATAGCATGATAAGAAATTAATTAAAGGTATTCTGACATACTGACTGTGAGACCTGTCACAACATATCAAAGATGAAAACATCCCAAAATAGTTATGCATGATCAGCAGATATTGTTAATTCAATACTTAGACAAACTGGTTAAACAGAGTTTACAAGACTAAAGTTTCAAATTTCAGTGTGACACTTTAGAATCTTGATAACATGATCTGATTTAATGTTTGTACACACACCCAGAGAGGTACACATTGTTTTATGTTGCTTTTGTTTGACTACTTGATTGTTGCCACTCAACTTCAATGCAGCCATTGCAGAATTCCTCCTCACCGTATTTGCATGATTAATATGCTATACATTGGTTTGAACTAGATTTAAATATTCATTCATGGGATGTGGGCACTTCCGGCTGCGCTATCCCCAATTTTTTTAGAGGACAATTAAGAGGCAACCACATTGCTGTGAGTAGGGTCAGGCTAGGTTAAGTATGGCAAATTTCTTTCCCTTAACAAAATGGCAACAATGAACCACACGGGTTGTAAGAAAATCAACAGAATGTTCATGGTCACCATTAGTTTGGCTTTTTCAACTCCAGATACTTATTGAATTCAAATTTACTATCTGCCATGGTGAGATTTAAACCCATGACCTTACAGGCATTACTAATAATCCAAAAATATGACATTACCTTTACATCACCACTACACTTATGTGCTTTTGCAATGTGACACTATGACTTTGTATGCTCTGGACAGGTTACATATTTTAGAACTTTTTGTAGATATCCAAGTATTTGTATTTCTAACTCTCACTCTCTGCCCAATGTGCAGTTGCAATAGTTCAATTGTTCACTTGTCAAGCAACTCTTTCATTCTCCTCAGACCGAATAATTTCTTGTGTGTCAGAATGCTTAGATGATTGGTTGCTGGACAAGTGAACAAAGTTGTACAGTTGTAAGCCCTCCTCCAATGATGTAGCAGGTTAATGCAGAGAGGCAATATGAAAACTGCTCTTATTGTTCAATATTTAAGTGATAATTGATTTCATAATTTATACTATCAATTCTGCGAGATCATTTGAATGTGGATAGTGCAAAAATGTAACATCAGCAACTCCCCAAGCACATGTCTTGAAACAGTTTAGCTGTGGTCAGATATCAGGTATTCCAGGATACCAAAAGTTAAAATAGCACTCACCGTGCTAATGAAAATTGGACTCATTGTGTTGCTGCGTTGAATAATGGGAATTTAGAAAAGCATCTGGTCCAAGACTCCGTGTGCTTGCATTTGTTGTTACTTCTGTCAAAAACAATGGATTTTAGCACAGATCCCTCTGCTGCTAGGGTTGATACGATTGGTAGATCTCACATACATTCATTAGTTGTTGAATATCCTGAATCTCTGTGTAGTGTACAGATTCACATGCCAACTATTATGGTTCAATACGCAAGTCCTTGGTGGACCATGGACATGATACGTTGGTGTAATGTTTAGCATTCGGAATAATACTCTTGAAAATGATTTACCTTAATATACCAGGCTCATCTCTGAATGGCCAAAAATTTTCTCAGGAGTTTCCTCTGTACTGTCAGCTCATTCCTGAGATAATGGTCTCCTGCAACTTTGGTATAGTGGCTCATTTTGACAGCTGCCGATTGCAACTGTTCAAAATATAATAGAACAATTCAGAAAATGTCTTCAATTTTTATAGTCTACAGCTTTAACATCTCTACAGGAGGTGATGGCACAGTGGTATTATCACTGGACTGTTAATCCACAGATCCAAGTCATGTCCTGGGCAAACCAGGTTTAAATCCTGACACAGCAGATGGTAGAACTTGGATTCAATAAAAATCTGGAATTGAGAGTTTAATGATGACCATTAAACCACTGCTGATCATTGGGAAAAATAAACATCTGGTCCATTAAGGAAGGAAACTGCCATCCTTATTTGGTCTGGCCTACATGTGACTCCAGACTCACACCAATGTGGTTAATTCTTAACTGCCCTTTGGGTATTTAGGGATGAGCAATAAATGCTGGTCCAGCCAGCAACACCTTGTGAATGAATAAAAAAAATGTAGATCGAGGAATGACTTTTATCTTTGTATGGGTGTTTTAATCTACTGAATGTCCGGTGTAATTTTGCAATGCCTGGCTTATTTCTTACTTCAAAGCCATATCTTTGGACCTTGACAAGTAAACTCTGCAATCATGGTGGTAAACTTATTTGTAGTCTTTGGCATATCATTTCCAATGGTTTATAGTCAATTTTAACAGGCTTTCTGATCAGCTTGCCAATGCATTAAACATTTGTGTGCATACCATTTCCTATGCATCACCCAATCAAAATCTATGGCAGCAGAACTCATGCACAATCTCTTTCCCTCCATTGTTCTATCCTTTTCATATGTCTTGGCTGTAGGCCACTTTGTTTAGTGAATCACCAAAAACTGATCACATTTTCATTTTATTGTTATTAATGTCCACAATATCACTTCCATTTTCCATGTTCATCATTTTCTTTAATTCCCTTTCATGGATATTGTTGGCCCCATGCATTTCTCAACCCTGAAACTGTGTTCCAGCTGACATGTGTTTCACTCGGCATATCCCACTTGATGTGTTTTTTATGGTGTTCGACTAGACATGGACTCCAGTTACCATGTGCTTCACTTCATTGTAAATTACTCAGCATGTTTCCACATAATATACTGTACTTGGCTCACATTCCATTTCAAAGGTCTATTTTTGGAAAATGGAATATCAACAAAAAAGATTGTGTAGCATTTCTATTTGGGTTATTGAAACCATAATTACAGTTTTTATCAGGCCATACTGCAACTTGAAGTAATCACACCTGTTGTTATGAAGAAGCTTGTCAGGTACAAAATACTCAGAGTCATTCATTTTATTAAACAAGCAGACAAAACAAGACACAGAAATCAACTGTTTACCATTTACAATATGGTTATATATAACTGATACAGATGTTTATTGGATGTTACAAATAAAGATTCTGTATATGGAAATGAGGAAATACATTAAGTTTGAAACATCCAGAACATGAATTGCTAATCCAATAATTCCATTACTGGAGGTTTGCGAGAGTCCTGAGAAAAGATTGATACTAGGAAGGAAATGTCCGAGTTAGTGACTTGAACAGCTATTGCTTCTTTTGCTCAAACAGAGGGAGGTTCAGGGAAGGGTGTCATCCAGTAGAATTTGTTATCACTTTCAACTTCTTTGTTCCCATTGGTTGGCTAATTAATAAAAAGACATTTTCAATCTGTCAAGCTTACTCCACGACTCAATATGATCATGACTATTCGAACATTTTGATGGATTTTACCCACATCATCCCAATAAACATTTATACCATTGATAATCAGAAATCAAGCAATCAAATTCTACTTTAACACAGTTGAAGACTGAGCTTGCACAGCCATTTGTAGTAGAGAATTCAAGAAAGCTCTGAGTAAATAAATCTCAGTCATCTTGGACCCAAACTTATTTTTAAATTGTGCCCCCATCCCATTTCTAGACTCCCCTACTAGGGGTAACGTTGAGCTGCATCTACCCCATCTATGCCTTTAAACACTTTGCAAGGTTCAATGAAACACAAATCATTCTTCAAAACTCTAGAGACTACCAGATCCAAGTGACCCAATTTCTCTTCATAAGTCAGTCCTGCCATCTTGGAAAGAAATCTAGTGAACCTTCATTGCACTCCATCCTTGGCATTAAATCTTTCCTGAAAAAAGGAGACCAAAACTTCAATCTGAACTCCGGGCAAACAAAGTTCCCAAATAACCGAAGCACAATTACACTATTCAAATCCTCTTGAAATAAAGGCTAATATTTTATTAGTCTTCCTAATAGTTTGTTTTATTTGCATGATAGTCTTCATTGATTTATTGGCAAGGATACCTGTGTCCTTTTGTACATCTATACTTTCCAACATCTCACCATTCAAGTAACACTCTGCATATCTGGTCCTATTACCAAAGTGGATTATCTCACATTTTACACGTTATAATCAATCTGCCGTGTTCTTGCCCATTTATTGATTTTGTCCAAAGCTGAACATCTAAGTGTACTGCATCCGTCGGCTTTCCTTTATTAGTTTTGTTTAACACATCTTCTAAAACTCCAACTAGTTGTCAAATATGACTTCCCATTTGCTGATACACCCAATCAGATCATTATTATGCAAGTGATTATTTTATCATTTATAATAGATTATAGCATTTACTGGGTTTGTGCTGGAAGATTTACAGGCAGAGAGGTCCAAAAAATTCCTTTGGTGACTTTCCCTGTCTGCCCTTTATCTGCCCACAATTTTGCGGAGAGCTAGGGCAGCTTTTGCCCTAGTTAAGACTCTTAAGTTGTTCATAGGATCCCTGCAGTGTGAAAACAGGCCATTCAGCTCACTGAGTCCACACCAATCCTCTGAAAAGCATCTCGACCAGACCCAGCGGAGGAAGAGGTAGGGAGTGGTGCCGATGTAACTACGGAAGATGGACTGTTTTACGTAGCCAACAAAGAGACAGGCATAGCTGGGGCCCATGCGGATGCCCATGGCTACCCCCTTCGTCTGGAGGAAGTGGGAGGATTCAAAGGAGAAATTGTTAAGGATGAGGACCAGTTCAGCCAAACGAATTAGAGTGTCAGTGGAAAGGTACTGGCGGGGACGTCGGGAGAGGAATTATCAAAAAATAAGTGACATGAGGAAGAAGCCTTTTTCATGCAGCAAGTGGTCAGGACTTGGAATGTGTTAACTCAGTGTAGTGGAGACAGATACAATCTTGGCTTTCAAACGGATTATCGGATAAGAACCTGAAAATAAAAACTTATTTCTAAATGTCTGATACTCAATGTTAATATTTATGAGAATAATATTTCACGCTGGAAGTATTAAGGGATTAGGAGCACATTACATTGAAAGCAATACCACAGCACATATAAGTCTTATTTAATATATTCAAATCACAATGCAACATTTGCTCAGGAACACTTTGAGATTAGTGAATTAATTGGTATTGTAAAAGTTTGTTAATAATTTGGTTTAGACTGGGTTGGGAAGATATAGAAAAAATATATTTTTTGAAATAATGAAATATAAATATTGACACTGGAAATCAATGCATAGTCTGAAATCTTGCTTGATTATGTTTGCGAAATGAAAGCAGGGAAGAAAGCTGCTTGTACCTAATAAAGTAGATTAAAAAGACATACTTACAAGCACTTATGATCAGTGATTAATTGGGAAAGGGCAAGGGAGTGGCAAAGCACAATGCTGACATAGACATGATAGCTGAAATGGCTTCCTTGAGCAATGCAAACATTCCATGATTCAAAATAAGAAATGACAGCTGACAATTTGTGCACAACACAGTACCACAAATTGCAGGTACATAAATATCAAAATTCATTTCTGATGGTTTGGTTGAGGACAGAAAAATGACCATGAATCTGGCAAGCTCATCATTCTTCTTCAAAAATTGCCAGAGAATATTTCAAGTCCAACAAATCCACCAATACAACCATCAGTTTAAAATTCCATTAAAATACAATAGTGCAACATTGCCTCAATACTTTACAGCCAACAATGTTTGCTCAACTTTGAAAGGAGGCTCAGAGCCATGATGTTTTGGCAGAGTGGTGAGAGTGTCAACCAAGATCTGCGATTTGATTCTGAATTCTTCCCATTCAGTGCATATTCACACTAAGCTAACATTGGCAGAAGCATTAGATTAATTACACAGGATGTCTGCTTGGTGTAGCTTGAGTCATAAACAACCGTCAGGTCACCAACTGTTCAAAGTGTGAGTTATTGAACAGAATGGAGAAAATGCATTTAAGTAGCATCTTAAGATATTTCTCTACACATGAATGAATGCCTCAAAGTGCTTCACCAAAATTGCAAGTGGTTGCCAAGAAAAGAATTAATAAATTAATCAATTTCAAGAAGGAGCTGAGGAAAAAAAACAAAGGCACATTCGAAGAGCTGGGTTTTAAGGAGGTTTTGAAAAATGAATTTGTGCATTTTCCTTTTCACAGTAATCTTTAATACGGCCAATGACTTTGCCTTACGTCTCTGGCTTTCATCAAAACTCAGTCAATCCATCTCTCAATGTTATCCACCTATTTATTATTCTTCTTCCTCTTTTGTTTGTACCCTCAATTTTTCCCTGAATTGTTGCCTGGTGTTCAGTTCTAATGTCTGTACTGGGTTATCTTTCCTCTCTCTCTCTCTCTCTCCCCCCCCCTTCCAACTGTACCTGCCAATATTTTTGATTCCTAATCTCATACTTGATTGAACCAACTGATTTGTCTTTCTGTGCATCCAGGTGATCTAAGCACCCTCTGCTGTACCTACATTTTAATGATTGTTAGCCTCTTCTCATCCTTTTTTCTCAGAGGTCATTGGTGCGTCCATTCAGCACAACACTCCATCCTGGTGACTGTACTAGACATTTTATTCAGTTTCATGCTGATACTTTTGGACTCCAAGATGCTATATCATTTACTGGACACTATATTTAATCCAGAATGGATTTCATTTCTAGATGCAATTTTAGTGTTTATAATTGAATCAAGGTAATTAAACTTGTCCACTGCCTCTACTTCAGTGCTTCTATTTTATTGGCATTTCCATTTCTATGTAGAGCCATAAAACTCAAAATAAATAATACTTGAAATAGAACTGGAAATTTTAGTCACATGCAGCTTTCTTCAGGCAAAGAGCCTGTTTTTTTAAAATTAATTTGTAGAATGCGGTCATTGCTGGGACAGCATTTATTACCTGTCTCTAGTTGCCCCAGAGAAGGTGGTGGAGAACTGCCTTCTTGAACCGCTACAGTCTACCTGCTGTGGATTGAGCCACAATGTCATTAGGGAGGGAATTCCAGGATTTTGACCCAGAGACAGTGAAAGAATAGTGATATATTTCCAAGTCAGGATGGTGAGTGGGTTGGAGGCAACTGGAAGGTGGTGGAATTCCCATGTATTGACTGCCCTTGTCCTTCTAGATGCAAGTGGTTTGGAAAGTGTTGTTTGAGGACTTTTGGTAAACTTCTGCTGTGTGTCTTGTAATAGAACACACAGCTGCGACTGAGTGTCAATGTCATGCCAACCAAGCTAGTTGCTTTGTCCTGGATGATGTCAAGCTTCTTGAATGCTGTTAGAACTTTGGGGAGTCAGGAGTTGAGGTATTTGCCACAGTATTCCTAGCCTCTGACCTGCTCTTGTAAGCACTGTCCTTATTTGTGAATCTAGTTCTGGTCAATGACAAGCCCTAGGATGTTAATAGTGCAGGGCGCAGTGATGGTAACACCATTGAATGTCAAGGGACAGTGGTTAGATTGTCTCTTTTGTGTGATAGCTTGGCACTTGAGTGGCGCGAATGTTACTTGCCACCTGTCAGCCCGAGTACTATCCTGGATATTGTCCAGATCTTTTTTTTTAGATTACTTACAGTGTGGAAACAGGCCCTTCGGCCCAACACGTCCACACCGACCCGCCAAAGCGCAACCCACCCATACCCCTACATATACCCCTTACCTAACACTATGGGCAATTTAGCATGGCCAATTCACCTGACCCGCACATCTTTGGACTGTGGGAGGAAACCGGAGCTCCCGGAGGAAACCCACGCAGACACGGGGAGAACGTGCAAACTCCACACAGTCAGTCGCCTGAGGCGGGAATTGAACCCAGGTCCCTGGCGCTGTGAGGCAGCAGTGCTAACCACTGTGCCACCGTGTTGCACTTGAACATGGAATGCTTCAATATCTGAGGAGTCATGAATGATGTTGAACATTATGCAATCTTCAGTGAATATCCCCATTTCTGACCTGATGACGGAGGCAAGATCATTGATGAAGCAGCTGAAGATGGTTGGGCCTAGGAAACTACCCTGAGGAATTCCTGTAGAGATGTCCTGGAGCTGGGATGACTAACATGCAACAACCACAACCATCTTCCTATGTGCCAGGCATGACTCCAACCACCAAAGAGTTTGCCCCTTGATACCCATATATTTCAATTTTGATCGGGCTCCTCTTCATCACAGTTGGTCAAATGCAGCCTTCATGTCAAGAGCTGTCACTCTCACCTCACCTCTGGAATTTAGCTCTTTTGTCCATGTTTGAACCAAAGCTGTATTGAGGTCAGGAGCTGAATGGCCTGGCAGAACTCAAACTGGGTGTCACTGAGCAGGTTATTGCTGAGTAGGTGCTGCTTTATAGCCCTACTAATGACACCTTCCATCACTTGACTGATAACTGAGAGTAGATTTATGGTGTGGTAATTGGCTGGGTTGGATTTGTCCTGCTTTTTATGTACAGGATAGGCCTGGGCAATGTTCTATTGTGTTGGACAGATGCCAGTGTTGTAATGTATTGAAACAGCTTGGCTAGGAGAGCAGCAAGTTCTGGAGCACAAGCCTTTAGTACTGTTGCTGGAATTTTAACAGGGCCCACAGTCTTTGCAGTATCCAATGTCTCCAACCATTTCTTGACATCATGTGGAGTGAATTGAATTGGCTAAAGACTGGTATATGTGATAATGGGTTCACTGGAGAAGGTTTGTCAAATCATCTATGCTTGGTTAAACTGGCACTGACCCTAAGCTAAGATAAGAGTGAGATGAAAAAACTCCTTTTATATAGTTGTGGAAAGTAATTCAGAGAACAGATGACTGAAAGATTTTTCTACAGTGCAGTGGTTGAGTGGAGATAAAAAGACAGTAATGTTTAGAACCAGAAACTCATAGATCCAGTTTCCAACATAGTGATGAAGACGTTTTCAAGAATGGACCAAAATAAAGGAGGAAGTTAACAATAAAACTAAGGTAAACAGTTCAGAGTGAGTTCTATTTTCCTTAAGTTGATACACTTGAAGACATTAGCTTTGTAATTTCATCCAAGGAATTGTGCTCACATTCTCAATGCTAGGACACCACTTATTCACAATATATATTAACGATTGAGATGAGGGAGCTAAATCTAATATTTCCAAATTTGTAGATAATACAAAGCTGGAAAGGTGAGTCATGAGGAAGACGCAGAAATATTTCAGAAATTTGGACAAGCTGAATGAACGGGCAAACGCATGGCAGATGGAAGAAAATGTGGAATAAATATAAGGTTTTACACTTTGTAGCAAAAACAGGAAAGCATTATCTAAATGGCTATATATTGAGAGAGGAATGTGAAATGAGCCCTGTGCACACCAGTCACAAAAAGAAAGCATGCAGTTACAGTAGGCAATAAAGAAGGCAAATAGTATGTTGGCCTTCATAGTGACAGGATTCAAAGTCAGGAATAAGGATGACTTGCTGCAATTATACAGGGCCTTGGTGAGACCACATCTGGAATACTGTGTGCAATTTTGGGCTTGTTGTCTGAGGAAGCATATATGTACGATCGAGGGAGTGCAGCAAGGTTTAGCTGACTGATTCTTTGGATGATAGAATTGACATACGAGGGGACACTGAGTTGGTTAGGTGCTGAAGTTCAGAAGAATGAGAGGGCAAATCTCATAGAAACCTATAAAGTTCTAACTAGATAGAGAGTACCTAAAGGAATGATATCAAGGGAGTCCAGAACCATGGGTCACAGTTTAGGGTTCTGGAATAAAGTATTTAGAACTGTGAAGAGAAATTTCTTCACCCAGTGAGTAATGAGCCAATGGAATTCTCTAGCACAGAACACAGTCGAGGCCAAACATTTTATGATTTTATGTTGTTGGATATAGCACTTGAGGTTTAAGTGTTCAAAGCATATGATGGGAAAGCAAGAACAGGCTATTGAACTGAATGGTCATAATGGCATAGTCATAATGGCAGAGCAGGCTCAAAGGGCCAAATGACCTACTCATGCTCCTATTTTCAGCAGTTTGACATTCACCAGAAGGACTGCGCTTCCCAGGAGAAGGCTCTGCGTAATTAGCTAGATGGAATAAATGCCAGCTTTACCTGTGTCACCCAATTCCTGAGAACAAATTATATTGCCATCGCCAGTGTGATACTTCTCTCACTTCTACATTCCAAACTTCCACTCTACAACAGTCTTTCTTGTCTCTATATCATTAGAATTACATTATTACTTTAAAAATGTTCTTTTCTTGATATCTGCTACGCATCTTTTACCTCACGACTTTGTTTCCACCATAACACCCATCCCAGTTCTGAAACACTAAGCAAAATTTAAAATCCTCCCCTAAGGTGAGTTTGGAGGTGGACAGGGGTGGGCATTTAATCAGACTAGAGGACTTAGTTTGAGGAAGAGGTCATAGAGTCATAGAGATGTAGAGCATGGAAACAGACCCTTTCTTCCAACCCGTCCATGACGACAAGATAGCCCAAACCAATCTAGTCCCACCTGCCAACACTTGGTCCATATCCCTCCAAATCCTTCCTACTCATATACCCATCCAAATGCCTTTTAAATGTTACGATTGTACCAGCCTCCACCACTTTCTCTGGCAGCTCATTCCATACACATACCATTCTCTGCGTGAAAAATTAGCCCCTTAGGTCCCTTTTATATCTTTCCCCTCTCACCCTAAACCTATGCCTTCTAGTTCTGGACTCCCCAACCCCAGGGAAAAAAACTTTGTCTATTTATCCTATCCATGCCCCTCATAATTTTGTAAACCTCTATTAGGTCACCCCTCAGCCTCCAACGCTCCCAGCCTGTTCAGCCTCTCCTTATAGCTCAAATCCTCCAACCCTGGCAACATCCTTGCAAATCTTTTCTGAACCTTTTCAAGTTTCACATCTTTCCGATAGGAAGGAGGCCAGAATTGCACACAATATTCCAACAGTGGGCTAACCAATGTCCTGTACATGACCTCCCAACTCCTGTACTCAATACTATGATCAATAAAGGAAAGCATATCAAATGCCTCCTTCACTATCTTATCTACCTGCGACTCCACTTCCAAGGAGCTATGAACCTGCACTCCAAGGTCTCTTTGTTCATCAACACTCCCTAGGACTTTATCATTAAGTGTATAAGTCCTGCTCAGATTTGCTTTCCCAAAATGCAGCACCTCGCATTTATCTGAATTAAACTTCATCTGCCACTTTGAAGCGCATTGGCCCATCTGGTCCAGATCCTGTTGTAGTCTGAGGTAACCCTCTTCGCTGTCCACTACATCTCCAATTTTGGTGTCATCTGCAAACTTATTAGCTATACTTCTTATGCTCACATCCAAATCATTTATATAAATGACAAAAAGTAGAGGACCCAGCACCGATCCTTGTGGCACTCCACTGGTCTCAGGCCTCTATTCTGAAAAACAACCCTCCACCACCACCCTCTGTCTTCTGCCTTTGAGCCAGTTCTGTATCCAAATGGCTAGTTCTCCCTTTTTCTCAGGTTACAAGATCAATTTTTCAAAATTGGAGGCTATGCCTATGGGGGATCTTAGGAGAATACCAGACTTTAAAAGTGGGTTACCCTTTAAATGGGCACACGGAGGCTTTCTTTATTTGGACTTCTCTGTTACCTCTAATTTTAATCTGTTATTCAAGGCTAATTTTGTTCATTTGTTTGACAAGATTAAACAAGACGTTCAAAGCTGGAGGGTCCTGCCAATATCATGGCTAGGTCGAGTTGCTCTTACTAAAATGAATGTTTTTCCTCGCTTATTAAACCTTCTTTTTCCTCGACAAACATTTCGGAAATTAAAGGGTTGGTTTAGTTCTTTTAGTTGCAGGCATGATGACTTTCTGCCCTGACACTAACTATACCCTTTGAGTAGGCAATTAATGCCTACTGAAGGACCTCATCCTGCTGCCACTGATATTGAACCAGTGATGACCAAGGCAGTCACCAAGCAGGGAAGTCAATCTTTCTTTCAAGGTAGTTGGTGCTTGATCGAGGGACTCAGTATCAGAAACGTGTGTGTGTATGTGTGTGTGTGTGTGAGAGAGGAGGAGGAGGAGGAGATTATTCTGTGAGGAACTCCTGCTGTTTCGTCTGAACCCCTGTCCCCAGCCATTCATTATAGTCAATGGCTCCTTCCTGTGAGCCTTATTCCAGTTACTCAGCTGTACCTTATCTTCACCACGGACATCCAGTCCCTGTACACCTCCATCCCCCATCACGAAGGACTCAAAGCCCTCCACTTCTTCCTTTCCCGCCGTACCAACCAGTACCTTTCCACTGACACCCTCCTTCGACTGACTGAACTGGTCCTCATCCTGAACAACTTCTCTTTCCAATCCTCCCACTTCCTCCAAACCAAAGGAGTAGCCATGGGCACCCGCACGGGCCCCAGCTATGCCTGCCTCTTCGTAGGATATGTGGAACAGTCCATCTTCCGCGCTTACACTGGCACCACCCCCCACCTTTTCCTCCACTACATCGATGACTATATCGGCACTGCCTCGTGCTCCCACAAGGAGGTTGAGCAGTTTATCCACCTTACCAACATCTTCCATCCCGACCTCAAATTTACCTGGACCGTCTCAGACTCCTCTCTCCCCTTCTTAGACCTTTCCATTTCTATCTCGGGTGACCAAATCAACACGGACATTTACTATAAACCGACCGACTCCCACAGCTATCTAGACTAAACGTCCACCCACCCTGCCCCCTGTAAAAATGCCATTCCAAATCCCAATTCCTTCGTCTCCGCCGCATTTGCTCCCAGGAGGACCAGTTCCAATACCGTACAACCCAGATGGCCTCCTTCTTCAAAGATCGCAATTTCCCCCCAGACGCGATCGACGATGCCCTCCACCGCATCTCCTCCACTTCCTGTTCCTCTGCCCTTGAGCCCCGCCCCTCCAATCGCCATCACGACAGAACCCAACTGGTCCTTACCTAACACCCCAACAACCTCCATATACATCGTATCATCCGTCGTCATTTCCGCCACCTCCAAACGGACCCCACCACTAGACATATATTTCCCTCCCCTCCCCTTTCAGTGTTCTGAAAAGACCACTCCCTCTGTGACTCCCACGTCAGGTCCACGCCCCCCCACCAACCCAATCTCCACTCCCGGCACCTTCCCCTGCAACCGCAAGAAATGCAAAGCTTGCACCCACACCTCCCCCCTTACTTCCTTCCAAGGCCCCAAGGGATCTTTCCATATCCGCCACAAATTCACCTGCACCTCCACACACATCATTTACTGCATCCGCTGCACCCGATGTGGCCTCCTCTATATTGGGGAGACAGGCCACCTACTTGCGGAACATTTCAGAGAACACCTCTGGGACACCCAGACCAACCAACCTAACCACCCCGTGGCTCAACACTTTAACTCCCCCTCCCACTCCAACAAGGACATGCAGGCCTTTGGACTCCTCCATCGCCAGACCATAGCAACACGACGGCTGGAGGAAGAGCGCCTCATCTACCGCCTAGGAACCCTCTAACCACAAGGGATGAACTCAGATTTCTCTAGCTTCCTCATTTCCCCTCCCCCCAACTTGTCTCAGTCAAATCCCTCGAACTTAGCACTGCTTTCCTAACCTGCAATCTTCTTCCTGACCCCTCCGCCCCCACCCCCACTCTGGCCTATCACCCTCATCTTGACCTCCTTCCACCTATCGCATTTCCAACGCCCCTCCCCCCTACCTTTTATCGTAGCCTGCTGGACACACTTTCCTCATTCCTAAAGAAGGGCTCATGCCCAAAATGTCGATTCTCCTGCTCCTTGGATGCTGCCTGACCTGCCGCGCTTTTCCAGCAGCACATTTTCAGCTCTGACTCCAGCATCTGCAGTCCTCACTTTCTCCTTAGGTACATTACCAATCATGGATCCCTTGTGAATGTATTGCCAGAAGCTGTCAACACTCAAACTGGCACTGCCTATAACGAAAAGCTACTGACCTCTGATTGGTCAGTATCATTCAGGGAGCACTGGGTCTTCCTCAAAGGAAAACAACAAGGATCTCTCATCACCTGCCGGTAGATACTAGATTGACAGGCAGTTAGAGACAGTAGCAGCCTTACCTACTCTGATCTCTGCTTTTTAACCTGCTCTTCTCAGCAGTTGGCAAGAAGACTCAGCTGGTATTGGCACAAAATCTTTGGTTTATTTAGCTCACCTCAAGCCCTGTGGACTTTCGGTTTCGATGAATTCTAAGTAGCAACTATGTTCATTATGTTATTGGTGATGTCACATAAGGGGGAAAATCTTAAGAAACCATTAGGTCACAAGATCACAAGGTGATAAAAATACTTCAGCTCGTATGACCTCTTTCGTCAAATGCATCTTAATTCATTGACTTCTCATGGCAGCATAAAACTGCTTTGTAAATCAGTTTGATGTCTGGGCCTTAAACAGTAAAATGGTTGATAAAGATGTTCTAAATGAAGTGACATATCATTTGCTGTTTTTAAAAATCTTATGAAGTGCCTTATGTGTATCCGTGAGTAACAAATAATAACTGAGAGATTACAATGAATGTACAGATATCTGTTGATATACTCTTTAAGATTGTGTGGAAAATTCAATAGACAATCCTTTCCATTTTAAGGTAAGAGCATAGGGAACCAGTTTGATTCCAAAAATGTTTCACTTCTTGGCTTCTTTGGAACTTGCATTTAAAAAGCATCATTCATGTATTTTCTAACCAATGTTATCATTCACTGGCATATTTAAATAGATTATTACTATCTCACTGCTGTTTGTGGCACTTACCAATATGCAAAATGGCTGCCATATTTTCTGTTTGAGAACACAGATTGAACTTCAAAAGCACTTCACAAGCTGTGAAGTTTTGGGATAACTGACATGGAAGGCCCACCTTTTTTTTAATCTTAAGGGTATCCCAAAGCACTTCAGAGGCTTCTGGCTTGCTAATGAAGGGATAATTACACGGTCATGGAGATGGGACCTTAAAGTTTAGCCCCATTTCCAAATAGATTAGTTTGGATTCCCTACAGTGTGGAAACAGGCCCTTTGGCCCAACAAGTCTACACCGACCCTCTGAAGAGTAACCCACCCAGACCCATTTCCCTCTGACTAATGCACCGAACACTGTGGGAAATTTAGCATGGCCAATTTACCTGACCTGCACATCTTTGGACTATGGGAAAATACCGGAGCACCGGGAGGAAACCCACGCAGAGACGGGAAAAATGTGCAAACTCCACACAGTCGCCCAAGGCTGGAATCAAACCTAGGTCCCTGCCGCTGTGAGGCAGCAGTGCTAACCACTGAGCCACCGTGCCTATTTTTATAGAATTCTATTTTTGCCAGACACAAAATGTAATTCTCACATGTGGGAAATCTGAACTCTGTAGGACTATTTAAACTTAGTTTTGAGTTTGAACAGACTGTTTTTTTTACTGCAGCAAGGATCTTAAGCTGCAGTGTTGGAGTTAAAAATCTTTAGCGAAGTAGTAAATGCAAATAAAGAGTGAAGAGGCTCTGTAGAATTCTCAACCTATAAAAGTTGTATAAATAACCAGCCCTTTAAAAACTGATAGATGCTTGTACCACTAGGAGTTGAGTAAGATCTATTACAGTGATTTATTTGGCTACATATTGGCACAGCCCTTTCTTACCATTTCAGCAGTATTAATGGTTGTCTGCCTTTTACCATTATTGCTCGGAATATAGGGGTGGGTGCTGCTGTGTGAGTCACAGTTTGATCGACATCTCAGAGAAATTAGTCAAAATTTAGCTGTTTTAACGTGGCATTTATGCCGACACTTTTTTTTAATAAGAGAATATATGCTTGAGGTGATTTAAATCCATTGAATGGGCTTTAAGGTTTCTTGGTGTAGTGATAATGTCACTAAACTAGTAATCCAAAACCAAGGCTGTGGCATGGGTTTGAATCCCACCATAGCAAATGGTGAAATTTGAATTCTATAAAAATACCTGGAATTTAAAAGATAGCCTAATAATGACCATGTAGGAACAGCACAACAGCAATAGGAATTCAACCCATCGAGCCTGCCCATGGATCATGGCTGATCTTCCAATTTAATGCATTTTACCCAGCCCATCCCCATAACACTGTACACCAGTGGTAATCAGCAATCCACAAATCTCTAGTATAAACATACTCAAAGATTAAGCTTCCATAGACCTCTATAGTAAAGAATTCCAAAGGTTCAGAATTCTCTGAGTAATAACAATTCTCCTCAGTGCACACCTAAGTTGTATCCTCTTATTTTGAAATTGGGCCGTGGTTCTTGATGCCCCACCAGAGGAAACATCTGACTTGCATTGTTTTAAGTATTTTGTAAATTTCAACGAGGTTTCCTCTCTTCTATAGAATACAGGCCCAGAAATGCACACAATACTCTAGCTACCGTGTAACCAACCTTTTTTAAATTACAGCATAACTTTCTCTTAAAATCCATGCCTCATCTAAAAAAGTAAAGTATCCCATATACATTTTGAACCATTTTTCTATCTGTATGCTACCTTAAGGGGCCAATGGAAATACACACAAAGGTCCTCTGATCATTAGTGGTTCCCAGGGTCCTACTGTTCATCATTATTCCCTTACCTTGTTTGTCCTCCCGAAATTCTTCATTTCACACTTAACTGGGTTGAATTTGATTTGCCTCAGATCAGCCCAATCTACCAGTGTGTCTATATCCTCCTGTAATCAAAGGCCAGCTTTCTCACTAACTAGCCCCCACCAGTTTTCGTATCATCCACAAACTTACAGATTAACCTTCCTTTAGTCAAACCTAACTCATTTATACATACCCCCACAAACAGCAATTCTCAACCCTGCGGAATCCCAGTAGACACAGGCTTCCATTCACAAAAACAGCCCTTGATCATCACCCTCTGCTTTCTGCCACTCAGACAATTTTGAATTCAATTAGTCAAATTTCCTTGGATCCCATGGGTTCTTACCTTCGCTATCAGTCTCCCACGTTTGACCTTATGAAAAGCCTAACACGTCAAGTGCATTGCATTCAACACACACCTGGTCACCTCTTCAAAAAATGCAATCAAGTTGACCAGACATAACTTCCCTTCAACAAAACCATGCTGACTGCTCTTGATTATTCACAATCAAGCAAATCCAGCACAGACTTGTACAAGGCAATTTTTGAGTGCCAAAACATAAGTACTGGAGCTAAGGAAAGTAGTCCATTCCAAGTACTAATATCACACCACACCCAGAAATAATAACAAGTGTGAATGACAAAATCAAGGTGAAATGGCAGAAAGCCAAATTTCATATTGACAAAACTACCATATTATTGTCACAGCTGAGCACCAGAGACGTTGAGTCTAAGTGAATTGATGATGATTCTAAATATACAATGATCTCAACAAAAGTCAGCCCACGAAACCATTTGTCGCCTCAATCACATGCAGTGAATATGAATGACCAATTGCTGCAATCACAGATATCTAGTACAACTATGAAATGAGCAGATGTTTCCCTCATGGGAAAGTCTACGACCAGGAACATAATCTCAGAATAAAGGAGTGCCAATTTCAGATGAGGTGGGAAGGAACTTGTTCTCTCAGAGGCCACAAAGATCTGTGGGGCAGAGTCCTTGTATATATTTAAGGTGGAGATAGAGAAGTTTTTGGGAAAGGGTAGGAAAGTGGACATGAAGGACGTCAAGTCAGCCATGATCCTAATGAATGGTGGAGTAGGATCGAGATGCCAGTCTACTCCTGTTCCTATTTCTTAAGGTCATTATGTCCTTAACTGGAGAAGCTGTTGCTTCACTGCAAACAGCTCATTAGGAAGATGTGATCTCACATCTGGCACAGAGTACAAAATGACATTCATGTCCAGAAGTCCAATGTTCCCCAGCAACAGAAATACATTCAAAACAACAATTACTATGATAAGTAGGACTCGCCACAAGAATGATACTCCCCAAAGAAGGATCATCACATAGGAGCAAGCGAATACCAAAAAGAAACCAACAGCAATCAACACACTTATCATTTGGAAACCTGCATGTTTTAAGGACTATGTATACAATGCATGTGTTGGGACTGATAGAAATGTCATTGACTCAAGTTAGCTCACTATTTTGTTAATGAATACTTTTCTGTGTGGACAAATACATTGGAAAACTTGTATTGGCAAATTGTAGTGCAAGCAATTTACTATTTGCCTATTATTAAACGAATGATGTCTGGAATATTGCAGCTGTATTATTCCAGACATGTACTGGTTTGGCTTGCCATATTTATTTGACCTCTTTTTGCTATCAGAACATTTCTATGCAACCTCTGGTGGTATCATTAAGACAGGCAGTTATCACTTGAACAAAAGGTTGGTCTATCCTTAGGGAACCGAGAAATCGATCAGAAAAACAAACTCAGTATGTGACAAGTGAAAACACTGCATATTACATGGGCATGATAAGTGTGGCTGCTCCCCATAACATTAAACCTTATCCACCTTGTTTAAAAGGGGAATCTGTATAGAAGAATGTGGTCTAATCAATAACGACCTGTGACCATTTAAAGGGTACATCAAAATATTTTGCAAGATTCTAATGCTATAGAGATGAGAAGGGAAACTTTTGATACCAATCCATGCTGCCTTCACTTCTTGGTTAATTTGAAGTATCTTCAAGAGCAAGGCACTGAAGGCAAAAATGAAACAGATTAGCTGCTACTGCTTAGACCGAATGGCTCCAGTACTTGCTATTTGTTACAGTCATGTTTGCTATACCAAAAGCATTGTATTTCACCTTGCACTCTGCTTAAACTGGTTGCAATCAACCTGCTTACATTGATTCTCGACACAAAGTTTATTTAGCAAACATCAAAAACACCAAAGTGATGAATGATCAGATAATGTCACATTTTATTTGAGTGGTCAATGTACTTTATTTAATGGCATGAAATTGATCTTTCACTCAATTTGTGAAGGAAGGCAAACCTCAGATCCACAGCATAGCACTTTCAATACTCCCTCAATATTCCATAAAATGTCAACCTGGATATGTTCAAATTACTTGACTGATACTTGTATTTGTAATCTTCTGATTCAGACATGAGAATGATTCTATGAGCACAGGCTGGCACTGTATTAACTTGATGGAGAAATATGGAAGGATGAACTGGATGGCCCAAATGGCTACCTATATCTTTGTGAAGAACATATGAAGGACAAGAAGGTAAGGACTGGAGCTTATAGATGGAGATATTGTTAGCATTGACTGAAGGGAGACTATGGAAAACATAATGCTGAGCCCCCTGAAATTAATACCTGGTGCAAAGGGAAACATAATATTTTTCTATTGAATGCCAGAACAGACTCGAGAGGTTTAATGGCCTAATCTTGCTCTTATTTCTTCTGGCTAAAACATGATTGATGGGCATTGAACATTGTGCTTTTTTTCTTCTTCTTTTGTGGGATGTGGACAGAGCTGGCAAGCTCAGAATATTTTGCCATCCCCAAATATCCTTAAACTGAGTAGATTCCTTCTTAACTCCCAATTTTTCTTTCAGTTGTCCAAAAGCTTTGAAGCAATCTGAGGAACATACTGGGGGGATTAACAATGCCCTATAAGTTGAATAACCTACTGTCAATGAATGAAGAGTTTAATTGCTTTTCTCATGTGCACTTGCTAGCGAGTCCCACTGGATGGTTAGCAGTAAGGTTCTGAGGGTGCAGTAGACTTGAGATCAAATCAGGGCCAAACCAGATGACAGAAAATTGAGTCACATAGCTGCATCAAAGTCATAGAAGAAGCAAAGCAATGCAATTATAGAGGTGAATGAAATGTGAACATTGCTGTTGAGTATACTTTTACTTTATTAAAAGAAAATTAGTTTTTTAAAAAACTTTCACACACTTAGAATGGCAAGGAAAGATGTCAAGGCCATACAGCGCCATCTAGTGGTTCACTTCAACTTGACATGCTGATAGGTGGATAAGCATTATAACTCCATCTGGTGGTGAATGGGAATATAGGAATAGGAGTGGGACATTCAGCCCCTTGAGCTTTTCCACCATACAGTGAAATCATGGCTGATCTGTGGCCGAACCCCAGATACCCACCTCTGGCTCTTACCCATTCTTACATTGCTAAATATCAGATTTAACATTACAACTAAAGCAGCTGTTTGTCAAAATGAGTGTCAAATATCCACCTCTCTTTGTGAAGAGATGTGCTTCCCAACATTTCTCCTGAATGACTGCCCCCCCACCCCCCATAATTCTCTGACAACGCCCTTTGTTGTAGAATCTACAATCAGTGGTAATAGCTTATATTCATCTATCCTATCTTTTCCTGTTAAAATCTTGAAGACTTCGATCAGATCACATCTTAACTTTCTAAATTCTACAGTAAATGGGTCTCATTTGTACAAACTTTCCTCCTAACTTAACCTCTGAAGTCCAGGCATCACTCTTTCAAAAAGATGCTGTACTCTCTCCAAGACAAACATTTCTGTTCTGCCCAAATCTACACATAGCACTCCAAGTGGGGTTTAACCAGGGTTTTATATAACTGCAGCACAACTTCTGCAAACTTGTACTCCAGTTCTCCAGATATAAAAGCCAGCATTCCATTAGCTTTCTTGATTATTTTCTGCACCTGTTTTTGACATTTTGAAGATCTGTACACTTGAACCCCCAAGTTTCTTTGAACATTTATTATATTTAACTTTATACCATCTAGAAAGTATCCTGATTGATCATTTTTCAGTCCAAAATGGCTAACCTCACATTTGCTTACATTGAACTCAATCTGCCACAGTTTCGTCCATTCACTTCGAGTATGGACAGACTATCACCTACACTGTCTCCAATGACACCTAACTTTGTGCCATGAACAAATTTGATTTTCTATGTTATTATCCAAGCCTTTGGTATGCTTTCCTTTATTGGTCAGAGTATTGAGTACAGGAGTTGGGAGTTCATATTGCGGCTATACAGGACATTGGTTAGGCCACTGTTGGAATATTGCGTGCAATTGCGGTCCCTTCCTATCAGAAAGATGTTGTGAAATTTGAAAGGGTTCAGAAAAGATTTACAAGGATGTTGCCAGGATTGGAGGATTTGAGCTATAGGGAGAGGCTACACAGGCTGGAGCTGTTTTCCCTCGAGCGTCAGAGGCTGAGAGGTGACCTTATAGAGGTTTACAAACTTATGAGGGGTATGGATAGAATAAATAGACAAAGTCTTTTCCCGGGGTTGGGGAGTCCAGAACTAGAGGGTATAGGTTTAGGGTGAGAGGAGAAAGATATAAAAGAGACCTAAGAGGCAACTTTTTCATGCAGAGCATGGTACGTGTTTGGAATGAGTTGTCAGAGGAAGTGGTGGAGGCTGGTACAATTGCAATATTTAAAAGGCATCTAGATGGGTATATGAATAGGAAGGGTTTGGAGGGATATGGGCCAGGTGCTGGCAGGTGGGACTAGATTGGATTGGGATCTGGTCGGCGTGGACGGTTGGACCGAAGGGTCTGTTTCCATGCTGTACATCTCTTATGATTCTATGCCTCTATGACTCTCGAAGTCCGTTGACCACTACCTTAGTCACCTCTTCAAAGCATTCAATAACATATATCACATACGACTGATCTGTCATGCTGGCCCTCTCCAATTAACTAAATATTTTCAAGGTGTTCAGTTTCCCGTTCTTGATTATATTCTCCAACAATTTCCTCACCACTGTTTGAATTTGGAGATAAGCCAGGTAGATATCTGGCATATCCGGCTAGAAAGAAAAATGCTTCCCAATCTATTATGTCTGTTAGAGAGAAGGCTGGCATGGTTACCCGTGAGTTGAAGAAGATCATTGTTAGATTTGGGGAATACTTTGCAGAGTGATGCCGGTCAGAGGGAGGCGAACATGGTGCAGTGAGAACGCAGTCCTTTTTGAGAACCTAGACCTTCCCAGTATAAACGCAAAATAGGCTTCCCTGTTGAATGCAGTACAGGAAGTACAGGAAGCAATAAAGCATTCCAGGGTGGCAAAGTACCAGGGTCAGATGGATTTCCAAGTGAATTCTATGAGGAATTCATAAATGTGTTGGCGCAGCCACCTCTGAGGAGGTATATCTATTCATACGCACAGGGTTGTCTGCCACCCTCTCTTAGGGAGGCGAATGTCTCCCTCAGTTTGAAGAAGGGAAAAGACCCCTAAGAATGTGCTTCATACAGACCAATTTTGTTGCTGAATGTAAATTTTAAAATTTTATCCAAGATGCTGGCCCTGAAGTTGGAAAAGGTGTTGCCCTATGTTATGAAAGAATATCAGATGGGTTTTATCAAGGGCTCCTCCAACAATATCAGGAGGGTACTGAACATAGTGCAGGTATGCCAGTAAAGATTGATCCCGGGTTTAGTGGTCTCCCTAGACGCAGAAAAGGACTAGATAGAATGGCCAGACCTATTTGGGGTCCTGGAGCGCTTTGATCTGGGGGGAGACTTTGCTAGATGGGTGGCGGGGTTGTATAATGATCCAAAGTCAGCAGTCATCACAAATGGCACTAAGTCAGATAACCTCAATATTGGGAGAGGTAATTGACAGGGGTGTCCTCTTTCACTGCTATTATTTACCATGGGAATTGACCTGTTAGCTGAGGCTATCAAGACGGATCTTGAGATAGTGGCGCCATGGGTGGGAAAGGGGGAGCATAAGATCACCCTCGATGCTGATGACGTCCTTTTGCTCTTGGCTAATCCAGAGGAGTCTGTTCCTTGATTAATTTGCTTGGCAGTTTTTCAGGCTGCAGGATCAACGTTACAAAATCAGAAGCCATGCCGGTGGGGGGAATTAGTGGAGGTGCCTGATCTGAAGGATGAATGCAGTTCCGGTTTAGATGGTCATCGAAAGGTTTTTTTTCTATTATCCTTGCCTTCCATCACCTGTATAAAGCTAACTATGTACAACTGCTGGAGAGAATAAAACAGGATTTGCAGCAGTGGGTGGGATTACCGGTATCATGGTTAGGCCGAATAACCCTGATTAAAATGAATGTTCTTCCTCACCTGTTGTACCTCATGAGAGTGCTCCTGTTGTTGCTACCCAGACGAGTATTACGGAAGCTCAATTGTTTGCTAGGTTATTTTATTTAGTGTAGTAGGTGCCCCCAATTAAATTTCCCAAATTGCAGCTTTAACAGAGGAGAGAGGGGTGGATCTTCTGGACTTGAAGAGATATCAAATAAGCGCCCTGTTAGCATATGTTGGTGACTCAGTACAGGGGAATTCGGTGTCGATTTGGCTTGACGTTGAAGCCTCGCAATCGAGATGTCTGCTAGTTAATTTATTATTCATAGATAAGATGAAATCCATGACTGAGCAGTGTAAGAATCCAAACATTCTAAATACGATAAAAGCTTGGAGGATAATGAGGCAAGATGAGGGTAATTGGCTTAAGACCTCGCTGTTTACCCAGTTGGTGAGAGCCCAAGGATTTAAACCTGAGGCAATGGACTCCAGCTTTAAATTATAGGAAAATAAGGGAATCTCCTGTCTGGGAGATTTATTCGAGGAGGAAGTCTCGAATTGTTATTTAGCCAGTTAAATTGGAAATATAGATTGTCTAATAGGGACCTTTTCCAGTACTTTCCAATAAGGGATTACATACAGAGGAAGACCACACTCCTGGCTCAGTTTTACAAGTTGGATGTGGAGAAAAGAGCGCTCCGGTGTATGGATGCTCTTTCAGTTAGTATTTTGTATCATTTAGAGAAAGGATGTGCTTTAGGGGACGTGGAAGGAATCTGTAGGATGTGGAATCGAGAGCTCGGATAGGATATCTCATTGGCGGTATGGGAAGATATATGGGAAAATGTAAGGAAAATTTCAGCATGTAACAGAACGCAGGCCATGCAATTGAAGATCTTACACAGGGCTCATATGGTGCCAGAGACGCTAGCTAAGTTCAAGAAAGGAGCGTTACCAGGGTGTCCCAAATGTAAAATTAGTATTGACCCTCCTACACACTGCTATTGGTCATGTTGTAAGATCCAGAGATACTGGAGTGCTATAGTAAGGGGGTTGAAGAGTATCCTGGAGATCGAAGTTAAAGTGGATCCTGTATTTCTTCTTCTGGGGTTGCTAAATTTGCCCTATCTGGCGGAACACCAGAAGAGATTGTTTAACATTCTTACCCACTGTGCAAGGAACATTTTAATGAATTGGAAGATGAAAAAACCCCTGGGTCTTATGGGGTAGCATAGGCTGGTGATGGAGCATCTTCCCCAAGACAACCCCACAAATGTGGTGCACCACAAAACGGAGCAGTTTTATAAGATGTGGCAGCCTTTTTAAATTATATTGACGCAGACTTATCAGCAATATTAATTAGGGCTGTGGTATGGCCATGGGAATCAGTCCAGGTGCCCGTGGGGCCCTGGGAGGGGGAGGCTGGGGAAAAGAATACAGGTACAATGATGTGTGCTCCCAGGGATGTGTAATGAGTGAAATAGACTAAAGTAGTGAGATATAATATAAGTTAATTTGAATTCAGTTTAATTTAATTTTTAATTTATTTGCAGTTTAGTTTAAGTTAATAGATACGTTTGTTCTGGTAGAATATTAGTATTAATAATTAATAATATTATTAATAGTATCGTGATGTGACATTGTTGTATTGCCTCTATTCTTCTGTATTTTGATATTACTCTTTTTTTGTATATAGATGTTTTGTACGAGATTTCTAATAAAACTATTTATAAAAAATGTTTACTTTATTGATGGAAAGGGATAGATATATATCGCAGGGCAAACGTTATAGCTGGGGGAAAGGCAATTACAATGCGATTAGGCAAGATTTAGAATGCATAGGACGGAGAAGGAAACTGCAGGGGATGGGCACAATTGAATTGGGGCCAGCTACTGCAGGTCCTTGATAAATATATACTGGAGGCTGTTGTCGAGCGTGGGCGCCATGGTTTACGAAAGAAGTTCATAAGAACATGAGATGTGATGGCTCAGTTAGGGCACTTGAGAGTTACAAGTTAGCCAGGAAAGACCTAAAGAGAGAGCTAAGAAGACGCAGGAGGGGACATGAGAAGTCACTGGTGGATAGGATCAAGGAAAGCGCTAAGGTTTTCTATCGGTATATCAGGAATAAACGAATGACTAGAGTAAAATTAGGTCCAATCAAGAGTAGTAGTGGGAAGTTGTGCATGGAGTCAGAGGAGATAGGGGAAGTGCTAAATGAATACTATTCACACTAGAAAAAGACAACGTGGTCAAGGAAAATACTGAGCTACAGGCTACTAGACTAGATGGGATTGAGGTGCATAAGGAGGAGGTGTTAGCAATCCTGGCAAGTGTAAAAATAGATAAGTCCCCTCGGCTGGATGGAATTTATCCCAGGTTTCTCTGGGAAGCCAGGGGGGAGATTGCCGAGCCTATGGCTTTGAGCTTTATGTTTTCATTGTCTACAGGAATAGTGCCAGAATATTGGAGAAGAGCAAATATTGTTCCTTTGTTCAAGAAGGGGAGTAGAGACAATCCTGGAAATTATAGACCTGTGAGCATTACTTCAGTTGCAGATAAAGTGTTGGAAAGGGTTATAAGAGATAGGATTTATAATCATCTAGAAAGGAATAATTGATTTGGGATAGTCAACATGGTTTATGAAGGTAGGTCGTGCCTCACAAACCTTATTGAGTTTTTTGAGAAGGTGGCCAAACAGCGGATGAGGGTAAAGCAGTTGATATGGTGTATATCGATTTTAGTAAGGCATTTGATAAGATTCCCCACGATAGGTTATTGCACAAAATACGGAACCATGGGATTGAGGGTGATTTAGTGGTTTGGATCAGAAATTGGCGAGCTGAAGGAAGACAGAGGGTGGTGGCTGATGGGAAATATTGATCCTGGAGTTCAGTTACGAGTGGAGTACTGCAAGGATCTGTTTTGAGTCCACTGTTGTTTGTCATTTTTAAAAATGACCTGGATGAGAGCATAGAAGAATGGGTTAGTAAATTTGCAGATGACACGAAGGTTGGTAGAGTTGTGGATAGTGACAAAGGATGTTGCAGGTTACAGAGAGACATAGATGAGTTGCAGAGCTCGGCTGAGAAGTGGCAAATGGAGTTTAATGTGGAAAAGTGTGAAGTGATTGGAAGGAGTAACAGGAATGCAGAGTACTGGGCAAATGGTAAGATTCTTGCTAGTGAAGATGAGCAGAAAGATCTCGGTGTCCAGGTACACAGATCCCTGAAAGTTGCCACCCAGGTTGATGGCGGTGTTAAGAAGGCATACAGTGTGTTAGCTTTTATTGGTAGAGGGATTGAGTTTCAGAACCATGAGATCATGCTGCAGCTGTACAAAACTCTGGGGCGGCCACATCTGGAGTATAGCATACAGTTTTGGTCACTGCATTATTGAAAGGACGTGGAAGCTTTGGAAAGGGTTCAGAGCAAATTTACTCGGATGTTGCCTGGTATGGAGGAAAGGTCTTACAGGAAAGGCTGAGGGACTTGAGGCTGTTTTCGTTAGAGAGAAGGTTGAGAGGCGACTTAATTGAGACATATAAGATAATCAGTGTTAGATAGGTGACACATTAAGAGCCTTTTTCCTTGAATGGCGATGGCTAGCATGAGGGGACATAGCTTTAAATTGAGGAGTGATTGACATAGGACAGATGTCAGAGGTAGTTTCTTTACTCAGAGTAGTAGGGGCGTGGAACACACTGCCTGCAACAGGGCATTTAAATGGCCACTGAATAGGCATATAGATGAGAATGGAATAGTTCAGGCTAGATGGGCTTCAGATTGGTATGACAGCTCAGCACAACATCGAGGGCTAAAGGGCCTGTACTGTACTATAATGTTCTATGTTCTAAGTACTATCTTACAACAGAGATGTTAAGCCTGCCATGTAATCTGTCCTATTTAGGAGGACATAAAAGAACCAATGAAACTGTGATCGTTAGACATTTGGTTAGGATAATAAGGGGCATGAGGGAAACGCAAAGTAGAGTTAAGATTCACATAAGCTATGATGGTACAATGATGATTCAAGTACAACAAGCTGAAATGAAGGTTTATCCCCAGACTAAACCTCAGAAACTTTAATGAGCTCAAAAGTGAGTTTGAGGAAAGAGCTGGCCTGTGATTTGATTGTCTCTTCTAAAGAGTAGAGCAGGAGAATCGACGTTTCGGGCATCAGCCCTTCTTCAGGATTCCTGAAGAAGGGCTCATGCCCGAAATGTCGATTCTCCTGCTCCTTGGATGCTGCCTGACCTGCTGCGCTTTTCCAGCAACACATTTTCAGCTCTGATCTCCAGCATCTGCAATCCTCACTTTCTCCTTTTCTAAAGAGTAAGCTTACTTCAAAAGATATCATTATTTTGATAAAAGGTCACAAATCAGGAACATTGGGCTGAGTTCCCAAGAATTTTGGGTCTCTACATTAGAACAGAACAGTGCTCACTGACAGCACTTACTGGCAGGGCTCTCAACAGTGCAATCTTCCCAAAGGCAGTATCCTAATGGACCATCTCCATGTTCATTATGCTATTAAGGACAGTGGGCAGGGCTTCAAGGCTGCTAGTCAAATCACACAGCAGCAGATCCACGGTCTTGGAAGCTCCTTTAGGTGAGATAAATGTTACTGAACAGGTCAGCAACTGTGAGGGTGACTCAACACAGAGGTGCTGTTCAAGATGCGCATTGAAATAAATTCGGAGCAGACAGATCATTGGGTACCTCAAACAGGAAGGGAAACCCCTTTGATTGCATTGCTTAGAAATTAGGAAAGATCTTTCTTATTGGACACTCTACTGGGAACATAAACCTTTCGATTCTGACAGCTCTTCAGATTGCCACAGAGAAACCACCTTCAACATGTTAGCCTCCACATTCATCAGGAATTGCTCCACTATCATAAAAAAAATCACAGATTCTATAGAATCACCCTTAATTACATTTTTAATCATTTAATCAGTTACCTGGATCCGTGGTCCAGGAAGCCTAGTCGGGTCCGCAGCAAACTGTGTGAAACTGCTCTGATATCGCTCTCCCTTTCTCCCAGCTACAGCCTTCAGGGTCACTATCACATGGTGTTATGAACATGCCTTCATTTTTAATTTCCTTTTCAAATTCTTGTTTAAATAAACAGTGGTACATTTGGAATACTGAGAAGCTTTATTTTTCTTAAATAGGTCATTGGTCAGCAAAGGACAGCAGGACATTTTTTTTTCCAAAACCACTTACTAGAAATCACATAGGTTAAGTCAAGGAAACAGTCAAGATACTGGATTCACTGGAAATCATATGTCATCACTTAACTTTTATATTTACTTACAATCACATTCTGAATTAGGAATTCAGTTGGCCTACAGCCTGCTGAAAGAGAAAGGTAGCTCAGTTCATCCTCTACTTTTCTGAGGAAGTCCTGTGGCTGATCCAGTGTGCTAACTGAAACACTAATTCAGCTGTTCTACTGAAAAGCTTCTGAAAGAACAACTGTTTATTTTTGTGTTTTTTTTAATGTGGTCGGAAATGAGAAAGAACTGTGGTAAAACCTGTGTTTTGAAGGATTGCTGTGCACTTTGAAAAGCAAATAACCTGACACTTATGACACCATTTTATAGGTACCTATGTACAGATGCAACTGGGTGGCAAGAACACATTAAGTGGTTTATGTACTAGTATCTAGTTATCAATGACAAAGCCTATTGCCTGCCATCAACATGTGAATAGTTCTCAGATAAGTGAACAGCTCTCTAAGTGAAGAGAGCACAAAGTGTTTTGATCTCCACCAGCACAGATGCTATCTCTCTGTTCTCTGCAGATAAAATTCATTTTAAACCTGAAGAAAACATTTAATCTTTACTTCAACATTTGCTTTAAGCTGTGATTTTTAACTGATAGGAAAGGGAAAGTTCCTAAGTGCACCAGCCACCTTGCAAACTATTCGAAGCATATGAAGAAAGACAACTGAGAAGCAACATTCTGACCAATATAAAGATCATCTCAGCAATTTGTGAATAGAGCCACTGAGCTGCTTTCCATTTCTCTTGTGCAAATATTTTTCCTTGCCTGTTTGTGAAAGAGGGAGATTTGGAGGATTAGTGTTTTCGTTTATTACATTAAATGTGAAGGTTTATAACTGTTTACTTGTAGCTAGAGTCTAATTACTTGAAACTAATAGTAATTCTTAAGTATAGAAACCTGGTCTGTGCTTTCTGTGAAACAGGTCTGAAAATCAAGTGCATTGGGGATTTTTTTAAACTTTTGTGAGACTCTGGGAATACCTCGGCTTACTTTTTTTCTTTATTCGCTCACAGAAAGCTGGCATCACTGACTAGGCCAACATTTATTAGGCAAAAGTGAGGAGATGTTGGAGATCAGAGTCAAGATTAGAGTGGTGCTGGAAATGCACAGCGGGTCAGGCAGCATCCGAGGAGCAGGAAAATTGACGTTTCGAGCAAAAATCCTTCATCAGGAATGAATGCATTCCTAATTGTCCAAAGTTCACATTGTCAAGCGTGCTATCCCAGTGAAGTATAACAACAGTAATCCAGTTTTTCTACTGAAAAGTCGAGGAGAATGCTCTTCTCAAGGATTACAAAATGAACTGCACCCACAAATATCCAATGACAACCGCCTGAGGTTACTGATACTCATCTAAGTGTGCCATGATACGGAGTGAAAGCCACCTTGACCATTTCATACTTTAGTATTTTTCAAGAACTAACAAATATTGGCCAAAGTGTTTTTTCCCAAAATTAATCACTACAAACAAATATATTTTTTTCATTTCTGTGTGTGTGTGTGCGTGTGTGTGTGTGTGAGAGAGAGAGAGTGAGAGAGAGAGAGAGAGAGAGAGAAAAACAGAGAGATCATAGATCTCAGAATCCCTACAGTGTAGAAAGGACCCATTCGGATGATCAGGTCCACACTGACCATCCGAACAGGATTCCAACCAGATTCAACTCACCACCCTATCTCCATAGCCTCACATTTACCCTAGCCTACATATCCCTGGACACTAGGAGCAATTTAGCATGGCCAATCCACCTAAGCCGCACAGTTTGGACTGAGAAAGGACACCAGAGCACCTGGAGGAAACTCACGCAGATATGGGGAGAACATGCGAACTACGCACGCACAGTCACCCGAGGCTGGAATCAAACCTGGGTCCCTGGCACTGTGAGATAGCAGCACAAACCACTGAACCACTGTGCTTCCAAGTATGCACGCAAATGTGTGCACGTTGCCCAATAGGTTGTGTTTTCACAATAAACCAATAATTGTTTTTTTTCTTGAATGGGATATGAGCAGCACTGGTAAAGTCAAAATTTGTTGTTTACTCCTAGCAGTCCTTGAACTGATTTGCTCCCTAGGCCATTTCAAAGGGCAATTAAGAGTCAACTAATGTTGTGGGTCTGATGTCACATGTAGCTCAGACCAGGTAAGGACAATAGATTTCCTTCTCCATAGGGTATCAATGAACTAGATGGGATTTTACATCGATTGGCAATGGTCACCATGAAACTAGATTCTAGATTTTTACTGCATTTAAATTCAACTATCTGCCATGACAGGTTTTGAACGCAAGTCCTCAGAACCTCCAATTAATAATCTAGCAATCATACCACCAGGCCATTTCCTTCCTCATAATATACACATGTACTATCCAATTTGATAAACTGGTCAACACTGTAGATATTCTCTAAACACCTCAGGAGCAGCAGGGACATGAACCTAGGTAATCTGGTCCAAAGGTATGGACACTACCACTACACCACGAGAACAATTCAAGGGAAGAATGCCCTGTGCCCCTGCAATCTCCACTCTCACTTCCTTCAAAATCCTTGGATCCTTCTTCAGACATGCTTGTCAACTTTAAGTACCAATTCTTCCTTATCAATTGCTTCTGATGACAGAGGTTCCTCCTCAGTGTTCTTTCAACACCTCAGCAATCCTACTAATTCCACATGCAAATCCCCTTTCTGGTTTCTAACTGGCCTACTTCTCCTTTGACCACTCTCTTACGATCCATGCAACTCTAAAAAAGACTATTGACACCCCTTTACGTTGGCTGTCAGACTTTTCTCATAATTCCTCCCCAACCTTAAGATATGGAAGCAGATGGGCCACTCAACCAATTACACTTTTTCATCTTTATCTTAACTTGTATCTCTTTTATCATCCATGGTATTCTAAATGTTTGTCCTACTTTTCCCATTTGAGGTAATACACCCTGACTGCACCCAAACCATCTCTTCTTTGAGGGTAACCCATTGTACAATGACAGATTTTCACCTAATCTCTTATTTCAGTCAATCATGCCGAGCATTATCCTTGTCCGTTCAAATCAGTTCTCTGCCAACTGAGTTTTCTTACGCTGGTTTGATGCTTGCCATTCTCCATCATTGTCCTAAAGTTTATGATAGAACGATTGCTATCTTCTGTTTTCCCGCCGATATTAGATTTCATTTCCAAGGACCAGATACAAAAGTGCATCTTTTCGTGTTGGAATGAACACATAGGTTGTAGGAAACTCTCCTGCACTCCAGGAACATTTGTCACTTGTTCCTTGCCTCCAGTCTGAAAGTTGAACTCAGAAATGAACTACAGAGATGTGTTTTGGATACAATAAAACAGCTGCTTTGTTTCTTATCAATTTATAAAAGAGGGTTTGAGATTAATAATTTTATACTTTTACTGTGTGTATAAGAATATGTGAATTTGTATTACAAATAGTTGATTTCCTTTTATTAATAAATTTCTACTTAATTGATAAAGCAAAATCTGCAGCTTTGTGTGTTTGTTTCAGTCAAACTAAAGTCATAGAGTCATAGAGATGTACAGCATGGAAACAGACCCTTCGGTCCAACCCGTCTATGCCAACCAGATATCCCAACCCAATCTAGACCCACCTGCCAGACCCGGCCATATCCCTCCAAACCCTTCCTATTCATAGACCCCTCCAAATGCCTCTTAAATGTTGCAATTGTACCAGCCTCTACCACTTCCTTTGGCAGTTCATTCCATACACATACCACCCTCTGCGTGAAAAAGTTGCCCCTAAGGTCTCTTTTATATCTTTTCCCCTCTCACCCTAAACCTATGCCCTCTAGTTCTGGACTCCCCAACCCCGGGGAAAAGACTTTGCCTATTTATCCTATCCATGCCCCTCATAATTTTGTAAACTTCTATAAGGTCACTCCTCAGCCTCTGACGCTCCAGGGAAAACAGCCCCACCCTGTTCAGCCTCTCCCTATAGCTCAAATCCTCCAACCCTGGTAACATCCTTGTAAATCTTTTCTGAACCCGTTAGTATTTCATAACATCCTTCCAATAGGAAGGAGACCAGAATTGCACGCAATATTCCAACAGTGGTCTAACCAATGTCCTGTACAGCCGCAACATGACCTCCCAACTCCTGTATTCAATACTCTGACCAATAAAGGAAAGCATACCAAACATTTTCTTCACTATCCTGTCTACCTGTGACTCCACTTTAAAGGAGCTATGAACCTGCACTCCAAGATATCTTTGTTCAGCAACACTCCCTACAACCTTACCATTAAGTGTATAAGTCTTGCTAAGATTTGCTTCCCCAAAATGCAGCACCTTGCATTTATCTGAATTAAACTCCATCTGCCACTTCTCAGCCCATTGGCCCATCTGGTCCAGATCCTGTTGTAATCTGAGGTAATCTTCTTTGCTTTCCACTACACCTCCAATTTTGGTGTCATCAGCAATAGTACTAATGGTACCTCTTATGCTTGCATCCAAATCATTTATGTAAATGACAAAAAGTAGAGTACCCAGCACCGATCCTTGTGGCATTCCACTGGTCTCAGGCCTCCAGTCTGAAAAACAACCCTCCACCACGACCCTCTGTCTTCTACCTTTGAGACAGTTCTGTATCCAAATGGATAGTTGATTTATTAATTCAGGTTCCTGACTGGGATCTGACTTGTCAGTAATAACATCAACTAGGATCATAATAGTAATCGGACAAAGTCAACATGGTTTTGTAAAAGGTAAATCATGTTTAACCAATTTATTGGAGTACTTCACATATGTGCTAATGTTAAAGGAGACCTTGTGATATACCAGAATTTGATTTCCAGAAGGCAGTTGAGGACATGCTACATCAAAGGTTATTGCATAAGACAAAAGCTCATGGTTAAACAGACAAATTATTGCCATTGTTGAAGGTTTATTGGAAAACAGAAAGAAGAGTTGACATAAATGGACATCTTTCATGTTGGCTAAATGTAAGTGACGTGCTACTACTCAATGGTTTACAATGTACGCAAATTACTTGGATAAAAGGACACAAGATAGATATTTTCTAAGTAACTTGTTTAAAGATGTTATTACTCAGGTCAGGTTTGAGGTAAGGAATCAAACACAAGAGCCTTTAAAGGACAGAGCATATGGTTCTCAAATTTGATAGTGATATAAAGATAGAGAAAATATAGAATAATAGAAAATAGGAGCAGAAGTAGGCCATTTGGCCCCTCAAGACTGTTCCACCCATTCAATATGATCATGACCAATTATCCAACTCAGTATCCTGCTCCAACTTGCATCCGTTCCCTTTAGCCTGAAGAACCAAATCTATCTCTTCATCGAAAAAGTAAGAAAGTAAGCTGTGAAACAATTATGAGGAGCTAAAAAGAAGAGATATAAATGCCTGCACAAAGATCTGGTAAAAGGAGTATAACATGAGAGATTAGAATATGAAATTGTCTATTTTGACAGCCTGCGAAGAAGTACAGCATATCATCAATACAGTGTGAGAGCTGTGAGATCCAGTGGAGTCTGGAAGAGGCTATGCATGAACTGCAAAGATTAAAATGCAGATTCAGCAAGTAATTTAGGAATGCTAATAGAATGTTATTGTTTATTATGAGAAAAATTGCGGTAACAGGGCAATTATATATCAATATATAAGGCACATCTGGAGAACTGTGCACAATGATGGTCACCTTTTTAATGAAGGATGTAAACATATTGGAAGCCATTCTGTGTGTTTACCAGACTAATATCTGGAATGCTTGTGTTGTCTTATGAGGAACGATTGGCAGGTTGGTTTTGTTTCTGGTGGAGTTTATAAGAGGTCCTAATAGGATAGGTGTGGAGAGGATTCTTCCCGTAATGACAGAATATAGAACTAGTGGTCACTGTTTACAAAATCAGGGATGGTGCATTTAAATTAAGAGATGAAGGTTTCTCTCTCATAAAGGATCATGAGTCTTTAGAACTCCTCCCCTCAAAAGACAGTGGAAGCTGAGTCTTTGAATATCTTTAAGGCAAAGGTGGATAGATTCTTGGGAAGCAACAAAGTAACAGTTATTGGAATTGACGGGAATGTGGATTGAAGTTGCAATTAAATCAGCTATGATCTTATTAAATGGCAAAGCAGCCCAGAGAGATCAACTAGCAGAAAGTGAGGACTGCAGATGCTGGAGATCAGAGCTGAAAATGTGTTGGATGCTGCCTGACCTGCTGCGCTTTTCCAGCAACACATTTTCAGTAGAGAGATCAAATAGCCTACTCCTTTTTCATATGTTCTCACTCCTAACTACATTATGGGGATAGAACAAGAATATTTCATTCAGGTGGATAGTCAGCCATGACAATGAATTGAAGATAGAACTCAAGGGGCTGAATGGCTTACTCCTACTTCTTATGATACCATTGCTAGCTGTTTAAGATGATAGCTCATCACCACCCTGACAAAGACAATTAAAGATGGGGCAATGAATAATGACCTTGCCTAGTAATTCATAGCCCATAAGCAAACAAAAGGTAAAGCAAGGAAGACATTTGTAAATGGGATTGCATGCGAGTTGGCATACTTACAGTAGAAGTTTGTATGAGTTCATGATTTTGTAGCATGGAAGATAGGAAGACAGGCCAGAGCAAATCAGAATAATGAATGAAGTGAGGTGGGGCAAACAGGTGATATTACATAGGTTGTAAGAGACAATCTGACAAATGTATGCAAATACAACATCAAGGTTGCAAACAGTCTGATTCAATCTCTATGGGACCAGGATGGAGTAGGCAATGAGGAAAGCAAGTTTGGAGGAAGTATCAAGGACAATTGGATCAGTCTTTTCAAGATTGAGTTTTGAGGATAGACTGGAGATGTTGGGACTGTTTTCTTTGGAGAGATAACAGGGGAAATTTGATAAAACTTTTCAAAATCATGAAGACTCTGGAATATGTAGATAGGGAAATCGGTTTACGGTCATAGAAGGATCAAGAACCAGAGGGCAGTTTTAAAGCATTTTATAAAAGACAAATGCAGGGTGAGAAAAAAAAATTCACAGATTAAATGGGTTGGAGTGAATTGCCTGGAAGTGAGGCGGAACCTTGTAGTTCAATTGATGCAATCATGAGGGCACTAGTTAATTATTTAACAACATACAGAGTTATGAGGAAGTGACAGGAGTCTAATTGGCATTAAGCCTCATTCAGAACAAAAACAATTCTGCAACATTCAATGCAAGCGAGGCCGTATGATATGAACAGGTGAACAAAGAACAAGTATAGGTCACTCGGTTCTTCATGTCTGCTCTGCCATTTTATAAGATTATAGGTGATCTCAGTTCTACATGTCTACATTTCCCCAATGATCTTTCACCCTCTTGGTAATCAATAATTTATTCACCTCTGCTTTAACATTATTTAAAGATTCTGCATCCACTGACTTTTAAGGACAAGAATTATAAAAACCCTACAACAATCTGGAGGAAAAAAAAGTTTCCCCATTTTTGTTTTAAATAGGTAATGCCTTATCTTTAAAATATGATCCCCTTTTCTAGATTATTTCACAAGAGTAAACGTCCTTTCAATATCCACCTAGTCAAATCCCCTCAAGATCTTATGTTTCAACTAAGTCATCTTTTACCTTCCAAATTCCACAGATTACAGGTCTAGCATGTCTATTTCTCATAAGAAAATCCACTCATTTTAGCTAATAGTCTATTAAAACTTCTCTGAAGTGCTTCCAGTGCATAAAAATCTTCCATATGTAGTGACCAATATTATACATAATATTCCAGATGCGATCTCACCAATTCCATGTACAAGTGAAGCATTTAATTCTTCTTGCAACAAATATATTAATCTATTAGCTTTTCTGATTATTTGTTGTATATGCACACTAATGTTTTGCAATTCATGCATTAGGGCACCCAGGTGTCTCCATACCTCAGAGTTGTACATCCTTTAAATAATAGGCTTATTTTCATTCTTTCTGCTAAAATAGCTACTTTCACACGTTTCCACACTATACAGGCTTGAAGGTAGGAGATAGAGGATAGTGGTGGAGGATTGTTTTTCGGACTGGAAGCCTGTGGCCAGCGATGTGCCACAAGGATCGGGGACCACTGCTTTTATCATTTAAGTAAATGATTTGGATGTGAATATAGGAGGAATGGTTCGTAAGTTTGCAGCTGACAACAAAATTGGTGGTGTAGTAGACAGTGAAGAAGGCTATCTCCGAGTACTATGGAACCTTGATCAGATGGGCCAAGGGTGGCAGAGGAGTTTCATTTAGTTAAATGTGAGCAGTTGCATTGTGGTAAGGCAAATCAAGGCAGGATTACATACTTAATGAAAAGGTAGAGTGTGCTGTGAAACAAATAGACATTGGGATGCAGATTTGTAGTCCTTGAAGGTTGGGTCACAGGTAGATAGAATAGTGAAGAAGGCATTTGGTACACTTTGCATTTATTGGTCAGCGCACTGAGTATAGGAGTTAAGATGTCATGTTGCAGCTGTACAGGACATTGGCTGGGCCACTTTTGGAACACTGCATTCAATTCTGGTCTCCCTGCTAGAGGAAAGATGTTGTTAAACTTGGACGGCTGCTGGAAAGGATTTACAAGGATATTGTCGGGATTGGAGGGCTTGAGCTACAGGAAGAGATTGAATAGGATGGGGCTATTTTCCCTGGAGTGTCAGATGTCAAAAGCCCCTTTTCAAGTCTTAGAAAATCATGAGGGGAATTGATAGGGTGGAGAGCAACGTCTATTTCCCAGGGTAGTGGAGTCCAAAACTGGGGGGGGGGGTTCAAAGTGGGAGAGGGAAGATTTAAAAAGGCTCACATCTGGCAACTTTTTCAAGCAAAGGGTGGTGCTTCTATGGAATGAGCTGCCACAGGAGGTGGTGGAGGCTAGTACAATTACAACTTTTAAAAGGCATCTGGATGGGTGCATGAATAGAATGGGATTAGACGGATTTGGGCCAAATGCTGGCAAATGGGACTAGGTTAATTTAGGATATTTGGTCAGCATGGATGAGTTGGACCAAGGGGCTTCTTTCCCTGATTCTACTCCAATTGCCAGATGTTTACACACTCACTTAACCTATTTCTATCCCTTTGTAGGCTTTTTATGTCTGCTTCACAACACACTTTCCTAGCTATCTTTATGCCATTGGCAAATTTAGTTATTATATCTTCCACTCCCTCATACAAATCATATAAATAAATCATAAAGAATTGTGGCCACCTCAGACCCCTGTGACACATGATGAGGAGGCCTTAGAAGACCCATTTATTCCTACTCTGTGGCATCCTGTTAGCCAGCCAATCTTCTATCCATGGTGAGCCAGTGACACCATGAGCTTTTATCTTCTGGAATAAGCTTTGGTGTGGTGCCTTATCAAAGACCTTCAGGAAATCTAAATTTAAACCCACTGATTTATCTTTATGTAAAGCACAATTTACTTCCTCAAAAATTTCCAATAAATTAGTTAAACATGACTCCCCTCCGATAAAACCATGTTGGCTATGCCTGATTACCTTGAACATGCCCAAATATCCTGTTACAATGTTTTAAACGCTAGGTTCTAACATCAATGATAATTTAGCAGTAGGAGTTGGGAGAGGTATAGGTGCACAATTCGAGGAATCTAACACTGTATTAGTGACATCAAGTTTTAAAACCTTCTTTATGATCCACCAACCTTGCCCATCTCCTTTTTGTTTGTCCGTTAAGAGGCTAGTGCTGATTTTCATTTCGAATTAAATTGGGAGCTGGGTGCCAACAGATGCGTGAGGATCCGTTTGGATTTCCACTGCCTGGAAATGTGGCGGAGACTGATGCAACCGACATTACCTTATGTGGCATTAGGTAATAAAAAAAAATCAGTGCTAGGAATCCTTCTGTACCTAAACAGTATTAGATCCCCACTCCAGCAAACTACTTTCAAAGGCTCTTTCTGGTGGGTGTTGGAGTGACATTGGCCGTCCTTGGGTTTCCATGGTGAACCATCCTCCCACCTCCCCACCTCGGAATCAGTTGCGGTTTGTCACGTGACTTGGTGGTTGCGGCTCGTGTGATACGAGGGAGGGAGGGACGGAGGGGTGTGTTCCTGCTCGCCATTGGGTGACCTCAGCTCGTCGCTCTCTTTCCTTCATCCCCTTGACGTGGCGCAAAGGAACGGAGAGGGGGGGTCGAAAGCTCCAGCGAGCCGTGTCCGCCATCTTAAGGCGAGGTGAGGACCCGAACGCAAAGTGAAACGAAATGTCCAGGATCGGTTGATGGTTAAGTAGCGGTTGGGTGTCCTTTCCATTGAGAGAAATAACGGGGTAGGGGAGAAAAAAAGGAGGAAAGCACCAGCGACGCAGGTGGAGGAACAAACCGTTATCAAAGGAGAGAGAGAGAGAGGAAAAATCGTGTGACGGTTCGGCCCAGGTGCAGTGTACGAACCGTTAGTTTATGGATTCGGCTGTAATGGTTGGCTGGGGCCGCTCTTCTTAGTAGTGACCGGCAATTTGTTAAATCTCTGCCTCCTTACTCCCGTCCCCATTAATTCCTCTTTGTGCTTTGCCGTACTAGAGCCGATATTTACCATTTCGGTGGGGGCATGGTTTTTTTTGCCGCCATTTTGAGTTAACGAACTGGCAGAGGGGCTGCAAGATGTTGATTCGCCTTCGCCATTTGCCAATGTATCATGAGTTGTAATCCATTCGGTGGGGAAATAAATGTTTCTTTTATATCTATAGTGTGGTGCTAACCTAATAATCGGATGCTGCTGTAGACACTCGGCGGATCTGATAGTGTCTGTAGAAAGAGAGGGGCAGTCAATGTCTCAAGTCTGATGTGGTTTATCAGAATTGTGCGGCAAAATTCAGGAGTGGCGGAAAAAAGTCACACCAAACTCGAAACGCTTATTGTTTTTTCTCCCCGCTGCTACCAGTCCTGGATTTTTGCAGCAATTGTTGTGATGCAAGATTTTCAGTGCGCACGGTACTTTTGGTTTTCAGTTAGTTTGTACCTTCCTATTCAATGCTAATATGGGGCCCTATAATTTCTAGACCTACAAAAAGCTCTCATGCGTCTTTGAACGGCCGGTTGCGTTTTTTTTTAAAGAAAGAACTTACTAGTTCTTTTTTCCTGATTCACTATTTATCGAATATTCGTCATGTATGCTAACAACTTGAGAGTTTCAATCTACATCTGCGATTGGAAGAAAACGTGCCATAGGTGTAATTACAAGCCCCTGTCAGCGGTGGTGCTACTATGCCTTTACTAGGTGTGGGTGTAGTCAGTAACGGTTAACTTGGATAGCTTCCATTGTAAATAACGGACTTTACAATGGAAACACAAACCGGAGTGTCAAAACGTAGTGGGTAATGTAATGACTTGAAACGCACTACTTGATTTGGGAAGATGGAACAATTTTCCGATAGCCACCTTCAAAATGTTAAAAATGACCGACACCATCCTGTAGTCCAACAGGTTTGTTCGGCAGTACTAGCTTTTGGAGCGCTGCTCCTTCTCCAGGTGGTTGTGGACAGCCATCTGATGGAGTAGCACTCTGGAAACTTATCATAGAGATGTACAGCATGGAAATATCCTTCAGTCCTTCCAAATAAACCTGTTTGCCTAAACCTGGTGTTTGTTGCCCCCAGTCCAATGCCAGCACCTCAATTATCACACTCCAAAAGGAGTTAAATGTATATTTGAGGAAATACTTACTTGCAGGCTATGGTAAAGTAATTAGGACATTGAATTGTTCAGATAATCTTGATCCTCTATAGGTACTAATTGTGTTTTTTGTGCTTTAAGATTGTATGGGCTGAATTATTTCTACAGTCTCAGTCCAATTATCACCATTTGTTTAATAATGTGCGACAACGTTAGCTCAGTGTAGGCCTTACCAATAAAGAACTGAAATTTGTATAATCTCTGACAACTTCAGGGTGCTACATAACACTTTTTTAGAACTGTGAAGAGTTCTGGCAGACAGTTTGTTGTTTGTGGGAAGTTGCCATGCACAATGAAATGATACTGGCCTGTCTGGAGATTTTGGGTGAGGTATAAGTAGTAGGAAAATTATCATCTTCAAAAGGTGCCATGGGATCTAAGAAATTTTTCACTTTGATTATTTCATTTTGAAATCGTAAATTTTTTTTCTTGATATTCTGTGAAAGACTATTTTCTTTGGCTAACTTTGCTATGGGTTAGTATGATTATAACTTGTTACGATTTGAAGTAATGTTGATATCAACTGTCGGGTGAATTATCTCTGAATTGTGCTTTGGTGCCTAATTCAAATATTTGCACGGTGAAGTGGTTCATTGAAAAATCTTGTAACCCTGCAAGTGATCAGAGTTTTGGGAGATTTATGCCCCTGTTTTAATTTAAATACAAAAGCCTGCTGCCTAAATAGGGTAAGAGCATTCAGTTGTAATTTACATGAAGTTTCATTAGCTTATTTCTTTCGGCTGAATTTTTTTCATTTATCATTGTTTAGTACAGGGTGTAGTTCCTCTGCCTGATAATGGGGCTTCAAAGATTTGAATATTGTTTGGCAAGGTATAGAATATAACAGCATGATAGCAACACTTAAGAGGCATTTAGATGCATGAAATAGAAGGCTATAAACTACTGTGCAGGCAGATGGAATTAGTTTACAATGGCATTGTAGCCAGCGCATGCATGGTGGACTGAAAGGCCAGTTTCTGTCTTTTACTATTGTTTTAAACTTCTAGTATAAAAGCAGAAATGGTGACTACTACCTTTTTTGGTAAATTCATAACTTTCGCATTTGTGAATAAGGTATCCCATAATGAGCAGTTGTTTGATTTCCTGATTTTTCACAATGCTTACAATATTCAGGAGAATAGATTTTTGTTTGGTTATCTGTCCACATTAGAAGTCCTTGTTGAGTCTCCCATCTTAATTATAAACCATGCAAGTGGATACTAGTTTTGAAAACTGTATTGAAGAGCTGGAACAATTGTGTTCTTCAACTTTGAATTATTTTCAAACTAATATTAAATTGTCAATATCAATCTCTTTGTCCCATTTGGTCAAATGACTGAGAACTGGTTCTAAATCTTGAGTATCGTTGCAGTGGGTTTGAAAGGTCCCTCCATGGTCCTCAATCACAACATAATCAACAACCCTCAACCTCAGTGAGCGGGAAGGGAAGAACAAAAACCAACATTATCTTCACCTGAAGATTGAAAGCTTTAGTCTGAATGTTTGTTTTCTACATGGAATGGGTGATCATGTTCGTTTTTTTTTCTTCTCTCCCCAACTTGTGTATTAGTTGGCATCGTCATAAATTATTAATAGCTTTCAGGTAAGTATTATTTGTGTAAGTTAGATTTCTTATTATAGCTGCAATGGTAGATGCTGTGATTGCAAGATATTGACTGCATCCTTCTTGTTTTAGGTGTTTAGGAATTTTCTTCGTTATTCATCTAGCAGGACCTGTGACACATCTTGGCAATCACCCACCTCACTAATACTACAAGAAAACAGTTTAAAAATATACACTGCATTATCTACGAAGTTTACTATTGGAACATCAGTATTGCAGAAATATTGTTTCTTGTGCTGTGCAGTACAGTTCAGGCTCACTCCAATAAGCAGTGGGGGAAGGCGAAGGGTTTTTGGCCAAGGGAGTAAGTGAAAGTAGTTAATTGTGTGCTTGTCTGAATTGATGAAATAAAACCAGTCTGCCTTAATCTGTTTCACAGATTGTGTAACCATTCTGCATGTATTCCAGTCTCTTTTTTTTTTCTTTTTAAAAAATATAATTCACCTAGTTCAGCGTAACAATTACTTGAATTGGTACATTGGTTTGAATCCACACCTCTGGCTCAGGTGAGTATTGCTACCAACAATGACATTTATTTGTATAAGACAATCATGCCTGATTTGGGGGGGGGAAATTAGTTTGTGTCTTGACAATTTGCAAATGATTGAAATTTGTGAATGCTGTATTGCAGTGTTTCTCTCTGTCATAGAAATGGTAATGTTTCTTGATCAGAAGCAAGCCATTTGTCTTTTGTTGAAGACATTTTGCTAAAGATTCAAGCTAACTTCATCTGATTTCTTTTCCCATCGCTATATTTGAAACATTGCTAGAAACCAAATTGCTTTATCTGCATACATTCTTAGTATTAAGTTTAAATGCCCAAATTAAGTCTGTCCAGATGTTGGAAAAGTTATATTAAATCTTAGATGAAATGGTTCTAGTACTTCAAGTTTCTCCATGGCCATTTTCCACCCTGACATGTCATGCTTCTGTACTGTATTGTACATACTGAATACAGCAAGCTATTGAGAATTGTACCAGAACTCTTCACTCTTGCCAAGTCAATTCTCTGTACAAAATTGTTCATGTATGCTAATTTCTTGAACATAAAACTCCATCTGCTTAAATTATGTAGAATTGAATTTGTTGCATCTGGTCATTCATGCTTTTTACATTTTTGGCATTGAAAATCTAATTCTATTCCTTGCTTTTCCACTCAGTCTTCTGTCTTACACTTTAATGCTACTGCCTTATGTCTATGCAAGTTGATCTATACCTTTCACCAAGTTCCTCGGTCATTTTCAGACCTGCTACCTGTTTGAAGTTTGTCCTGTTTAATGCAGTGATAGTTTCTCACAACAAGAAGGGTATTCTCAGTATGAAAATGAAACTTCATCTCCATAAGGAATGTGTCTTGATCAGTCTTGGCAATTGTCATAGCCGCATGTGGATGGTTAAAGTTTTTCTTCTCTTCTACTAATATCCCTAGCATTATGCTTTTATCTGCTGCTTACAATGATGGATTCTATCCCATAGTTTCAGATTCCACTTGTTACATTCTGGCAACTATGGAGGACCAATATAATGTCTCTAGACTAATCAAGTCAATAATTTTATCCTAAATTTTGCAAGATCTTCAGCCTTCAACTACAGTTTTTAGGGTTTTTAGATACCTTCTACTGCACTAGGATTACTTCAAACATTACTTTATCTCTGTGCAAGACAGTTCTCTGCCATCTCATTTCAAGGTTTGTGCCATGTATTTCTTTATTTCGCAACCATTTGTCTTAAAGCTTTATACAATAAATCCTTTAGTGCTGCATAGCATTCCCGTCCTGAAAGTGGATTTTATCAGCCTTGTATAAACCTAAGCCATAACTTTCTTAGTTTAATTTGCAGTTACAAGATAATTGCTCTTCCAGTCCTGACTCCTTTTCTTGAATATTCAATATTTTCTGCATCTCTTCTAGCATATTTTGATCTTTTCTGGGTTTCCATTTTGTCAGCAAAGCTTTCTGCTATTCCAGCAACTGTCAATCTTGCTCCACTATTAGTCTAAAATTTAGTTTTCACTGCTCAACCTAATTTATTATCTCTGATCTTGGCTTGATAGTCAAAGCTTTCACTTCAGTATTGCTTTTGTGCTCAGTTGAAGTAAGAATTCTTCACTAATGCACCATCTCCACAGCCTTATGCCCTCCTTCCCATTCTGCAACATGCTTTCCATGACTGAAGCACAGGAAAGAGATTGCAGTTCTAAGTTTTGTTTAATTTCCTTCCTACCTTATGGAAGACTCTGATGTACTTCTCTCTGTGATTTCTTCCCTTTTTTGGAAAACTTCAACTTTAACTTTGTCTAAATTAAGGTGACAAAATACAATTTGAGATTCCTGATTTGTCTTCATGTTGTTTTTCTTATATTAATTGTTCATATCCTTAGTGTGAGAAATTAGCTTAAATTTTCTCCACTGCTTCATTAATCACCTAAAATGTGCTATATTTGGTGACCATTAAATATCCTCTTTAAAGAAAAATATATTGTGCAGTGTGAATTTTGTGACACTTAGTCCTTTAAGCACCAACCTTAAGGCATTATGTTTGCTTTAGCTTCTGCTCCAAATGAAATGTTATGTTGCTGATGTGCACCAACTGTCTCATTTGCTGGCTTTGACACTTGAATGTCTCACTTCATGCAGCAATGGTGGAGCACACCCAGCCCTCTTACCTGGACTAGCAGTTTGAAAGAAGTATCAAATTAGTCACACTTTCCTCCTACAGTGTGTGGTGTCCAGTGATAGAAGTACCTTGAATGCTGAGGTTATTTTCTTTGAAGATTTGAAGTTGCCACTACTGTTTCTGTGTGAATGTTACACTTCTGACCAAGCCAGATTGCAATGTCTTGCTGTATGGACAATTGTTTGCATATGTGAAGGGTGCTAATTTCTGAACAATCATCAGTGAACATCCTTACTTTACCATGGGATGGAAGGAACTCATTGAAGCAACTGAAGCCTAGGACCCATCCCTGAGTAACCACTGCAATGATATCTGGTCTCAATATCTGCAAATGTGTTCATTTTAGGCTTGACTGCAAACTGGAGATTTTTCTCTGATCTCATTGATTTTGTGAGGCTTGTTTGCACACTGTTGCTTTGATGTCAAATGCACTTAATGTGGCCTTATCTCTTTAAATTCCACTTTTTTTATAGCCTCGGACCAAAAAAATCTAGAACTGAGGGACGTTGATGGAACTCAAACTGAGCATCACCAAGTTATTGCTATGTATATGCCACTTGATAGCATGGTTGTGGATGGAAATGTTGTTTGGCCAGATTTGATTTGTTCACCTGAACAGTTTTCATTTAGGTGCCAGAGTTGTCTGTTCTGGAACATTTGACTAGACACAATATATTTGTTCACATCCAAACAGGTATTTTAAAGTCTCTTGTTACAATGACCTGTTTAAATGGTTCAGCTTAGCTTGATCAATTTCTCAATCATTTTTATTGCAGCAAATAAATTATTCGAGAAATGTGTGCATTGTTGTAAAGTCTCTCAACAAGGCTGAGGGTGATCTTTTAATAGAGATTAACAAAATCATGAGGGGCATGGATAAGGTGAATAGCCAAGTCTTTTCCCCAAGGTCCAAAACTAGTGTGTATGTTTATGGGAAAAGACTTAAAGGGGAGCTGAGGGGCAAGTTTTTCATGCAGAAGGTGGTGAGAGACCAGAACGAGCTACAAGAGGTGATGGAGGATATAATCATATTTTAAAATCCATCTGGATGGGTACATGAATAGCAAGGGATCTTGAGGTATATGGACCAAATGCTGAAAAATTGCACAAGATAATTTTAGGTTGGTGTAGACAAGTTGGACCAAAGGATCTGTTTCTGTGCTGTATAATCCTGACTCTGTAACCAAGGCCTTCTGAACTTTTTGCACCGTCTTGTACTAGAACTGAACTTCAGGAGATTAGTACAGTTTTAAACTCTTCCCGGTATATTGTTGCATCAGTGAACATTTTATTTGACTCTATGGATCTTTTTTAAATGCTCCACCAGTGAATCTAAATGGGCTGTTGGATTGAAGCATTGTGTTGCCATTCCATTTTAAATGGAGTATGCCATATTTTCTGAATTTTTCAGAAGAAAATTCAATGTAACTGCCAAGTTTTGCTTGTTAGACTGAAAGCTATGCCATATTTTAATGGTACAGAGTTAAAGCAGTAATTTGCATTTGTAAAACTTATAACTGTTTCAGCTAGTAAGACGAGGTGCTAATGAAAGGAAGCATTCTGAAGGTTGAAGCTGGTGTTTTTAGAGTTTGCAGAGTAATTGGCAGTTGAGGAAATTTATTTACATAAGATGTTGGCTCCTGAAGGTGACTTTCTCATGTTTCCTCCCACGGTCCAAAGATGTGCAGGTTAGGTTAATTGGTTATGCTAAATTGCCTGTAGAGTTAGATGCATTAGTTAGGGGGAACGGGTCTGGGTGGATTACTCTTCCGAGGGTCGCTGGAGGGAATCTAATCTGAACAAAGATAAAGCAAATTTAACAGGTGTAATGGTGGAGTTCATTTAAACTGAGTTTAAAAATGGAGAATTGTGACCAAGAAGGATTGAAAGATGGTAGAAACTAAATTCCTGATTTGGACTGAGGCTATTTCGATCAGGATAGGTTGGTTTGGTGACTTGCAAATTAATTGCAGGGAAATTTCTGTAGTTGTCCCCTCAGTGCTACATCTAAGAGAATACCACTTGTAACAAAAGCTCACATGAAATTGAGAAATCAGCAGTGCATTGGTTTTTTTGGGCTTAAAACTCAACACTTTCCTGCAACACTGTAGAAAAAAAAGTTGAAAGCATTTTCTGTAGAAAGTAATGGTTAGAAAGTTAGAGGTCACAATGTTTTAAAGTGAGGAAATAACAACAGGTATCAATGGAGTTATAGGGTACTTCTGCCATTCTGAGAGTCTCCTCCTTTCACTTTCAATTGTAGCCAAACATTGTTCTGTTTCCTCTGCTCTGTCTCTCCTGTTGGTTTCTTTGTGCACTGACCTGGTTTGAGTAGAAAAGCTATGAGCTTATTTTGTGGCTTTTCATCTTTTTATTAATGTTTTGATTCTGCTTGTGAATTATCATAGTAACTGATGTTAAGAAGGCTTTCCCCAAGCTTATGAAATTGAGAAATTGGCAGTGTGTATGTCTCTAGGATCTGAGTCACTTTTATTTTCAATAGTGCTATGATACCCTTTTCACAAGTCTGTAACAGTACACTTTGTCATTACTCTTTTTTACCATGGTCACGCTTATTGTGACCTCTAAGACCAACACTGAACTTCTAATTCCAAGTTAACAAATTCTGAGGTGCTATTGTCAAAAGCTGTACTGTCGCAGTAATAAAATTGGCTCTACATTTGTTTTGTAGAGAGCTCTTAATTCTAATTACAAAAGTCTCCTTTTTATATTTATTGCATCATGACCCACAGTTGCGTCCAGCTTTTTTTCCCCAACTGAAGTAAATGGAGTGTTGTAGCACAATGGCTTTACAATCAGCTAACTTCATACCATTCTGGGATTTTGAGAAACCATTTCAGATGTGATTTACTAGTGAGTACTTGCGTCATAGATTTTAGTTCTTAATCAGGCAACATGGCTCTGCCAACAGCTGAAAGCCTATGATAACTGCAGATTTTCAGTTTCTTTTGCAACTTGATCTTCTCTGAATCTTGTCTCCTGTATTTGCCTGATGCATTTTTTATCTTCAACAGATTGTTATTAATCCTTGAGTCAAACCAGAAGCTTTTGCCATGGGGTTATCACTTCCTACATTCCTCAAAAATATTATTGGAAAAAAGGAAATGCGTATTCTCATGGTGGGTCTAGATGCAGCTGGAAAGACCACCATTTTGTACAAACTGAAATTGGGTGAAATTGTAACCACTATTCCCACTATAGGTAAGTGAACTTGTTTTTAACTTCGTCAAATTCGTAGAGATGTACAGCATGGAAACAAATCCTTCTGTCCAACTCGTCCATGCCGACCAGATATCCCAAACCAATCTAGTCCCATCTGCTAGCACCTGGCCCATATATCTGCAACCCCTGTCCAGAACTAGAGGGTCTGTTTCCATGCTGTACATCTCTATGCCCTTCACAATTTTATAAATCTCTAGAAGATCACCCCTCAGCCTTTGCTCCAGGGAAAACAGCCTCAGCCTATTCAACCTCTCCCTATAGCTCAAATCCTAGCAACACCCTTGCAAATCCGTTTTGAACCCTTTCAAGTTTCACAACATCTTTCCGAAAGGAAGGAGACCAGAGTTGCACGCAATATTCCAACAGTGGCCTAACCAATGTCCTGTACAGCTGCAACATGGCCTCCCAACTCCTGTACTCAATACTCTGATCAATAAAGGAAAGCATACCAAACACCATCTTCACTATTCTACCTACCTGCAACTCCACTTTCAAGGAGCTATGAACCTGCACTCCAAGGTCTCTTTGTTCAGCAACATTCCCAGGACCTTACCATTAAGTGTATAAGTCCTGCTAAGATTTACTTTCCCAAAATGCAGCACCTCACATTTATCTAAATTAAACTCCATCTGCCACTTCTCAGCCCGTTGGTCCATCTGATCAAGATCCTGTTGTAATCTGAGGTAACCTTTGCTGTCCACTAAACTCCAATATTGGTGTCATCTGCAAACTTACTAACTCTACCTTTTTTATGCTCCCATTCAAATCTCTCAAATGATGAAAAGTGGACCCAGCACCAATCCTTGAGACACTCCACTGGTCACAGGCCTCCAGTCTGAAAAACAACCCTCCACCACCACTACTCTGTCTAACTTTGAGCCAATTCTGTATCCAAATGGCTAGTTCTCCCTGTTTTCCATGAGAGCTCACCAGTCTCCCATGGGAACCTTGTCAATTGCCTTACTCAAGTCCACGTAGATCACGTCCACTGCTCTGCCCTCATCAATTATCTTTGTTACTTCAAACCAACTCAGTCAAGTTTGTGAGACATGATTTCCCACTCACAAAGCCATGTCGACTATTCCTAATCAGTCTTTGCCTTTCTAAATACATGTACATCTTGTCCCTGAGGATTCCCACCACTGTCTGACGGTCCTGGCTTGTCCTTACCACCTTTTTCATAAATAGCGACGTCACATTAGCCAACCTCCAGCACCTCACCTGTGACTATCGATGATACAAATATTTCAGCAAGGGGCCCAGAAATCACTTCCCTAATTTCCTGCAGAGTTCTGGGGTACAGCTGATCAGGTCCTGGGGATTTATCCATGTGTTTCAAGACATCCAGCACTACTTCCTCTGTAAATGGACATATTTCAAGGTGTTGCCATCTATTTCTCTACATTCTATGTCTTCCATGCCCTTTTCCACAGTAAACACTGATGCAAAATACTCATTTAGTATCTCCTGCAGCTCCACACAAAAGCCACCTTGCTGATCTTTGAGGGGCCCTATTCTCTCCCTAGTTACCCTTTTGACCTTCATGTATCTGTAAAAACTGTTTTGGATTCTCCTTGCTTGGCAAATAGTTCTCATGTCCCCTTTTTGCCCTCCTGATTTCCCTTAAGTGTACGCCTACTGCCTTTATACTCTAAAGATTGAGTCAATCGAGCTTGTCTATACCTGACATGCTTCGTTCATTTTTAACCAAACCATTAATTTCTTTTTGTCATCCAGTATTCCCTACACCTACCAGCCTTTCCTTTCACCCTAACAAATATACTTTCTCTGGACTCTTGTTATGTCATTTCTGAAAGCTTTCTATTTTACAGCTGTCCATTTACGTGCGAACATCAGCCTCCAATCAGCTTTTGAAAGTTCTTGCCTAATACTGTCAATTAGCTTTCCTCCAATGTAGAACTTCAACTTTTTTAGATCTGGTCTATCCTTTTCTATTACTGTTTTAAAAGTAACAGAATTATGGTTGATGGCTCCAAATTGCTCCCTCACTACACCTCAGTCACTTGCCCTGCCTTATTTCCTAAGAGTAGGTACATCCACATACTGAATCAAAGTTTTCATGTACGCACTTAACAAATTCCTCTCCATCTAAACTCTTAACACTATGGCAGTATGATTATTTTGAAACTTTATGCATGTGAAATGGTACTAGAAAAATTTGGGACTATGTGCAAAATGGGACAAAACAGCAATACTGTTTTTAATGAAAATGTATTATGCGTGGTTCTGAAGTGTGCAACTTTACTAGCTTAGAAAAATACTTTCTGCTATCAGATGACAGTGTTGGCTTGATGGCTTCAGAATGGATTTTTTTTTGACAGGTGTAGTATGTATATAAGCTTAGCTTCAAATTGACATTCTGCTTTTAAAGAAGTCTTGAATAATGGGTTCATTTGTGGGATATGAGGAAGAAGTAGTTGCCTCTGATAGCTTAAGTGAATCTGGAAGGTCATGCTTAGAAAATTTTACAAAAATAACTAAAGCAGGAGAAATTCTGGTTTGGCAGCATCTGTGGAGAGAAATTGAGTTCCAGTTGGACTGTATAACTGATGGAGGCTGGAATGATTTTTGTATGCTGACAAAAGTGGAAGGGGGAAGTAGAATACATGAGGCTACATTTTCAATATCCTCCAAGATACTGCTACTAAATGCATTGTCCCTCTCCCATTCTCTGCATTCTGTAGGGACTGTTCCATCCTTGATGCTCTGATCTATTCTCTTTCACCATTCCTGAGACAACCCCTCTCAGCACCTTCCCACTGCAATTAAGAAAATGTAATGCTTGCCCATTTACCACCTGCCTCTTTGCTGTCCAAAACCCCAAACACTACTTAGTGGTGAAGCACTACTTTACTGTACTAGCAATCTAGCTTATTTGTTGCTCCCAATGAACTTGACTCTACATTGCTGAGACCAGTCGAATACTGGATAGTTGCTTTGAGGAGCACCTGCACTTTATCCATAAGAATGACCCTGTCTTTCCATTTACTTGCTGTTTCAAGACACGTTTTGCTGACCTAACATTTGTTTCTTGGTCTGCTGCTTCACAGCCTTCGGGAGTCAACATTGTGAATACTCAAGTTGTTGGAACTCAATGTCTTCCAATTTGATTTTTCTCCCTGTCCTTGGACCTTTGGTTTTGTTGAGAGCAAAGTATTTGATTATTCATGTTCAATTAACATCTATTTTGATTGTGTTCCAATTCTACTACCACTTTTGTCTGTCTGTGGATTTGCTCACCGTTTGTACCACTAGCGGTTGCTCCTCAGCCTTTGTTAACAACATTAATTTTCCAGCCTGCTTCATTTCCAGTATTGGACTTGACATTTTAACTTTGTTTCCCTTTTAGCGGATGCTGCCTGGTCTGTTAACTTTCTCTAGAACTTTGTTTTTATTTCCGATCCCCAGCATCTGCAGTAATTTGCTTTTCAAGTGTACAATTATTTGTGTAATGTCCTGTTTTTTTTCCTAGGCTTCAACGTAGAAACTGTGGAATACAAAAACATTAGTTTTACAGTGTGGGATGTGGGCGGACAGGATAAGATCCGTCCGCTTTGGCGCCACTACTTTCAGAATACACAAGGTAAGTGCAGTTCATGTTACTTTAGTTTTGATCTTCTGATTTTATCTTTTGGAGAGAGCCTAAATATTGAACATTCTGCAATATTTTCCACACTTTGCTGATTGTCCAATTTATGCAAAGCTGTCAGACAGTCTGATCTTGTGGTTGTGGGCTTCGTAATTATAGTTGCATGCCACTTCCTTTTAACCTCTTGAGAAACTGCACATCTGCCAACCACAGAATTTCCCGCGAGAGGAACTGAACAAATATATTATCTAATTCAGCATCACTGGCATTTGACTATTGCCTGTTGTCCTTGATCTGATTTGGTTCTCTGGGGGCAGCATGGTGGCTCAGTGGTTAGCACTGCTGCCGCACAGCATCAGGAACCCAGGTTTGATTCCACCCTCGGGTGACTGTGGAGCTTGCACATTCTCCCCGTGTCTGTGTGGGTTTCCTCTGGGTGCTCCGGTTTCTTCCCACAATCCAAAGATGTGCAGGTTGAATGAATTGCCCATAGTGTTAGGTGCATTAGTCAGGGGTGAACATACGGGAATGGGTTTGGGCGGGTTGCTCTTTGGAGGGTCGAAGGGCCTGTTTCCACATTGCAGGGAATCTAATTGTTTCAGAGGGCATTTAAGAGTCAGTTACATTATTGGGGTCTAGGGTGACATGTAGACCAGATCATTAGATTAGATTACTTAGTGTAGAAACAGGCACTTCGGCCCAACAAGTCCACACTGACCCGCTGAAGCGCAACCCACCCATACCCCTACATTTACCCCTACCTAACACTACGGGTAATTTAGCATGGCCAATTCACCTGACCCGCACATCTTTTGGACTGTGGGAGGAAACCGGAGCACCCGGAGGACACCCACGCAGACACGGGGAGAACGTGCAAACTCCACACAGTCAGTCGCCTGAGTCGGGAATTGAACTCGGGTCTCAGGCGCTGTGAGGCAGCAGTGCTAACCACTGTGCCACCGTGCCGCCCACAAATGAGGACACAGCATGTTAGTGGACCATCTGGGTTTTATCACCACTGGTTAATGGCAGTTAGTCTCTGCAGAGGAACCTCTATTATCTGAACATGATGGGCAGGCACTTTCGTTCAGGTAACTGATTATTTGGTAAATTGATTAAATGCCTTTACTCTGGGGCTTGGCGTTTTTCTGTAGTATACTGAATGGGGACAGAAGTTTAGGCAGCAGCACACCTGTGCACAAGCCCCCCTGTCCAACACTGACACCTGCCTGCCCCCAAACCCCCCTTGGGCAGCTGGACTGGACATCATCAACAAGACACACTCTCCTTTTTTTTACTGCAATCCTTTGACAGGTTCCACCTCTGCCCTGTACAGGGCAATGTTGGAGAGATTCTGGAGGAAGGATTTAGGGTACACCCCCAGTGTCGAACTCCAGGTAAAGTGGAGAGAGAGGGTGGACAGTCCATTTGGAGATGGTACCTGGGCTCCCATCAGTCCAGGACTGTTCTCGGCAGCATTTCAGGAAGCAGAGTTCTCTTTTAATCAATGTAAACAAGAGATGTGATCAGTGTTGGAAACATGTCTGATATGATGTTTCTATGTCTTGTATAGTCCAGTATTTGGATAATCAAGGTTCCTCTATTGGGTAGCTTTGAATTCCATATTTTATTGAATTTGCATGTCACCATCTACCATATTGGGATTTATCATGATGCTGTCACGTTCCCAAGCTTGCATTGAGTCAGAAACTTAAGATCCTTATGACATTACCTTGCAAACCTGTGACCGTTGCCTCATCAAAGACAAAAGTTGCAGATGCATGGCTTCATCATGATCTGCAAGTTCCCTATTGAGGCATGTGCAATCCTGACTGGATTGTCACCTGGATCAAAATCCTGGAATTTCCTTCCTAACAGCACTACATCTATAGAGATGCACTGCTGCAGTGCAACGGTGTGGCTCACCACTACATAATTAACCACAAAAAGCCTTGCCGATCAGTATGTAATGTTCACAAACAGTTCTGATTGGCAATCAGTAGCTTTCACTGCTTCTAATAACAATTGACACTTCCCAGAACAATGAGTAGTTTAGCCCTCAAAAGGTTATGCCTTTTTTTGTTTTGAGGATTTTCCTTTTTTTTCCCCTCAGGGATAGAGTTTCCTTGAGCATCTATGTTGCATTAAAATATCTCACCCAGATCAGTTGAGGTGAATTGGGTCCAAGGAGTGATTCTCCAACTTGTCCCAACTAAGACTTTTTTGCTCGAGAAATGCAGGCAGGCAGTGGTAGAGACTGGTATCTTCACACTTTAACCTATCCATGGTTTGGGTATATGGTGATGCTGACCCATTAAGATGCCACTTTCAGTACCACTGAGGAATTTGTATCACCATTTCTTCACTCTCTCCCTGGGTCTGAATCCCTCCCAAATTGAGTACCTACAAAAATAAGTGGTTCAACAAAGTTTACCGACATCACCTTTTCAAAGATAACTAGGAAAGTGCAATAAATGCTGGCTCAACCAGTGAAATCCACTTTAATGAATTAACAAAAAATAACTAGAGCTTGTACCTTAAGCTGACTTAGTGCTACAACACTGGCATCAGCCTGACAGAATGAAAAATTAACCAGTTATGTCCTGTCCATGAATGGGACACATCCAGTCTTGCTAGTTTCTGCCCCATCAGTTCACTTGTATTGGCAAATTAGCCAAGTAGCACTTGTTTACAATTTCATGTGTTATGGGCTTTGCTCATAAGATCAGCATTTGCCCAACTTCAGTTGCCCTTAAACTGAGTGGTTTGCTAGGTGATTGAAAGGAGTGGTTAAGAATTGATCACATTGCTGTGGGTGTGGACAAGACTGGGTAATATAGTGTTGATCTAATGACTGATAAGTTCTTGTTTCACCCTGACTACTAGATACTTGTCTTCATTACAATCTTTTTCCAAACCTGCTCAAAATATCTTTGAATTTCAGAATTGGGTGCCCATTTGAAAAGAGGCAACATTTTATGGTGTGGCATCAAGAAACCTTAGTAAAATGGACATTGAGAAGCAGAATTGTCATATCTACTCGTAAGAAAGATTGATTAGTGACCAACAACCACATCCATGTCAGGAGATTGTTGCAGTGTTCCTGAGGATAGTGTCCTTGGTTTTACCAACTTCTAGGATCACAAGTGGAGATATCTGCAGATGGCATGTTCACTGTATGCAAAGTACAATGAAGTAATCTTTGGTGATATGCAGCAAGATGGGATGAGAAACCACCTTGCTAATTAACATTTGCTTGTATTCCAGGTTTGATTTTTGTGGTTGACAGTAATGACAGGGAGAGAGTGAATGAAGCTAAAGAAGAGTTGATGAGAATGCTATCTGAAGATGAGCTACGAGATGCTGTGTTGTTACTTTTTGCAAACAAACAGGTAAATTCCAGACTTTGAAAGAACAGTCAGCACTGAAAACTTGACATTCTGGTCACACTATTGAATGGAGCCAGACTCTTGTTGCTTTGCTGCACAACCTGTGTAAACTTTGTAGTTGTAAGATTTAGTATGTTTATTCTGGTTTGAGCATGAAAGCTAGTGTTCTCTTGTATCAGATTGAATTATGATCTATTAAATAGTCAAGTGTTTCAAATTCTGATTGCTAAGCTGACATGGTACCATTTGATTCTAATGTTGCTGCTTACATGAAACTTGTTTACACTTTAACTGCATTCCAGCAGTTAATGTTTTGCATTTATATGGCATGACTTAGTTACTGAGTGCCTTTTTGTCAAACTTTCCTCTTCACTGCCATGTTCAGATGGGTCTGGATTTGAATGATTAGGAAAGCAATTGCAGGGATCCTAGCAAAGGGTATTTGTATCATCAATAGCCAAAGGTGAGTGCTGGAGGACTGCAGGGTGGCTAATGTGCCTTTATTTAAGAGGCTGTAAGAAGAAGCTTGGGAACTGCAGACCTGAGAGTCTGACATCAGTGGTGGATATGTTGTTGGAAGGGATTCTGAAAGAGGATTAACATGTATTTAGAGAGGCAAGGTTTGATTAGGATAGTCAGTGTGGTTTCTTTTGTGGAAGACTGTCTTATAAGCTTGAGTGTTTTTGTGTCCTCAATTGAGGGAAGATCAGCAGATGTTGTCAAAGGTTTTACTAAAATCCACAGACAAGTTTTTGCATGGTAGGTTATTAGTAAGATTACATGGAATTCAGAGACCATAAGACATAAGTTAGGTCATTTGGCCCACCTAGTCTGCTGCCATTCAATCATGGCTGATTTTTTTAAGCTTCTCCATCCCATTCTCCCTGTAACCCTTGATCCCCTTTGACAAGATAGAATCTATCTTAAATGTACTGTGACCTGGCTGAAGTTTTGCCTCCTCCCTTCTAAAGGGTCTTCCCTTTACCAGTGGAAACATCATCTCAATGTCTGTTCTGTTCAGGCCATTCAGTATTCTAAATTTTAAGTAGACCTCCCCCCCCCCCCCCCCCGAAGAAAAATCTTTCTAAACTCTGTCGCGTATAGTCCCAGAGTCTTGAAACACTTATCATATGTTCAGCTTCTCATTCCTGGGACCATTTTTGTGAACCTCCTCTGGATCCACTCCAGGACCAGTACACTCTTCCTGACTTATGGGGCCCAAAATTCTCATTATAAATGTAGTCTGACCAGAATTTGTATAAAGTCTCAGGAGAACATCCTGCTTTCTTATTCTGTAGTCCTAGTGAAATAAATGCCAGGGTTGTATTTGCTTTCCTAACTACTGACTCAACTTGCAAGTTTATCTTAAGAGAATCCTGGACCAAACTCCAAAGTTCCTTTGCACTTCAGACTTGTGAATTTTCTTTTTTTTTTAAAAAAAAAGGCATTACTTAACTTTACCACATCTTATTCCATCTGTCAATTTGCCCACTTTCTAAACCTGTTTGAATCCTTCTGCCGCCTCAATATTGTCCATCGGTCCAGCCAGCATGCCCTCAGTGCTTTCATTGCAATCATTAATGTTTCCATGGGACGTTGTGGTCTGAACACCTAGTCGCCGCCTGTCATCCTGGGAGGGACCCACTAATCCCCACTCTCTCTGCCAAGTAGCTAATTTTCTTTGCAAGCTGGTACCTTGCATCTAATCCTATGACCTCTTACCTTGCTGAGCAGCCTCCTGTGCAGCATCTTGTCAAAGGCCTTCTGGAAGTCTGGATAGATAACAACATCCATTGGCTCTCCTTGGTCTGACTTGCTCGTTACCACCTCCAGAGTTCTAACAGATTTTAGGCACAACATCCCCTTGATGAAACTATCCTGACTTTGTCCTATTTTACTATGTACTTCAAAGTATTCAGAAATCTTGTCCTTCCCAATGGACTGCAAAATCTTATCAACAATAGGTCAGGCTAATCTGCCAGTAACTTCCTGCTGCCTTCCCTCTTAAATGGGGTTACATTAGCAATTTTCCAGTCCTCTGGGACTCTCCCTGACTCCAGTGATTCCTAAAAGATCACCACTATGCCTCCATTGTCTCTTCAGCTATCTCCTTCAGAATTCTGGGGAGTAGTTCACCTGGTCCAAGTGATTTTTTTTTTGTAAAATCCGTCCTCAGACCTTTTGGTTTTCTAATACCACCTTCTCCTTGGTGATGGAAAAACTAAGGACTGCAGATGCTGGAGATCAGTCTAGAGTGTGGTGCTGGAAAGGCACTGCTAGTCAGGCAGCATCTGAGGAGCAGGGGAATTGACGTTTCGGGTATAGTCCTCCATCAGGAATGAGGGTCGGGCCTGAGACACGGATGGGGTTGGGGAGAGGCAGCTGGGAAAGTGACAGGCAGATGAAAGTGAGGGCAAAGGTGATAGGTCAGAGGGGGGCAGTGATGGATGGGTCCAGAGGGTGGGGTCGAGTTGGAGGCTTGGGACTGGGATAATGGGGGAAGGGAAGTGAAGCTATTGAAATCCACATTGATCCCATGTGGCAGGATGAGGTGTTCCTCCAGATGTCAGGTGGTTACGGTTTGGTGGTAGAGGGGACTTAGGACCTGCACAGCCTTGGAGTGGGAGGAAGTATTGAAGTGTTCAGCCATGGGGAGACAGGATGCTGCCTAGCAGATCGTTTCAGAACATCTGAGACACTGCACCCACCAATCCCACTGCTCTGTAGTTGAACACTTCAACTCTCATTCTCACTCCGTCAAAGACGTGCAGGTCCTGGGCTACCTTAAGACCCTGCAACCACATGTGGATTTCAACAGCTTCCTCATTTTCCCATTCCAGTCCCAAGCCTCCAACTTGGCCCTACTCTCCAGACCTATCCATTACTGCCCTGTCTGACCTATCATCTCCTTTACCTCTTTGCCTGTCGTTTTCCCAGCTGCCTCTCCCCAACCCCACACCACCCCCTCCCATTTCTCTCCGCCCTGACCCACAAGCCTCATTCCTGATGAAGGCTTATTCCCCAAATGTTGATTCTCCTCCAGATGCTGCCTGACCAGCTGTGCTTTTCCAGGCCCACATCTTTCTTGGTAATGGCCATTACACTCACCTATTGAGTATCTGACTTGAATTTTTGGTATATTATTCATTTTATGTCAGTCTTCAGTGGAAAACAACATAACTAACTAGGAGCAGGATTAGGCTGTTCAGCCCTTCGAGCCTGCTTTGCCACTCAGTAAGATCATGGCTAATCTTGTGGACTCCGCTCCACTTATCCACACTTTCAACGTTTCTCTTTCTTTTTTGAAAAATAAAGGAATTATCTACCTTAGCTTTAAAAATGGTAACTGAAGTAACATCGACTACTTTCCTGGGCAAGAAATTCCATAGGTCAACAACTCTGGGTGAGGAAATTCCTTCTTGGTTCAGTTCTAAACCTGCTCCCTCTAATCTTGAGGGCATGCCCTCTTGTCCTAGTTTTCACCTACAAGTGGAATCATCCTAAGTATTAGTTTTATTGATTTCCCTTCATAATTTTGTTTCTACAAGATCTCTCTCTTCTACACCACCCCCCCCCCCCCCCCCCCAATTCTTCTGAATTCCAATGAATATAATCCCAGTCTACTCAGCCTCTCCTTGTAAGTCAACCACCTCCTATGCCAGTATATCCCTGAAGGAGACCAAAACTGTACATAGTACTCCAGGTATGGCCTCACCAGCACTTTCTACAGCTGCTTTTAAACTCAACCCCTTTAGCAATGAAGGACAAAATTCCATTTGTCTTTCCACTTGTACCTGTAGACCAACGTTCTGCGATTCATGCACAAGGACACCCAGGTCCCTTTGCAATCAGCATGCTGCAACTTTTTACCATCCAAGTAATCTATTTTGCTGTTACTCCTACCAAATCGTATGACTTCACATTTACTAATATTGTATTCCATCTGCCAGACCTTTGCCCACTGATTCAGTGTATCTAGTTCCTCTGCCACTCACCTTGGTGTCATTGGCAAATTTTGATACCTGTGGTCCCAAACTCGATCATCTATACAAACTACAAATAAATGTGGTCCCAACACTGATCCCTGATGCACACCACTAGTCACTGCCAGCCAAAATAGCACTCATTTTATCCCAACTGTTTGCTTTGTCAGGCAACCAATCCTCTATCCATGCTAATATTATGTATTAACCCCTAACACTATGTATTATTATCTTATGCAGCAGCCTCCTGTGTAGCACCTTGTCAAAGGCATTTTGGAAATCTAGGTATACCACATCCTCTGGCTCTCCATTGTCCACCTTGCTTAAAATGTCTTCATAGAATTCAAAAAGATTTGTGAATCATGACCTGCACTTCATGAACCCATGCTGCGTCTGTACAGTTAGATAATTTCTTTCGATTATGCCCTGCTATTTCTTGATAAGACTTTAGCATCTACCCCATTGCATAAGTTGAGCTCACTAGCTTAACTCCCCATCTTTTGTCTACTTTCCCTTTTTTTTGAAACCGTGTCACACTTGCTATTTTCCAAACTGCTGGGACTGCCCCAGAGTCCAGCAAATTTTGGAAAATTACCACCAGTCCACCTGCTATTTCTCCTGTCATCTCTTTCAGTACCCTGGGATGCAATCCATCAGGGCCAGGAGACCTATCTATCCTTGGCTCCATTAGCTTACCCAACCCTAGCTCTTCCATAATTGTTTCTAGGTCATCACTTAACTTCGCCTCTTTGTCACTTACTGGCAGGTTAATGGTCTCCTCCACTTTTAAGACCAATGCAAAGTACCTGTTTTGAGTCAGCCATTTCATCTCTCATAACTGCCCCTTCTCATCCTCTAAAGGACCAACACTTACTTTAGCTACTTTTTTTTTCATTTTATAGAAGTTCTTGCTGTCTGTCTTTATTCTGTGCTAGCTTTTTTCTCCGTCTGTATCTTACGTTAATACTCTTTGGGAACACTAAAGACTAACAGATACATGTTCTAGATTTCTGTTTTTGGCCACTTTGTTTTTTATATATATGCCTTCTCTTTCACTTTGTCTGTCTTATTTCCTTCGACACCCATGGTAGATTATCCTTCCTTCTCATCAGAATATACTTGTGCCAAGCACTGCTCGTCAACTGCTGCACCATGAAGTCTGTTTCCAGTCTACTTTTAGGCAGGTCCTCTCTCTCATTCTATCATAGTCTCCCTTACTCAAGCACAGCACCCTGGTATTGGATTTTATCTTCACACTATCCAGCTGTATTTTAAATTCAACCAAACTGTGATCACTCATTTCAAGAGGATCCCTGACTGAGGTCACTAATTATTCCTAGTCTCATTACTTCAGACCAGATCTAGGATAGCTTGTTCCCTCGTCTGTTCTATTACATGCTGTTTGAGAAAACTATCACCGAATATACTCCAACAAACTCCTCCTCAAGGCTACCCTAACCAAGCAGGTTTGACCAATCTACATGCAGATTAAAATTCCCCATGATAATAGCTGTACCATTTTATAGGCATTAGTTATTTTCGTGTTTATTGCATGCCCCAGTGAAATGTTATTTGGTGACCTGTAGACTACACCTATCAATGACATTTTTTTTTCTTGGGGAATTGCTCATTACCACTCAAATGGATTCGACCTTGCGCTCAATAGAACCTGTCATGTCTCAGCACCGTCCTGATGTCATCTCTGAATATCAGAGCTACATCACCTTCCTTGCATTGTTGTATGTCCTTCCAAATAGACTGGTACCCCTGGATATTTAACTCCCAGTCATGACCATTCTGCATGTCTCTGTAATGGCTACAAAATCATTTGTTCACAATGATTCATGCTGTTAACTCACCAACATTAAGAATGTTACGAGCATTCAGGTAAAGTGCCTTTATGCTAACTTTCTTAAACTGTCACAATTCACAACATCTCTCATTCTTGGAGTTATCCTCGTTTTTTGCTTCTTCCAGTCTGCCTTGAACTTAAACCTTCCTGCATACATGTTAACTGTTGGTGACAAACAAAAAAAAAGGTTACCATAGTTCCTGTTGGCCAACACCCCCATTCCTCCTCCTCTTTCTCTTCTTTCTCCCCCTTTTTCCCCCCCCCCATCTCCCTGGACTCGCAAGTTTAAAGTCCTACTGACCACCCTATTTATCACTATCACTCAAACATTGGTTCCAGATTGAGACCATCTCCATCTAAACCATCAGTACAAATTCCCCCACCCTCAGCCCCAGTTCCAAAACTGATGCTAATGACCGATGAAATGGAACCTCCTTCCCATATCACTCCGTTAGCTATGTATTTACTTCCCTAATTTTCTTGTCCCTAAGCCAACTTGCATGTGGCTCTGGCAGTAATTCAGAGATTATAACCCTTGAGGGCCTGTTCTTTAATTTCGTTCCTAGTACTTAATCCCCAAACTGGTCCTCCATCCTATGTTGTTAGTCCCAACTTTGACTACAATTGGATCCTCCCCCTCCCACTCCAGCGTCCTTTTTCAAGCCAGTCAGAGATCTCTTGCATCCTGGCACTGGGCAAGCAACACACATGCAGGACTCCCAATCCGGCTTGCAAACAATACTATCTGTCCTCCTAATTATTGAATCCCTATAACTACCACTCGTCTTTTTGCTCTCTCCTCTTGAATGGCCTTTTTGCACCATTGTGCCATGGTCAGTTGGCTCATCCTCCCCACAGCCCTTTTCCTCATGCACACTGGGAGCAAGAATCTCATACCTTTTGATCATATCCAACAGGTGAGTGTCCACTACTCCTGAACTTAGGATCCTCCTACCTGCCACACTTGCAAGCACCCCAACATCTGAATTACTTAACCTACCAGATGTGACTGCCTCCTGAAACACAGCGTCCAGGAAACTTGGGCCTGATGAGCTTTTGCCTGAAACCTCAATCTTCCTGCTCCTCTGCTGCCTGACCTGCGCTTTCCAGCACTAGTCTAATCTGCAGTACCTGCTTTTGCCTAATCTCTACCTAGTTAATAAATACACGTTTGAGTTAAATAACTTTTTATGGTCTTCAATTAATTGAAGAGGAAAAATACTCTTTAAACCAGCCCTTTTTTGGGTTAGAGGAAGAGAGTGGGTGGGAGACATTACACCTGTAGTGTCTCTGGTTCAGCCGCTGCCCGAATATATTGTTGTGAGCCCCTGGTTGCTCACCTTCCTGACAGCCTCCTACCCAATGCTCCCGCACTTCCTTCTGCTGGAACAACAGTGGCAGGTCCGGATGCTAGAGGTGAGTTTTTAATTTTTTTTGTTTTGCTCACCTTTCTGACAGCCTTCTACTGCAAAGTACTTATTCAGTTCCTTGGCCGTTTCTTCATTCTCCACTGCTTCTCCGTCATCTCCCAGCAGTCCCACTTTCAACCTTTGCCTTCCTTTTGCCCTTCATGTATCTAAAGAAGCTTGTAATCTTCCTTTTTTTTAAGATTACTGGCTAATTTGCATATTTGATCTTCTCCCTCTTGACTAAATTGGACATGAAATTGACTTGACAGTAGGAGAGGTGGTGGCTTTTCAGACTGGAGGCCTGTGAGCAGCAGTGTTCCTTGGGGATTTGTGGTGTGTACATTTTTTGTTTTGTCACTTTTTATGTGGACTTATTATCACTAGATTGTAATCTGGGCACCCAGGTTCAAATCCCACTGTGGCACATGGTGTAATTTGAACTCTAAAATTTAGAAGTAAGTCTTATGGTGACTGAATTCACTGGTTGGAAAAAATCTGGTTCACTGATGTAAGGATTCCCTGAAGGACCTGCTCTAGTCTGAGACTCCAGACTCTCAGGAAGGTGGTTGACTCTTAACTGCCCTCTGGGCAATTAGGGTTAGGGCAATAAATGCTGGCTTGGCCAGCAACACTCTCTCACCCTGAGTGAATCTTAAATATAATTTTGGATAAGATTTTAGGCAAGGTTAGTAAGCTTGTGGATGATCCCAAAATTGGTCGACAGTGAAGCATGTTAAGAGTACAAAGAGATCTTAATAAATTGGGCCAATAGGTTGAGGATTGGCAGATGAGTTTAACTGGTATAAATGTGAGCTATTGCATTTTGATAAAACAAACAAGGGTAGGACTTCTACCGTTTACAGTCAGGCCCTGGATAGTGACCTGGGGGTCAAGTAGATGGTGCTTTGAAAGTTGTCACAGGAAGACAGGTTGATTAAGAACATGCTTAGCACACTTGCCTTCAGGCCAATGATTATGTCAGGAACCTTGATCATTCGATCATCCGCCTGTCATTTGGATAATCGAGGTGAGTATTTTGTCAGATGATCGCAGTTCCTCTAACTTATACAGGATGTTGGTGTGGCTATTTTTGGGGTACTGTGTGTGGTTCTGGTCAGCCTGCTAAAGGAAAGATATTAAATTGGAGATAGTTCAAACCCTCTAGTCCCACAACATCCTCAAATCTTTTCTGAACTATCTGGATAGATTGGGATTTTTTTCACTGGAGCATAGGATGTTGAGGAGTGGCCTTTTTAGATAATGTGAATTTTGTGGGGGGTGTTGGAGGAGAGATGGCATATTTTAAGGTGAGGGGAGCAAGATTTAAAAGGGGTAGAACATATGTGGAATAGTTAAATATAAAAGATTTTGGATAGATATTTGAATAGGAAGAGGGTTATGGGCTGACCTTGTCATGGGCAAGTCAGATCAAAGAATCTGTTTCCATGCTATATGACTGAATCTTCGATCCAATTCTGCATTTTTTTTCCCTCCAGGATCTGCCTAATGCAATGAATGCTGCAGAGATCACAGATAAACTAGGTCTGCATCAACTCCGTCATAGGACCTGGTTCATCCAGGCAACCTGTGCAACCAGTGGAGATGGCCTGTATGAAGGACTGGACTGGCTGTCCAGCCAGCTCAAAAGCAACAAATAATTTTTTTCCCCCCCTTCCTCCTTCCCCTTCCTGCCTGTCCCTTCTCCTTCCTGCTTCATAATGTAGTGTGGCAAACTGCTACTTTGTGGTATTGGGTGCCAGGAATCTGCTTCATTACATCCAATCACGAACTATAACATACTGTATGGGTGAGAAGTGCAGACATGAAAGGAAATATGCAGTTTCTTATTTAAAATGTGTATATATATCGTCCCTTTTTGTAATGAGGCAGCTTCTTGCTACTCCTATGCAATATTTACCCTCATGGTTGTTCTTTGTTTTCCCTTCTTTTTGAAGGTTTAAACTGATGTGTAAAACTGATGTGTAAATATTAAGTGTAGGAAAGGGATATACAAATAGACTAAAGTGGGAGGTGTTTGTATGCACTGAAGAGTGCAACACACTGCAAAGTATGTTAGCAGATTTCATTTGTTAACTCTGGAACAAGGTTCCAAGGTGTGGGGTATGGCTTTTTGATGGAGGGAGGGAAGCTTGCATGTGACTCTCCTACTTGTTTTCCTCCTTGCCCAGATTTTGGGAGTGAAGGACTGTTAGATTTTTCTCAATTCTAACATGGTTTTGAAGTGATTTTATGGATTCCAGTTCTCTTGCACTGTCCTGTGAATTATTCCCAACGGTTGCAAAAGTATCCCTTTCCTAGACCTATGCAGGCTGGATTTGAAATCAGAATAAAATATTCTAACCCACTTTTCTGCCTTCTGAATAATTTGAAGTCCAATTTTCAAATGGTTTAATTTAAAATGAGTAAATACTGGTTAGTTATTCGATAGTGAAATGCTGGAGGTTCATATGAATTATAGGCCACTTAACTCCTGAAAGCAAAATTAATTTTATCAGGGAAGAGGGAGTCAGTAACTGTGGCAACAATTCTTAAACTATTGAAGTGAAAAGACACAATTAGCCAAAAGTGTCTAATTGATAGTGTTTGATTCAAGAGTTGTGCTGACTCTTTTCTGCCTTGTGGCTCACCTCTGAGTAACTATAAACTGACCACAGCATGCTGGCACCGTTGGGTCAGATGAAGAGCTTTTTGGCTTTTGTTAGCTTGTTCCTTGGCTAGTGTATACCAGATAGCAATGTCCAGTGAATGCACCTAAATCCCTTTCCCCACCTTATGTTTTTCTTAGTGTGTTAAAGTTACATCTGAGTCATTCCATTTTTGGTGTTGAGCAAAGACCTGTTTCCATCAATTCCTGTTCCTTTTCCCTCGTGCTGTAGCACTGAATGTGTGGAGTTCAAGGCAAGACCCAGCCACTTGATACATGAATACTGCAAGGACCTGGTTTGCCAGCAGTTTTTTTTCCTATCGTTACCTTTAGTTAATGCTGAGAAGTGTGGACAGTAATACCTGGGTCTGATCAGGTTGGGATATTGCTGTGAAGTTAATCCTTTCATTACATACACTACTAATCAAATGTTTTGTATACTTGTTTCAATTTATTTTGAGCACTGTAATTAAAGCTGTTAGAATAAAATCTAAGATTCCTTAATTTTTGCTCCTGCACTTGCCTAGCATTATTTTAAAATGCAGTGAGATACTTACAAATTTTAAATACTACACAAGTGGGAAAGATATACAGAAAATCTTAATTTCTTTAACTGTATGCTATTTTAAGAATTTGCTGCTATTGAAGCAAATTGTCAATTAGCATAGCAATCGGGCTCAGAATATCTCCCATTTTTGGTGATAATTGACCAATAATGGCAAAAGAAATCAGGTGTGTAGAAATGGTTTTTATTTAACTTCATTGTGTTTGCATAAATATTTACAATTTGAGTGCTAAGCCACTACAGATTAAGAGAATGTTGTATAAACACTTCATACCTGCAAACACATTTGCAAACTAAGTTCCATTCTATGCCACTTAAGAGTCAAACAGTGATCTTCATTCTTCTGATTAGAAGTTCTACTATCCCCCAGAAGAATCCATGTTATGCTGTTGTCTTCTGGTCAGATGACGAATGGAACTTCCTGGAAAATCAGAGTGGGTTAGAAGATGATAGAATAAGACTTCTGAATTTTCGCAGTGTGGCCCCATTCTAATATTTAAATTGTGCATTAAGACATGTCAAGTGGTCAAAGTACAAAATTGTAACAATTTAACACAGCTTCTGATTGATCAAGATGCTTTTAAACTGGTTGCTTTTTGCTTGAATATAATCCTGAGGAAATACTGGGGGGGGGGGGGAAACTGGCTGTGGTAGAGAGAAATTATTTTTCTATTTAATACTGGAATTTTTGTAAATGAAAATTGTACATGTGCATAGAAGGACAAACCAAATAACACCTCCATCTGTTTCTATCATGAGGTAATCAGCATAAAGATATACAGCATTAATTGACCCTTTGGTCAAACCCCCCGTCCATGCCAGCCTGATATCTTACTCTAATTAGTCCTATTTGGCCCGAATGCTTCCTTTGGCATTCATTCCATACACACACCACCCTCCGAGAAAAAAGTTGGCCATAAGGAATATACATTGCTGATTTATTGCTATGCTCAGTTTAGGTTCCATCATAGAGACTGTTCTAAGTTTCATAGCCTAGGACTAAATATGACAAGTGGAATTTGAGGTGATATTAGGTGCATTTGATAAAGCAAAGTCATTTGAAGATCATGGACAACATCACTACAGTAGTTATGCAGGGCTGAGTCCTGGTCCCAATCATCAGTTGCTTCAAGGAGTTGAACATCTCAAAGCACAGACCGTTCTTAAGTTTTATGATCAAACAACTTGTTCCTATTATCTCAATCATTGGACTTGATTAAACTAGCACTTTCATACTACCATACATTGTTATAATATCACAAATGAGCAACAGTACAATAAACTAACATTGTTTCTAAGTTATAGATTAACAATTTTTAAATCTTAAATATTGTTGGATCAATACCTACAAATTTCAGCAAGTGTCCATTAAATTTTAGTGTCCTATTTCAAAAGAATCGCTCTCACCATTGGTAGTCTAGTAGAATACTGCTTTGAGGGGAAGCTCACAATGTAATTTCTGCCACAAAGTTTGGAAATGTGGTTTAAAATCACAGGACCAAATACTTGCACTATTTACAGCATAGGTTAGTGTAAAACTCATTACAGTTTAAGTGAACCAACATGCCTCAACATTAACTCTGCAATAGTTACCACGTCAGATTATGATTTTTTTTCAATAAGTGGTGTTACCTTTTGTAAACTAACCCTGATCTGTTCAGTGAACTATTATGGCTGGTTAGAATGTGAATTGTGGTTCATCTAGGAACTGTCATCCAGTGCCAACAATGACACTGTGAAGATAGGTTACATTTATCTCATTTCGCAACTTAAAAGATCCTTTCTGAGTGACAGCGTTTGTTTGGTCGCTCCCAATTATGAAGATGCACTGGATGATTCTTCCCTCTACCTCCACCCCCACCCCAGTCCATTCCATCCACCTGTCTCGATGGCTTGACACCCGTGGTGGTGACTTTGTTCGGTTCTTGTGCTTTTTTCTCTTCTTTTCCTTCTTCTTTTTGCTGTTTTTCTGCTTCTTGTGTCGTTTCTGGCCCTCAAACCTAGAGTTTGGGATCAACACACTAGTAAAACTGAGACATACATAAGCTCTCATGTAGATCTGATCTGAAATTTAACCACCATTTTAGAACATTACTGTCTGACTAACCAGGCTTTAAATTCCTCCTTGAAAGCACTTTAGTTATGTGAAAATAAGCTTCATATCCTCTGCACACCCTAAAGTACCTTAGAAGCCACCACTATAACCCAACACTCCTGAGTCTTGGAGGGGTATTGGCATTGCAAGATGTAGGGTGCATTATTTCTGCTGCCAAATACATTTCAAAGTTGTCCCCTCTTTTTTTACTAATCGTTACTGGTTTAATTATTTTAGTTGATTATTTGGGTGACTTAGTGTTGGATTTTCAAAAAGGTGTTTTGGAATTAGAGCCGCAGTGCATGAATTGTAGAGATATTCACCCCAGTCATTTTCCTTACCAAAAAACAAGGAATGGCTTTGGCTTTTCATTACAAGGAAAAAGAGTAACATTATTTTTCATTTATTTCTGGGGCTGTATGTAACAGACCTGGAGACTGAAGATCTTTATGGTTTTTAAACAGTTTCCAAAAAAAAAATGTCTGAAGCCACCAAGGGAGTGTCACTATTTGATATATTTAAAATGAATAGTCAATTATGTAGTTTGAGGGGTGATTAAAGGACAATCATTTCAAGAAAGAAATTCTAAAGTCTATTCTGATGTTTTAAGGTATTAGATTATGCACTAATCTCAGGCAGACAGACTTTTGGTTTTGACACATGTTCAATTTTGAGGTAATGATTCTCTTCGAATAAATGGCAGCTGCACTAAAAATCTTATGAGTATTGTTTCCAGGACATGTTGGAAGATCTTCTGCATTACAGAGAATAGAAGATTACAAGTACTGACACTCAAAGTTGAAGGGCATCTAGTAGTACAAGGATAAAGTTGCTGCAATACATTTGGGGGGGGGTGGACTGTACCTTTAGTAGATTTCTAAACCAAGGACAAAAGAAGTTTGGGGATAGTTGAAAAATCTCATCTACTGGAATTATTAATAGATGCTTCTAGTATGACTCCAAATATCACTCAGGAATATTGCCCAAGGATAAGGAGTCAAATTTTGAAGCAACTCATGAAACAGATGGGTCTAAGGCCAAATATAACAATGGAAGAAAATAGTAGCTGTAAACTTAAGGTAGCCCAAAAGTATCATAGTTGCTGCCGGTTATGCTATACTAGATTGTCCAAAACTGGCACCTCCACATAGTCATAGAGATGTACAGCATGTAAACAGAGCCTTCAGTCTTACCCGTCCACACCGACCAAATATCCCAACTCAATCTAGTCCCACCTACCAGTACCTGGCCCATATCCCTCCAAACCCTTCCTATTCATATACCCAAGCAAATGCCTCTTAAATGTTACAATTGTGCCAGCCTCCACCACATCCTCTGGCAGCTCATTCCATACACGTACCACCCTCTGCGTGAAAAAGTTGCCCCTTAGGTCTCTTAAATCTTTCTCCTCTCACCCTAAACCTACGCCCTCTAGTTCTGGACTCCCCGAGCCCAGGGAAAAGATTTTGTCTATTTATCCTATCCATGCCCCTCATAATTTTGTAAACCTCTGAGGTCACCCCTCAGCCTCCGGTGCTCCAGGAAAAACAGCCCCAGCCTGTTCAGCCTCACCCTATAGCTCAAATCCTCCAACCCTGACAACATCCTTGTAAATCTTTTTTGAACCCTTTCAAGTTTCACAACATCTTTCCAATAGAAAGGAGACCAGAATTGCATAGTGTCCTGTACAACTGCAACATGACCTCCCAACTCCTGTACTCAGTACTCTGACCAATAAAAGAACACATATCAAATGCCTCCTTTACTATCCTATCCACCTGCAACTCCACTTTCAAGAAGCTATGAACCTGCACTCCAAGGTCTCTTTGTTCAGCAACACTCCTAGAACCTTACCATTAAGTCCTGCTAAGATTTGCTTTCCCAAAATGCAGCATCTTGCATTTATCTGAATTAAACTCCATCTGCCACTTCTCAGCCCATCGCTGGCCACTACACCTACAATTTTGGTGTCATTTGCTAACTCACTAAATGTACCTCTTATGCTCGCATGTAAATGACAAAAAGTAGAGGACCCAGCACTGATCCTTGTGGCACTCCACTGGTCACAGGCCTCCAGTCTGAAAAACAACCCTCCATCACCACCCTCTGACTTCTACCTTTGAGCCAGTTCTGTATCCAAATGGCTAGTTCTCCCTGTATTCCATGAGATCCAACCTTGCTAATCAGTCTCCCATGACTAAGTTAAAAATCACACAGATTATAGTCCAGCAAGTTTCTTTGAACATATAAGCTTTCAGAATGCTATTTTGAGTACTATCTGGTGTTTTGTGATTTTTATACTAGATAATGGTTGTATTTCTACAGTGTGTAGTGTTAATTGGCTGATCTGTTATTTGGAACCCCTGGACAAAGAATTGGGTGTAAAAATGAGAAAGCTCGTCTGCATTCAACGCAAGATAATACTTCATTTCCATCTTTAAAGAGTGGTTTTCCCCTGTGAAATTGCAGGACCACATCGTTTCAGGAAACAGTGATGCCAGTCAGAGTGACATATCATTACTGAACAAAGCCTTCGACAAAAAAACCCCAAGTGTTCAGGTATAGGAATGATAAAACATTTGTATCCAGTAAAATGTTCAAATTGCAATTCGTAAGACACAGGATTCGGATTTCCTCTTGAGGAATTCTCACAGAGATCCAAGTGTTACTAACCTCTCCAGATAGGAGTTTCGACTGATTAGAGATGATTTATATTAAGATTGCAGCAAATATTGATTGGGAAGGACCTTAATTCAGCAAGTGTCGTGGAAAGGGCTAGCTGCCCTGGTGTGGAGAGTCCAAGCCCGTGATCAGAATCAGAATCAAATAATTAGGTTCAATATACAACCAAGAGGTGGTTACTCGGCTCTTTAAATATGCTCTGATTTTAACCACCAGTATACACTCCTGAATTTTTTAATCGTCTTGGTAATCAACAATCTAGATATTTTTTTACAGCAGAGGTAAATATTCTGCGTTCACTGTCTTTTTGAGTACCTTGCAAACATTCAGCCAAAAAAAAAATTCTACATGTCTTAACTGGGCAGCCCCTTATTTTCAAACTATGACTTTCAGTTCTAGATTCTCCCCCAAGAGGGTGGTATATGTATGGAATGAGTTGCCAGCGGAAAGAGGAGAGTACAATTGCAACATTTAAAAGGCATCTAGATGGGTATATGAATAGGAAGGGCCAAATGATGACAAGCGGAACTTGGTCAGATTGGGAAGTCAGATTTGTTTCTTTGCTGTAGTAGAGGATTTGAGAGGATACAGGCCTTACTTAATCTTTCTCAAGCAATCCACTTATTCCAGATATTAGTCTAGTAAAGTTTCTCTCAACTACTTCTAATGTATTAACACTTTTCCATAAGTGCAACAGCCAGTACTATACATACTATTCATACAGTCTTAGCAATGCAAATTTTAAGTATAGCTGAAACATAACCTTATTCTTGCGTTGAGTTCCCCTCACAATGAAACATAACATTTGATTAGTTTTCCAGATTATTTGCCATATCTGCACAGTAACCTGTGATTCATTAACTAGTTCACCCAGATCTCTGCATCCTCTCATTATTTAAATAATAAGCTTCTTTTGTAGTCTTTCTACCAAAATGGACAGTTTTACACCTTGCTGCATTGTACTCCATTTGCCCACTTGATAGATCCCTTTTTAGGCTCCTTATCTTCTCTTCACAACTCATTTTCCTACTTATCTCTGTCCATCAGCAAACTGAACTACCAAACCTGCAATCCCTTCATCCCAATCATTGTAGAGTTGAGGCCCCAGCAATGACCCTTATGTCACACTCATGACATCTTGCGAGCCTAAAAAAGATCAATTTACTCCTACTCTGCTTCCCTTTCACTAGCCAATCTTACTCCCTATAGTATGAGCTTTTATCTTCCAGAATAACTTGATGTGGCACCTGATCAAACACCTTCTGGAAACCTCATATACAACACAGGTACACTATTCTTTATCCAAAAAGCTCTGAAGGTGTTTTTCGTGGTGTGTGGAGCATCAGTCATGCCTACGTAATAAGATTCGTTTGGTGGACGAAGTTCACACCCACTCAACCCACATGGCGGTGAGGCCCAGCACAGGCAGATGTCAATTGTGTTTTGTTTTCCCCATCGTGTTCAATTTCAGTCTCAATTTCACTGTGAAAATGCCAACAGAGCTGCAGATAATAAGAAAAGGAAGTATCTGACATTATCAACAACAGAATGTGGAGTTAGTGCAGAAGCTTGATCATGGTGTGTCTGTGGTGTGTCTTACTGAATAATATGGTATCAGAACTACCACTATATATGACTGAAAGAAATAGAGAAGTGACTGAAGTTTTATGGCAACAGTGACAATCATAAACTAATGAAAAATAGGAAAACACTGCATAGGGCAAAAAAAATGCAGATCTTAACTGTGGATGGAGTCAATTTGACAACTAAGTGAACGTTTGCCACTGACTGGTTTGTTGGTCATGAAATAAGCTAGAAAATATCATAAAGAACTGAACATGGAAGGTGTGTGTGTCAATATTCAAAAGTTTAAGCAGCATAATGGTATAAAATATCTGAAAATCTGTGGTGATTTGCGACAAAAGCCTTAGGTCCTGAATAAATTTATAATGCTGATGAAACTCTCTCTATTAGCACTACATCCCTAGAAAAACATTAACAATGGCTGTTGAGAGAGCACAAACAGATTTTAAAAACAAGTGAAATATTCTTGGGTGTGCCAATGCTGCAGGTACACACAAGATGAAGTTGGCTGTGATTGGAAAAAGCAAACATCCGAGATGTCTGAAAGGTATACACCATTTACCTGCACATTATTATGCAAACAAGAATGCATGGAGTTTGCAACTGGTTCAGTAAACACTTCATTCCAGCAGCACAGGCTCATTGCAGGCAAGCTGGACTGGAAGAAAACTATAATTTTATTGTTCCTGGGCGACTTGTGAAAAATCATGCTTTCAGTATTTACTTGTCCCCTAATTGACATCTGTATTACAGCCTTGTGACTCAAGGAATTTTATGCTCCATGAACAACAAGAATAAAGACTATTTTTAAAGCTGTACGCTTGCTGCAGTTAACAGCGGGGTAAGAATACAAGACTTCTTGAAAGAGTTTAGAGTTAAGGATGCCATTTATGCAGTTGCTAATGCTTGGAAGGATGTTGATAAATCAACATTAGCAAATGCTTGGCACAGCCTGTGGCCTGCAATGATGTTTGATGTAAATAAACCTACAAATGAAAACTTTGAAGGATTTTGTGTCACTGAAGAGAAAACGATGAGAGCAAACTTTGTAACTTATGCATAACATTTATCAGACAAGTGTAAATTGATTGCAGGAAGCTGACATCGAAGAAATGCTGAACATTGACAATGATGCACCTGTCGTGCATTCCTCGAGCAATGGGAAAATTGCTGAAATGGTGTTAAATACAGATAAGCGTTAAGGATAGTAGTGATGATGATGACGACTGGAGGCCTGTGACCAGTGGAGTGCCACAAGGATCGGTGCTGGGTCCTCTACTTCTTGTCATTTACATGCGAGCATAAGAGGTACACTTAGTGAGTTTGCAATGACACCAAAATTGTAGGTGTAGTGGACAGCGAAGAGGGTTTATGTATCCCACTTAGTGTGAATATTCATATGTTTTTGCTGCATTATTGATGTTAGATTATGGAGTGCTGCCCTGGACCCTACAGGGGGTACAACATTTGTTCAAAATCTGAAAAACTACAACATCTGGAAAACAGCTGGCCCTGACGATTTTGGATAAAGGATTGTGTACTTGTACATCCACTAGTTCCCCGTTATCCACAACACAAGTTACTTCTCCAAAGAACTCTAATAAATATTTAAACATTTCCCTTTTACAAATCTGCTAATTACGTTGAAGATATCCAAGTGTTAGAACCTATTCTTCAAAGATGTTAACATCTGTCATCGGAAAAATATTTAAGATAAATTGGCCTGTAATTTAGTAAAATTGTTCAAATATGTTGCTTTTTTTTATATGTTATCTAGTACTCACATTAACTTTATCAAGGTTAAAACCAGAGTATAGAATAGACTACAATAAAATAATACATACTCTGTCCTGATAAAGAAGTGTGCACATCAGGTCTGATATTTGGCTTGACCTTTCTGCCTTTAAATTCTCCCTTTCTACTACCAGCCAATGAACTCAGACTTTTTGATGTCATTCTAATTTTTTCAACAAGAACTGACCACAGGCCACTCGTCCCACACTCAGTCATCACAGGGAAAAGAAAAGGTCTTCAGTTAGTTGGCTGGTGAATACTGCTAGTTAGAGATGGAATCTAAGTAATTGCAAATTTTTTTAAAATATAAAAATATTCAATAACAAATGATTGGTTGCTTGGTAGTGCAGAATTTGAATATTAATATGCTGTCAAAGATTTTCATCACACACTCATTAAGTCAATCACAAGACTAGCAAATCACAAGAGTACCAAATTTCAAAGAAATAATAATTTACACTGCTCGAGAGGAGTTGCCTCTGATTGCCAGAAGCACTGCCATGAAGTTTAAAAAGAAAACACAGCCATTCTGACCACTGACCAGCACCAGCTTTCCCAAACTACCCACCTCAGGGTCTCAGGTTCTCCAGAATGTGGCTCTGATTTCCGCTTCTGGCTTGATGACTTGCTGGTGTCGTCAGATTTGTGGTGCTATAACAAGAGAGAAAGGAACTTAAGAATATTGAAAATCAACTGCAGATCTCTCAGAATATACTGGCACAGTCCCATGGAATACTGCAAATACTGACATAGTGCCAGTGTTACGGACAGACTAAACCCTCTCAAAATACATCAAGGTGATAGCCTAGACCCTGACCATTTCTTATTTTGAAAGGCAAGTGCCAGACATTGTGTTCGGGATCCAATTCAATTGGTCAAACTATCAAGCTTGAAACAAAACACACTATTCATACACAATGGTTAAAATAAAGACAAAAAGAGAATTGGCTTAACATTAACTCGATCAAACTATTTAAAATAATAATGCACTACAGGTAGTTCTTCTATAATGCAATAGTCGTGTTCTCGTGCAACCCCACATTATAAAAAAAAACTTTTAGAAACAGCTCTTAAAGTGTTGGTGATGCAATTGCATTACAGATAACAAACATTTTAAAAGATCGCGCTGTAGAAATAGTATCCCCATTTCGCCAATCACATTAATGAAACACAGGTTATAGCAGAACAAGCTGTACTCATCAACTCTTCCAATATAGCAACATCCTACAAGCACATACTTGGTAAAGGGAAGTTCAGTAACAGATTGTCTTATATGTAGCTGTAGCAAAGCACGAGAGAGAGCATGAGCAAGAGATGTAACAGCTGTCACAACCCCAACAGCTACTGAAAGCTAAACTAAAATCCTGGTTCCTTGGGAGTTTGACCCCACCCTATCAGGCTTCTACTATTGCTCCAACGTTTAAAAAAATCCAAGCAACTACACGTCACCTCTTTCTCAACCTCTCTTCTTATATAACGCCAAAGTATCATCACATCAGAGAGTCTCCTGAATATATAGAAACTGTGCAGGGAACTGTAGAAATATACCACTAGGGTTGGAGAAGTTAAAACTGTTTCTCTTAGAGAGGACTTGATTGTAGTTCTCAAAAGCATAAAGGGTCCAATCAGAGTATACAGGAAAATCTTCCTGCTTGTATAAGATCAAGACGATTGCAAGTTTTAAAATGTTTGCAAAAGCAGCAATTGAGAGGAGAGAAAACTTTTTCAGTGGGCCAGGTTTGAATGCACTGCCTGGAAGTGTGGTGGTAGCAGATTCAATGGAGACATTCAAGAGGGCAGTGGATAATTACTTAAATAAAAATAACATACAGAGTTACAGGAAAAAAGGAGTTGGCACGAAGCCATAATGTTCAGACAAACTGTACAGAGACACTGGACCAAATAGCCTCCTTCCATGCTCTAACAATTCTATGATTTAGGACCATAGTGAGGAGAAATACCTTCAAACAATGGTAAATCTGTGTAGTTCTATACCACGTGTGTTGTGAACACCAAGTCACTCAATATATTTGAAGGAAAGATTTCTCGACACTAAAGATGTCGAGAGGTATCAAGAGGCAGCAGAAAAATGATGTTTAGATCAGGTAATCCAGTATTTCCTACACCACAAAAACAAGGCCTCCCTGAACTAGCAGCTCCACAAAAATACAAGTGAGAGGAAACAGGCCTGTGGCAACTGAAAGGTGAGGTGCAAAAACAGAAGCTATGATCTAAATAGATGGTGAGTGGGAAGAGTGCAGAAAATTCATCAAGTTGCTGACAACCACAACGTGCATGGCGTCTTCAGCACAAGTAGACAGAGATCTACTCCACTGAGAGTCAAAGTCATTCCAAAAAGCCGTAAATGCCCACTTGAGCAAGCTTTCCAAGGACCTCCTCAACCAAGGTGCAGCGTTCGACACAAGTGATTTCAACAATATCCTGCAACACTATCTCTCGCCATCTCAGCATACCACCAATCCACCATGAAGCCAAAAAAGCCATCTGACCCTGAAAAATAACAAGACCTAGTGCATTGATGAAAATCCTGAAATACCAAAATATGGCAGACAGGCATGACCACAACCTCATGGTCATTGTCTGGAAGGAAGAGACCAAGCTGGGACATCTCACAGATACCCCCTAATTGTAACTATCTTCAGGAAAGGAAACAGGTCAGACTGTGGACGCTACAGAGGGATTTCCCTAGTGCCCACCACACTATTAGATTCTCACAGAGAGAGAGAATGCTCCGCAACTACCTTTTCCCTGTGCTAGAAAGTTCCTCCCAGAGTCTCAATGCTGCTTCCACCAATCAAGAGGTACAATGGACATGATTTTCAGTGTGTGACAAATCCAAGAAAAGTGCAACACCAACCTGTGTATGGGGTCTTCTTCAATCTCTCAAAAGCCCTCAACTCTGTTGACTGTGAAATATCCTCCTCGAATGCCACCATTCTCTGCCTGCTTCATGCTGCTACGCAAGCCGTGATCCTTACCAGAGCCACCACAAACCCAATAGAGTACAAATTGGGTCTAGCAGAGGTGCATTTCCACCTTCTTCACTGTAACATCATTTTCAATGTTTCTATTGCCTCAATACCATTCTTATGAACATGAACACTTCTAAAGTCAATATACGCTGAGGCCCAACCAAGATTCTGCAAACATCTGCATAATTTTCTCATTGGTAACTCAGCCTCTTATCACAGCAAAACATTTAATTGAATCATGCCTACCGTAAAAACAGCCAGTCCAAGCTTAGCCGCCTCACGGTCCTCTCTGGTCAGCATCAGTCTGGGCGCGGACCCACTATAAAGAAGCAAACAGGTTAGAACAGCTAGTTATTAGATACTAGTTTACCCTCACTAGTTCCTTCTTTTACCTTAAGTAGTTTTCCTTTGCGCTATCAATGAACTGGGGGGCATGCATGACAGGTAAACACCTTGCTCTCCCTTTGAGAGATTAATCCCAGATCTACATGAACTGGAAGCAGATGAGTGACAGATGCAAAGGATTCCTCTGCAACACTCAAATCATAGTAGCAACAAAATTCAAACATGTTTGGAGATTGAAGAGGAGGGGAAATTAAGCTCTGTTAAGTGCCAGATCACTCTCCTCATCAAAATGTTTGTAAACTTCCATCAGGATGGATCCACCAAAGTGCCTTCTTCCTCACTGAGGTAAGAAAGTGACAGCACAGTTGGAACAAGATCCTCTCAAATATTTTATTTAAGTTGACAAAAAAAAATAGTACAGCTGCTAATCTTTGCTTAGTATTAACTAACTTGGACAGCAAAGTATTACAAAGCGCACACCTTTTAACTCCATCATACTCTGATGTCAACACATTTTTCTTTTGAAACCAATGTAAATTGAAAGAAATTAAATTAACAAGTGATGAGCTTTTAAAGGGGCACTCTCACCTATCATCAAAACTTTAAAGCAACATTGCAAAATCAAGTTAAATTGTTATTTTAGGGACTGAGAAAAAGTGATAATATTCTCCAGCCCCTGTGGTGCCCACTGGTCAGGGGAGGTCTCAAACATATCAGCAGACTCCATGTACTTGCTCCGAGTCCTGTACCACATGTTCATGGATATAACCATAGAAGAGGTGAATATAATCAGATCAACGTTTCTCTTTATATTCCTATGAAAGCAAAATGAATAAAACTAACCAAATTAAAGGGACTTTGAAATAAAAATCAAAATTCAATTTAAACTTTCAGAACATAACTAAAATTGGATTGTGAGCCATGATTAAGGGCTCCAGTATTCCTCTCCAGGAACAACAGGTGTAGGCAGAAAAGAGGAAAGAAAGTTTAAATTTCCTTCATACTCTTCCGAAAGATCAAACTAAAATAAACCAAGTAAAGAGTATCATGTCTTGAAAGGGGCCCTGCAACAAAAATAAAATTCTTTAAGGGAACCATCAATTGAATTTACTTTTGGGGTGACAATACATCCAATGCACTGCAGGTCCCATGGTGCCAATCAGCTGTGATGTGCCAAGAAATCCTTCAATCTGCCTGCCCCTCTGCATACTGGGTGACAAAAGAACTGGATTATGAGGCTGAAGTTTAAACAAAAATTAAGTGAAAGCCTCTTCAAATCATGAACATGGCTCTGTAAAACCTCACAGCTGTGTACACAGGGAACACTGAATCCTCACGGTCACACAAAATACAGGTGATCTCAAGAGTCCATCTTAATAGCCTATTACAATGGATTGCTATGTGCAATACACTCCATACCAAATTCAAGTTTCCCTGTATATATAGGGAAGGTAGGACTTGAATTTGGGCCTTCTGCCCTAGAAACATCATCACTCCACCAATAAGACCCCTTTTTAAGAATAATTTACTTGCCCAACCACTGAAGTGTTACACTCAGGTAGCCAGACATGTTGTGGCAAAGTGGACTTTTGCAAGTATGCTGCCATGTGGAGTTACAGATATTGATGATGGAGGTTCCAATTTTTGTAATTGCCAGGCTGACCACAGATTTCTCCCACACTTACTGTCTGGCACTGGAACATGTTGGAAAGATTTGCGAGTTGATATCCAACCTGTTTGGCCAGGTTATGAGTGCACTTTTTATAATCTATATTAATGAATTAAATGAGGGGAGCTAAGGCATTATTGCTAAATTTTCGGATGACACAAAAGATAGGTGGGAAAGTATGTTGTTAAGATGACATAAGAATGGAGTGTGATATCGATGGTTAAGTGAGCAAGCAACCAATTGATAAATTATAATGAGCGGACATATGAAGTTGGCCACTTCAGAAAGTACAGTAATGGACTACAGAGTTCCAAGATGTTCTAGTTCATGAGTTTAAATAAGTTTAGTAAGCAGGTACAGCAAATAATTAAGGTTAATGGAATGTTATCCTTTATTACAAGGGTAAGTGAATTCAAAAGGAAAGATGCTATACTTCAGTATTATACAGAGGTATTGGTGAGACCACATCTTGAATACTGTGTGCAGTTTTAGCTTCCGTATTCAAGAAAGGATGAAAATACATTGCAGGAAGTACACACAAGGGTTATGATGTTGAAACTAGGAAACTTTGGATCAACTGGAGTTTAGAAAAGCAAGTGGTAAGTCGATTGACACTTTTAGATCCTGAACGATTTGGACAAAGAGGATGTGGAAAAGGTGTTTACTTTTATGGGTGAGTCAAGATCCAGAGAACACTGTTTTAACACTGTCTTGTGTGACTTTGAAACTGTCAGAAGATGGTGGTTGTGAGGTCATCAAATATTTTTAACGACAGCAGTAGATAGATTCTAGTTTAACAAAAGGTTATCAAAGATAGATAAGAGTGTGGAATTCAGAACAATTATACATAACACTCCTTATGCCAATTTTTTACCAACTCACTAAACCTCAAGTCCTTTTCACAATATATTTTTCCACTCATCTTTTTGTCCTTCCTATTTATAAATTTAGCTACCAGACCTTAATTCTGCTCATTTATGTTATGTTATTGATATAAAATATAAAAAGCTGATGCCCTTTTAGGATTCCATATATCACATCCTGTCAATTAAGCAAAGTCCAATTTATGCACACCCTATTTTCTGCCAACCAATCCTCCTGCCGTGCTCATATATTACTTCCTATACCATGAGGGTGTGGCAGCTCGCCAGGTGCCTTCTGGAAATTCAAGTATAATAATATTTTTACTGATAGAAGTTGGGAGGGAAATTTGTATTGCTACAAAATGGCTTAATCAAATAAAGTAGTACGGGAAACTGAACAAGAAGCCTGTGAAAATCAAAAATGCAGCCCTGAAAGGCTCTCAAGAGGAGCCCCTGAAAATAAAAGTGAACCCTACACGTGACAAGATGTAAAAGAAGAGCACAGAGTTCAGTGTTTTGTGACATTTCTCCCTCAACCAAAGGAGACAGAGAAACAGTAATTCATCTTTCTGGAATCTTTCAACTGCCAAATGTATTTGCTTTTACAAAACACAATTTGATTTATTTGAAAATCATGAAAGCAGTATCAATGATATGTTACAATATAAACACGATATTTATACCCTATAATTTTACAGAATCACTGACATAATAGGTAGTCAATCATCGTGGTTCTCTTTGCTTTTCTCAAAGAAAAAGCCTGTTCTCGGGTACAGGCTCCCAGATCTTGTCCACACCCATTACAAATAGCCATGAATCATTGCTAAAAGCAGGAACTATTAGCAGGTATGTCGACTATGGCATCCAAAGGCAAAGGATTACAGTCAGTCCCAGGATGTTGTGCACGCCCTTTCCAATGAGAAATCAAGTTAAAAGTGGCAATTTTGCTAAGCTATCCTCTTTTAAAGAAGATAAAATCTTAAAATGTGTCGCATCCATTACTGCCATAGCCAAGATTAGGCCAGTCACATAACTTGTAATTTCATAGTGCCATTTAACATGGCAAAACTTCCTCAGACACTTTGACAGTGTGTAGAAGGGCACACAATTGCAATGGGATGACATTAGGGCAAGAGACCAAAAGCTTAAAGATAGAGACAGATGAAAGTTGGGTAGGGAGACAATTCAGGGGTATTTTCAGAGATTAGGGCCTGAATGGCTGAAGGTACAGGCTCCAATAGGGAGGTAAAGGATAGGGGGGGATACAAAATGAAAGAACTGGGAGAACGGAAAAAGCTCTCAGCCCATTAGAGATGCAATAAAGTTTAAAATATAACCTATTCTGTTACACAGTGATCTGAGAAAAGTATACATTCCTTACAGTCAATAACAAAGCATAAGAGAGCATAAAATCAAATCTAACCACAGATGGCAAAGTCGGGAAACCTCATGAAGGATAGTAATAGACATCAAGACAACAGAAGACATTCTAATCAAATGGGCAGTCATATAACTGATGGAACTTAAGGTGTGAAACAATACAGTTAGTTAGGACGCATGAGGTGAGGCAACATAAAATAAAGGAAAAGATTCCAAATGGGTTTCAGAAATAAAGGGCCCCAAGGATTTTGGTGCGTAAACCATTAAAGATGGTAAGGCAAGAGAGAAAGCAATAAATAAGCCTTATGGCAGCCTGGGGTTTAGACATAAGAGTGGAAATAGGCAATTCTGCCCTTCAAGCGTACATCACCACCCAAAACTATTATGGTTGATCTGGCTGGGGTCTCTACTACACTTTCCTGGCTGAGCCCTGTAAGATTCGATCAACTCGATCAAAAATCAAACTGTTCCTTGAATAAATACAATGACCCAGCTCCCAGAGTTTCCTGCAAAAGCGAATTCCACAGACTAATGACTTTCACAAAAAAAAATTCCGCTTTTCTCAGTCTTAAAATTGAGGTCTTCTAGTCTTAAACTGTGCCTCCTAGTTATAATCTCCCCCATATAAGAAAGTATCATCCTGGCATCCGCCATATCCAGGTCCCTGAAGATCCAGTACATTTTAGTAAGATCGCCTCTCATCCTTCTAAACTCCAAACAACAGTCCACCATTCCAGGAACAAGTCAAATCAATCTTCACTGAACTGCTTTGAATGCAATTATCGTAAGGAGAACAAAACTGTTCATGTAATCCAGATATGGGTTGAACAAATAAAAAGTACAGAGTATAAAAGCAAGGAAGTCATTGGTTCAACCTCAATTGGAGCAGCATCCAGTTCTGGGCATCACATTATAGAAATAATGCAGAGGCTTTAGAAAGGATGCAAAAAAAAAACAAAAATGGTTTCATGAATGGGGAACTTCAGTTTGTAGATTGATGTAGATAGATTGGTGAAAATAGGACTTTTCCTCGAGCAGGAGACGTGGTTTCACCGATGTTTGAAAGCATAAGGCATCCAGACAAGCAAAGAGAAATTTTTGATTAGCATAAGGGTCAGAACAAGAGGACCTCAAACTAAGGCAAATAAGCAAAAAAGACAGCAACATCAGGAAGAAAAGATTTTTTTGAGCAACAAATGGATCTGAATTCCACTGCCTCAGTGTGGCACATACAGATTCAACTGAAGCTTTCAAAGGTAAGTAGATTACAAACAAAAAACTTATACAATGCAAGGAAAGAATGACAAAACGATATTGGCTGAATTGTTGTTGCAGATAGTTTGCACAGCCATAAAAGGGCTAAATGGTCTCCTTCAACCCTTTGAAACAATCAAAATCATTTTAAACAACTGCCAATGGGGCACAATGGCCCCCTCCTGTGGTGCATTCTGTGCTTTTATAACCTATTAGGTTACACAGTGATCTGAGAAAGCATACATTCCTTACAGTCAATAACAAAATATAAGAGACCACAGATGGGAAGCCAAAGCGGTTTGAATAGTGCCTTGTAAAGTTTCACAAGACTTCCTTTATTTAAAGAAACTGCATTTCCTTTCAACTATAGGCCAAAGGTTCATTTGCTTTCCCTACTACCATGTGAAAATGGATGCTAACTTGATGACTAATGCAAAAGGCTCCTAAGTCCCTCTGTGCTAAAGTTTCTTCCAGTCTCGTTTTTAAAATAATGTTCAAATCCTCTAATCTTCATGCCTAAGTGCATAACCTCACATTTCTCCATATTATATTTCATCTTCAAAGTCTTTGCCCACTCAATGAAACTGTCTATATCCCTCTGCAGGCTATGTGACACCAACACACTTGCCATCCCACCTATTTCTGTCACCTGCAAACTTGGTGACAGGATATTCACTTCCCTCATCCAAGTCACTAACATATATTGTAAATCATTGCAACCACAGTGATTCCTGTGGTACCTCCACATGTGCCCACTGAAAATGTGGCCCTTATCCAAACTTCCAAGTGATGAGCCATTCTTCTATCCGTAGTAGTACAGGTGTGGAGGTGCTGATGTCAGAATAGTATGGACAAGGTCAAATGTCACACAACGCCAGGTTATAGTCCAACACGTTTATTTGAAATCACAAGCTTTTGGAGCACTGCTCCATCATAAGGTGGAGTGACTTGATGATTAAGTCACTTCACCTGACAATGGAGCAGTGCTCCAAAAGCTTGTGACTTCAAATAAACCTATTGGATTATAACCTGATGCCATGTGACTTCTGACCATACTAATCTACTTAGGCTCTTATCTTAAGTAACCTGATGTGCAATACATTATCAAACACCTTTTGGAAATCCAAATACATTACATTCCCCTTATCCACCCTCATGTTACCTCAAAGAATTCCAAACATTTGTGATGTACGATTTCCAATTCAGATAGCCATGCCGACTTTGTTTGAATAAGTTTTTCTAAATGCTCTGCTGTTACATCCCTTATAATAGGTTCTAATACTTTCACAATGAGAGATGTTAAGCTAACTGGCCAATAGTTACCTGTTTTTTGTCTCCATCCCTTTCTGAATAAAGGTATTACATTGGCATTTTCCAATCCACTGGGCTTTGTCCAGAATCTAAGAATTCTTGGAAGGTTATGGCTAGTATATCCATTATCTGTGCAGCCATTTCCTTTTATATCCAAGGATGCAACTAAGTCAGTCAAAGGGAATTTACCACTCTTCAGCCCCAGTAGCTTTCTGACTACTTTTTCTTTTTAGTTATTTTATTTCCTCTCTCCTCCCCAACTTTTGCCCCTGAATTATTTGATATTTTTTGCAATGCTATTAGTGTCTTCTACCATTATTATAATGCATAGTATTTATTAAACTCCTCTGCTATTTCCTGGTTCCCATTATTAATATCACTTCCTATTTATATATTTAAAAAAGCTCTTTGTGTCCACTTTTATACATAATTGCTAGTTTAACTTGATGATTCATTTTCTCCGTCTTTATTTTAATCATTGTTATTGGTTTGAAAACCATCTCAAATCTCTGGCTTACTACAAATCTTTGCACTGTATGTATTTTTTGTTTCAATTTTAGATATTTTCCAGTCAACCCTGTAATGTTATTACACAACCCTAGAGCAGGTGGACTTCAAGGTGGATCATCTGGTCCATTGGTAAGGGCACTACCACTGCGCCACGAGGTCCCTTTTATACTATCCTTAATTTCCTTGGTTAACCATGGTTGTTTTATCTCATTTCTGGAATCCTTCTTCCTCACTGAGATAAATCTTTGCTGGAAATCATTAAGTATTTCAAATCATTAAGAATTTTCTGAAACACTTTCCATTATTCATCAACCGTCTTCTGTTAAACTCATTTCCAAGTCCATTCCAGGTTAAACAAGAGTTGTTACAATTAAATTAAGTTTAGCACAGTTGTTTTCTAGCCAAGTTTCTCACTTTCAAACTGAAGGGTGAATTCTGTCTGCATTTACCCTGTCTAGTCATTTTAGAATTTTATAGGATTCTAGATCCCCTCTCATTGTTCTAAGCTCAAGTGAACATAGCCTTAACTGATCTAGTCTCATAATGGCACTTCCTCATGGTTACTTCTGCGAATTTGATTTTCCAACTTTACATGATGGTTAAAGCCACCCATGATTATTATTGTGCCTTTCCTTTTCAGATCATGACTCCATAATATGATTTATTCTTCATCTTACAGAACATCTACTGTTCGAATGTCTACAGACTAGTCCCATTAGTGTCTTTTTACCCCTTGTTATTTCATGTCTCCAACCATATGGATGGATCAAAGATCATTTCTTGCTCATTCCATACTTCAATTTCATACTAACAAAGCCGCCCTTCCACCATTCCCATCTGGTCTGCCCTTCCAAAACGTTGCATACAGTTCCCAACTTTGCCTCCTTGTAATTACGTGTCCACAATGGATAGAAGACCATACCCATTAACGTCTATTTGTGTTATTCATTTATTTGATTTTAAATTCTATATGCATTTAAATAAAGAGCCATTAACTTTGCTTTTTCCCTATTTTATTTTGCATTTATTTACCTTGCCACTTTAATATTTGTACACCACCTTTTCCTGTCCCACTCTGGGTATGATTGCCTAAATAGCTATCTTCTACCTAGTTTTAACCCTCTCTGCAAAATATGTCGTGCAAGAAAAGTTAACATACAATGCAAACAGCTGTATCTCATGTTGGGATAATATATTCAGGAATATTATCTACAGTCATGTGTTACAATATAATTTGGCAGTGTTATATGCAGCAATAAAGGAGACATAGAGGGAAGGTCTATAATTGCTAAGACATGGATTTCCATACCTGGAACTGCCAAGTCCGAGGATTCTGTCAACATCTTTGCTGTCTGGTTCCACGGTCTCACGTTTACAGACTTCTAACAGCTCCTAAAGTAAGATGGAGAATAAATTTTTGGAGAGATAATATTCAGATAATGACAGATACCTCGCCACTCAGAATTATATAATCATAGAATGGCTCTAGTACAGAAAGAGGCTATTTGGTCCATACTGCTTTTCTACAACTCAGCTAGCGTCACTCTTCAATCTTCATCAAATAGTTCATTCACCCTTTATCCAACTCCCTTTTGAACGCCTCGACCAAATTCATTTCCATCACACATTCAGTCAATGTCCGCCAGATTCTCATCACTTGCTGCCCAAGAAAGATTTTCTTCATATTTAACATTGACTCCTTTGCTACTTACCTTTACTCTGTCTGATTTTCAATCCTGTCTGGATCCTTCATGCTCAAGGACCTCTTTCAAACATTCACATAATTTGTTGCCAAGGAAAAGGACGCCAGTTTCTCACACATCAATATGTAACATATTAAACAGATGCCATCACACGGGTACAGTATATCACCGAGGATAACATAGTGCAGTATATCAGTGACTATAATGCAAGGTGAGAGATTTATATGAATCTTAATTTATTCTAAATGCTTAACTAATAGCATGCGTGTGTGGATGTGAGACAGAGAAACGTACTGAATTAATTAAAAATACCTGTTGCCATGACGATTTATTTTTAAAAATAATATGACAGGGATCATTCCTAGAGGCTAATAGGAATTTGTTTACTTTGGAGGAGTTTTACAAGCACAGGGTGTAGTGCATTAGGCTTTGGGTCGAAGGTTCTGGAATTGTTTAAAGCATGGGTAACACCCATAGCTTGGAAAAGCTTTTAGTTTCAGTTTCTCGAATATCAAAAGTCTTGGATGAAAATGCATGTAAAATAGTTGCTTCAAAAGGAGGAAGATAGTTTAAAACTGTGAAGAAATGTGCTCCTCAGTGAAAGACGTTTAAGTTAAAGTTCCAGACAAGAACTGTTTCAGTTAAAACCCTGAAGAGGTTATTTGAAGCAGAGAAAAACTAAGTTCAGTTATATGAAAACTCAAGAAAAAAAAGAGATCAGATTCTCAAGATAAGGGAATTGAAGTCACAGTTAAATTATAGATTTGATACAGACAGGAATCCTTTCTGACAAATACTGTTGGTATAATTAAGATTGTATTTTACAGTATGTTCTGAAAAATTTAAATTTGTCTTTTTTGCTAAATACCTTTACTTATTCTATTTTGATTTTCATCGCTTATGACAGTGCAGAATTTAGCTTTGGAGGATCAGGTAGGACTAGCAGTAAGGGTGCCAAAACATACATGGGCAATCACAGCCTTAGAAGAGAGCCAAAATTATTTTCATAGAATCCCTGCAGTGTGGAAGCAGGCTGTTCGGTTCATTGAATCCATATTGACCCTCTGAAGAGCATCTCACCCAGACCCACTGTCCTATCTAACCCATAACCCTGCTTTTCTCATGGCCAATCCATATATCCATTTAGCATGGCCAATCTACCTAACCTGTGCATGTTTAGACTGTGGAAAGAAACTGGAGCACCAGGAAGAAACCCACACAGACATGGGGAGAGCGTGCAAATTCCACACAGACAGCCGACCAAGGGTGGAATCGAACCCGGGTCCCTGCTCTTTCAAGCAGCAGTTCTAAGCACTGCAAAGAGCTCCGTTAAAAATTTACAAATACTAAAACTGACACTACTCAAAGTAACCCCATATTCTACACTTTGGGCAAAGAGAATGGGCGAGAGTGGGGAAGAGTTAATCCCAGGCATGCCAACAGCACAAACATGGCAGAGGATAGTCCAATTCAAAATGAAGGAGGTAACCATCACACAGCCAGATAGCTCCAAACAACAACCACTCACCTGCATAAACCTTTCCTGCAAAACAAACACATTCTTTACTAAAATATTTCTTTGGGGGGCGGGGGGGTCACTGGACCTGAAATATAATTACTTTCTGTCCACAGATGCTGCCATACGTGCTGGGTTTTTCCAGCAAATTGATTTTGATACATATTCTTAGCTGTTTCTCCCTAATGCAACTCACAAAATGAGTCGATTGTACACAATTGTCACCTTGCTAGAAACCCGGTGTTAATTATGCTGTTAATTGTAACTGATAATAAGAAATACTTAAAATGTGCTCATTTGAACCTTTGTAAAATGTCAGATGGCTGAATGTTCATTCTTTGTACACATGCATAATAATACGAATTGAACATTGCATCCAGTTTGAGAGTCTAAATTTTACATCTGAGTATTCATTCAGAGTCTTCACTTGTGAGTAATAAACATTTCCTTTGTTGTTAAAGCCAAACATGCAGCACTGAGAGCTCATTTTTCAGTGAGAAACAGCCTTGTTCAAAAAAAATAGCCAGGGAAGATCTAAAGAGAGCAAAGAGCAGCTAGGAGGGGACATGAGAAGTCATTGGCAGATAGGATCAAGGAAAACCCCAAGGCTTTCTACAGGTATATCAGAAATAAAAGAATGACGAGAGTAAGATTAGGACCAACCAAGGATAGTAGTGGGAAGTTGTGTACGAAGTCATAGGAGATGGGGAAGCGCTAAATGAATACTTTTCATCAGTATTCACACTAGAAAGATATGTTGAGGATAATACTGGCTACCAGAGTAGATGGGATTGCAGTGCACAAGGAGGTGTTAGCAATTCTGGAAATTGTAAAAATAGGTAAGTCCTCTGAGCCTGATGGGACTTATCCCAGGATTCTCTGGGAAGCCAGGAAGGAGATTGCCGAACATTTGGCTTTGATCTTTATGTCATCATTGTCGACAGGAATAGTGCCAGAAGACTGGAGGATAGCAAATGTTGTTTCCGTGTTCAAGGAGGAGAGTCAGGGCAACCCTGGTAATTATAGACCAGTGAGTTTTACTTTGGTTGTGGGTAAAGTGTTGGAAAGGGTTATAAGAGATAGGATTTATAATCATCTAGAAAGAAATAAGTTGATTAGGGATAGTCAACACAGTTCTATGAAGGGTAGGTCATGCCTCACAGAATTTATTGAGTTCTTTGAGAAGGTGACCAAACAGGTGGATAAGGGTAAAGTGGTTGATTTGGTGTATATGGATTTCAGTAAGGCATTTGATAAGGTTCCCCACGGTAGGCTATTGCACAAAATACGAAGGCATGGGATTGAGAGTGACTTAGTGGTTTGGATCAGAAATTGGCTAGCTGAAAGGCAGAGGGTGGTGGTTAATGGGAAATATTCATCCTGGAGTTCAGTTACCAGTGGTGTATCACAAGGATCTATTTTGAGTCCACTGTTATTTGTCATTTAGAAAAATGACCTGGATGAGAGCATAGAACGATGGGTTAGTAAATTTGCAGATGACACTAACGTCGGTAGAGCTGTGGATAGTGACGAAGGATGTTGCAAGTTACAGAGACACATAGATAAGCTGCAGAGCTGGGCTGAGAGGTGGCAAATGGAGTCCAATGCGGAAAGATGTGAGGTGATTCACTTTGGAAGGAGCAACAGGAATGCAGAGTACTGGGCTAATGTTAAGATTCTTGCTAGTGAAGATGAACAGAGAGATCTCGGTGTCCAGGTGCATAGATCCTTGAAAGTTGCCACCCAGTTGATGGGGTTGTTAAGAAGGCATACGGTGTGTTAGCTTTTATTGGTAGAGTGACAGAGTTTCAGAACCATGAGATCATGCTGCAGCTGTACAAAACTCTGGAGCGGCAACATTTGGAGTACCATGTACAGTTCTGGTCACCGCATCATAGGAAGGATGTGGAAGTTTTGTAAAAGGTTCAGAGGAGATTTACAAGGATGTTGCCTGTTATGGAGGGAAGATCGAGGGACCTGAGGCTGCTTTCGTTACAGAGATGAAAGTTGAGAGTATTCTATGTCTCAATTAAGTCAATCAGAGGGTTTGATAGGTTGGACAGTGAGAACCTTTTTCCTTGAATGGTGATGGCTAGCACAAGGGAATATAGCTTTAAATTGAGGGGTAACAGATATAGGACAGATGTCAGAGGCAGTTTCTTTACTCATAGTAGTGGGGGCATGGAATGCATTGCCTGCAACACTAGACTCACCAATTTTCAGGGCACTTAAATGGTCACTGGATAGGCATATGAACAAGAATGGAATAGATCCACAGGTCGATGCAACAGCGAGGGCTGAAGGGCCTGTACTGCACTGTATTTGTTATATGTTCTAAGATCTCTTGTGGAGTGAGTGTTTGATGCTCTGTGATATATCAGAGTGCAGTGAACCTTACAATGGATCACTTGCAGAGTACTGTACAATAATGGGTGATATACAAAATGCAGTATATCACAGAGAATCACAAACCTACTATTGTACAATTTCCATTCATTTTACTGGACTTCACTCATTACTTACTTCTTTTGTTATTCCGGTGGGTTTCCTTTTGGGATTCTTGTATCCTCTATCAAGAGAAAAATAAGTACTTCATTACTTTCTAGTGATTGATAACTGTCAATGGAACATCTTCCCAATGATTTCACTTAAATGCTCCCAAGGCTGATTAACCACAAGTTGGTTACAGGGTAATAATTCATTTACACCACTCCACCATGTCCTCCCATGTTGAATGGAGCAAGAATGAGTTTAAAAGGTAAAGTTCATTCCACATTGTTCCATCATCCAGATTGAAGACATCACATTGTCCATTCTACACGACCAAACACTCCCAAGTTAGCTGCAGCGTGGATTAGATAAACAATAACGTTTCATCCACTCTATCTCAAAAAATCTTCTAACAGCAAATATAGCCCAGGTTTGCTGCTGGGCAAATCTCCCTCATTACTACCTCAAGATGACCTCCATCACCTTCATGGAAAACTAGGGTACACATAATTGGTTCATGTTGTGAGCGAGATCCAATTTTCTCATTGTGAATTTATTTTCTGAATTTATTCATGGAATTTCAGCATCACAGATGATGCTAGTGTTTATGGCCTGAGCCAATTGCCACTAAGAAGATGCTGATGAGCAGCTTTCAAAAGCACTGCACTCAGTGCCATTTTAAGGGAGCTCTCGAGTTTTTAACCCAGCGCTGATCAAGAAATAACAATCCATTTCCAAGTCAGTGACCTGGCAGGGAATATGAGTGTCGTAGTATTCACTACTGCCTTTCTCATTACAATTGGTAAACATTACATTTTCAGAAGGTGCTGGGGAAGAAGTTTGGGCGAGTTGGTGCAACAAATCTTGTAGATGATGCACATGCTGCCACTGAGGTGGAGGGGGTGAACATTTAAAAGGTGATGGACAGGGATCTGATCAAACAGACCACTTTGTGCTGGTTTTGTTGGTGCTGTACTCATCTAAGCAAGTGACATTCCTGACTGGTCTTGTAAATGGTGAAATGACATTAATAGGAGTTGAGTTATTCACCACAAAACCTCAGTCTTCTGACCTGCTCCTTTAGCCACAATATTTATGAAGCTAGTTTGCAATCAATGGTAACCCAAAGGATGATGACAGGGAATTCAACAATGCTAATCTGAATATCAAAACAGGATAGTTAACATTCGTCTTATTGGAGATAGCAATTGCCTGCACTTGTATAAAATGAATTTTGCTCACTATCCATCAGTTTAAGCCTGAATGGAGTCCAGATCCTCAGCCATTTGAACCCAAACTGCTTCAGTACATGAGGAGTTGTATATTACTTAGATTACTTACAGTGTGGAAACAGGCCCTTCGGTCCAACAAGTCCACACCGACCCGCCGAGGCGCAACCCACCCATATCCCTACCTTTACCCCTTCACCTAATACTACGGGCAATTTAGCATGGCCAATTCACCTAACCTGCACATTTTTGGACTGTGGGAGGAAACCGGAGCACCCGGAGGAAACCCACGCAGACACGGAGAGAATGTGCAAACTCCACACAGTCTGGAATTCTGGAAGCCTGAGTCTGGAATTGAACCCAGGTCTCTGGCACTGTGAGGCAGCAGTGCTAACTGCTGTGCCACCGTGCCGCCCCAAACGAAACATGGTACAATCATCAGCAAATATCCCCCAATTCTGACCCAGGGCACTACTGGAGTTACACAGGACAATGTTCTGCAATATTCCTTTATATTTGATAGGACTTCAATCAGTAGAGACATTTTACCTTGATTCCCACCAACTTCAAAATGTGTTAGGGCTCACACTCAATCAAATGCTCCATTCATTTCAAGTTTTTTTTAAATCACAGGGTGTGAACATCCTTGGCCAGGCTAATATTTATTGTCTAACACTAATTACCCAGAGGGCAATTGAAAGTCAACCATGTTGGAATGAGTCCAGAGTGACACGTAGGCCAGACCACATAAGACAGCAGACTTCCTTCCCCGAAGAACATTAGTAAACCAGATGGGTTTTTCCCAACAATCTTGGTAATCAGACTCTTGATTGCAATTTATTTAAGTCTAGGTCCCCAAATGGGTTTCTGGACTAACAGTCTAATGATAATAACACCTAGTGTGGGCATTCTCCTGTTGCCTCTCAGTTCATGTCTTTCATCAATGTTTCAATGAAGGCTATAATGTCAGGAGCTGAGTGGTCATCGTAAAACCCAAATGGAAAAATCAGTAAGCAAGATTTTGCTGAGTAAACACTGTTGATGACTTTCCCATCATGTTGTTCATGATCAAGAGTAAGCTAATAGAGTGATAATCAAGGATGGGGAAATCTGAGGAACTTCCTGCTCTGGTTAGTTGTTTAACCATCAACCACCATTCACAACTGAATATGGCAAGACCACATAACTATGATCCGATCTAAGGGTTGTGAAATGAAGGTCACCTTGTCTATCAAATGCTGCTTCCACTGTATGATGTGCAAGTAGTCTTGGTTTGTAACTTAAAAACATCAACAACTCATTTTTACAAATACCTGGTGATGCCTCTGACATGCCCTCCTGCACTCTTTAATAGAATCAGAGATGTACAGCATGGAAACAGACCCTTCGGTCCAACCCGTCCATGCCAACCAGATATCCCAACCCAATCTAGTCCCACCTGCCAGCATCTGTCCCATATCCCTCCAAACCCTTCCTATTCATATACCCATCCAAATGCCTCTTAAATGTTGCAATTGTACCAGCCTCCACCACATCCTCTGGCAGCTCATTCCTGAATTAGAGTTGAACTTCTAACTTTGTATTTCAAAAAATACTCTTGCTTCACTAAAAACACTTCCATGATTAGCCTAATAAGACTTCAAGGAACTGTGGAATGTTTAAGCCAGTGACGCCCAGTATGACTAACCAGCTGGGCACAGTTATGACCTCAGTGATATTGTTTTGGGCACATACACTCATTAGTAAAAAATGCTTTGTGGAAAAAGTAAATAAATATTTGCATAAATCACTATTTATCACTATTTGATGTCTGTTCATCCTAGCAATCTATACAAAATTTAAAGTTAACATGCATATGCCAAGTTTATGACTAGTGAAAGGTTATGTTCCAATGATGTTGTCTATTATTATTTTTATTGACCAGGAAAAGGATATTGGTCATTGCTAGATACTCACTTAGCTGCTAGTACATTAACCAATCAGCCACAGCAATGGTTTGATAGAAAGCTATTTGAACAGACTGCCACATAACTTGGGGATTTACTCTTCAAGTTGGGAGATTTATAGTGGGACTGCGAAACAGGAAGATCCAATAGTATTTTTCTTTCAACTTTAAACTCATTCTGGTCTCTTTCTAGTCCATGACCAACATTCGACATTTTGGAGACCAAAGCCCACTGTCACATTTATGTCATTGTGTTCTATAGCTCTACACAGAATTACATTGTATATACGGCACTATCACCTCAGGCGAGCTGCTCCCCCCACCCCCCCACCTCCCCACCTCACCACAGTGGCAACAGTAAGTACCAACTACAAGATGCACAGAGGTGACTCACTAAGGCTCCTACAACAGCACCTTCCAAAATCAATGACTCCTACTGTCTGGAAGGACAATGGCAGTCAATATCTCCAAGTTCTCCCAATCACTTTGATTTGGAAATATATTAGTTTTCATTCATTGTCACTGGGTTAAAATATGGTAATGGGTAACGAGGCTGGTTTAATAAATTATCAGAGTATGGAGTTTAATTCAGATAAATGCGACGTGCTGCATTTTGGGAAGGCAAATGTTAGCAGGACTTATACACTTAATGGTAAGGTCCTAGGGAGTGTTGCTGAACAAAGAGACCTTGGAGTGCAGGTTCATAGCTCCTTGAAAGTGGAGTTGCAGGTAGATAGGATAGTGAAGTCAGCGTTTGGTATGTTTTCCTTTATTGAGTATTGAGTACAGGAGTTGGGAGTTCTTGCTGTGGCTATACAGGACATTGGTTAGGCCACTGTTGGAATATTGCGTGCAATTCTGGTCTCCTTCCTATCGGAACGATGTTATGAAACTTGAAAGGGTTTAGAAAAGATTTACAAGGATGTTGACAGAATTGGAGGAATTGCACTTTTGGGAGAGACTGAATAGGCTGGGGCTGTTTTCCCCGGAGCATCGGAGGCTAAGGGGTGACCTTATAGAGGTTTACAAAATTACGAGGGGCATGGATAGGATAAATGGTCAAAGTCTTTTCCCTGTGGTGGGAAGTCCAGAACTAGAGGGCATAGGTTTAGGGTGAGAGGGGAAAGATATAAAAGAGACCTAAGGCACAACTTTTTCACACAGAGGGTGGCACGTGTATGGAATGAGCTGCCAGAGGAAGTGGTGAAGGCAAGTACAATTGCAACATTTAAAAGGCATCTTGATGTGCACATGAATAGAAAGGATTGGAGGGATATGGTCGGGTGCTGGCAGGTGGGACTAGATTGGGTTGGGATATCTGGTCGGCATGGACAGGTTGGACTGAAAGGTCTGTTTCTATGCCGTACATCTTTATGACTCTATCTCCTTGGAAATAGCGAGCATAAAACGATAGAATTTTAATATTCAGTTCAAGTGAGAGAAACTTGGATTAGAAACAGCTGTAGTTAACCTAAATAAAAGGAATTACAATGAAATAAGGAGAGTGTTAGCTAAAGTGAACTGGGCAGAGGAAAGGTCAGTGCTAGTCCCAAAGACTGCGATAAATTCAGAATCCAGCAAAGGAGGACGAAAAGGACAATAAAGAGAGAGGAAATAAACTATGATAGCAAACTAGCAAGGAATATAAAAACTGACAATAACAGCCTCAAATGACTGTCTGTGTGGAGTTTGCACATTCTCCCTGTGTCTGTGTGGGTTTCCTCCGGGAACTCCAGTTTCCTCCCACAGTCTAAAGACATGCAAGTTAGGTGAATTGGCCATGTTAAATTGCCCTTAGAGTTAGGTGCATTAGTGAGAGGGAAATGGGACTGGGTGGTTTACTCTTCAGAGGGTCGGTGTGGACTTGTTAGGCCGAAGGGCCGGTTTCCATACTGTAAAGAATCTAATCTAAATGCTTCTACAAATATATAAAAAAGAATCAGAGGTCAAAGTGAACATAAGTATCTCAGAGAATGAATTTGGGAGACAATTTTGGGAAACAAGAAAATGGTAGGGGAGTTAAACAGATATCTTGCATCAGTCTTTATGGTGGAGGATACTTCAAATCCTCCATTGATACTGAGGAATACAGTATAGGAATTAAGTACCATCAATAAAGAATACATAGGATGCAGAGCTGGGCTGAAGGGTGGCAAATGGAGTATAATGTGGACAAGTGTGAGGTGATACACTTTGGTCGGAGTAATCTGAATGCAAAGTACTGGGCTAATGGTAAGATTCTTGGGAGTGCAGATGAGCAGAGAGATCTCCGTGTCCATGTACACAGATCCCTGAAAGTTGCCAGCCAGATTGACAGGGTTGTTAAGAAGGCATACAGTGTTTTGGCCTTTATTAATAGAGGGATTGAGTTCTGGAACCAGGAGGTTATGCTGCAGCCGTACAAAGCTCTAATATGGCCACATTTGTAGTATTGTGTACAGTTCAGGTCACTACATTATAAGGAGGATGTGGAAGCTTTGGAAAGGGTGCAGAGGAGATTTACTAGGATGTTGCCTGATATGGAAGGAATGTCTTACGAGGAAAGGCTGAGGGCCTTAAGGCTGTTCTCATTAGAGAGAAGATGATTGAGAGGTGACTTAATAGAGACATACAAGGTAATCAGAGGGTTAGATAGGGTGGAGCCTTTTTGCAAGTATGGGAAGGCAAACATGAGGGGACACAACTTTAAAGTGAGGGGAGATAAGTATAAGACAGATGTCAGAGGTAGTTTCATTACTCAGAGAGTAGTAAGGGTATGGAATGCTTTGTCTGCATCGGGAATAGATTCGCCAAGTTTAAGTACATTTAAGTCGTCATTGGACAGGAAAATGGACGTACATGGAATAGTGTAGGTGGGATGGGCTTCAGATTAGTATGACAGGGCGGTGCAACATCGAGGGTCGAAGGGCCTGTACTGCGCTGTAATGTTCTATAAGCAGTACCAGACAAACCAATGGAGCTAAAGGCAGATGAGTCCACTGGCCCCGAAAGCTTGTACTGTAGGATCTTAAGAGAGATAGCTGAGAAATAATGGATGCATTGGTTGTAATTTTCCAAAAATCCTTGAATTCTGAAGAACCAGAGGATTGGAAAATTGCTAATGTGACACCCCCATTCAAAAAGGGAGAGAGGCAAAAAGCAGGCAACTATAGGCCAATTATCCTAACATCTATTATTGGAAAAGTTTTGGAATCAATTATTAAGGAACAACTAGCAGAACACTTCAAAAATCCTAACCTATTCAAGCACAGTCAGCATTTTGTCTGACTAATTCATTCGAGCTTTTCAAGTGGCGAGAGGGGAAACCAGAAGACGCATTGTATTTGGACTTCCAGAAAGCGTTTGACAAAGTACCTCACAAAAACTTCAGTCACAAAGGTAAGAGCCCACAGTGTTAGAGGTAGTATATTAGCATGGAGAGAGATTTGGCTAATGGGCAAGAAATAGCAACCTTTTTCAGATTGGCGATCTGCGATCAGTGGGGCTCCACAGGTATCAGTGCAGGGACCACAACTGTTTACAATAATATATTAATGACTTGGAGGGGGGAAGCAAACGTATAGTAGCCAAGTGTTCAGAACACACCAAACTAGGTAGAAAGGCAGTTTGCAAGGGAGATACAAGCAGTTTACAGAGAGATATTAATAGATTTGGTAAGTGGGCACAAGGCTAGCAAATGGAGTGCAGGGTGGGAAAATGTGGAGTTGTTCAGTTTGGAAAGGCAAACAAAAGAATAGATTATTATTTAAATGAAAAGAAATCTGCAACATAAAGGGACATATATGGGCATACTTGTGCACAAAACAGAACTAACACAGGGGATCAGCAGGTAATCAAGGTGGCTAATGGTATGTGTAGGGCAGTCCTACTCCAATTGTGCTGGTAAGACCACATCTGGAGGACTGACAGCAGTTTTGGTCCCCTTATTTAAGGAAAAATATTATTTTATTGGGGGCAGCTCAGAGAAGGTTCACTAGGATGATCCTCAGCATGAAGAAATTGTCTTGAGTAAAGACTAAGCAGGTCGGAGTACCACTCATTGGAATTTAGAAGAATGAGAGGTGACTTTATTGAAACATACGGTTACTTCATGGGCTTGACAAGTTAAATGCTGAGAGGATGTTTGCCTTCAAGGGAGAGTCTAGGGCAGAGGACATAGTCTCAGAATAAAGGGGTGCTGATTTAAGGAGCAATTTCTTCTCTCAAAGTTGAGAGTTGTTCAAACTCCTTGCCACAAAGCACTATGCTTGTGTATATTTAAGGCTGCAAGAGATAGGTTCCTGATCAGTAAAGGAATCAAGAGTTTGGGGAAAGGACAGGAGAGTGGATGTGCCGAGCATCAGATCAGCACGACCCTATTAAATAATAAGGCTGTTCCTATTTCTTATGTTCTGACAGGATGGATTGGCTTGGTCCTGATGTGCAAGAAAACCAATACCGATAAACGGGTCCACAGAACAACACAGTGAGATTTGTCTCACCTTTCATGAATCTTCCAACACGGGAGACATACATGTAAAGCAGACCACATACACAGATTTATTTACTCATTAGCAAACAGTTATTGGATGGAGGAATTATCGGTCACCAGCTTGATACCAAGTAGTCTGGGCTCAAATCTAATTCAGTAAGACAGGAAGGAAATCAATGACAGCTGCTGAAAAATTCAGTGTAACGTACTAATCAAACAAAACATTGCATCAAAAAAGTGGTTTTCTAAAATGAAAATTTTAAAACTCCTATCCACATGTTGAAATCCTCTTCCCTGCTCTAGCGCTAGATTTCTCCTCCTCCTCATGCTCTTTTGCCCCAATGTAGTTAGCTGTACTTTTAGCATTTTGAACCCAAGCACTGACTTCCCTCATATCTCTTTAGCACAAACCCTCCAGCTCTCTTCTTCTCTAAACTGCCTAAAATCTACTTTTAAAACCATGTTGTGGATTTGCCTCAACTTTGACATTATCAACAGTGATCCAAGTATAACGCTATGAAGTATTTGGAATATTATAATTACACAAGCAGTATTACATAAATACAAGTTGTGCTATTACAGGGCTCTCACCACTTTCTCCCTCCACCCTCTTCACCAATGACTTAATAGGTGGATATTCAGAACAGTGTAAGTAATAGAGATCAGGAGCATCATCCTAAAGAGATCTTTAGTTTGCAAGTGTGTTTAACATGGAGAGCAGCCCCTTCAGTTGAATGGCTTTGCCCCTCTCCTTATAGAAGCTCAAAAGAGAAATGTCACTATCCACAGAATCATAATACTTCACAGGAGAAGGGAGTCAATCAGGCTGGTACAGGCTATCCTCACCACTCACAGTGCTGCCATTAGGGCTTCTTGCTCAGCTCTCCGTACAGCCATCAACTCTTCACTGCGAGACTGTGTCCCCTCTGCTTTTTTTTCCTTTGCATACCAGGTGAGGTCCTTCCCTTTCTGCCATCGCCCAACAGGTGCCATCAGCGAATTTCCTGCATGTGGTTATGAACAAGACACAAATAAAGATGTGGCATACATGAAATCATTTCAGATCACTTTGCCCAGGATGCTAAATTGCCTGTAGTGTTGGGTAAAGAGGTAAATGTAGGGGAATGGGTGGGTAGCGCTTCAGCGGGTCAGTGTGGACTTGTTGGGCCGAAGGGCCTGTTTCCACACTGTGAGTAATCTAACCTCCTTGGGCTGAATACATTACCTTTCCCTCACCCACCCACCCCTTATCATTAGGGACTATCCCACCCATACCCTCAGAGGTTAACCACCTCCCTGCACCTTTTACACAAATATTATTCCAGCCCCACCCTGGGGCGGTCACTCCTCACCCTGGGAGGGGGGGGGGGAGAGGGAGTGTGGGCGTGTGTCACTCACCCACTCCCCACCTTCGGGGGAGAAGTGGGGGGGGGGGTAAGGTCAGCCCTCACCCTTCCCCCCCCCCCCCCCTTCCTTCCCTGTGTCAGCGCCAGAGCTCAGCGCCTTACCCAGGTAATTCTCTCGGTGTTTATCTGCCTTCACCTCCTCCCAGGTGAACTGATCCTGTCCGCCACGGACCCCACCTCGGGCCGAGCCCATCATCTTCGAGCCGCCGGTCAGAACCGAAACAACTAACTTGCCCCCAAGCACAAACCCACGAGCGACCCGGGTCCTCCTTTCGACGGCTGGCGCACAGCGATGACGACATCCTGCCGCCATCTTACTGCAGGAGCATGGAGACACTGTGGGAAGCCATCTTTGTGTGGGAAGAAATTCCTGCTGCCCTCTAGTGCATAGACCTGAAATAGCCAGCCCATCAGACCGTGTCTGCAGAAACTTACCGCTGGCCACATAGGGGATCAAAGCAGGAGTCATACAGCCATTGAGTTGTATAGCACGGAAACAGGCCCTTAGGTTCAACTAGGTACAATCAATGACTGCAGATGCTGGAAACCAGATTCTGGATTAGTGGTGCTGGAAGAGCAGAGCTCCTCGGTTACTGCCTGAAGTGCTGTGCTCTTCCAGCACCATTAATCCAGATCCTTAGGTTCAACTAGTCCTGATGAAGGGCTTATGCCTGAAACGTCGAATTTCCTATTCCTTGGATGCTGCCTAACCTGCTGTGCTTTAACCAGCAACACATTTTCAGCTTCAACTAGTCCATGCCGACCAGATACACTAAATTAATCTAGCGACTTTTGCCAGCACATGGCCCATTTCCCTCTAAACCCTTCCTTTATATATACTCATCCTGATGCCTTTTAAATGTAGTAATTGTACCAGCCTCCACCACTTCCTCATTCCATACATGCACCACCCTCTGACTGAAAAAGTTGCCTCTCAGGTCCCTTTTAAATCTTTCCCCTCTCACCTTAAACCTATGCCCTCTATTTTTGGACTCCCTACCCTGGAGAAAAGACCTTGACTCTATTCCTAATGAAGGGCTTTTACCCGAAATGTCGATTTTCCTGTTCCTAGGATGCTGCCTGACCTGCTGTGCTTTTCCAGCACCACTCTGATCTAAATTCTGGTTTCCAGCATCTGCAGTCCTCACTTTTGCCTAAAAGACCTTGACTGTTCATCTTATCCATGCCTCTCCTGATTTTACAAATTTCTATACAAGGTTACCCCCTCAGCCTTTGACACTCCAGGGAAAACAGGCCCAACCTATTCAGCATCTCCCTATATTTCAAACCATCCAACCGTGGCAACATCCTTGTAAATCTTTTCTGAACCCTTTTAAGTTTTACAACTTCTTTCCTAAAGCTGAGAGACCAGAATCGAAAGCAATATTCCAAAAGTGGCCTAACGAATGTCCTGTACAGCCACAACTTGATCTCCCAACTCCTATACTCAATGCACTGACCATTAAAGGCAAGAGTACCAAACATCATCTTCACTGTGCTGTCTACCTGTGATTCCATTTTCAACAAACTACACACCTGCTCTCCAAGATCTCTTTGTTCAGCAACATTCCCCACAATGTTAACTTTAAGTGCATATGTCCTGCCCTGATTTGCCTGATCAAAATGAAGCACCTCACATTTATCTAAATTAAACTCGATCTGCCACTCCTAAGTCCATTGGCCTATCTGATCAAGATCTTGTTGTAATCTGAGACAACCTTCTTAGCTGGCCACAATAACACCAATCTGCAAACCTACTAACCATACCTTTTTTGTTCACATCAAACTCATTGATATAAATGACAAAAATCAGTGGACCCACACTGATTCTTGGAGCATACCGCTAGTCACAGACCTCTAGTCTGAAAAACAACCCTTCATCTCCACCCTCTGCCTCCTACCTTTGAGCTAGTTATGTATCCAAATGGCTAGTTGTCCCTGTATTTCATGTGATCAAACCTTGTAACCAATCTATCATGAGGAACCTTGTTGAATACCAATCTGAAGTCCATATAAACCACATCCACCACTCTGCCTTCATCAATCTTCTTCGTCACGTCTGCAAAAATATAAGTGTATGTGTGTGCGCGCTAGGGGCATGCGGAAAGCGGGGCAGGGCAGGGAGGTTGATGGTATGCTTCTGCCTAGTCTTCTGAAGGGAGAGCGGACATACCAAGTATTCACTTTGTCAATTGAAGTGAAACAGTGGCGGGGAGAGGCTACAGCAAAGCTATAGGTCCCTGACATACAAGTGTGTGTCTGCTCAGAAACAAACCCTGAGACAGAGATGGGGCAAGGTGGGTAGAGCGAGAAAATAGGAAACTTCAGAAAACTCCGAGACCCAGAGGAGAGGCATTGAATCAGTTATCTGAATAATCAATTATCCGAACCAAATACTGCCCGTCCACTTCGTTCAGATAATCGAAGTTCCTCTGTATATATTTCAGCAAAGGGCCCAGCAATCACTTCCCTAGCTTCCCACAAAGATTTGGGGTACAACTGATCAGGTCCCAGGGATTTATTCTCTTTTATACATTTTAAGATGTCCAGCACCACCTCCTCTGTAATATGGAAACTTTTCAAGATGCCACAATTTATTCCCCCAAGTTCTTTAGCTTCTGTATCCTTCTCCACTGTAAACACTGATGCAAATTACCTGCTTAGTATTCCTCCCATCTCCTACGGTTCCACACAACAGGTAGCCTTCTCCTATTTAAGGAGCCCTACTCTCTCCACTTTTGTCCTTAATGAAATGGTAGAATCCCTTTGGATTCTCCTTAATCTATTTGCCCTAGCTATCTCATGTCCCCCTTTTTGCCCCCAATTTCCCTCTTGAGTATACTCCTACTGTTTTTATTCTTTACTAGGAATTCACTCGATCCCTGTTGTCAATCCCTGAATGTAATATACCCATCTCGGACGCTCTCCCTTAGCAATCTGGCTCCTTATCCAGTTAGCATCTAATCTCACATTTACCTTCTGTTTTTATCCATTAAGAACAAGGCATAGGGTGGCAATCTACATGTGATTTCCACACCTCCCAAAAATCTAGCTTTTTTTTAAACTCTATTTCTCTTTCTCTCCAGCTCCTCCCTGAGCTCCTGAGTAATTTGGGCATGTTTTGTTGTTACTTCCAATTTCCAGCTCAACAGCATTTCACCTGGTTTGTGGAGAGGTGTCCCTGATAGCACTCATTGTCAACTGTTAAAGCACAATATTGTGACCATTTTCATGATTCACTGGCAAAACGTTTCCCCTCATAAGTAAAATACTTCAGCATTTTGAATGTGATGCTATCTCAATGAGATGCGAAATCCCAATGCTTTACAAAATATTTTTCAAACATTAGCGAGTTTTGAGAAGATTTGTAGCTCAGGTTGAGGTTCTTGATGTGGTTTTGCTTGCTGAGCTGGAAGGTTCATTTTCAGATGTTTTGTCACCATACTAGGTAACATCTTCAGTGATCCTCTGGAGGCTCACTGAAAATGTCACCTGGTATGGTGGTGAAACATCTGAAAACGAACCTTCCAACTCAGCAAGCAAATCTCCATCCATTTTTAAAAAAATGTTAGATACTATTATAGTTTTAATAAGCTGGCTGCCAATGTGTGAAAAACATGGTTGGACACATCAAGCCCATAAATGGCTAGATGGTCTATTTGAGCTGTTGATGATAGATAGGTATTGGCCAAAATGCCAGGATATCCGTCCTCCTCATAATATTGCCAATGAGATACCAATGACATGATATAAAAACAGTACATTTGACACTTCAGCGCATTTAAAATACCAGAGAGGAGTCAACCAGAATTCTCAGAAGGAAAATTCAGTGCAACTGATAAATTAAACCTACTTGTCCACTTGTCTTATATACTGCAAATGGATGGTCAAGATGTTCATCTCCAAGTATTACACTTTTTTTGTTCTGGATGTAGGTTTGCTTGCCGAGCTGGAAGGTTCATTTCCAGACGTTTGGTTACCCTACTAGGTAACATCTTCAGTGGGGCTCAGGGGAAGCACTGTTCATGATTCTTGCTTTCTATTTATACATATCTTGGTGGCTAGTTTTCTGCCTGTTTGTCCAATGTAATGTTTGTTACAGTTCTTGTATGGTATTTTGTGAATGACATTAATTTTGCTTGTCTATATAGGATCTTTCAAGTTCATTTGCTGCTGTTTTACTGTGTTGGTGGGCTTGTGGGCTACCATGATACCAAGGGGTCTGAATAGTCTGACAGTCATTTCCGAGATGTCTTTGATGTAGGGGAGAGTGGTTAGCATTTCTAGACATGTTTTATCTGCTTGTTTGGGTTTGTTGCTGAGAACTAGCCACCAGGATACATGAACACCAACTAGCCACAAAACAACATTACCTGCTCTCACTTGTATCCTTACATACAGAAAAGCAAGGAAACCACTTCGAGTGGGACAACACATCCATCTTAGGACAAGCCAAACAGAGACATGCAGGAGAATTCCTAGAAGCATGGCATTCCAAAAGGAACTCCATCAATAAACACATCAAGGTAGACCTCATCGACCAGCTGCTGAGAAAAAGAACAGGAAATGACATCACCACAGGAAATGACATCACCAATCCAAAGAAATCCAAACAAATAAATAGAAGGCAGGAATCATGTACAATGCTACGTTTTACCTGCTGTAGGAAAAACGGACCCTGTGTTGAAATTCAGGCATGTACGGTACCCAGGCTATGATGACTTTCAACCAGTCTGTAATGTCTGAGCTCTCTTAGTCTCCTACAATTCACAAGACAACATTTTCTTAACAGGATTGCAGCATTGAGATATGGCAAGAATCATAAAAAACAAAATGTTGCACGATCAGCATGTATTGTCAATCTCTAGTCACCATTGAGAAGGTGATACTGAGCTGCCTTCTTGAATTACTGCAGTCTATTTGTTAGAGAAGGACTTCCAAGGTTTTCACCGAGCCACAGTGAAAGAATGACAATCTATTCTCAAGTCAAGATGTTGAACATTGTGGCATGGAGAAGGTGTTGAGCATTCTGGTAAGCAGGATTGGTGGCACGGTGGCTCAGTGGTTAGCACCACTGCCTCACAATGCCAGGGACACAGGTTCGATTCCAACCGTGGTGACTGTGTGGAATTTGTATATTCTCCCTGTGTCTGCTTGCGCTTCTTCCCACAGCCCAAAGATAGATGGACTAAGTGGATTGGCTATGCTAAATAGTGTCAAGGGATGTGTAGGCTAGGTGGATTAGCCATGTTAAACGCGGGGTTACAGGGTGAGGGGGATTCTATGATACTATGAGTGGCTTGAAGGGGAACCTACATTGTGTGGAATTTGTAAAGCATGAATGTAACTTGCCACTTGTCAGCTCAATGTTGGATATCATCCAGTTCCTGCTGCATTTGGATGTAATCTGCTTTAGTATCTGAGAAGCTATAAACTGTGGTGAACATTGTGTAATCATTAGTGAACATCTCTACTTCTGATCTTTTTTGCAACTTGAGCTGTATCGCATTTCCCTCCTATGAACCCATCTAATTCTGGCACAAAATATCTGTTTGATATTTATAACTCCCTCCGTAGATGCATCAGAAGAAACCGTGAGCCCGGGCTCATCTGTTGTTAACTTACGAACATGGGTTTCTGATTGCCAATCTGGAATGAGAATCTGTTTAATATGTTTTAGTATCTGCCTAACAGAGGGACACCCAGATAAATTTCAGCACTCAAAATCTCACCTTGGCTAAATTTAAGCACAATGCAGAGAAGCAAAACTGTTAGCAACTGGTATCCATGCTGTAAGTTGTTTGTGCTGATGTCCCATCAGCCATTTTCCAAGTTCTTGAGCTCCCCCAAGCCACTTCTCTCCCTGTACCAACTATCCCTCTCATCCACCACTTTATTATTGTGTTTTTTTTTCCTTTCATGGTACGTGTGCATTGTTGGCAAGGCCAGCACTTTTTACCCATCTGTAATCACCCTTGAAGTGAGTTGATTGCCAGGCCATTTCTGAAAGCCATTACGAATCAGCCACAACGATATTGTTCTGGAGTTACATGTAGGCCATTCCAGGTAAGTACAAGAGATTTTGTTATTGGACATAGAACTCCTTCAGTGTGCAAACAGGCCATTCAGCCTAATGAGGCCACACCAACCTTCTGAAGAGAATCTTATCTCGACCCATCCCCCTACGCTATCCCTGGAACCCAGCATTTCCCATGGCTAATGCACTTAACCTATACATCTCTGGACACCATGGTAATTTAGCACAGCCAATCCACTTAATCCTTTGGACTGTGGGAGGAAACCAGACATGGGGAGAATGTGCAAATTCAATGAATACAGTCACCCGAGGGTGGCATTGAACTTGGGACCTTGGTGCTGTGAGGTGCTGGTGCTGACCACTAAGCCACATACCACCCATTCTCTATATGGTTCACCCCTTCCCCTTTACAGATCCCATCCTTGAGGAGGCTTGGTCACATATTACTCAATTGCCTTTTAACCATTCAATTTTTAAACAGCAGTTAGTTAAGCTTTCATGCGCTATTCACTGCTGATATCAGAATCCAAACTCCAAGCTGTGAAAGGACATATTTTTCTCTATGAGAAACAATCAACAATCTATAGTTTGTGCTTCCTTCAAATAAACAATGGTTCTTTTTATTAAAAATAAAACTTATATTTCAGCAATCTTGCTCAGATAGTTTTGAAGGAATTTTGAAGAGAAGAAGCTGATTACAACTTCCAAACTGCCAGCTAGACAATCAAACATGGGTCTGTTTGAAATAAGTCCTACTTCAGTCTTCATTTTACAACAGCATTGCTGAGATTCTCACAGTCTCAGTGTCTACAAACACAGGGAGTGAGGAAAAGTACCATCGCTCCTTAAAAAGGGGAAAGATTAAATAAAACAGCACATCTTTCCTTAACCAGCACCTATGGGATTCGGAGTATGCCAGTTGATCAAATATTCCAGTTGACTCAAGTGGTCCACATAATCAATGTAAAAACACACACTGAACCATAGAAACATAATGCATGGAGTACATGCATCACTGTTATACTCTATTTACAGCATAAATCACTTAAATAATAATGCAACTTTGCCTTAAATAGAAAAAACTTATCGCATAAAGACTTCTCATTCACACCATCAACTGACTACTCATATGTCGTAGTATTTGAGGAGAAATTAACTCACAATTGAATCAATTGTTTTGTGCAGCCATTCAATTGAACAAAAGGTTTATTCACATTGAGGTAAATAAATTAAACCATAATAATTGGACAGAACAATACTGTAAAAGTTGCAGTATTTGAGGTATATATAATGTTTGCTGTTTATCAAGAGTGCTGGCTCATAAGGTGCCAGTTAAAACACATCAGTCACATACTCACACATCAATCTGTAAAAGAAGTTGGGAGCGCATCCAGGAAAATATATGACATCGAACCACAAAATTTGACAGATGCAAATATAAATTGATTGGAAACCGAAAGGAGAAGAGTTAAAGTGATTTGTAAAACAAAATAAATGACCAAGAAAAACTGTTTTAATTCCATCATTTAAAAAATGGCATGTTTTGATTCAAAGATGCCTGTAGAGCAGAGTTGTTTAACTGCTGAAATGTAGTCCACTGAGCTCAAAATGTTTAAAAACTGTAGCTCAGGAATTATAAGTGAGACTATCCAGCAAAGGTAAAATGGAATGAAATCTCTGAAGTGTTGATAGAGCTTCTGTGACTCAATCCAATCAGAAAAGGTCAATGAGGAGATTGAATGTAAAACTGATCAACATCCTATCACCCAACTAAAGTGATCAAATTTAAAATAGAGCTAGAGTTTAGGGAGAGAGGAAAAAGAGAGAAACCAAAGAAGGGAAGAATGAGAGAGAAGGAAGGGAAAGAGAGCGTAAACAATATCTAACTTGAAAAATTGGAAATAGTTACATTCTCAGAAAAGAAACTTCAACACTTCTAAGTGCATTCACAGTTTGGAAAAGTAGGCAAGTTTGAAATACTTTCATCAATACTAACTCACGCAATTCAATATAGGCACAACATATTTTTATGGAGCAGAAGAGTTTTTGAGCTCCAGATAGCATTGCATAGGTTCCTTTTGAACTCTACATTGCTGGTCGTATACATCGGGGACCAACTATAACCACAAAAAAATGACAGCTTTTGTCTATTCATAATCAAAAATCACAGCTGGAAACTGCTCAGGAAAACTGCTGTCTACCCAGTAAGAATCCAAATCTCCCTATCTTTGAATTGGTCTTTGTAACCCTTAAATATGCTAGCTTTATTCCTAAAGTTAAAGAGAATTATGCGGAGCCCTTTTTCACTACTTTCCAAAAGGTAGTATGACAGTTACAATGGCATAATGTAAACCGTCAGATTCATGGTCAGTTGAAATAGGGAAAGCACATGCTAACTGCTGAGATGATTATTGACTGCAAACAAGGTTGAAGTTTGTTAGAAATTAAAAGGGTTGGATTCAAGCCAGAAAGATAGAAGTCTTAATGGAAGGAACATACGAATCTCCACAGGGCCCTGAAAGCAGTACATTATTTTTTATAGAACACATTCCCACCCTCGCCTCAGAAATAAAGTTTATCAGGGAACACAAAATCAGATGACCTGACACCACCATTGTGGAGAAAGTAAGGACTGCTGATGCTGGCAATCAGAGTCGAGAGTGTGTTGGAAACTGAAAGGGGAAGAGTTAAAATGATTTGTAAAATCAAATAAATGACCAAGACAAAACTTTTAATTCCATCATTAAAAAATGGCATATAGGGAAAGCACAGCAGGTCTGGCAGCATCTGGAGAGCAGAAGAATTGATATTTGGGGCATAACCCCTTCATCCTGATGGCTGTGAGGGAGCTGGATCAGTGTCATACACTCTCCATGTGTAAATAAAGGGTGACGTGGTGAGGAGATACCAGCTTCTGTGGAGTCATTTCAATGGTGACAAGAGAAAAGCATACTCCTGAAGAAATTCCTTTGGAACAGGTGTCTTTGAGTTGATGTAAGCATTCCTGGCATCATGCTATTATTCAGGAAGATTGATTGATTTGATTCAGCTGCTGAAGACTGTGCCCAGAGTGCGTAATTTGTGCCAGGCACATGACATTGGGGCAGATGAAAAGCAATGAGTACTTCTCCTGACAGCTTGTAGATACACAGCTTTTTTGGTTATTAGGAGTCTAATGATTCCTGAGGTGCAAAGTAATAAAAGCTTTCAAGAATTGATGGATTTAGTTAGGAAACATTATAACCCCAAACATCCTCTAATTCTGAGATGCTATCAAATTTATTCAGCAATTCAAGAACCAGGGGAATGCATATCAGGATTTTTGATCAAGTTTAGACAACTGGCAGAGGCATGTGACTTTGGTTTAACCTTTAATGAGATGCTGAGAGACCGTTTGGTATGTAGGGTTAATGAAGTAACCATGCAAAAGCACCTAATAGCTGAAGCCCAACTGGACTTCAAAGGGCACTACAACTGGCTTTATCATTGGAAAATATGGCAAGTAGAGCATATGAATTGCAAGATATTCCAAATTGGATTGGCGACACCCTCGCCAATCCAACTGAGCTTGGGGAACACCACTTGAGTGAACCAATTGCATCGCCTCAATCAGGACATATCCTTAACAGAAGGACTCTAAGTCAGCCTGCAGCAAAACCACAAACCAAAGGTGAGTTTCGAATTGCTTAAAATTTTCTTCAGGATCTGGGCCGGGAAGCCATTATAATTGCTGCTGGTATGTGGACCTGAGACAGCAAAAGAGTCCCACGAGACGTAAACTGAGTAAGAGCACTCATATCCAGGAGACTGCACACTCTGGAAAGCCCACATCTGGTTTAGAATAGTAAAATTGCCTAGCAACATCCAAATCAGAATCAATCAAAATAAACGTCTGGTTTAAATGGTCACTCGGTTTTAATGAAGGTTAACACCTGGCAGCTATTTCATTGATTATAGATTCAGTCTTTAACAACATTCACTCTAGATTCCAACCCTTCAGTTTATGCAAGACGTCAGCTTGACTGAGAACCTACACCGGGGAATCATTACAAATTAAGGGTACAACTTTGATTCCAATCTCTTATGAGAAGGAGCTGGTTCAGTCAGCACTGACTTGGGGGGTTTGGGGGGTGAAATTGGTTGACGAAGATTCACCTTGATTGGTTCAACATTTTTCAATTATAAAATGGCTGCCTGAGTGATGTCCTGATTAAATACTCAGAGAAAGGTCGAGGAACTATCAAAGGAGCCAAAGGTTGACCAGGAAGGAATTCCACGAATCTGCAAGGCTCACTGTTCTCCAGCTGCCTCCCTCGACTATAGTTACTGGCTCGGCACAAATCAGACAAGAGTCAAGTCTATATCACCTAACCACTACCTCGATTAGTTTAGTTAAAGCAGGCTTAGAACTCACACCATTGTGGTTAGAAAAAGGTTAACAGTAAACAAGTAATTCATTGCTACCCGCTAAGCTTGACATCCCCAGAACAGTCAGTAAAATGAAAGCTAATACGCAAGAATAGACGTTAATGCTGGCTAAGCATTTCATGTTTTTCACACCCAAGTGTGAGGTTGCACTTTGCGAAGGTTATTCTCTAGTATTTTCACTGGTGGCACAGTGAAATCTTTCATTTTTATCCTTTATCCCTATTTTCCGAAGTTGTGGTGTTTTGTTCTTGTTGGCTCCTCAGCGTTGGTGCCTTCCCACTGTAGGCTCACTCTAAGACACCTTCAGGATTACCTCATTATTCTTCCACCAAAGAAGAATTTCCCCCTTATGGCATCCCTCAGAGCTGAACCAGCCCAAGCCAGCAGCTAGGGCTCAGGTAACTTCAGTTCATAGCTACTGTCTTTATGTGTGAGCAGCCTCTCCCCCCCTCTTGATCAAAGATATCTATCTTAGCACCAAATTCTCCCTTCATTCTGTTAACTGCTTATGGGATTGCCATCTGCTTATATTTCCCCTTTCTTTTCAAAGTATCTGTATGTCATCACTTTGGGCCCTTTCACTCCAGCTCACTATCACTCCTCCCAGACTCCACGTTCTTTCACTTCTGTAATACTTTGACATAAGGGCAGCACAGTGGCTCAGTGGCTAGCACTGCTGCCTCACAGCACCAGGGACCCAGGTTCGATTCCAGCCTCGGGCATCTGTTTGTGTGGAGTTTACACATTCTCCCCGTATCTGCATGGGTTTCCTCCCACAATCCAAAGGTGTATTAGTCAGAGGGAAATGGGTCTGGGTGAGCTACTCTTTGGAGGGTCGGTGTGGACTTGTTGAGCCGAAGGGCCTGTTTCCACACTGTATGGAATCTAATCTAATCGCCAATCATGCCTTATATTTTGATTGTATTTTTAACCTCCCTGGCACTAACACTATGTTCTTTGTTTTAAAGTCAATTTCTCAATGGATTTTGTGTCAGTGTCTTATCATTTAAACTTTGTTTTTGCATCTTCCTAGTCACACTAATCCTTCTGTCAAGTAGGTTTACAGAGGAACCTCGATTATCCGAAGGGCACGGGCGGGGAGTATTTTGTTCAGTTAATCGAATTCTGGATAATTGAATGCCAGATAATATAGTTTAGCCGAGCATCAGGACCTTGCGATCTTGCCGGATAATCCGATATTCGGATAATTGAATGCCACATAATCGAGGTTCCTCTGTATATGTCTGAGAGTTGTTCTTCAATGCATTTTTTAAATCATGCATTCCCACTTGTTTGCCACCTCCAAGGTAGCGATCACTTTTGGACGTTTACATCAGTATCCCAAGATCATGTCATGCATTCTCGACTTTCATATGATTTTATCAAAAGATCTGTGAGGTTTAGTTTTATCTTCATGTATAGTCATGGTGCCTCGGGTGAAGGCTCGATTATCAAATTCAGTTCTCTTAAAAGGAAAGATAAGAACACAATTATTTCCAAGAGGAAGCTATCAGTTCAGTACTTCCTTTCACCATAATGCATTTTAACCTCAATTGCCATTTCAACCCGTTATTCTAATTGTTTTTTTTTGTCTTCTGCCACCACTCTCCACTCTTAATTGTTTTGTCTCATCCAATTTTGCAATTTAACTATTACCATAATTTTTAATTCCAGAACTCTGGAGGATTTGTAGGACAATGGAGCATACCTTAATAATAGAAGTTAAACATTTCTATTTAATTCAGGCAAATACATGCTTTGTTCCTTTTTTTAAAAAAAATCACTTAAACTCATTCTAGAGATTTCATATATCTCTATATAAATTTGTCTAAATTAGTCATGGTTTACTGCTGATTTAAGGGGGCGAGATGAAAACTTCTAGGTGTAATTACGTCAACAGCCTGTCTTCCTCCTGTACAGAAATGTGTGCTATATTTAACAAAGGAAAAGCTTACCTTGTTTGTTAGATTCTACTTGCTTGTTTAACATCTAGATATTAATTTTCTCAGACTTTAGAACACATCATCAGATAATTTTGTTCAACAAGGATTGCATTTTCAAAATTCCAATTTCTCAATTACTTGGATACTTTCACACCAAGGTACATTTATGATGAGCAAATCTTATCATCCAGAACTAAAAATTCACTCATGCATCAAAACAGTATTTGAAAGTTCACTCTGGCCATAAAATGAAACTCCAAACATGATAATTTAAACATAAAATATGTACAATTAAAATGTACCCAAGACTCTTTGCTAAATCCAAGCACAATACAGATAGTACACTAATTTAAGGCAAAATCAAATAAGTTATATATTTAATTTAATTTTACTTCTTTAATTCACTTTAATCAATTCTAGCCAATTCCAAGAGGTAAATTTTTACCAAGCTTTAAGCAAATCTTTAAATCAACATTTTGTCATAGCTGTTCGCTTCACACAACCAATGTTTCTTAAAAGAACATTACATTAACCATACTTGTTCCAAACTGACACATCACACATTCAAATCACCATACTTTCCCAAAACACGAAATAAACTTAAAGTATTCCCAGATCTCAAGGTCTGGAAGACAAAACACACAAGTTATATAAGACACACTTAACAAACAATAAACAAAGATACATCCCAACCAGACCACAAAGAGTTAACACTTAGTTCAGGGACCGTAGCACCAAAAAAATGATATCTCTTTGTCTCTCCATGACTTATAAATAGAGTAAGGTGCACACAACAATCAAATTCCAAGAAACGTTTTAAGGGCAATTTTTCTCTGGTCCCTTTGTCAGTATCCTCTCCTTTTTGTTTTGATACAAATGGTCCCTTGGGATCATTCGTTATCACCACATTATAGGCATGGGGTATCCCCTGGTTAATTAAATTATCTATTAGTATGATGGCAACAAAAGAACTGCAGGTGCTGGAATCCGATGTTAACAGGCAGGTGGCTGGAAGAGCACAGCAAGCCTGGCAGCATCAGGAGGTGGAGAAATCCAACATTCCAGACCCGAAATGAAGAAGGTTATACCCAAGATATTGGACTTCTCCACCCCCTAATGCTAGCTGGCTTGCTGTGCTCTTCCAGCCTCCTGCTTGTCTACACTACATGCTGACACCTGCCTGTATATTTCCACCACCTCCCTTCTCTCCCCCCCCCCCCCCCCCCCCAAATCTGATATGGATTGCTACTCTATCAGAAGAGACAGAGTTGGGTCCTCTCCTTTTCTCTTGAATGGGGACAGGGAGTCCCATTCCTGTTTATTTTCTTAGCTGTACCTAGCAGATTCACATGCTAAACCTCCCCAATCTATAACTCCAACACTGGCTTCCCTATTTCAAGTTCACATTATTCCTTTCTGAGTGGCGAGCTGCCTTTGTGGTCTTTCTCGAGAGTGTGGTGCTGGAAAAGAAAAGCAGGGCAGGCAGCATCCGAGAAGCAGGAGAATCGACGTTTTGGGCATAAGCCCTTCCTCGGATGCTGACTGACTTGGTGGGCTTTTCCAGCACCACACTCTCGACTCTGATCTCCAACACCTGCAGTCCTCACTTTGTCCCTTTGTGGTCTTTCTATCTGCTTTAAACACTGTATGATTTCTCGTGTTACTTTTCTTTTCCTGCGCTGCTGTCTCTAGTGCATTCCCAGCAGACTTTATATCACTGCACTGCTTTTCCAAAGTTTCTTTCTCCTCATGATCTTGTTTAACTGTCTCCTCATACTTAATTTTCTCTCTTCCTAATTACTTGTATTGTACCTCACACTGTTTCATGTGCCTGAAATAATTTTCAGTGTTCTCTGTAAGCCTGTTTATCTCCTTTCGAAGGTCATCTATCTCGGCTGAAAGCTCCAGTTTCTCCTGCTGGCTTTCTGCCAAGTCCTTCAACAGACATCTGATATAGACTTTTGCAATTTTTTAATTGTTCAAAAGGTTTCCCAAGTGGTTTTCCCTTCACCACTGGCGTGACCAGCACACTTCCTGTATTGTGGGTCTCCGCAAAACAAAACAATCCAGGACTCCAGGACTCAAAGGTCCCCTTTGCTTCATCGTCCTGGGCTGAGTCCAACTTAACCTCAGAATTTTGTTCTCACGCTGGTCCTGACTGGCACCACCCTGAGGGCCCGAGGCTGAATACTCCCTTCGAGCAGTGGGTCCAAATCTGTCAGAGCAGTGAAGCTGCTTCTTGTCGATGCCCCCAAGTTGTGCACCAATCAATGATGCCCAATTGTCTCCCTCAACAACTGTTATTGGCTTGGCACAAAGCAGACAAGAGTCAAGTCTATGCCTTTATTACTTTAGTTAAAACAAGCAAAGAATTCGCACCATTTGGTTAGAAAAAGATTAACAGCAAGCATGCAACTCATCACTATCCACTAAACTTGACATTCCCAGAACACTCAGGAAGATAAAAGCAAACACCCAAGAATAGAAATCCAAGCTGACTGGGTGTCTCTTCCAAGTATTGAGGGTCTTCTCCACTCCCAAATGTGGGGTTGCATTTTACAAATGCTGCTCTCTGGAGTTTTCACTGCTGGCAGACTGAAGTCCTTCATTTTTATCCCTTTTCCTCATCTTCCCAAACTGTCGTGTCTTGTTCTTGTTGGCTCCACAGCTCAACTGAGCGCTGATGTCTTCCCACTATCGGCTCACTCCAAGGCCACCTTTGGAATTGCATCATTGTACTTCCTCCAAATGAGAGTTTTCCCTTTATGTCATGCCTCAGAGCCGAACCAACCCAGGCCAGCAGCTAGGACTCAGTTCATAGCTCCTGTCTTTACATGTGAGCAGCCTCTGGCCAACCCTAGCCAATGTCATTTGCCTTACGGGACAAAAGTAGAGACAAAAATCAGAAGGCTAGAAAGTGAAGGAATCATCAAAACAGTCCAATTTGCAGAATGGGTAGAATCGGTCATACTGATTGTGAAGACCAATGGGTCAGTTAGACTTTGTGGGGATTTGAAGCATACGGTAAACTGCTTTTCAGGACTGGATACATACCCAATCCCTCGCATGGAGGACGTATACACAAAGCTGGCAGGAGTGTTGTCCTTCATAAAGCTGGACATGAGCTATGTGTACTTGCAATTGAAGTTAGATGAGGATTCACAGAAGGATGCTACAATTAACACTCAGAAGGGTTTATATCAATATATGCCACTGCCATTTAAGGTATCATTACCCTGTACAAGTTTTTAGTGGACGGTGGAGAACATTTTATAAGGTCTACCCTAGGGCACCATTTATCGAGTTGATGAACAAAGAACAGGGAAGTTCAATAAGAGCACTTTAAGAACTTGGACATAGTCCTTAGACATTTCTCCCAACTGGGCATATGTCTTTGAAGGAAAATATGTGTGCTCCAAGCACCCCAAATGACCTACTTGGGCTACAGCATCAACCAGAACAGATTACATCCATGGAAAATAAAGTGAGGGCAATCAAAGATGCTCTGGCACCCATGTCTTTACCAGAGCGCAGGTCTTTCCTTGGGCTGGTGAACTATTACAGAAATTTCATATGTAACCTGGCCTCTATGCTAGCATTTGCATCATCTTTTTAAAAAGGGTCAGCCTTAGAAATGGTCATGTGGCCAAAACATAGCCTTCAGGGAAGTGAAGAAACAGCTATCAGGCTCTAAGTTGTTGGTACACGGTGATCCCAAGCGAGATCTGGTATTGATGTCCGATGACTCCCATACGGCATTGGGGGAACATTAGCTCTTAAGTGGCCCAGTGGAGAAGAACCCCCAATAACATATGCATCCAGGACTTTGGCTAATGCAGAGCGTAAATATGCCCAGATTTGGCAGTCATCTTTGAATTCAGGGAGTTCTGCCAACACCTTTATGGATGTAACTTTGTAATAATAATGGACACAAACCCCTGCTAGGTCTACTCAAAGAGGACAAGACAGTGCTGCTCATAGCTTCAGGCCAAATTCAGTAGGAGGCTCTAATATTAAATGTGTACAATTACAAGTTGGAACACTATCTGGGAGTAAAAAGTGAGGTCTGCAGATGCTGGAGATCAGAGCTGAAAATGTGTTGCTGGTTAAAGCACAGCAGGTTAGGCAGCATCCAAGGAACAGGAAATTCGACGTTTCCGGCCAGAGCCTGATTCCTGATGAAGGGCTCTGGCCGGAAACATCGAATTTCCTGTTCCTTGGATGCTGCCTAACCTGCTGTGCTTTAACCAGCAACACATTTTCAGCACCACACTATCTGGGAGGCCAAGTAACAAATGCGGATGCATTGAGCTGCCTCCTACTGCAGATACACTACTGCCAGGACTATCACTGGAAGATTCTGTCACGGTTTTTAAATTTTTTGGACACATTTCCTGTCATGGCTGAAAATATCAGACTTTGAAGGCAGAAAGATCCCCTCCTGGCAAAACTGAAACAGCTGATGATGATGGGGGAAACCAAAGGACCATCACAACAAGAATTGAAATCTTTTTGGAGCTGGAGAAACCAGATCACAGTAGAGAATGGCATATTTCTATGGGGAGCAAGCGTGATTATCCTGAGCAAAGGTCGCCACCACATATTCCACCAGGGTCATCCAGGGGTTTCCAAAATAAAGATGCTGATAAGAAGTAATTTCTGGTGGCCAGGACTGAACACTGATATCGCCGCATTGGTGGGTCGGTGCCCAGAGTGCCAACAAGGCCAGAAATTACTGCCAGCAGCTCCCCCACATTCATGGTAATGGCCAAGTAAACCCTGGACTTGGTTTCACGTTGACTATGCAGGTACTTTCATGGACTCAATGTTTTTAGTCATTGTGGACACCCACTCATATTGACTGGATGTGCACAGCCAAAACATGTGGTGTTGGAAAAGCACAGCGGGTCAGGCAGCATCCAAGGAGCAGGAGAATCAATGTTTCAGGCATGAGCCCTCCATCGATTCTTCTGCTCCTCAGATGCTGCCTGGCCTGCTGTCCTTTTCCAGCGCCACACTTTTCGACTCTGATCCCCAGCATCTGCAGCCCTCACTTTCTCCGAGTGGACATACATAGAGTTCATTCATCAAACACGGGGATGATGATAGAAAAACTATGTGTATCTTTTGCAATATATAGACTCCTGGAAGTGTTGGTCACAGATAAAGGGCTATAATTTACCAGCAGGGAATTTGAACATTTCCTAAAGTCATATGGCATTCGTTATATAGAGACAGCTCCATAGCATCCATCATGGTCTGGCAGAAACAGCAGTCCAAAATTTGAAGGCAGGCTTGAAGAAACAGTCGACACCTTCACTAGATACCAAACTGTCCCGGTTCCTATTTGATTAAAGGATCACCCCTCATGCAATTAAAGTGATAACACCAGAAACTAATGGGGAGAAGACTCTGCACAAGGTTAAATCTGATCTTCCTGCGCCTCAGGGTGAAGGGCAAAATGGCATCAGGAACGTCAATGCCGGAGTCAAGACTCTGCTAAGTGAGAGAGAGAGAGAGACAGACAGACAGATTGTTTACTTCAGGGGACCAAGTTCGGTGTAGGAACCACAGGAATGGCCCTGCATGGGTAAGAGACATACTGAACTGAGGTCAAGTTCAGTAACATATAAATTTCGGGTAGCTGCAACAGTCCTGCACAAGCACATACACCATACGGAAGCTGCAAACTCATAAACAATGCGGGAGCAAAATGTGCCCAGCTCCCCGAGTGTCTTTCCAACTGTTCCAGACCCATGGTTTTCTCTCTCTCCATTAAACGGTTAAAATAACGCCGAATCCGAGATGTCGCTGCCTTGATGTCTTTGCTGCCAAAGAGGAGAGTGAATTTTATTGGAGACATTCCAGGTACTGGAGTTGAGCTACTGTGTGTCGTGTATTGTGTAGACATTGTCCATATCAGAGGCAGAGTTGAAGGAAATCTGATCCAGTGCTAAAGCATCCCAGGAGGAACTACATAAGAAACAAACTGGCCTATGTCCTCAGAATCAGAGTAGGAGGGATGTAGTGATTGTATGAAGGTAAGCCAGGTGGACCTCATAGAATATGAGTTCCCTGATTGGGACTGTTAATCTGGGAGCCCTGGCTGACAGATATAAATAGGAGTGTCAGGGGTTCTGTTCACTTTGAGAGCTGGCTCTGAGGGAGTTTGATTAGAGTCAAGGACTATCTACGTGTAAATGAAGGGTGACATGATGACTGGATACCTGCCTCTGTGGAGTTATTTTAATGATGACTCCTTCCTCCAAAGATAAGGCTACATTGGTCAAAGTTCCAAAATTGCCAATAAATAAAAATAATTGAAATGATTTTTCTCAGCAGCCAACTAGAATGCAGCCTCTATGTTCCATTGATTTTCCAATAGTACAGTTAGTGCCCTGGATCTTCTGTTAAAAACATACCTGATAGACACTTTATAAGTGAAAAGGACAACAAGAATAGGTCACTCAAGGGATCAGAACATCCAGTGCTCAAGTCAATAGTCTTTCTCATGACTAAGTGGGCACAGGACTTAAAATAGAAAAAATTTCAAAAAATTGACGGCAGGAAATTAGATACTGCAAACAGAATGTGAGTGCAGATGTGAAGTTTCTAATTGGACAAAGGAGGTTTGTATTATCCTTCTATCTACAGAGTTGGAAAGACTTAACTACTAACTGCACAACTACAGCAGTTTCTAGCTCCAATAGAGAGAAGTACTACAAGGTCAATCAATGATTACACCTTCTGAAAAAAATTGTCAATCAGTACCAAGTACTGTGCTGAGGAATTCTTTTTATACTTGGGGTGAACATACAAATTACGATCAGGAGTAGGCCATTCAGTCCAAGTCTCCTCCTCTATTCAATAAGACCACATCTGATCTCATTACTCTGTTCCCTCAATAACCTTTCACCTCCTTGTTTCTCCAGAATCAATCTACCTCTGCTTTGGAAAGACTTAAAAACGCAGCTTCAGCTGCAGTTTGAGTTTACAAACCTCCCAACTCCCGATGAAGGAAAAATAAACTCATCTCTGCCCAAATTTTTAAACAGTGACCCAAGTTCAAGATTTTCCCACAGGAGAAAAGATCCTCTCCGTATCCACTCTATCATGACTCCTCTTACCTGTCTAATTACCTCCTACTTTTCTAAACTGCTGCAAATATGATTCAAGCCTGTCTAACCTTTTCTCATGTCAACTTGGTCATTCCAGGTATTAGTCAAGTTAATCTGCTCTGAATATCTTCCAACGCATTTGAATTTTCTTTAAATAAGGAGACCATTAGAGTAAAACGTACTCCAGTTTGGGACTCACCAACGTCCCACTTAACTGAAGCATTACGTCCCAACTTCTGCATTCAATTCTCCACAGAACAAACAATATAATTACTTTAAATTTCTTATTTATTTGCATATTAACATTTTGCAATTCACCTACTAAGATGCCCAGGTCCCTCTACATCTCTGAGATCAGTACTTTCTCAGTATTTAGATAATATGTTTTTTTATTATTTTTCCTGCCAAAATAGGCAATTTTATATTTCACACATTATATTTCATTTGGCTACACCCTTAACCTATCTGTATCTCAATGTAGCCTCCTCCTGTCCTCTTTAGAACTTAACGTTTCTACCTATCTTTATGTCATTGGTAAATTTAGCAATCGTATATTTGATACTTTCATCTAAATCATTTATATAAATTGCAAAATATTATGACCCTAGCAGTGATCCTGGTGTGTCACGACTCATTTCATCTTGCTAATAAAAAAATGACTGATTTATGCTCAAGCTCGGGTCCTTGTTATCCAGCTCCCCACCCCCCCACCACACACACACCATGAGCTTTAATTTTTTTAAATGATCTTTGATGTACCACCTGATCATATTCTTTCTGGAAATGGACATACAGTACAGCTATGGGTTCTCTTTTATTCACAGCGCATGCTACTTCCCCAAATGACTCCAATAAACAGATCAAACATAATTTCTCTTTTACACTATTTGATCGCATATCTTCTACTCATTCATAGGAAGTGTGCATTACTGGCTCAGCCAGCAAATCTTGTATATCCCTAAATACCCTGAAGAAACTGGCAATGAACTGCCTTTGAACTGTTGTGGACCTTGGGGTGAATGTACACCCACAGTGCAGTTAGGAGTGGAGCTCCACCATTTTGACTCTGCAACACTGAAAGGACGGTAACTTAATTCTGAAGAGATTGTGGAGAAACTTATAATTTGCTCATTAGTGACCAAAGTATGGGGTTGGTGGAAGCTTATTCCACACAAGATATTTCAGTTTGAATAATGGCAGGAGAAGTAATCTCAGGATGGTAAATACCATGACAAATGAATTCAGATAAGGTAATACACTTTATAGGTAAAGTAATTAAGTAGTGATTAATTTACAGCAAATCATTGAAAAGGCACATAACAATTTGGCCTTTATTACTACAAAGTTTAAAAATAGGTATATCCAGTTATAACAATACATGATATTAGTGAGGCCACACCTATAGCACTATGTACAGCTATATCTTGTATTCTTAAAAATAAAGGATATGTTGGCATTGATGGTAGTTACAAGTAGATTGATGAGGATAATTCCAGGAATGAAAATATTAACCTATCAAGAACTGCTAAACAGGTTAGACCTTTATTCATCAGAGTTTAGAAGAATGAATTTATTGAAATCTGCAAGGTTCTGAAGACATTTGACTGAGTAGATGTTTCACTCATGGGGGAGTTTTGAACTGGAGACATAATTACAAAATGAGACATTTGATACAAGTGAAGTTCTTCTTTCAGAGAGTAGTGAATACCTGGAATTCTCTGCCCTAGAAAGCTATAGAAGTTGGATTATTGAAAATATTTAAAGAGAACGTAGATTTTTTTTATATATGTCAAGGAATTAAGGTCTGGAGCAGGATTGAGGAATTAAATAGCCCACGCCTGGTGCTTATGTTCTTACAAAGTTTGGAAATTGCTGGGAGTAAACAAAATTTCACATTCCCAATCACCTGCAGAGCTCAGGCATGGTGGAGCAACTGAATAGGATATTAAAGCCATCCAGGAGGCGGTACAACAATGGGCAGGTCTGTTGCTGGGCAATCAAATGGGACTTAGGGTAACACCAAGTACAGAATGGATTAATTCCAAAAGGGTTAATGACAGAAAGGGCAATGAGATTTCAAGGGATTGTTGTGACTGATACCATGGAAGTAGCACGCTAAATGAAATAGATGCATGACAGGGAAGGAGAGGCAGGAATGAAACAGATTGAGAAATTCAGTGTAGAAGCTAAGGCCATGATAAAGGTCATACTGAAGGAGCTAGAAATTGTACTACAATAGATAGAGCATAGACAGATTATAATTATCAATTCATGTGGCTGTATAGTCCCAAAAGAGAAATATCAACAGAAGCCCTGGTTGCAATTGGAGTAAATCATTAACTGACTTAAGTTTTCCACAGTACTTAGTTACAGGAGTAGATTAGATTAGATTAGACTTACAGTGTGGAAACAGGCCCTTCGGCCCAACAAGTCCACACCGACCCGCCGAAGCGCAACCCACCCATACCCCTACATTTACCCCTTACCTAACACTATGGGCAATTTAGCATGGCCAATTCACCTGACCCGCACATCTTTGTGACTGTGGGAGGAAACCGGAGCACCCGGAGGAAACCCACGCAGACACGGGGAGAACGTGCAAACTCCACACAGTCAGTCGCCTGAGTCGGGAATTGAACCCGGGTCTACAGGCGCTGTGCTAACCACTGTGCCACCGTGCCGCCCTCAACTGTGCCACCGTGCCGCCCTCCACTGTGCCACCGTGCCGCCCTAGTTGAACCATGGTAGTTATTGTTATGGATCAGACTAAACCCATGCAAAATATTCAGAAGATAGTCTAGATCCTAACTTGTTCTTATGTTTAAAGTAAAGATATGGTGTTGTATTCTAGATAAATTTTGATTGGTCAAACTACTGGATTTAAAGAAAAACACATTTTATTCATCCACTATAGATAAAATACAACAAAAAGGAGAATTGAAAAATCCTCACTATATTGGAAAACTTAACAGAATAATGCATACTGTAACTACCACTAATTAACTGTTCCAATATAGTAACATCCCATAAACATACCCTTGGCAAGAGGCAAATTCAGAAAACACGTAGTCTCACATGCAATTCCAAGAGCAGGGAGAGAACCCCAGCTTTTGGCTGGAACTGAGAGGGGGAAAAATATAGCTTTTACTTTTTTAAGACTAAACAACAATGGTTGAAAGCTAAACTACAGATCTTGGTTCCATGGGTGGAAGCTTTATCATACCCATTCAAGCTGCTACCATTGTTGCAGCATAAAACAAAAACACCCAAGGCTTCATAAGTTGTTTATCTTCTCATAGACTGCTCTTCACCTATTCCTCAGTCTCTCCTTAAAAGGAACCATGACAAAATACACTTCTTAAAGTCAGAGTATTGCCACACTATGATAGTTACATGTGTTATGGGGAAACAGCTTACCAAGTAGCTCCTGACAAGTTATCAACAAATGAATGGATACACACAATGGAACTATTTACTGCCTGGACCAAGGGCAATTTAATCTAGTAGTGAATCACTGTTATGCATGCCTCTATTGCAATTGAAGAAGGAATGAGTAGTGAGGTTGTGTTATGCTTAAGAATATGATATGTAATTGTGTATAGCCTGTCTGCACTGGGCAGAAACAGTTTGACAATGACACCATGCTGAAGTGTCCAAGTGGTAATGTCAGCATTGCCAAAAATGTTAACAGGAGAGTGGTGGATTTGCCCACAGGACAGTCCATCTCATTGGCAATAACAATGGCACTCCTTACTCCCCATAGTTCAGCAAGAGATAGGGGTCCATAGTGTTGGTAAAGGATAATAAACATTAACGTGGCTATGTACCGCATGATCTGGTACCCCTTATCTGAAACATCTCTGATATTGGTTTACCTGGATGGTGCTCAGTTCAGATCTAAGCATTATAAGCAGCTTTGGTAAAACAGCTGATGACACAGGTAGCTTCAGTTAATGGTGGAGGGTGCCAAGGACTGCACCCCCAGCTCAGCAAAAGGTCAACAGATTGGCAGTCTGGTCAAGAATTTCATTATTGTATCATACATTATTGTATCAAGTTCTCAACTTTGAAAAAGGGATAAGGATCCGGAGCAATCAGCTCTGTATAGACCAGGTCATTCAGAGTTTGGCCCCGATACTAGACAGTCATGTCTGGGCACTGAAGAAATTGGTGATGGTGCACAAAAACATCTTAAATGATATGGTCAGAAATGATATCAGCAGTACCTATTGATCATGAAGATTCTAGCAGACAAGGGAAAACCTGAGACAAGTTCATAAGGGTAAGCTACTCTGAGGATAACTAATTTAAACTGTCAGAATGCAGGGAGCCCGGCCTGACCAGCTACCAGCATAAGGGTTTAGCATGTGCACAGTATATGAGACTAATATGGAATATGTTACACATGCTAACATTTAGTCTATGTTGTTCTGACAATCCCAGTTCTACCAGAATCAGCACCTATTAGACATTATACAGAGTAGAGAATATTGGAGTAATTAAGGAGGGATTATCATGTGAGGTATCACAATATATGTCCAAATGCAATAGCGATAACGGGAAATATTATAAGTACTAGTTCGATAGATGTAGTGTAGAAGCCACTTAGACAGTTTGTCCACATCTGCTATATGAGATAAAGAAACACAGTGTACAATGGGACCTATATGGGCTGCAATGGAATCAATTCACATTGCATATCTAGGTGCTCTGGGATATTGTATCACCACATCATACAAGGAGTATTAATTGATTCTGTTCTGTAACCAGCCATGGTTATACTTGTATCGACAGATAGCATTTAGGGTGAAAAAGGTAGAACTGATGGAAATCAGAGATGTTACAGAAAACCTGACAAGTCTGAGCTAGTTCTCCAATTTCATCCCAAACATGCTTGAACAAATTAATGGTATTTGACATGATGCCCAGTGAGAGCATAGAATGTTTGACACCTTGCAGCAACAAACCAGAATATTTGCTGATGACGTTGAACAAATAGATGGTTCAGTGGTCAGCAATGCTGCCTCACAGCACAAGGGTCCCAGGTTCGATTCCAGCCTCGAGCAACTGTCTGTGTGGAGTTTGCACTTTCTCTCCGTGTCTGCGTGGGTTGCCTCCAGATGCTCTGGTTTCCTCCCACAGTCCAAAGACCTGCAGGTTAGGTGGATTGCCATGCTAAATTGCTCATAGTGTTAGGTGCATTAGTCAGAGAGAAATGGATCTGAGTGGGTTACTCTTTGGAGGATCAGTGTGGACCTATTGGGCCGAAGGGCCTGTTTCCACAGTGCAGGAAATCTAATCTGATCTAAACAGTATTGGTAATAGGATTGTGAAATCAGAAATTGAATGTGTAGATACACACATGAATTAACATCACCGTCCATGCTATGGTTATCTCCCAGTGGTTATAAACCGAGCCTACTTGGTTCATAACCTAAGAAATGAGTGTGCGAGTTGGAGAATGTCAGAATCAGAGGCATGGAGCAGGAATCTATTATCTGTTCGAGCATGGGATAATGATGTATTATGGGGCATACCACATTTAGCATGTGTTTTGAAACAGTTTACCATTGAATAGCGGTCCATTATCAGACACTATCTGTTCTGGGATACCAAACAAACCGAAAATAGCACTCACTATGTCAGTTATGGTTGCACTTGTTGTGTTGCTAAGTTGTCAAACAATGGGAAATTTGCAACAGTAGTCTTTCACAAGGATGTAATTTTCTCTGTGCACTGTGAAGAGGTTTGTTGCTATTTTCATCTGAGAATTGGATGATAAATCAAACTTGTGTACAGAATCCTTTAACTGCAGGCGTTGATACATTTTTTCTATTCATTCACAGGATGTGGGTTTCACTGTCCAAGTCAGCATTTATTACCTATCCCTAATTGCCCAGAGGACAATTAAGTGTCAACCACGTTGTTGTGAGTCTGGAGTTACGTAGAGGCCAGACCAGGTAAGGATGGCAGTTTCGTTTCCTAAAGGACATTAGTGAACTAGAAGGGTTTTGACATACCGCACATGCATTTATAAGTCATTGAATATTCTGATTCATCCCTAGATGGACACAGACTCATGTACTAATCAGAGAACATGAAACAGTACAGCATAGGAACATGCCTTCATCTTGTGAATTCTTGTGTCATGTGCCCCAAGTATAACATTGACGTGATATCTTGGTATATTTCATTGAGTACATAAAGCCTCATTTTAAGTATCCCCATATAAAGTTTTTTTTTTCACTTTTAAGTTTCTGTAAGTTTCTTTAAAGACTTCTCTGCAGCTAGAAAGCGTATTGACTTCACTGAGGCTTTCCTTGTTTTGTTTGCAAGTTGGGAATTTACAACATTGCACACGTATGGCACAGCATTTGGACTTTTACTCTGACTTTTCCCAGCAAAATCATCCTCATTGACCTAGCTATGTCGTCAACATTGAGTCCTAAGAGAAACCACACTTCATAAAGTCAAAGCAAAATTCTGCAGATTCTGGAGTTCTGAAATAAAACAGGAAGTACTGGAAAATTCCAGCGGGGCGAGCAGCACCAGTGGATAGAGTCCTCTTCCTTGCTGAAGAAATGTCATATTGGACTTGAAATGTTAACTTGGTTATTCTAGCAGCATCCACAGATGCTGCTTGAGCTACTAAATGCCTCTAGCACTTTCTGTCCACACTTAAAGTTAGACATTTCAGGAGCCAACCCCAATTTTAATATAGGCCAACCTCCCATCCCCCTGCCCCCTTTAAAATGAGTTACTGTGATTACCAATGTTGTTTCTTTATTATCACAATAAAGAAATCTCTCCAGAATTTCTTTAATATTGTCAGGCCAACCATGGATCATGATCTTGAAAGCTGCTGATCTTCATAAGTTGCTAATTACAAATGCTCACCTGGCTCTGGCCAGAGAAAAACAGATCAACTTTGAGAATGTCATCAGCTTTCTAGTCAAGAGTATCACCGCATAGGGCAAGGGCAAGGGCAAATGTCCTGGTATCTGGCTGGTATCACATTTGAACACCATATCCTTGCAGATTAAAAAAAAGAACTGCGAACGCTGAAAATCAGAAACAAACATAAAAATTGCTGGAAAAATTCAGCAGGTCTGGCAGCATCTGTGGAGCGAAAGCAGACTTAAAATTTTGGGTCAAGTGACCCTTCTTCAGAACTAATGTTAGCTAGGAAAAGGTTGGTATTTATGCAAAAGATGGGGTGGGGGAGGAGTAAATGATAAGTGGAAATAGAGCCTCAAGTGAGAGAAAGATAATTGGACAAGCAAAGGACTGGATAAAGGTTGGCGTGGGAGAATGAATTGCTACGAATGTGGACTATAAGTAGCTGACAATAGGCTGTGTGTAGTAGCAGCTTATGTTATAAGAAGGCCCGGTGTGTGGGAGTTGAGGTAAGGACATGGGAGAAGGTGTTCAGGGCACTAAAATTGTTGAACTCAATGTTGCTTCCTGAAGGCTGCAGGGTTCCCAAGTGGAAAATGATGTGCTGTTCTTCCAGCTCATGCTGAGCTTCGCCAGAGTATTGCAACAAGCCTGAGATAAAGAATGTTGGGCAGGGAACAGGGTGATGTGTTCACGTGCCATAAACAACAAAGGGTAAATTGTTTCAAACTGCACAATTTTAAGTAGAGCTTAACCAGGTGGAAGGAGCAGCAGTTCAAAAGCTAGAGCTTTCAAATAAACCTGTTGGACTATAACCTGGTGAGGTGTGATTTTTAACTCTGTACACCCCAGTCCAACACCGGCACCTCCCAATCATGGGTTTCCTTCACGTGCTCCGGTTTCCTCCTACAGTCAAAAGATATGCAAGTTAGGTGGATTGGCACGTTAAATTGTCCTGTAGTATGCAGGCTGGGTGGATTAGCCAGGGAAAATGCAAGGTTATAGCTGCTGTTCAGTGGGTCAGTGTGGACTTGAATAGCCTGCTTCCATACTGCAGGGACTCTATGAAATGACTGAACAAACAATTGGCAAGAAATCTTTTCTCTGTCACCCTGTCAAGGGTATTTACAGATGGAGTAAAATGTTATTGACACAAAGAGAAGCAATACAAATGCAGAACAGGCTACCTTAGATGTTTATGTGCTGGGATGTGACTGATCTCAATCAAGGCCAATAGAATGGCTCAAGTTCACCTCAATGTCCCTGGATCAATAACAGGAATCATTTAAAAAAGAGACTTGCTCATGATCCAGTGAAAACCAGTCAGTGATCTATTTTTGGAAGTGATGCTCTTGTAATAAAGTGCCAATCCTCTTGCCTGCATGTTTTAGATGGATACTGAAGAACATATGTCACAACTTAGGAACAAGGAAGTCTTTCCATATCCTGTTAACATTAAATCTTAACAAATATAATCTAATAAAATGACAAGAAGTTTGCAGATGACACCAAAATTGGAGATGTAGTGGGCAGCGAAGAAGGTTACCTCAGAGTACAATGGGATCTTGATCAGATGGGCCAATGGACTGAGGAGTGGCAGAAAGTGTTTAATTTAGATAAATGTGAGGCTACATTTTGGAAACACAAATCAGGGCAGGATTTATACATTTAATGGTAAGATCCTGGGGAGTATTGCTGAACAAAGAGACCTTGGAGTACAGGTTCATAGCTCCTTGAAAGTGGAGTTGCAGGTAGATAGGATAGTGAAGGACACATTTGGTATGTTTTCCTTTATTAGTCAGTGCATTGAGTACAGGAGTTGGGAGGTCATGTTGCAGCTGTAAAGGATATTGGGTGGGCCACTTTTAGAATATTGTGTGCAATTCTGGTCTCCCTACTATAAGAAGGATGTTGTGAAACTTGAAAGGGTTCAGAAAAGATTTACAAGGATATTGTTAGGGTTGGTGAGTATGAGGTATATAGGGAGAGGCTGAATAAGTTAGGACTATTTTCCCTGGAAGGTCGGAGGCTGAGGAGTGACCTTATAGAGGTTTATAAAATCATAAGCGGCATGGATAGGGTAAATAGACAAAGTCCTTTCCCTGGAGTGGAGGAGTCTAGAACTAGAGGGCGTAGGTTTAGGGTGAGAGAGGAAAGCTTTAAAGGGGACCTAAGGGGCAACTTCTTCATGCAGAGGGTGGTGTTTGTTTGAAATGAACTGCCAGAGGAAGTGGTGGAGTTTGGTATAACATTTAAAAGGCATTTGGATGGGTATATGAATAGAAAGGGTTTAGAGGGATATGGGTTGAATGCTGGAAAATGGGACTAGATTAATATAGGATATCTGGTCAGCATGGACGAGTTGGATCGAAGGGTCTGGTTCTGTGCTGCACATCTCTATTACTCTATAACTCTATCTGGTCAATTATTAAACCAGTTGCTGTCTTTGGATGCTTGCTGTCTGCCAAATGGCTGCCACATTTAGTAGTAAAAAAATAATGGAGTGGGTTTTAAAACAATTGTCTCGTACAAAATGATTTGGGAAAGAGAGGTGCTGCATTTTGGGAAGGCAAATCTTAGCAGGAATTATACACTTAATGGTAAGGTCCTAGGGAGTGTTGCTGAACAAAGAGACCTTGGAGTGTAGGTTCATAGCTCCTTGAAAGTGGAGTTGCAGGTAGATAGGATCATGAAGAAGGCATTTGGTATGCTTTCCTTTATCGAGTATTGAGTACAGGAGTTGGGAGGTCATGTTGCAGCTGTACAGGACATTGGAATATTGTGTGCAATTCTGGTCTCCTTCCTGTCGGAAAGATGTTGTGAAACTTGAAAGGGTTCAGAAAAGATTTACAAGGATGTTGCCTGGGTTGGAGGATTTGAGTTATAGGGAGAGGCTGGACAGGCTGGCGCTGTTTTCACTGGAGCTTTGGAGGCTGAGGGATGATCTTATAGAGATTTACAAAACCATGAGGGGCATGAATAGGCAAAGTCTTTTCCCTGGGGTGGGGGAGTCCAGAACTAGAGGGCACAGGTTTAGGGTGAAAGGGGAAAGATATAAAAGAGATATAAGAGGCAACTTTTTCACGCAGAGGGTGGTACGTGACTGGAAGGAGCTGCCAGAGGAAGTGGTGGAGGCTGGTACAATTGCATTTGGATGGGTATATGAATAGGAAGGGTTCGGAGGGATATGGGCCGGGTGCTGGCAGGTGGACTAGATTGGTTGGACCGAAGGGTCTGTTTCCATGCTGTACATCTCTGACTCTATAAGATGGTGCCATTCAATGGTGTGAGTTTTCACTGAGAAACAGAACAGCAATGCACCAGCAGCCACCAGGTGGCAGTTGTGAGTCAGATTAGCACAAAGTTTGTCACAGAGCATCCAGATTGCTTTCCTGTTCCCCGGAGCCCTGAGGGGATCACATCAAATTTTACATTGATTGATTTGTGTACATCCCTAGATGTAACTAGTAATATCAGATCTGTGTGTTCAAACCTTCGATCCAGCCACCAATTGATTGGCTGTCAACTCCAGAAAAGAAAAGCTAGTACAGCATGAAACAAAAGGACAAATTAGAATTGGGGTGAAGGGACTTCACCTTGAGCTCAGGCTGCTCAGCAGTACTTTGGCGAGATTTGTTTAAAAATCTGCATATGCTTGAGTTATAAGGAGAGACTGGTTAGGCTGGGATTATTTTCTCTGGAGTGTAGGAGACTGAGAGGTGGCCTTAAAGAAGTTTATAAAATCATGATGGGCACAGACAAGATAGATAGCCAACAGCTTTTCTCTCTGGTAAGGGAGTCTAAAATTAGAGAGAATAGGTTTAAGATGTGAAGGGAGAGATAAAAAAGAGTCCAGAGGGGCAATTGTTTTCACACAGAAGGTGGTAAGTGTCTAGAACAGGCTGCCAGAGGCAGTGGGGGAGTAGAGGACAATTTTGTCAATTAAGAAATATTTGGACAGGTACATGGATGGGATAGGTATTGCAGAATATGCACCAAATGCAGGCAAATGGGATTAGATTATATGTGAATTCTGGGCAGCAAGGGCAGGTTGGGCCAAACGGCCTGTTTCTATGCCATGACTCTATGACTCATGGGCTAACATACACCATTACTTTCACGTGCGTCTACACTGAAATGTGACATATCGACTTTTACTGTATACCAATACTAATACTAATTTGACAGAAGAAAATAGCTAAAAAAAATCTGGAAGGTAACGTGTAAATCCCACACAAGTGGCTCTGACAGGCAAGACGCTCAGGCAACTCCATCTCAGGGATACTGAAATGGGCAGGAAATTAGGCCTTTCCAGACACATCCTACAAACATTGTTAAATATTGTAGGCAGCATACTGACACATATACATGGAGATACACATATAGACTCAAATGCCGTAAAGCTGGGATTGCACTGTATGGACTAACTGGGCTGAGGCTTACCATATTTTGGCCATGTCATTTTTGTTGAGTTTCATGGAGGTTGTATCTTTGTGCATTTTCTTGCCTGATCGTCCCAAATTCGTTTAATTAATTACTAACCTCACTCCCATGCCATCCTCTTTGTCCAATGCTAACCCAATTTACTTGATGTCGTGGTGAGATCTCAACACTGCTGGGATATCCTGGAATAGATCATCATCTCTGGCAGCCACACCATTTTGGAACCCAGTGTTGGTGGTTCAGAGCTGTCATATCGTCATAGAGTCATTCAGCACGGAAACTGACCCTTTGGTCCAACCAATCCCTGGCAACCATAATCCCAAACTAAACGAATCTCACCTGTCTGTGCTTGGCCGATTCCTTCCAAACATTTATTTTTCTTGTAGTTATCTAAATACCTTTTAAGCAGTGTAACTATTCCACTTTTTCTGGAAGTTCACTCCACACGCAGACCACTCTCTATGTAAAAAAATTGCCCTGCCGTGCCTTTCTTAAATCCTCTCCTCTCACCTTAAAATTGTGCCCCCTAGTCTTGAAATCCCCCACCCTAGGGAAAAGGCATCTGCCATTCACCTTGTCTATACCTTTCATTATTTTATATATCTCTAAAATGTCACCCCTCAAACCCCTAGGCTTCAGTAGAAAAAAGTCCCAGCCTATCCAGCCTCTCCTTATTCCTGGCAACATCCTGGTAAATCTCTTCTGAACCTTTTCCAGCTTAATAATATCCTTCTCGTAACAGGGAGACCAGACCTGACACAGTACTCCAGAAGAGGCCTCACCAACATCCTGTACAACCACAACATATCATGACAATGTCCTTCACCACTTATATAGCGACACAACAGCCAGAACCCATCGCTTCTCACAGCACAGAGGCAGCATATCTGGCACTGTCTTGCCATTGGATCATTCCCACCCAATCTCTGTTTGAGCATCAGGCCACACACTGTACTGGCCAGTAATCTCACCCCATCTCACAACCCTCTTTAAGCCACTATCACAGTGTGCCTCAATTCCCAGTGGAGCACAGCATCTCATCATTGTTTACTGTAGAACCAGTACAGTAAACAATATATAACATTCACTTTTATTTAGAGATGCCAACACTGAACAGAAAGGAAAGCAGCAGCCCCAGCATACAAATGAGCTACTTGCATTTTCATGCACAAATATTTTGCAGCCAATAGCGATAACTGCACCCAGCTCTCACGTATTGGAACTAGGTGTCAATCAGGTCCTGTCTGGTTTGAAGCACCTGATGCAGCTGAGCTCTGTCATACACGAGGAGATGTTCCTCCTGCTCAATATCCTCCTCCTCAGAAGAAGAAGAAGGCTCTTGCTCTCCAAGTTTCTCAACATCCATTATATTCTCACTTTGCTTGCTGAAGTTGTGCAGAGTATACTGAAGGACTGGGGAAGAGGTTTAGTTCAGTTGGCTGGACTGTTGGTTTGCAAAGCAGTGTGATGCTAATAGCGTAGGTTCAATTCCCATCACCGGTTCGAGGTTACCATGAAGGACTCTCCTTCTCAACTTTTTCACTTTTCCCTTGCCTGAGGTCGGTGGCCCTCAGATTAAATCACCACCAGTCGCTTGTATCTAATGAGAGAGGAGCCCCTATGGTCTGGTAACACTACGGTGACACAACAACTGAAGGACCTCAGTGGAACCTTAGGGCCCTCATCTGCTCCACCATGGCTGTTGGGCTGAGCCTCAGTCAGGGGCTCATGTAAAGGAGTCATCAGTCATGATTGCAGCTATTGTCTCACAGTAACCATTGTGCAAGGCAACTTGAGGAACACAAAGTTCTCAATGATGTAGGAGTCACTGGATGAAAACCTCTAAGTGATACAGATCACATTGATGGAATGGAGTCATTTGTATTGATGACCTTTTTAGTGTTGAGATATTGCATTCTCAGTGCAGTGTGTGCCTGGGGAAAGCCAGTTATGTTGCTCTAATTATCTGCCATTGATTGGTATCCCTTCACAATCCTAACAAACACAAATTATTCTTGATTTTGAAGTTTTCAATTGATTGTTTTAGATTACTATTACCCTTTTCATGAAGAAGTGCTTCTGATGTCTCCTTGGAATGGGTGAGCTCGAATTTTAATGTTTTGCCTTTCTCTTTTTTGACACTTGCATCAGAGGAAATAGTTTCTCTATCCATGTCCATCAAAATCCTTAATTAGCTGAAACATCTCAATTGTATCACTCTCTAAACTTCAATATTTGAAGGAATACAAGGGACATTTATTCACCCATCTTCATAATTTAAGTCCAGTTTCATTTTCATTTGTTCTAGCTCATTCGAAGTCAATGAGCTGAGTCTTACATTATTTTTTTGGCAAAGTGCAAATTGTGTCAGGGTTTTTGGAGCCATTCTCATCAGAGCTCGCATGGAGATTTTTCATCGCATCTTACCAGACATAAATATATATCCTGGCCTGATGTCATTGCCAACATTTAATTCTATCCCCATTTTACCGAATGCCATTCCCAGAACAACTCACCACTCAGTGTGTATCTGCCAAAAGATTAGCATGTCTTGTGTCTGTGCTATCTTTGAGAGGCCTCTGAGCACCCATGGTGATGCAGCCATGCAATGGCACAGCAGTCACAAAAGCCATGCCACCCATAGCACCTGACAAACATTCCCTGGTGCAGCCTCATTTTCTCACTCATTAACCATAATTCCACACACTTGCCCTGCCTTTAGGTAACATTGTGCTTAAACAACCACTTTGAGTCGCTGATACACTTACCGCAATGCCAAGTGTTCACCTGCCTCTCGTCATCATCGAGTAGGGGAACATTATCTACAGGTAAGCATTTGAACAAGTCTGAACATGGGATATTATTGTCAGCCAGCAAAAAGGTAAACAAAGGATAGAAATACCAGGTGCACCCACAATGTGAACCAAAGGCTGGCATCTTGACATTGACAGTCCATGATGGTCTCCTGCACCCAGCTCATATCCACTGGAGCCAAGTGTCAGATCCTGTCTGCCTTGTACAGCACAATCCAGCTGAGCTCTGCTATCCACAAGGAGAGTTTCCTCCAGCTCATTGTCCTCATCCTTCTCCTCAGACACTGCTCCTGTTCCCAGCTCCTCAGCATCAATCATATCATCCCCATTGCCTGTTCCAATTGTGCACAGCACAGCCTGCCAGGCTGGTGTGGCACACTCCATCTGGGATACACTGGGATACACTCTCCAGGGATCAGTGCAAGCTGTCAACACACTTCTTCAGCATGGCCCCTATTGGCTGCTTCAACACAGTCTTGATCACAGCATGTGCACCAGCTGGGTGAAGGTGCCACACTGGCTGAATTACCAGAAAATTGCAACAAAGAGGGAGTTCCTGCTCTGCACTGACTCCCTTCCCATCCCACATCAACCATCCCACCTTCCATTGCATTCATTAGAATCCATCGTCGTACTTACATAATGCATGATGCAGAGATGTTCCCCTCATCCCATAAGCTCCATAACTGACAGGGAGCTTTTGGCCAGCATTCAAAAGTTTTATGTTATTATCACTAAATTCCTCATCACTGAGATGACAATGTTAATTTAGCTGGCACGACTGGAGTGGTGCAATCTGTCATAGCCAACATTTGATATATTTGCATGTTCACTCTGCACACAGGTGTGTAAAGAGACGTTTGCAAATTAAATGAAGCTGGAGTTTGCAAACTACTTCATTGTCCTAATGTCCTGGAGACATTGATCCTGCACTTTCACTCATCACAAGTAACATTCAGTCCCCACATCCTGGGGATCGTTCCAGCTATTTCTCAGCTGCATTGCCCATCTAGAAAATGGAGGGAACTTAGTGCATGATGGATACTGTCAACACTGGGCTCCACCTGGTCACAAATTTACCTCCCACCACATCCTCCATGTCCCTTTTTACCTTGTACATCCCTGATAGCCCATTTCCACCCATCCCCCCTGTGGAGACAACAGTGGTGGTCACTACTCCTAAGACCATACACCCTCCCCCCCCACCACCCCACTGTCAACCACGTCCTCTGATGCTGGTCCCCACACACTCAACACTGTCCTTGTTCCAATCTCCACCTCTTTTGGCAGTGATCCATCCACATCCATATATGGAACCCCACAGCCTCCCATTGCACCCTCCACAAGAATCGACCAATGCAGCCCCAGAAAGTATATTCACTCTGATCATTGTCTTTACAGCTCGCTGACTGGTGATATATGATTTCCCCGAACCTGCCTCAGGATGGACCGAAGTCTATTCCCAGGATCTGGTCAGACAGATCCCTTGACGGCGAGTCATGTAGGAATGCCTACAATGCTGTTAGAAAGGGAATTCCAAGATTGTGATTCAGTGATAGTGAAGGAAAGGCAATATAGTTCCATGTAAGGATGGTAAGCAACTGCGAGGGACTATTTCAGGGAGTTGTGTCCCTACAGCGTAGTGTTCCTATTATCACTATCTCTAGCTCAATCATATGGACTTCTAAGCACTACTGGGATGCACTTCACACTGTCACAAACTGATGACAGTGCCACCTCCTATGTACAAATCAGGTACTGATTCAGCATTAACAGAGTTGGAGTGTGTGTGTACAGGAATTCTTCCATTTTTAATATACACAGAAAAGAAAGCATTTTGTAGCAGCAACCATATTTCCTGACCTCATGATTTCCAGTAGCACAATGGGATATTTTACAATTACCTCAGTGGGTGGACAGGGTCATGCATTTATGTGAAAGACTAACAGTGCAGCATTGCCTCAGACCCAGCCTAGAGGTTTGTGCTCAAGCATTCAGACTGGGTTTTAAACCGAATACGTTCTGCCTCAGCACCGAGAACGTTGCCAGTGAGCCAAGCCTGGCATCTGGCTGCCTGCTTTTCAAAAAATCAGGATGTTTCTATAACACACTGTTCTCAATATAAAAATAGTCACAGGCTGTGTCAAAATGGAATGCGTGTCGTGAAGAACCCTCCCGAGATCTGTGAATGGAGCAAATTTTTAACATCTTTCTTTTTATAAAAGAATGTCTTGCTTTTGGAGAACTGAGCAACCCTGACCTTGATATGGTGACAGGATGATACAATGAGGAGTTGTGCTGCCAGGCTCTTTTTAATGACCTTGTTGTCATTTGAGTTTCATCTAACCTAGAAAATAAAGTGCAAACATTCTCCTTATCATCACTTCCTGAGGACTGTGGGATCTGTAATCTGACTGTGAGATATTAGTGATGAGCAAGTCAAAACGTTTGAATGAAATTCACTTTTACACTCACTTTAATGAGGTCATTAAGTCAATACTTGAATTAACACAATCAAAAAAAAAATTCATGGAAATGTTTTATTGGGTTCATAACCAGAACACTCAGCTTATTTCAATATTTGTTATCCTAGCCCACAAAGGCAAATATGTCGAACTATTCAAGTTTTTTGGTTGAAATCTTTTTCTTATCCTTCCCGGGGAGGTATTGGTGCCATGGGTAACCTTTTAGCATGAGACTTTCGCTAGTCATTGTTGGGGCAAACCAGAATTGAACAGAAAGAAAATCTTATCGTAAAGAGATGTATTCTGTCAGAGTCAAGTGAAAATGTTGCCTCAGTTACATGTTGCAGTAGTGGTGGCTTATTGATAGGAAAGAGTGCTGCCATTAATCTTGCCTTTCTACTCTTTTATATATGAACAACAATAACTCTGCTTTCTACTCATTATAAAACAAAGATTAAATAACTTGGACAACACCTACTGGAGCACAGTAACAACGCCAAAGATCAAAGTGCTAATGGAAATGCTCAGAACTGCAAGTTAAACTTATTAAAATTAAATCAAAATATCAATTCTGGGGTTATTGATAAGTCCATGTGGTACCCTTCTTGTATGGAAAGCCTACATTGTACCAGCAGGCAATGTTTTCCTTCCTCAAGGATACCCAGATGGATCAATGTCCTTCCCTCTATGATGAGTCAACAGTCCTATCCAATTATCATTGTTCAAGAGTAATCTATGACTGAGTCTTAACGAGAGGAGCCACTTGTTTTACACAACAAGGTGTAGATTATTGCACAATAGCAATAGGTACAAGTTATATCATTTAGTTAGGCAGATTAACAAAGTTTACCAGGAGCCAAATATAAAGTGATAGCATCATAGGATCATATAGGAATTAAACAGACGCTTCGGTCCAACTCATCTGCACCAACAAGACAATGGTTAATAACTTTGCTGGTAACACTAAAATTGATGGTGTAGTGGAAAGTGAAGAAGGTTACTTCGGAGTATAACAGGACTTGATCAGATGGGCCAATAATCTGAGGAGTGACAGAGTTTAATTTAGATGAATGTGAGGTGTTGCATTTTGGGAAGGCAAATCAGAACAGAACTTATTCACTTAATGGTAGGTCCCTCGGGAGTGTTGCTGAACAAATAGATCTTTGCAGGTTCCTGGTTCCTTGAAAATGGAGTCACAGGTAGACAGGATAGTGAAGAAGGCGTTTGGTACATTTACCTGTATTGGTTAGTGGATCGCGTATAGGAGATGGGAGATCATGTTGCAGCTGTACAGGACATTGGTTAGGCCACTTTTGGAATAGTGCTTTCATTTTTGCTCTCCCTGCTAACAGGAAAGATGTTGTGAAACTTGAAATGATGCAGAAAAGATTTACAAGGACGTTGCTGGGGGTTGGAGGGTTTTGGCTAAAGGGAGAGGCTGAATAGACTTGGTATATTTTCCTGGAACTTTGGAGGCTGAGGGATGACCAGCTTAGGCTGTGAAGTTACTCATTCAGCCATAAATCTCATCATTTGATACATCTGATGTTAAACAAATCATCAAAGTAAACCCCTTGACTTTACTTCAGCCTATAATCAACTACCATTGTCATATGCATTCAATAAATTATGAATTGTTCCATATAAATGTTTGGAGCAGCACAGTGGCTCAGTGGCTAGAATGATGCCTCACAGTGCCAGGGACCTGGACTTGATTCCACCTGTGTGTAACTGTCTGTGTGGAATTGGCATGTTCTCCTCATGTCTGCATGCATTTCCTCCCATTGTTCAAAGATACGCAGGTTAGGCGAATTGGCGATGCTAAATTGTTATAGTGTTCAGGGATATGTAGGTTAGGGTGGATTGACCATGGGAAATGCAGGATCATACGAAAAGGGTGGGATACTCTTTGGAGGGTGAGATTGGACTCAATGGGCTGAATGGCCTGTTTCCACATTGTAGTGATTCTATGATTCTCATTTATTCTTACAGAAGTTTATAAAATCATGAGGTACACACATAGAGTGAATAACCAAGGTCTTTTTTCCCCAGACTAGGGGAGTCCAAGACTAGAGGGCACATATTTTAAAGTGAGAGGGTCCATGAATAAGTAGGGTTTAGAGGGAGATGGACCAAGTGCCAGCAAATAGGACTAGATGAGTTTAGGATATGGGATGGCATGGTGACTAGTGGTTAGCAGTGTTGTCTCACAGTGCCAGGGACCGGGATTTCATTCCTGCTGGGGTGACTGTCTGTGTGGAGTTTGCACATTTCCCTTGTATTTGCCTATGTTTTGCTCCAGGTGCTCTGATTTTCTCCCGCAGTCTGAAGATATGGTTAGTTGCATTGGCCAAGCTAAATTTCCCACAGTGTCCAGGGATGTGCAGGCTAGGTGGATTAGCCATGGGAAATGCAGGGTTACAGGGACAGGGTGGAGGAGTTCACAGTCTAATGCTCTTCGGAGGGTTGGTGTAGACCCAATGGGCCAAATGGCCTACTTCCACACTATAAGGATTCTATGATTCTATGATGATATCATGGACATCATGAGTTGGACTGACAGGTCTACACAATTCTATGAGTCTATAAGGCATCCCAATCTGATCTAATCCCATTTGTCAACATTTGGCCCATACCTTCTAAATCTTTCCTATTTATATACCCATTTAGATGTCTTTTAAATGTTGTAGTTGTACCCACCCCCATCATTTCCTCTGCCAGCTTATTCCATACATGTACCTCCTATAACCATATCCAAATCATTTATATAAATGATGAAAATTAGTGGACCCACCACCAGTCCATGTGGCACAATGTTGGTCACAGGCCTCCAGTCTGAAAAACAACCTTCTACCACTACCCTCTGTCTCCTACTTTTAAGTAAATTTTGTATCAAATTGGCGAGCTCCCCCCCCTCCCAACCCGCCCCCGGATCCCATGTGATCTAAACTTGCTAACCAGTCTACCATATGGAACCTTGTCGAATGCCTTGCTGAAGTTCATATTGACAATATCTACCGCTCTGTCTTCATCAATCTTCTTTGTCGCCTCTTCAAAAGTCAAATCAGTGAGAACACAATTTCCCATGCACAAAGCCATGTTGACTATTCCTAATCAGTCCTTGCCTTTTCAAATGCATGTAAATCCTATCCCTCAGAATATGCCATGCATTTTTCTATTAGGACATTGTGCCATATTGCTCCTCTCCAACCAAGGACTCAATGACATTCTCAAAATTGGGTGGAGTTTTATGCAGCTTCAACATTAACTCTGTGCTTTTTACAGCAGGGCTGAAGCTGCCATTGTCCAAGCTCTTTCATGAGCTATCACACATTGCTACAGGGGAGGGAAATAAATGAGGGATTAACAGTCTCCTGGCAAACATTTTGTGAGTCTGCCAGTGACTAGTTCCATTGAAGAAGGATCAGGAGAACCCCCTCTGAGAGCCATCTCCTGTCTACTTGCTGCCAACCCTCTCCCACTGCAACAACCACTATTGCAACCACTCCCCTATGATCAGTGATCCCACAATGATACCAGGTCTTAGCAGGGAATTTTATCAGCAGTTAATAGCTGCTGCTGCTCAGTAAAACTCTCAGCTTCTCATTGGCTAGCAGTTCTCAGTGGGATGGAATTCCTTTGCTCAGGCTCTTAATCCTGGAAAAGGCCCACTGCAGAAGTACCGGAGCGTACACAATGCCATGGGCCATTCTTCAAAATGCTAACACAGAGGTCTCATCATCTATTTCTTTTTTATTCATTCACGGGATGGGGGCCTCACTGGTTGGGCAGCATTTTTTTGCCCATCCTTAATTGCCCAGAGGGCAGCTAAAAGTCACCACGTTGCTGTGGGTCTGGAGTCACACGTAGGCCAGACCAGGTAAGGTTAGCAGTGTCCTTCCCTAAGGGACATCAGTGAACCAGATGGATTTTTTTCCTAACAATCGATTCATGGTCATCATTAGATATTTCATTCCAGATTCCATCTTCCATGGCAGGATTTGAACCCAGAACTTTATTTGGTTTTCTGGGTTAACAGTCCAGCAATAATGCCATTAGGTCATTGCCTCCCCACAGCTGACAGACAGAAATTCTGTCACCTCCATTAAACTGTCTGTCCAATCTTCTTTGTTCTTTTTATCTATTTTAAGCTTATTTCATTTTTACAATATATTTCTCTATGATTGTCTGCATTATTTTCATAGCACCATCTCTACTTTGTTTTTCATTTCTCCCTGTCTTTGTTTCTCTTGTGGTCCTACCACTCTTTTGCTATGTCAGGTTGGCTGGTTATAATGCAGCATTTTACAGAAAGAACTATAGCCAGCTGGCTGGACTCCCTTAATGTGAGAAAGGCCCAGTTCAGTCTCCCAGCAGTGGCTAGAATCTTTGCTGATTAAGTGGAAGGGGCTGAGGTCAGATTCCCTGGCTGCCAACAGTCAACTGGATTATGTAGTTATCATCGGCATTTACTCACTAAGAATGTGATTGTTCACTTTGGAAATTCCATGTCACTGGTCCTGGGTCCTTGTGTAGCTGATGAGTCGACTTCTACAACCACATCTCCAATCACACATTTGGCAGGTATTTCTGGGAGGTAGAGTTGTCCTTGGCCTTGAGATCATCAGCATTTCTTTCCCTGTTTTTTTACCCCCTGTCCTTCCTCTTGCCAGGTAATCTGACAGAATTGTGTCCCTTTATACAGGAGTTTCCTCCACATCTGTTTCTTTGAAATGAAGGTCTCCCATGCATTAGCAACCATGTGGCATTTCTTGAGAGAAGCCTTTAAGCCAATCAGCATCCATTATCCCAAAGCCCACCACAATTTAGTGGATAAATAAGGATCACATGCCTTTCCCATGTCCTTTTTGGATTTGATGGTAGCCACTCTGTGCCTGATAGCAGGACCTGGCATTAGGAAGGCGGGAAGTCTGTTGAATGCCAGTGTCCTCTGGACTCCTGCCCAATTTTCAGTGATCCCCGTGTCACCCTCATCCACTTGTGATCCAGGCTCCTTCTGTGATTCTGGGCCTTGAGAGGATGCAATGCCACCAGCTACCACTGGCACTGGCCTCTGGCTGGATACTTTCAATGCTTGAGACCTGGATCACCAGGAAGTCCTGAAAGTGGCTACCTAACTGTGAGAAAGGCATTTGATTGCATCTGGACTTGCCTGGGAAATTGCGAAAGTTATCCAGCCTTTCTCTGTTCAGTGTATATGACCCCTGCCGACCCAGAGTTATGAAAGGTGCTGGACAATGTGCAATCAGTGAACATCCCTGTTTCTGAAATGTTGGGGGTGTGGAGAGAAGGTGGCTTCTCTAATGTTCTGGGCTCAAATCCCTCCACGGCAGTTGGTGAAATTTGAATTCAATGAAAGTCCAGAATTAAATACATTTGCTTAATGATGAGCACTTTTGACTGTTGTAAAAATTCATCTGATTCATTAGGGAAAGGTAATATGACATTCTTAACTGGTCTGGCCTACATGTGATTGTAGGCCCATAACAATGAAGTTGACTCTTAACTGCCCTCTGGACAATTAGGGAGGAGCATTAAATGCTGGTATATCCAATCTACATCAACTGGCCCTGAAAGGGAAAAACAATCAAAAACTTTCTCTGAGAGCAGTTACCCTGAATATCCTCAGGCAGTGCCATATTGTCTGGAATTCTCCTTCAGTAGAGTCATAGAGATGTACAGCATTGAAACAGACCCTTTGGTCCAATCTGTCCATGCCAACCAGATATCCCAACCCAATCTAGTCCCAGCTGCCAGCACCCGGTCCATATCTCTCCAAACCCTTCCTATTCATTACCCATCCAAATGCCTCTTAAATGTTGCAATTGTACCAGCCTCCACCACATCCTCTGGCAGCTCAATCCATACACGTACTACCCTCTGTGTGAAAAAGTTGCCCCTTAGGTCTCTTTTATATCTTTCTCCTTTCACCCTAAACCTATGCCCTCTAGTTCTGGACTCCCCAACCCCTGGGAAAAGACTTTGTCTATTTATCCTATCCATGCCCCTCAACTCTCAATGAGTTATGATAACTCATTTGTAAAACTGCAAATATCCTCTTAGAGTGTCCTTAACTGAAGGCTCTTCTGTTATTTTTGGTCTATAATCCAAAAGAAATAAAAATTATATCCACACTAACAGCTCATTTTCATGCTGAGTTGGAGTGAAGAAATTACATAGCTCCACTACAGATCCAATTATTGTACATGAATTATCCCAGTGTGGTCACTTCAAATGATGGACCACAGTTCATTGATGAGTGCTTCAGCTAATTTGCAGCCAGTTCTTGATTTTAATGTGCTACAAGCTTGATAAGATATCCAAATAGAGCAACTGAGCATAGAGTCCAGTCAAGTTGCTTTTTAAGAAGAATACATGCAGCATTGTTAAATTACCAGACTACCCTACTCGAATGGGGTTTTATCACATCAGAGTTGTTGATGGCTCTTAAATTGAGGTCTCACCTTCCTATTCTACAAAAGAAGTTGACTCCATATTTACATGCACAGGATTATCAAGATGCATAAATCTAACCTATGTAACAGGCATTTCTTTTTTCTGTCACCAGTCAAAATGGTTGACATATCTGGGCTGTGGGCAATAGATTGTGGTTAAGAGGCCTTGACAAGAAAGGTACAGTCATTCAAGGATCTGCAGACCAGCCGTGATCTTACATTGTTTGCATAACAGTGTATGAAAGAACTGCTGGAACCTCATCCCACTGTGGGTCAAACGATTAGGATCAATGGAATGAGTAGTAACATAGCAGGACTATGTCAATAGACTTCAACGCAGAGATCATACCAACTGTTCAAGTCCAAACAGAATACATTCTAGAAGAATAGTGAAGTATTTGACTACCTGAATTTGTAAAATCAGAAATCTGGGGAGAGGCAGAGTTGTGGTAAATGCGATTATATATAATATTAATATTGAGAAAAAATGTGGGGGAAAATGTCGTACTAGGTGTAAGGGTCTGAAAAGGTAATGCCTCAAGCATTACTCACTATGTTGACATCATATATAATGAACTGGAGAACAACTTAAGATCTCCAATGTAAGACTTGTACAGTAATCCTGACAGTCTCTATGACAATGATTATCATATCAATGTAACTTGTAACTTGTATTGCTAAAATGCAATAAATCATTTATTGTTTAATATAAATAATATTAAAAAAAATTCATTCACTGAACTGTGTTTTTCTTCTTCTACAATCCAAGGGGATTTTGTAAATCCCAACTGTAAAAGAGGCTGGTGGTGTCAAACCTACTCCTGGTCAGCAACAGAGAAGACAGCTTTGTAAAACAAGTGGTCAATGGTGAGGATTGCTCAAAGAAGGCATTAAAGATTTAATCCATTTATTTTTTCGCAGGTCAATCTCATAGCCTGCTTCTCACTCAATCCTTCAATTGTCTTTCTTACTATCCGACTGACTGCATTTCACCAGCCTTTGAACTTTTGTCCCCTTCAGAGTAGAAATAGGACCTATCTATACCCAATATACAAACATAAAATGGATGCAGAGAAGGTCAACTTTGGAAAGCAACATCTCAAAGTATGACAAAAAGTTGCCTCAGCCAAAATGAAACAGCCTATTTTGCAGGGTTTGTGGCCACTTAAGTCAACAAACACACCATTTAATCAGGGGCATGTGCCTATTTAAGATTTCCTCATTAAAATCTTCCTGTAAATCAAAGTGGAGTTCCTTGACTCCAATTTCCCTATATACCAATCCCCCCCCTCCATTCTCACTCCATCATCCCTTATCGGAGTCTGTACCAGCTTATTGACACTCCTCCCACTTTGCAGCAAGTTATAAGTTACATTGATATGATAATCATTGTTATAGAGACTATCAGGATTACTATAGTTGACAAGTCTTACATTGGATATCTTAAGTTGTTCACCAGTCCAACATATATGATGTCATCTCACAAGCCATGTCACAGTTAACTATACTGTTACTTTTAGTGGAGTTGAGTAGCAGCACCATGAACCATTATTTTGTTTTGCAGCACTGAGATGGCCCTTCAGCCTATCGAGTCTGTACCAGCTTATTGACACTCCTCCCACTTTCCAGCACTTCGCCCATAGCCTTGAATTTTATGACACTTCAAGTATCTCTTCAAGAACCTTTTACTTCTCAGCTCCTCTCCCAGACATCTAGCCTGTCAAGCCTCCACCCCAAGGTTTTTATATGTTTTAATAAAGTCTCCTTTCGTTCATCTATTTTTGAGTGTTAACCCAATATATTTAATTTCTCCTTATTAAAAAAAAACCCTCCATACTTAGAATTAGCAAAGAGAATGTCCTCTGGATTGCCATCTCTGCCAACATTTCTTTTCTTAGACAAGGGAATCAAAAAAGCTAACAGTATTCTAGACTAGTGCCTTGTATAGTTTTAGCAAGACGTCTTTATTGTTGTATTATATTTCCTTTCAAATAAAGACCAACATTCCATTTGACTTCCCTATTACCTACTGAACTAACATGATAACTTTTTGTGATTAATGCAAGAGGAGCCCTAAATCCCTCTGTGCTGTAACTTTCTGCTGTCTTTCCCTATTTAAATAAAATTCAGCTTTTCTTCCTAACAAAGCACATAGCCCACATTCTACTTCATCTGCCAAGTTTTTGCCTACTCACTTAAGCTGTCTATGTCCCTCTGTAGACTCTTTGTGTCATCCTCACTATTTGCCTTCCACCCATTTTTACAAACTTAGTGATATTCTGTACACTTTGCTTATCCAAGTGATTACTATATTTTAAATAATTATGGCTCCAGCACTGATCCACATTGCACTCCACTAGTTACAGATTACCACACTGATAATGTCCCCCTTATCCCAACTCTTGCAATTTTTGTTTCAAACAGTGGAGAGGACTTAGGAAATCAAGATGTGAGTTACCCATTGCACAATTCCTAACCTCTGACCTGCTATAGTAGCTACACTACTTATATGGCTACTTCACTTCAGTTTCAGATTAATGGTGACCCTCTTGATGTCTATAGTGGAGAATTACTGATGGTAATGCCCTTAAACCTTCAAGGGCAATGCTAAGATTCTCTTTTCTTGGAGATGATCATTGACTGGCACTTGTTTGGCCTGAATGTCACTTGTGAATGCTATGTACTGGAAATGATTGAGAAACGTTTTGAGCTGAGGAACATCAGGAATACAAAAGTTATTCAGTCATCTGACCTGTTCCACCAGTCACTTATAGACCAGGCTGAGCTGTACTTAATTCCATTTACACACCTTTGTTCCATTTACCTTAATGCCCTTATCTAACAAAAATCAATCTATTTTTGTTATAGATATTTCAATTGCCCTAACATTCCCAAATTTTGTTAAAATAGTCCTTGATTTCTAATACCATTTTTATGATAAAGTACTTCCTGATTCAGTCTTGATTGCTTAGTCATGGGAAGATAGCTCTTTGTTTTGAATTCTCACTCCTGAGCAAACTTTCTGCCTTTTATTGGTGAGCCAATCCTCTATCCATGATAATATTTTGTGGAGTTCTCATTTTATTGAGTAGCCCAATGTTTGGTACCCAATCAAACACTTTTTGGAAATTCAAATTATATTGCACTGTTATACTAGTTTCCCTTTACCTATCATGCTTGCTACCTGCTGAAAGAACTGTGATAAATTTGTCAGACATTGTTTCCCGTCGTGAAGGCATTTTGACTTTTCTTGATTGTACACTTCTAAATGCTCTACTATTAAGTCCTTTATGGCTGCAAATGTGTTGCTGGTCAAAGCACAGCAGGTTAGGCAGCATCTCAGGAATAGAGAATTCGACGTTTCGAGCATAAGCCCTTCATCAGTCCTTTATAACAGACTACAACTTGTTTTCATTGATAGGTGTTAACTGGCCTATAGTTACCTGGTTTTCTTAATCTTCCTCCTCTTCTGGATAAAGGTACATTCACAGTTTTCCAATCCTCTTGGATCTTAAGATTTCCAGAATCTGAGCTTCTTATAAGATTACAACCAGTGCACCTTTATAGCTTGCAGTGTCAGCATCATGACCCTATTCAAAACCATCTCCACAGACTTCAGCTTCAGCATTTTTCAAAGTTTCTCCCAGTATCTACTAACAATAGGCAAATGGCTGAGTTGCAGAACACCTCAGGAACCATCATGCTATCCATAGCAGGTGACTTTCTCTAACGCACAACCAAGATCCAGGTATTGCAATAAAGGTTAATTTTAATTATTTCTATTCTAATCATCTTCCAACATATCTAAACACTCCTGTAGGACTGTGGAGTGTGGTTTCATAACTGTTACAAACCCTCCAGTACCTCATTCAAGTATCCATTCTCCGTATGAATCCAGGCTACAATGTTGGCAGCTGAAAATGTGTTGCTGGAAAAGCGCAGCAGGTCAGGCAGCATCCAAGGAGTAGGAGATTTTTCTAGGAGAAAGTGAGGACTGCAGATGCTGGTTCCTGAAGAAGGGCTCATGCCCGAAACGTCGATTCTCATGCTCCTTAGATGCTGCCTGACCTGCTGCGCTTTTCCAGCAACACATTTTCAGCTCTGATCTCCAGCATCTGCAGTCCTCACTTTCTCCTACAATGTTGGCAGGTTCATTTCTCAGAAAGAGTGGCACAAAAGACCATGACAGCTGAGACCAAGATTTCCTAAATCCAGCCACCATTGTGCATTCACAGTTAATATGTGCATTGAATCTTCTCCTTCCTCAACTTAGGTTCACATCTGAATTCATAATGCCATTCCCTCCATGCTGGTTCAATTCTATGCTGTACGACTCAATGACTCAGTCTAGCAGAAGGGATGGGTTTGGGTGAGATCAGTTTGTAAGATGAAGACTCAGGCCCTGTTGTGTTTACATTGTTTGGTCCTATATTTTCCAGTCCATGTACCATCTGAGTCATTGAGAACAACTGAAATGTAACTTTAATCCTACTAAAATTGTGGCTATTAGATTTTCTTTTGGATAAATCATATTTGGTTTGTGAAACAAGGTCACACTGGACAAGGACAGAATATAGTGTTCACAAAGGATACAAAAGTTATTTGTGCATCATTTGGCATTCCCTGTGTCGAAGTTCTCTGAGCTTGATTGCAATGTAATTTAATGCCTGGAGCATCTCTTATCTGGAAAATTAAAGCACTGAATGTAATTCTGTTATTTAATTTTGTGTCATTTGTATATTTCAGGCATAGGATCTAAGGAGTCAATTCAGTTAATTCCAGAAGCAATTATTCTGAAAACAATTTATTTTAATCACAATGCTAATGTAAATTTCTATTCCTGTGTGATTCCCTGAAAGAAAAATAAAGCCATGCATTTATAAAGTCCCTTGTGAACTTTGAAGTGCAGTCACTACATTATCATAATGCAGCCAATACACACAGCAAGCACCTACAGACAGTACACCATTTAATCAGGGTCAGCAAGTACTCACAGACAGCATTGAGATAATGACTATAAAAATAAAAATCCCATCATCAGACTTAACTATGGACTACTCTTCAGAATCAGTCTCATTCTTAGACACATATATCTCCATCAAAGACAGACACCTCAGTACCTCACTCTACCACAAGCTCACGGATAACCTCACAATACTGCACTTCTCTAGCTTCTACCCTAAGTATATTAAAGAAGCCATCCCCTACAGACAAACCTCCACATACATAGGATCTGCTCAAATGGAGAGGAATGCAACAGACACCTAAAGATTCTGAAGGATGCCCTCATAAGAACGGATACGATGCTCAACTCATCGATTGCCAGTTCCGACATGCCATAGCGAGAAACTGCAACAAATTCCACAGAAGATATAGTACTCTTCGTCAGCCAGTATTTCCCTGGAGCAGAGACTCTATGCCATGTTCTTCGCAGCCTTCGTCATGTCATTGACAGTGATGAGCATCTCGCCAAGATCATCCCTATGCCTCCACTTCTTGCCTCCAAACAACCATCATTCGCAGCAAACTATCAAACCTTCATGACAACACTGACCACAACACCACACAACCCTGCCATGACAACCTCTACTACTATCATATGTGGGAACGCCACCCACCATGTACACTACAGGTACTCATATGGCTCGGCCAATGTTGTATATCGCACATGCTGCAGGTAAGGATGCCCCAAGGCAGGAGACCATGCAGATGCTACGACAACAGATGAATGGACACTGCGTAACAATCGCCAGACAGGAATGTTCCCTCCCAGTTGGGGAACACTTCAGTGGTCAAGGACATTCAGCCCCCAATCTTCAGGTAAGTATCCTCCAAGGTGAATTTCAAGAAAGACAAAATGCAGAATCGTTGAGCAGAAACTGATAGCCAAGTTCCATACCCATGAAGATGGCCTCAGCCATGATCTTGGGTTCATGTCACGCTACATGTGACCCCACCACATTGTTCTGTATTTGTAAAGTCTTCCTGTTTTGACATCATCACCTTGATAAATTGATATGATCTCTCTACCTTAATTAGATTGTGTAGTTTTTGATTACTTATTATTTTGATTAGACCATCAGCGTGCGACTCTTATACCTATCGTTATTCCAGTCATTTAGTTGTCTCCAAAATTATTTTATTTTTAATTTTTTGTAATTATTTCTCTGCCTCATTTAATTGGATTATAAGTCATCCATTTACTTTACTGTTCAGCTGTTGACACTTTACTCAAACTATCTAACACTCTTGGTCACCTGCACAGGTTTAGTATTCGAGATTCCACTCACACCAGTTGTATGATCTTTTGATCTGTCTGCCCTTAATCTCTCTGCCTATTAATTCCTCTCTCTCATTACACCTGACGAAGGGGCAGCACTCTGAAAGCTTGTGATTTCAAATAAACCTGTTGATTATAACCTGGTGTCGTGTGACTTCTGACTTTGTCCAACATTGGCAACTCCACATCATAAAAATACTGTTTTAGCAATGGTGATTGAGGAATAAGCATTAGTGAGGATATTCAGATAATTTCCTTATTCTGTGACAAACAATGATTTATCACCTCATTTGAAAGGCAGTACATCTGACAATGTAGCACTCACTGTTAGTCTGAATTGTCTGCTGGAGTTCCTAGTATGAGATCTGAGCCTACCACCCTCTGCTATCAACTGAACAAATACTGTCATTATTGCCGACTCATTTTACATTTGGCAATTGTGAACGGAATAGAAGAAAAGGCATATATCAAACCAGTAAACATCCAAATTTTTGTCATGTACTCAAAGACTAATAAAGTCAAGTCCTAATGGGCAACAGCACTAAAGAAAAAACACTTTTAGGTAGTGCACAGGAACAAAATAAATCCAAATTTTAATGGAATGCTTGTATTTATTGAAAGATGGCTATCATTCAAAGGGGATGAAGTTATGCTTTGGTTGTGCAGAGACTACTTTGCACATTGTGCACAGTTTTGGAAAATCAATCTCAGCAGAGATATAGGTACCTTGAAAGGGGTAAAGAGCAAATTAACCCAAATTAAAGGCTTGAAATCTGAATTATCAGAAAATATTAGGATCACACCATCATACTGGACAGAAGGATGTCTTATGGCCCATTTTTCTTGATTAGTTCATCAGTGGAGCTTTCCAACTATTCTCATGAACTGCTCTTTCCCCTTAATCCAGTACATTGTAAACCTTCATGTTTATGCTTAATTCCTTTTGAATATTACTGTTGAATCTGCTTCTCTGATCCTCCGAATCTCAACAATCCACTATGGAACAATTTCCTCATGTTACTGTTGGTTCTACTAAAGCTGTGTTTCTGGTTGCTGATCGTTCTATCCCTGTCCAACACTGGCAATTCTACATCATAAAAATGTAGCAACAGGACAAACAGGAAGACAGCTAACAATCCGTATACATGAACACCAACTAGCCACGAAACGACACGACCAGCTATCCCTAGTAGCCACACACTCAGACAACAAGCAACATGAATTCGACTGGGAAAACACTACTATCATAGGGCAAGCCAGACAGAGAACAGCCAGGGAATTCCTAGAGGCATGGCATTCATCCACAAACTCCATCAACAAACACATCGACCTGGACCCAATATACCAACCATTACAGCGGACAGCTGAAACTGACACCCGGAAGCGGCAAGGACAGACCACTATAAATTCCGGAAGAAACATCAAAGAAGCGCTTCGCAGGATGCTCCAGAGCACTGATGATGTCTCCTAGCCAGGGGACGAAACGTTTGCAACAAAAACTTCCAGCTCGGCGAACAGAACCACTACATGTATTGAAGTTGCCCAGCAGTCAGTACAGGGACTTACGTTTCCTGATCCAGATCTTGGTGTACAGGGGACAATTTCAAAATTTGCAGATGACACAAAACTTGAAATAATTGTCAACTGTGAGGAGGAAAGTGTAGAACTCCAGAATAACATAGTCAAGTTGGCAGAGTTAACAGATAGGTGGCAGATGAGGTTTAATGCAGAGAAGTGTGAGATGATGCATTTTGATTGTAAGAATGTTGAAAGATGATATAAAAATAGGCATACAATTCTAAAGGGAATGCAAGAACACGGGCAGCTGAGTATATCTGTGGATAGCTCATTGAAGGTGGCAGGACAGAACTATCAATAAAACATACAGTGTTCTAGCTTTATTAATAGGGGAGTAGGGTACAAGAGCAAGGAAGTGATATTTAACTTATGTAACACACTTGTTAGACCTTAGCTAGAGTATTGCGTACAATTCTAGGGGCTACATTATGGGATAGATATGTACACATTGGAGAGAGTGCAGAATGATTTACAAGAATGGTTCCAGCGATGAAAACTTTCACTAATAAGGATAGATCGAAGAAGTTGAGACTGTTTTGCTTGGAAAGAAATAGACTAAGATGACACCTGATAGAGGTGTTGAAAATCATGAGGGGTTCAGCTAGAGTAGATAGGGAGAAACTGTTGGCATTTTTTAAAGGATCAAGAACTAGAGGGCATAGTTTTAAAGAGATTTGCAAAAGAAGAAAATATAATGCAATAAAATATTATTTAATTCAGCAAGTAATTAGGTACAGAATGCCCTGCCTGGAAGGTATAATTGAGGCATTCAAGAGGGTACTATATGATTATTTAGATATAACATCATGTACATGGTCATGGGGGCAAATCAGGACATTGGCAGTAGATAATGGTGCTCATTTGAAGGGCATGATGGGCCAAATGGCATCCTGTGCTGTAACACTTCCATGATGACTTCCAGCATCCACAACTGGTCACATTTGCACAAATCAGTCAGCTACCTGCAATTACCCTGTTGCTGGCTCAACCACATTCACACCTGTGCCTTGCTATCTTATTTCACCTCCTCTGATAATTTTCAAAGCAACAATCTAAACTCCACACACAATGATTTCCAGCAATTTATTTTCAAAAGTGCAGCAATTACTTCCCCAGTCCTTTGTCTTAAAAACTGTAATTTTCCATTTCAGTCCACAATCAAAAAACAAAGAGAAATAAAAGATCTGGTCTCTACAACATACACGACTTCTATTTAATCAGAATAGATGAACTCTTCTATTTATTCCGATGTGAAACATGAGTTAGCTTAGCCCTTTGTAATTTATTACCAATGAACACAATGGTGGTGTGATAAGTAGTGATGAAGAAACCCTTAGGCTATAGGATAATATAGCTGTGCTGGAAAGATGGTTTGATCAGTGAGAACTTGAATTTTATCCTGAGAAGTGAAGGCAATGTATTTTGGGACGACAGACAAGGCAAGAGGGTATATAGTATCTTAAACATTGGGATTTACAAAGATGTTGCTGGGATTGGAGGGTTTGAGCTATAGGGAACAACTGAATAGGCTGCAACTTTTTTCCCTGGACCATTGGATGCTGAGGGTTGCATTTGTACAGGTTTATAAAATCATGAAGGGCATGAATAGGGTGAATAGTCAAGGTATTTTTCCCAGGTTGCAGAGTCCATAGCTAGAGGCCACAGGTTTAAGGTGAGAGGGGAAAGATTTAAAAGGGACCTGAGAGGTAACTTTCAAATAAAAAGTGGTTTTTATATGGAATGAGCTGCCAGGAGAGGTGGGGGAAAGTGAGGACTGCAGATGCTGAAGATCAGAGTCAAGAGTGTGGTACTGGAAAAGCACAGCAGGTCAGGCAGCATCGGAGGAGCAGGACAATCAATGTTTTGGGCATAAGGTCTTCATCAGGAATGAGGCTTGTGGGCCGGTGGGCTGAGAGATAAATGGGAGGAGGGTTGGGGCTGGGGGCGGGGGGGCGAGGGGGAGTGGACAGTAACTGATAATGCAATAGGTAGATGAAAATGTTGGAGAAGGTGATAGGTCGGAGAGGATGGTGGAGTGGGTAGACGGGAAAGATAATGGAATGGTCAAGAAGGAGGTGCTGAGTTAGAAGCTTGGGACTGGGATAAGGTGGGAGATGGGGAAATGGGGAAACTGGTGAGATCCACGTTAATACTATGTGGTTGCAGGGTCCCAAGGTGGAAGATGAGATGCGCTTCCTACAGACGTCAGGTGGTTAGGGTTTGGCAATGAGGAGGCCCAGGACCTGCATGTCCCTGGTGGAGTGGGAGGGGAAGTTGAAGTGATCAGCCACAGGGTGGTGGGGTTGGTTGGTGCAGGGGTCCCAGAGATATTCTCTGAAATGATTCACAAGCTGGCATCCCGGTGTAGAGGGGGCCACATCAGGTGTGATGGATACAGTAGATGACATAGAGTCATAGAGATGTACAACAGCATGGAAACAGACCCTTCGGTCCAACCTGTCAATGCCGACCAGATATCCCAACCCAATCTAGTCCCACCTGCCAGAACCTGGCCCACATCCCTCTAAATCCTTCCTATTCATATACCCATCCAAACGCCTCTTAAATGTTGCAATTGTACCAGCCTCCACCACATCCTCTGGCAGCTCATTCCATATACGTATCACCCTCTGCATGAAAAGGTTGCCCCTTAGATCTCTTTTATATCTTTCCCCTCTCACCCTAAACCTATGCTCTCGAGTTCTGGACTCCCCAATCCCAGGGAAAAGACTTTGTCTATTTATCCTATCCATGCCCCTCATAATTTTGTAAACCTCTATAAGGTCACCCCTCAGCCTCCAACGCTCCAGGGAAAACAACCACAGCCTGTTCAGCCTCTCCCTATAGCTCAAATCCTCCAACCCGGGCTACATCCTTGTAAATCTTTTCTGAGCCCTTTCAGGTTTCACATCATCTTTCCAACAGGAAGGAGACCAGAATTGCACACAATATTCCAACAGTGGCCTAACCAATGTTCTGCACAGCCGCAACATGACCTCCCAACTCCTGCACTCAATTCTCTTACTAATATAGGAAAGCATATGGAACGCCTTCTTCGCTATCCTATCTACCTGTGACTCTACTTTCAAGGAGCTATGAACCTGCGCTCCAAGGTCTCTTTGTTCAGCAACACTCCCTAGGACCTTACCATTAAGTGTACAAGTCCTGCTAAGACTTGCTTTCCCAAAATGCAGCACCTCTCATTTATCTGAATTAAACTCCATCTGCCACTTCTCAGCCCATTAGCCCTTCTGGTCCAGATCCTGTTGTAATCTGAGGTAACCCTCTTCGCTGTCCACTACACGTCCGATTTTGGTTTCATCTGCAAACTTACTATCTGTACCTCTTATGCTTGCACCCAAATCATTTATGTAAATGACAAAAAGTAGAGGACCCAGCACCGATCCTTGTAGCACTCCACTGGTCACAGGCCTCCAGTGTGAAAAACAACCCTCCACCACCACCCTCTGTCTTCTACCTTTGAGCCAGTTCTGTATCTAAATGGCTAGTTCTCCCTGTATTCCATGAGATCTAACCTTGCTAATCAGTCTCCCAAGGGGAACCTTGTCGAACGCCTTACTGAAGTCCATATAGATCACATCTACTGTTCTGCCCTTATCAATCTTCTTCGCTACTTCTTCAAAAAACTCAATCAAGTTTGTGAGACATGATTTCCCATGCACAAAGTCATGTTGACTATCCCTAATCAGTCCTTACCTTTCCAAATACATGTATATCCTGTCCCTCAGGATTCCCACCAACAACTGGCCCACCACTGAGGTCAGGCTCACCGGTCTATAGTTTCCTGGCTTGTCTTTACCACCCTTCTTAAACAGTGGCACCACTTTTGCCAACCTCCAGTCTTCCAGTTCCTCACTTGTGACTATCGATGATACAAATATCTCAGCAAGAGGCCCAGATCACTTCTCTAGCTTCCCACAGAGTTCTCGGGTACACCTGATCAGGCCTTGGGGATTTATCCACCTTTAACCGTTTCAAGACATCCAGCACTTCCTCCTCTGTAATCTGGACATTTTGCAAGATGTCACCATCTATTTCCCGACAGTCTGTATCTTCCATATCCTTTTTCACAGTAAATACTGATGCAAAATATTCATTTAGTATCTCTCCCATTTTCTGTGGCTCCACACAAAGGCCGCCTTGCTGATTTTTGAGGAGCCCTATTCTCTCCCTAATTACCCTTTTGTCCTTAATATATTTGTAAAAGCCCTTTGGATTCTCCTTAATTCTATTTGCCAAAACTATTTCATGTCCCCTTTTTGCCCTCTTGATTACCCTCTTAAGTATACTCCTACTTCCTTTATACTTTTCTAAGGGATTCACTCGATCTATCCTGTCTATACCTGACATATGCTTCCTTCTTTTTCTTAACATTGGTAGAGGTACAGGTAAATTTCTGTCGGATGAGGAAGGATCCTTTGGGGTTTTTGAAGGAGGTGAGGAGGAAGGTGTGGGCATAGGTTTTGCACTTCCTGTGGTGGCAGGGGTAGGTGCCATGAGTGGGAGGCATGGATCTGACAAGGGAATCACGGAGGGAATGGTCTCTCCAAAACGCTGATAGGGGTGGAGAGGGAAATATATCCCTAGTGGTGGGGTCAGTTTGTAGGTGGCAGAAGTGGCGGAGGATGATGCGATGTATATGGAGGTTGGTGGGGTGGAAGGTGAGGACAAGGGGAGCTCTGTCCTTGTGTTGGGAGGGGTGGGGTTCAAGGGTGGACGTGTAGAAAATGGAGATGTGCTGGAGGGCATCATCGACCACGTGGGAGGGGAAATTGGATCATTGAAGAAGGAGGCCATCAGGGATGTTCTATGAAGGAATTGGTGATCCTGGGAACAGATGCGGTGGAGGTGGAGGAGCTGGGAATAAGGGATGGCATTTTTACAGGAGGCAGGGTGGGAGGAGGTGTAGTCAAGGTAACTGTAGGAATTGGTGGGTTTCTAGTAGATGTCCTTGGTTAATCGGTCGCTGGAGATGGAGATGGGGAGGTCTAGGAAGGGGAGGAAGGTGTCCAAGATGTTCCAGGTGAATTTGAGGTTAGGGTGAAAGGTGTTAGTAAAGCTGATGAACTGTTCAACCTCCTCGTAGGAGCACAAGGTAGCACTGATGCAGTCATCGATGTAGCAGAGGAAAAAGTGGGGGTTGGTGCTGGTGTAGCTGTGGAAGGTGGACTGTTCCATGAAACTGACAAAGAGGCAGGCATAGCTGGGTTCCATGCGGGTGCCCATGGCTACCCCTTTGGTTTAGAGGAAGTGGAAAGATCGGAAGGAGAAGTTGTTAAGGGTGAGGACCAGTTCAGCAAGGCGGCTGATGTGTCAAAGGAAGGATTCTGGTTGGGACAGCATGAGAGGAAGAAATGGAGGCCTTCATCATGGTGCATAAATGTGTACAGGGACTGGATGTCCATGGTGAAGATAAGGAGAAGAGGGGGTGGGGAAATGAAAGTCTTGGAGGAGGTGAAGGGTGTGGACAGTGACTCGAATGTAGGTGGGGAGTTCCTGGACTAAGGGGGGTGGGGGGGGGGGGGCGCGTCCAGTATGGTGTCAAGTTATGCAGAGATGATTTCAGTGGGACAGGAGCAGGCTGAGACAATGGGTTGATCGGAGCAGTGAGGCTTGTGAATCTTGGGCAGGAGGTAAAACCGGGCCATGCGAGTTCTCAGACTATGAGTTTGGAGGCTGTGGATGGGAGATCCCCAGAGGTGGTGAGGTTGTGGATGGTCTGGGAAATGATGGTTTGGTGATGGGAGGTGAGATCATGGTCGAGGTGGCAGTAGGAGGAGGTATCTGCAAGTTGGCACCTGGCTTCAGTGGTGTAGACCAAACTACCGGTGATGGAGGCAGGTACAATTACAACATTTAACAACATCTGGATGGGTATGTGAATAGAATTAGAATATCCTTTATTGCTACATGTACTCAAGTACAGAAGTGCAAGAGTACAGTGGAAAGTTAATAATATGGCCTCACGTGGCACCACCTTAGGTACAAAATACCTAGGTACAGATCTTCAATACAAAACAGAGGAAAAAAAGGAAAAAAGTTACATTACTTACAATTTTTCAGCTAGAAAAATGAGAAATAAAGTTCAAAAGATAAGCATCACAGTTGTTTCATACAGGGCCTGAAGTAGATCAGTGTGAGGTAGAGGAGGGTGATTCCACACGTGGTCTGTCTGGGCTTGCAAGCCAGTGATCGCCCATACCTGTCCCCAAATACTAGAAAATGGGACCGAGATCAGTTTAGGATATCGATGGATAAGTTGGACCATGGGGTCTGTTTCCATGCTGGATAAATTTGCTCATCCCTCTCAGGTGGCAGGGTAAGCCCAAGTTTCCATTCACAAGCATCACAAGATTTCCCCCTTATTTAACCCTCAGTCAACATATAAATATGAAAATATGTCCATAGTTCCCTAAAAGCAGCAGGACAGGTAGATAGGTTTGTTAAAAATGCATACTTGCCTTTATTAGTCAAGGCGAAAGTGAGGACTGCAGATGCTGGAGATCAGAGCTGAAAATGTGTTGCTGTTGCTACCTTTCATCTTAGCCTGCTTGGCACACTTTCCTCATTCCGGAAGAAGGGCTCATGCCCAAAATGTCGATTCTCCTGCTCCTTGGATGCTGCCTGACCTGCCGCACTTTTCCAGCAACACATTTTCAGCTTTATTAGTCAAGGCATTGAATACAAGAGCAAGGCGGTTATGATGGAGCTACATATAACAGCAGTTAATTCCCAGCTGGAATGCTGTATGTGGTTCTGGTTAGTGCACAGTAGGAAGCATGTGAATGCACTGGACAGGGTGCAGAACAGAATCACCAGCATGCTGCCTGAGCTGGGGTGATTGAGCTATGGAGAGAGGTTAGGGCTGTTTCCCTCACACCAGAGAAGGGGTTGGGCAGTCGGGATGGTCCAAATAAGGTGTACAAACTTCTGAGGAGCATAGACAGTACATAGAAGAGAATGTTTCCCCCTTTATTCGAATGGTCAATAACCAGGGGACACGATTTTAAAGTAAGGAGCAAGAAGTTCAAAGAGGATTTAAGGAAAGAATTTTTCACTCAGGAGGTTCTGGGTATGTGGAACTCCCCGGCTGAGGGGGCAGTAGAGGCAATAATCCTCAAGGTATTGAAGAACAATTTAGATGAGTACTTGAAACATTATTAGATTACTTACAGTGCGGAAACAGGCCCTTCGGCCCAACAAGTCCACACCGACCCGCCGAAGCGCAACCCACCCATACATTTACCCCTTACCTAACACTACGGGCAATTTAGCATGGCCAATTCACCTAACCTGCACAACTTTGGACTGTGGGAGGAAACCGGAGCACCCGGAGTAAACCCACGCAGACATGGGGAGAACATACAAACTCCACACAGTCAGTCGCCTGAGGTGGTACCAGGGTTGGACTGGGGTGTACAAAGTTAAAGATCACAAAACACCAGGGAGAGTCCAACAGGTTTATTTGGAAGGAGTAGCTTTCAGAGCATTGCTGAAGCTACTGCTTCCAAATAGACCTGTTGGAGTATAACCTGGTGTTGTGTGATTTTTAAACTTGAAACACTATAGTATACAAGGCTATGGGCCAAGTAATGGAAGGAGGGATTAAAATAGATGGACATTTAATGGTAGGCACAGGTATTAAGGGGTAAGGAGTCTCTTTCACCACCATAAAAACTCAATGGCTCTAATACCAAATATCCTCACTAGGCATTTCCCTGCACAACGTTGAGTCAAGCTGCGGGTCTCGGTTGCAGTGCCCTGAGAGTTCAGCACAGAACCTAGGCTAACCCACCAGTGCAGTGCTGAGGGAGTGCTGTACTACCGCAGGTACAGTTTTCGGGTGGCGGGGAACCTTCAAATTGAAATTTGGTCAGCTCTCCCAGGTGACAGGGCGACCCCAGGCTGCCATTCAAAAAAGAAATGTCGCGGGATTTCCACTTGATCTCCTGCCCAACACGTAACCCTGTCAACACTGACCAAAACGTTGTTGGCAGGAGCTTGCTAGGAGTCAGTTGACCACAGTATTTCCCTACGCTGCAACACTTCCGAAGCACGAGAGGAACTATCAAGGGATGAGGGGGAAAACGTGCTGAGAAAGGGGTTTTCTTAATACAAATCCTTTCTGAAAAAACCTTCCGCGTGACATGATGGAATGAGATTTGAATGAAAATACAAACACGTCTCGGAGACAAGGGGAGAGAGATTCATCCCGATGGCATTGAGACCTCCCTCTGGAGAATTCATTTCATCCTGTGCCCGTGACCTGGGAGGAGAGGCGAAGGCGTGTGCCGTCTGCTGTCGGCAGATCGCTTGTCACTTTCACTCCGCCCCTCAGTCTGTTTCACCGGAGGGAGGGGGGGAAGCAGTGAAAGGAGAAGACTGTGGAGCGAGAGGCTTAATCCATCCCAACACACACACACACACAAAAGTGTGCTCGAGAGAAGGGAGGGAGGACTAAAAATAAACCGAATGGCAAGATGAAATGCCCGCACCTTTCGCAAAGAGCAGATGACTGAGGGAAATTGTAAGGGTTCTCAATGGTTGGTTTCACACAGACTGAGAGAAGGAATCGCCTCAGATTGTCGACTTGATGTCCTGCCTCTTTTCCCCCCAAAAGCCGGCAATTTGCAGCCGCTCCTGACCACCGAAGTTATTTTTATTATCTATTAATCAAACAATTAACAGCTGCTTGCAGAGTGGGGGAGGACGAGGTCAGACGCAGGTGAGATGTATGAATGTATTCCAATTATTTATTTTCTTTTTTTAAAAAAAATAAATCCCTGCCGGCTTTGAGCGTTACCAATGATGCAGGGGCAGCTGTGAGTGTGTGAAAGAGAGAGAATGAGAATAGGTTTGTATGTGTAGCACGGGGGAAAGGCCGATCACAGGGTGGGCTCAATATTCCAGCTGCCCCTTGTGTAAGGGGTTGGGTAGGTTTGGGTTTTTGCTAATCTCTTAGCTCCTTCCCCCGCCAGGGTGGGCACAGACCGGGAAGCCAAACTGATACCCATCTAGGCACGGTTCAGGTATCCGTGGGCTTGTCATTATCCCCCTCCCTTAAATGACTAATACCATCATACGGTCGATACCTTATTTTTTTAAAAAAAAAATCTTTGGTTTTTTTGTTGCGCAGTTAGCGGCACTGAGGGTCTTTTTTTTCAGAGACCTGTTTTTCTCCAATGTAGGCTATATTTTGGAAATGCACAGAAATCGGGAGTGGCGGGGATTTGCACGCATTAATCGAGCTTTTGTTTTTGCTTTTTTCCCCCTCTTTCTTCTCTCTTTCCCCCCCCCCCCCCTTAAAGGAGCCGTTCCCCACCCTGAGTATTTGGATTTCTCATCCTCAGACGGTGTGTGTGGGGGGAGAAGGCTGGGGTTAGAAATGGGCACAGTCCTGTCGCTGTCTCCTGGCTCACGGAGATCCAGTATACTGGAGGATGGCACCGACTCCAAATCCTTGGGTCACTACCACGCTATCCAAAGCGCCAAGAACAACAGCCAGAAGGAGAAGGGTCTGAAACGCCATTCTATGTTTATCCCAGCCTTGACTTGGAAGAGGCTAGTCGCCTCCACCAAGAAGCGGAACTCTAGGAAACCAAACCCCGGTAACTACCATCACCAGAACGACGTGGTCCACCTCAACAGCGAGAATGTGAAGAAATCGCTGTCCTGCGCCAACCTTTCCAGCTACGAACCGCAGGCGGACCCTTCGGGGAGCAAACCAACCTCTTCCATCAAAAAGACAGCTTCCCAGAGCGGGCCCGGCTCCCCCAAGCGGGTGATCGTGCAGGCATCCACCAGCGAGCTGCTCAAGTGCCTGGGGGAGTTCCTGTGCCGCCGCTGCTACAAGCTGAAGCACTTGGCTCCCACCGAGCCGGTGCTGTGGCTCCGCAGTGTCGACCGCTCCTTGCTCCTGCAAGGCTGGCAGGACCAAGCGTTCGTCACCCCGGCCAACGTGGTCTTTGTCTACCTGCTCTGTAGGGATGTCATCGACGGAGACCAAGTGGCCACCGAGCACGACCTGCAAGCCACCCTGCTAACCTGCCTCTACCTCTCCTACTCCTACATGGGCAATGAGATCTCATACCCGCTGAAGCCCTTCCTGGTGGAGAGCGCCAAAGACGCTTTCTGGGACCGCTGCCTCCGCATCATTGACACCATGAGCAGCAAAATGCTCCAGATCAACGCCGACCCTCACTACTTCACCCAGGTCTTTGCCGATCTCAAAAACGAGGGGACCCCAGATGACTTTAGTAGGATTTCCCTTACTTTGGATCGGTGACTCACCGAGGGAGAAAGGGTCCGCCCCCTGGGCTAACCGGTCTCTTTAAATAAACATGTAGTGTCTTTCCTTTTTGTTTTGGCTTTCCGCTGTCTCTTCACCGTTTAACATTGACAATGTTGGGTGGTGGTGGTGGGGGCTTAAGAGTATCATTTCTGGGGGCGGAGGGAAAAGAAACTGAACGCCCTCTTTAAGGTGGGAGTAATTTGCCTCCATTGATTAGAATGGGTAATGCCTTTCATATGCTCTTTGTAAAGGGACCGAACTGCTCTCCCACTATGAATATGCAGCGGTGATGAACTGTCACGCTGGGTGCAGTTACCCTTCCCACCTTGTTTTCCCCCCTCTTTCTTCAGGGAAGACGCTCCATGATTTTGCAGAAAAAACCCCACATATTGCAATAACTAAAACAGTAATCAAGCAACTGATAAAATAATTTGATAACGTTACAGACCAGTGCTCAATTGAAGGACATTGATATTTTGCTATTTTATATGTAAATAGCTCTTCTCCACCAAAAGCCCTCAATTAATTGGTAGTTTAAAAGAAAGTCTTTCAATTTTTTTTAAATGAACAAACTAATTTATTTATTTATTGTGAAAGGAATCTCAACACTTACAAGGACAGGGCAGAGAGAGGTACAACTTTTTTTATTTTAGGTTTTTTTTTGTCCCCTTCAAAAAAATAACTTTCCAGTTGTGCTGGGTCACTTCCCGCCAACTCTTTCCCAACCCTCCTTCAATGAAGTAGATGAGTCTGAAATGGACTTCATTTAAAACCCCTGAGTTTCGCCAAAACGAGGAAAGAACCATATTGCAATGTGCCAGGATTCCGGGAGCCTGGGGTTGAACGTCTCATCACGTGTTCCCCGCTTTCATTTGCACTGAACCAGTCTTCTGTGCCGACTATCATCAGTGACTCGACAAAGGATGGGGGCAACATTTCTCCATGAGTTTTTTTCCCCCCTTCCGTGTTGCTCAGAGCCCCGGATGGTGAACAACCCTGAATGTTGACTGGAATTTATGGTGGAAGACCAGGGGAAGGGAACTCACCAGAAGCTGCTAACTTCCTGTAAATAGCTTAATTACCTGAACAGAAAATGATGGAAGTTCCTTTTCTTTGCGTGTGGAGGCTCTGAATCTGACGCTTTGATTGCACTTATTGGCACATACCCCTTTTCACTGGATCTAAATCTGCATGGAACTTTCTATGGTCTTTTCATCTTTCTAAAATTGCAACACCTGTCATGGTTTTCGAATGGGGTCTTTGATTTGGCTAGTAAATGAAACTGTGCTTAGTTGGGCTTTTACAGTTCTTTCTGTGGAGACAAAGGCACCTCTTCAGTATTGTAGCTGCTCGTTTATATTCTCGACTCCAGATTAGGAGAGCCCTGCACTAACTTTTGAAATGGACTGTTTTTCCTTTCACTAATTTGCCTCACATCTGTGACAAAGTCAGATGGATGCATGCATTATACAAGAACCTCTTCTGATTTACAGATAGTTAGATCCTCCCTTGGACATGTGGCCAGGCAGTAATTCAGATTTTTTTCTTTGTGAGGCAGGAAGATCTCATTGGACTGAGACCACGGTTCTTTTCTTCCCAGTAAGTTGTTCACGTTTAAAAAGAAAAAGCTACTTTTTGCAAGTTAATCAAATGAATTTTTTGTGGCCTTTTGACTTTCCAAGACATGTCGGCTAGGCCATCGCTGCTATTAAAATTCTGGAATATTTTATGTAAATAATGTTACAGTGGTGTGCACGTGAACATTTATGTAAGTTATTTTCACTTAAATTATGTTGTAAATGCAAACTGTTTATAATCTCAAACCTATTTGGGAGTAGGTTATATTTGTCAGTGTTATTTATTTTTTTCTCTACTCTGTAAGCTGGTGAAATAGGAACAACTTTTAAGTTTTGAGCCTGCCTTGCACCATTCATCTTGAGTTTAGACTGATTTTTTGGGAGTGTATTTCAAAAGAGTACCTTTTGCTTCTATGCTTGAATTACTGCTTTGTTTCTGAGATATTATGTATAGAATATGATCAAGACAGTTGGGACATTTTGACCCAAAAGATGTGCATGTCAATGTTTGTCACTTCTTCCATTTCTTTAAACACCCAAGAGTATTTTCTTAGAGATGGGGGTTGAAGTGACAGACTTGTTCTGAATTTCTAGTCTATGAAATCCTGACCAGGTGTAATAATTCAGTGTCTTTGGAGAATGTTCTCCATACCGATTTCTTTTCCATTATCAAGTCTAAAATTGTCACAATTTCTGCTGTAACCACTAACTGTAAAGTGATTTCCCCAACTTTTCAACTGAAGACCTTCTTCCAACATACATTTGATTTTGTATCTCCAACCTTTTTTTTGTTCTCATTCATAAGATATTGGCATTGCTGGCTGGGCCAGCATTTATTGCACAGAGGCTAGTTAAGAGTCAACCACGTTGTTGTGGGGTCTGCATTCATAGACAGGGCAGATCAAGTGAGTGACAGATTTTTTTTCCCTCAAAGTGAACCAGATAATTGTCATGATAATTGACTGATAGTGGGTACATGGTCACCATCATTCCAGATTTTTATTTATTCTGTTCAAATTTTGCCATCATCCATGGTGTGATTCAAACCCATGTCCTTAGAACATGAGAGCCCAGAGTTCTGAATCATTAGTCCAGTGACAGACTTAAACCCTCTGGTTCTGAAACCATTCTGCTACTAGATTGCCTGTTGTGACATCCGACTCTCCAATCCCATCAATCAAGTTGATGTTTGCCAGATGTGTCTCAATGGAGACAGTGTTGCTGTTAACTTGTTCAGAGAAAAGTCAGAAGTCCAGTTCCATGGTTATCCTCCTCCTTAACCACTGCCTGAAAAAGACAAACAATGAACTAGTTATTCATCTAATTGCTGTTTCCATTGTTGCCCTGCAAAAATGGCACTGCCTCCTAAATCTTTTGAGGCATCGTAGCAATACAACAAGGCTCTTTTTTTAAATCAATGCAAATATTTCGAGCTAATAATTTTCATCATTGACATTTTGCCAAGCTGGAACACATTGCTCCCAGGGATTGATGCTGGAACAATCCTAATTTAAATTTGGTTCAGAATAGTAAATCTTTGAATAGGTAAAATTGACGACCTTTTTTTTTAAAACAAAATCAGGAAATTCTTGGAATCTTATCCACCCATCAACGTAATATTGCTGGAAAACCTATTTCATATAAGTAGGGTTTTTGCAACTTCTATCCCCTTCTCAGTCACCTTCCCACCCCCTCCACACTTCTCTGCCAATCACAGATTGATTCTCCCCTGCACTTGCTGCTGCTAGGCTCATCAGTAAGCCTGTGGCATCGTGCCTTGGAGAAGGAGGACCTCTGAATGGAGGATGCAGCATTTTTCTGTTCTGTGATGATACTTGTGTAAGGTTATGCAATTATTAAGAATAGGAGACTACAAATGAACTGTGTATTTGTCCACCAGTAAAGCAGTCGATGGGCTGAAATAGTCTGTCTTGCCATCTGTAGCTTATGAGCCATAGGCACCCAAGATTATGCTATTGCCGTGGTTATATTACTAGCTTAGTAATTGAGGTTTGGACTAACAATGATAGTTTGAGTGAAAATGTTGACATCAGTAAAAGTCTTCATGAGACTGCTGAATCTTCATAAAACCAAACTAACGCCTTTTTTTAGGACGACCAATATAAGCTCCTTAGTGGTTTATCTGTAATTTCAATCCCACACCAGTATTATTGACATTTTACTGCCAAACAAATCATGCAGTTATGTCACACTACTTGGAAATAATAGAGATGGTTTGAAAAATGCTGACCTTCTAAGGGATGCCCACAATGAAAATAATATATTTTTTAAAAAGAATCAATTTTCTTTTGCAACTTAAAAATAAAGTATGAATTGAATTCAGTTTGCCTTCCAGCGAGTGGTGAAATGGAGACCTCTTGCTGAGAAATGCTGGCAGATTGTCATCAACCAATCCTGGTAACCAGTGCGCACACCAGCTATTTAAAGATATCCTCCGAAGTTAAGCCACGGATTTGACATCCACCCACGTAGAATAGTAATTTCTGACCTGAATTCCTGGTGCATGTTTCATGGCTTAAACTCTGTAATAATATCACAGATAGAGATATGGTGTGAATACATTCAGGGTTTAGATGTTAAGTTATTAATTGTGACTTTTATCCTGAAATGTTCAATGTTTCTGCCAATCTCTGTACACTAGGTTGGTTAAGTACAGTACTAAAGTCAGTTTTAAAGACTGCAGCAAGTAGACGGAGAGAGTTGACGCTTATTCCATCATGGGATATGGGTTTTGCTGGCTAGGCCAGCATTTATTGCCCATTCCTGATTGCTCTGAAAGTAGTGGTAGGCTACCTTGAACCAACTGCAGTCCTTGGTGCTGTGGGACATGAACATCCCTGTTAGGGATTTCAAGGACTTTGACCCAGTGACAGCAAAAGAACAGCCTCCAAGGGAGGTTGGTGTGTGGTTTGGAAAGATATTTGTGAGTGATGATATGCCCATGCTCTTGGTAGAAGTAATGATTTTGGAAGGTAGTGTCAGAGGAGACTTGGTGAGTTAGTACCACTCACAAGATGCAGTGCACTATGTATCAGTTGTTCAAGTCCAGTTACTGATTAAATTAGTTATAATTAAATGTGAAAATAGACACTTGATCTTTTATCAAATATGTAGAAAAATATTTGTACCACTGAGTGAAATTTCACTCCTGGTTGTGAAGTATAGGCTCTCCTTCCTTCCTTCTATTTGGTTCTCTTCCCCTCTTGGAGAAAGTGAGGATGCTGGAGATCAGAGCTGAAAACGTGTGGCTGGAAAAGCACAGCTTTCAGAGCTGAATAGCCTTGCTCCAGCATCATACTTGCTGGCTGCCCCTTCAGAGACCATTCTTTGCCTGAATCCTTGCATAGTGTGTGGAGATGGGCTGTTCCACTTCTGTTGATAACATGATGGATTCTGCTGAAAGGCCATTAACCTGGAATATTTTAATTCTGCTTCACTCTTTGCAAATGCTGTCTGATCTATTTCCAGTGTATTCTGTTTTTTATTTAAGATTTCCAGCATCTGTTACATTTTGCCTTAGTACTACTGTGGAATTGTTCATGAAGGGTCCAAAGTTCAGAAATGCCCAATGGAGAAAGAGGCCATTCAGCCCCTTGAGCTTAATCTGCCCTTGAATCAGATCATGACTACTCAACCTCAACTTCTTCTAGTTTTGAACTTAAAGTCCCCTATTCCTTTACACTTTTCCTGAGATTTATTGGTCTAATTCTCAAATGTCCTAATTTAGATTAAATTAGATTCCCTACAGTATGAAAACAGGCCCTTTGCCCCAACAAGTCCACTCCAACCCTCCAAAGAGTAATCCACCCAGACCCATTTCCCCATATTTACTCCTGACTAATGCACTTAACACTGCTGGCAATTTAACATAGCCAATTCACCTAATCTGCACATCTTTGGACTGTGGGAGGAAACTGGAGTAGCTGGAGGAAACCCATGCAAACGTGGGGAGAATGTGCAAACTCCACACAGACAGTTGCCCGAGGCTGGAATCGAATCCAGGTCCCTCGTGCTGTGAGGCAGCAGTGCTAACCGCTGAGCCACCATGCTGCCCTTGTCTCAGATACAAAAGTCTCATGACTTCTGCAGGAATAACCTGAGTGTCATTGCGTAACGATTGACAGGTGCTGTGGGAGCAAATCAATGTCACCAAGAACTGGCAACTTGACACAGTAAAATAGCTCATACCATGTTCATCTGCATTTCTGCTAATAAGGCCACTTTCATATTAATTTCTTGATTGAAGCCAATTCTTCTAAGTTGCTTATTGATATACTGACTAAAGTGAAGGAATTAAAAAAATCAACAAACACTAATGGCAGCCATTTGACTCGGTTGTTTGTGCTAGTTCTTTGGCCCAATTAGTTCCACTACCGTTCTTTTATTCTCATACCCTTTCTAAATTTCTAGTGGATATATGCAATTTTAATTTCAAAATATATAGAATCCCAATTTTTAGAACAGTGAGGAGGAGAAAACTTTATTCTGCATTGAACCTACAGTGGAGTGCTTGATCTTGACACTGAATAATCCAAATAAGATTCATGCAGTTGATTTGTTATTATACTTCAGAGAAGGGAAAAGGCAGCCACTTTTGGATCTGAGCTGGTATGCAGATAGAAGCCACTTGACCGTCAAGTCTTCACCTACCCTCTGAAGAGCATCCCACCCAGACCCCATAACCCCACATTTACCATGGCTCATCCACCTAACCTGAACGTCTTTGGACTGTGGGAGGAAATGGAGAATTTGATGGAAACCCATGCAGTCATGGGGAGAAATAAAAATTCCATATCAACAGCCACCCAAGGCTGGAAATAAACCTGGGTCCCCTGGCACTGAGAGGTGGTAGTATTATCCACTGTGCCACAGTTTTATTTGAGATAAATTGGCATAATAGATTAATAGTGCTGTTTTGACTGTTACACCTAAGTCAGTATCAGTGGATTGAAGATCTCTCATCTCCTGAATGTAATCTTTCACGCAAGGTACCTTTGTGTAATCTCAACCCAGTTACTAATGTGTTTCATAGAGCATAAACTACCTTGAGTTGTTAGGTTGTCCACTGGGTTACTTTATGGAATAGAAAAATGTAATACAGATGCAGGAAAGTGTGTTTTAAATAGAAGTCACTCACATGAGCATCATTGACAGGGTGAGCATCATTGACAGGGTGAGCATCTATCACCCATTCTCCCATCTATAAGATAGAATGGGGATTTCCTGATCTGAATTCCTGATGCATATTTTCTATGGACTAAACTCTCTGTAACAATGTCACAGATGGCAATTTAATGTGGATGCGTTCAGGGTTCACATGTTAAATTATTAATTGTAACTTTTATCCTGACCTTTTGAATATGTCTTGCATTTTTGTTCACTGGGTTGTTTAAGTACTAAGGTCAGTTGTAAAGGCCGCAGCAAGTAGAGAGAGAAAGAGTTGACACTTTTTAATTAGTTTATTCAAAGGATGTGAGTGTTAGGCCAACATTTATTGCGCATCATTGACAGGCTTACTGGACCATTTCAAAGGGCTGTTACGAATCTACTACACTGCAGTGGTTTTGGAGTCACAGATTAGGAAAGGATTGCAGATTTTATTTCCATCAGTGAACAGAATGAGGGTTTTTTTTTGTCCTTCCAAATTTATTAATTTGAATTTAAATGTCACAGCTGCTATTGCAGAATTTGAACTTGTCTCCAAAGTTATTAGCCCAGTACTCTGGGCTACGCCTCCAGTCGTAAAACATACCATTCCTTCTATAACCAGAATAATATGAAGTTTTGGAACAGCGAGAAGAAAGAACTTCATTCTATATCAAACCTATTCTGGATTGAATTGAATGCTTGATCCTGACACTGAATCATCCATATAAGATCAATGCAATCGATTCATTGTTGTACTATAGAGAAGGGAAAACGCAGCCCCTTCTGGATCTGAGCCAATAGGTGACTCCAGTCCAGAACTGTGCACTCCAAAGTGAGCTTGCAAATGTGTTTACAATAATGGGATGGCATGGCATCTCAAGTGGTTAGCATTGCTGCCTCATAGCGCTAGGGAGCTGGGTTCAAATCCAGCTTCGGGCAACTGTCTGTGTGGGGTTTGAACGTTCTCCCTGTGCCTGTGTGGGTTTCCTTTGGGTGCTCCAGTTTCCTCCCACAGTCCAAAGATGTGCAGGTGAGGTGGATTAGCCATAGGAATGCAGGTTTACCGGGATGGGGAGGGAGGTGGATCTGGGTGGACCCATTGGACCAAATGGCCTGCTTCCATGCTGTAGGGATTCTATGATTTGAGTACAAGTACATCATTTCAGGTCAAATAGAGGTGGATGTAAATATGAACATGTCAGCATAAATTTACAATATGGCTCCAAGCAAAGGGGGCCTGGGGTGAGTGTGGAGAACACTTTATTCCCAACAACATTATCAGTTGTTAATTTGCAGTTATACTTTAGTGGTTGCTGTTGATGCTTGTTCTCCATTGACACTTCTGTATGAACCGTACCATCTAAAAGAAGCCACAAGTACCTGAAGTCCAGTCATTTCCAAAAAATTCAAGGGCAGTCCAACAACATTTCTTTTAAAATGAAGGACTGTAGAGCTGAAACAAACCTTCTTGGGAAGCCCCTGTCCAAGGGCAAGGGACAGAAAAGCTGAACTGCTGCTTCCTGTAGCTGGTGTTGATTAGATTTTTTTCAGAAAAGAAATGGATGTTTCAAACCGATTTCAGGCAATGTTTGAAAAAGTACAATCAATTATGCAATTTTTGTGTTCCTTTTCACAATCTGTGATAGTGGTGTTTCAACCCATAAGCCAGTTGGTTGTGTGCCGAATGCCATAAACCTCTAAACCATCATAACCCATTGGGGTATCATCTTCACACCATTAGCGCTAGTGTCTACATGCTGGAATTCTCTCCCGAACTTTGTTTGCTTTTCCATATCCCTTTCTTCCTTTAGAACTCCATTTAAGCCTCATCACTTTGACCAACTTCTCTTAAACCTTTCAGTGCTGTGAGTTCTCTCCATCGGATCACCTCTCTGCAAAGCGCCTTGAGACACTTTTGTTTTTGATATCAAACGTGCTACAAAGATAAAGTTGTGCCAAATTTAAAGTGTTGCCATTTTCTACATAATATTCTTCACTCCAGTCTCTTATCAGTATTTGGAATTGAAATGTGCCTAGGACAGAATGCATTGATCAAGATGTTCTTGGCTGGAAATAAAATGGCAAGATAAACTCTAGCTCTGATTTCCCTCCTTTGCAAAGCCAACATGATGAGCAGATGTGAATCTGTTTAATTTTTATTTTGTGTGTGCATATGTATATTTTATACAGCTGGTATATATTATTTGTATGTGTACTGCCCAAAGGCAGGTCCTTGGCTCGTTGCCTGCTGATGCTTCATCCTGAGCCAATCTCTTGGCAGTTTTTCAAAGTAGTGATTTACCATTGACTCTAACTCCCTGATAGGGCAAGAAGGCAGATCTCCAGTCTACCTCAGCCACAACAGGAATCCAACTCATACCAATTCCAATAGAACTGAACAGCGTTCTTTCTAAGTCTGAGCGGCTAACCTGCTCCCATGTCAGCTGGCTGAATTGACCCTTTGACGTTCAGGAGCGTCTCCCAGAAGACTGAAGAGGTTTCTCTTCTGCTGCTTTGACATTATTGTCTACCTTTTATGCTGTAACTTCAGGCTTTCTAGAAGCTTGTGGTGTTAGTATTGAAGCCAATTTTCAATTTTTAAAATAAAAATGTAAGCAACTGGTGCAGAGCACTGCACTGTAGCTATTGATGTGCAGTTGTAATTGTTCATACAGTAATCTCTGCTGAAGCAGAGGGGCTGGGTTAATCATGTCCATGTAAAGTCTGATTGTTATGTGGCTATATGTGGTGAAAATGGTATGTGGGCTATGAGCCATTGTTTTTAATAACTGTCTATTTAAATATTTTTGTACTGTATGTATAAAATAAAATGAACTAAATTAAATATGTGAGACTTATTTTTCTGGCCTACTTATTCCAATTTTTCCAAGTCTGGACCAGGATCCAAGTACAGCAAAGCTTATATAATTCCTCTTGCATGTTTAGCTTTCAACCTTTTAACACTTCTTTTCGTCTCCTTTCTCTTGCTTACTTGTGTTAGCACTTTCACCCAATCCAGCGCTCCCAAGTTACAGGTTGGGCACAGTGTGAAGCAAACTGTGCAATTCTAATCAAAAAGATGCCAATGCTGTTGATGTTCCACCTGGCGTAGAAAGCCCTGATGTCCTAGACATGCTGATGGACAGAAAACTGTTTGCTGATGTTACCACATAACCATTTGGATGTGTTTGTCAAAATGTGGTTCAGATCCTGGGGGCAGATCAATTTCATGATCGTTCTACAATAACCATTTTTAAAAGTTCTGTGTTGTTGTTATTATTACTGAATGCCAAGGGATCCAATATGGCAGTTGGTGCTCTCCCAACACACAGTCATGCACATACCCATACGAATCCATTAAGCACCCAGTTTAAACAAAGTGAGGATGATGCAATTGAATTGCTGTTATAGATCCCTTTTTGGCAAAAGAGCAAGTAATTAAATGAAAAAGTGAAACTATTGGAAATCATTTTGAAGGACAGAATTAATCTGCACCTGAAGAGGCAAGCATTAATCAAGAACTGGTTTTGTAAAGAGGAGGTCATGCCTGACCAACGTGATTGAATTTTTGGAAGAAGTTACCAGGTGTGTGGAGGAGGGCAATATGCTCGGTGTAGTCCACTTGGATTTTTGATAAGGTCTCACATGGGAGACCAATAATAAAGGTAAAGGTCCAAGAAAAGTTTGGGTAATTGGACCCACAATTGGCTTAGTGGAAGAAAGCAGAGGGTGGTGGTGGAGTGATGTTGTGCCTGGAAGCCTGTGTCCAGTGGGATCCCACAGGAAGTTGTGATGGGGCCTTTGCTGTTTCTGGTTTATATTCATGATTTTGACATGAACATGGGAGGGTTGGTCAGTAAGTTCAAGGATGATCCAAAAATTGGTGGGATGGGAAATATTGCAGAGGATAGCCTTAGATTACAGGACGATATAGTTGGGCTGATCAGTGGCAAATTGAATTCAATCCAGATAAGTGTGAGATGATGCACTTGGCTAGGACAAACAAGGTAAGACACTATGAGCGGTAGAACTCTGGGAAGCAACAAAGATCGAAGAATCCTTGGGATGCATGTCCATTAGTCCCTTAAAGTAGCAGGACAGGGGTAGTAGAATGGGTAAGAAGACATAGAGGACATTTGCCTTGATTAGCTAAGGCAAAGAATTTAAGTGCAGGGAGGTTTTGCTGGAACTCTATAAAAGGCTGACTGGCCACAGCTAAAGTACTGTATGAAAATCTGGAATCCACATAATAGGAAGGATGTGATTGCACTAGAAAGGGTACAGAGGAGATTTACCAGGATGCTGCCTGCGCTGGAGAGTTTTAGGTGTGAAGAGAGATTGGACAGACGGGGGCTGTTTTTGTTGGAGACATTGTTTGGGGGGGTGTTGGTGATGGAGGTGTGCATGACTGAGTTGTATAAAATTATGGGGACTAAACAGGGTAGACAGGAAGAAACCCTTCCAATTGGTGGACAGATCAATGACAAGGGCGTTGATTTAAGATTAGAGGTAGGAGGTTTAAAGGGGCTGAGAGGAAACCAAAATTCATACAGAGAGTCATGGAATCTGGAACTCGCTGTCTTTAAATTTTGTAGAGGTAGAAACTCTCATAATATTTGAAAAGTATTTAGATATGCATTTATAATACAAAGGTTTACTGGTCATGTGCTGAAAAATAGGATTTGAATAGTTAGGTAATTATTTTTGACTGGTGCAGATTTGATAGGCCAAGGATTCCTTTATCTGTGCTGTAGGTCTCTATAACTCTCAATGTAGAGAGGTATTGCAATCTGAGCGTGGACTGAGGAAGACAAATAGATTAACAGACAATAATATCCCACAGAGTGAAGTGATACATTCTCCAATGAGGGTGAAGATGTTAAAAGGGCACTGTTCCTGTGAGGAGGCTCAAGATGAGGGTATTAAAGGGACAAATCCTGACTGCTCAGGGAATGTGAAAATATTAAAGTGGCATCAAGTGAGGAGCATAACGTTTTGCATATTATAGTAACATTGTTGTGTGACAAGAGTGAAAGCGAATATATTCAACTCAGTCTCTTCTCATAAAACAGCACTTGCGTCCTAAAATTCAATCCAGTGAACATTTATTATACCCCTTCCAGGGGAAGAATATCTTGGCATAAGAGGTCTTAAAACTGTACACTTTATTCTAGGTGTGGTTTCACTAAAGCTATATATCTAATTTCAGCTACTCCAACCTCCTTACAATTAAGTGTAACTTATCATTTTCCTTACCAATTTATTGTTATACCTGCATGTTAACGTTCTTAATTTCTATGCAAGCACACACAAGTACCTCTCAATACCAGTATTTACCAGTCTCCCACCTTTTTAAAAAGTATTCTGGTTTTCTACTGTTTCTGGCAAAGTGCATAATTTCACATTTTCTTGCAGTATACACCAAATTCCAACTTCATTTCGTACCACTTTTCACACTTGTATCCCTTTGTGTCATCCTCACAATTTTACATCCTCATTGTATCAGTGACAAACTTCGATATATACACCCAGTGTTTTATTCTAAGTTATTAATGTAAATTATAAATTGCTGAGGTCAAAGCACTGATCCTGTGGGACCCCACTTGATGTAGCATGCTAATATGAAAGTGACCCATTGTTCATTGGTTTTTGGCCTGTTAATGAATTTTCAATTCATGCTGATATATTACACCCAATCACACAATTCCTGATTAGAAAGGCAAATTGTATGTTAGCTTTTATTGCAAATGTGTGAGGGTGATAATATTATAGAGACAGTACTCTGTGAAGAGGCTACCAAGTATATTAATGTAGCTGCATCTTGCAAGGAGGATAAAGGAGACTCCATTAAAGGGATGATGCTGGAGAAGGTGAATATGTTAAAAGGACAGTAAAATCTTTAATCAGATACAACTCCTCCTCAGAGTTCAGAATGTATCACTTAATGTTTCTCAGGAATGGAGTTTTGCGAAACAAATACGAACACAGAAAATAAATCATGCATTAAACTGAAGGTAAAACATTTCCCCACACCCAGTGTCTCTGGTAAGTGCTAATTACTTGATGTTGGATGTCTGCAGTGTGGTGGGAGGGGAAAGGGAAAAGAGACTCTGCTGAAATGATATGTGACTGCTCTATTCCTGCAGCAGCTAAAAGCTAATTATAAGTCTGGTCTTCAGCACCAGTCATAAATATTTTGAGTAATTGGAATCAATTGGGTGCATTCTTTGATTGCAAAACTGCCCATGCTGTGTGATGTTTCTCTCATGGAGTTGTAAATCATAAACAATTCCCTTTGCTTCTGCATAATGGCTAATTTTTTCCCTTGCATCCCATCATTTATTCTCCTTTTTCTGTCTCTCCTTGTTCCCTCTTCCTGCTCACCCATTGCTGCCCCTCCAATCCTCTCTCTTCCCTTAACTGGGTTTGCAAGATGTTTCTCTGATTAAATAATGGCCTTGGCTGTTGCACAGCTGGGAAGATCCCACAGTACTAATCATAGAAAAGCAGGTCATTTTCTTACTCATCTGGCTGATATTCGTTAACATTACTAGAACTAAATTGACTAGTTATTCACATCACTGTTGTTTGGAGAACCTTGCTGTGAGATTGGCTTACAAAATGCTCCTGTATGTATGTCAAAAGGTGCTATATGAAGACAATTATAAAAAAATCATTTTGTTTCATTTCTTTGTCCTTTCTTCTCCTCAATCTCCTTCCCATATCCTCTGTTTTACTTCCTCAGCCCTCTCTCCTTCCCTTCCTTTTTCCTGAATGTGTCTTTTCTGATGGACTCTTCTCACCTTTCCTTGCCATGTTTCTGTTTCTCCTTGATCTCCTCCCTCTCTCTTCCTCATTTCTTTGCACCTTGCCTTCTTTGTCTTTTCAATCTTTTCTCCTTTAAGCCTTGCTCTATATTACTGTTTTTGTCTCTTATTTTTTCTCTCCTCTTCATTCCTCCTCCTCAACCGTCTGCTCTCCCCCATTATTGCAGCTTTCACTCCATGCCTCCTCAACTCTCTTCCTCTCTGACACACTTTTGATCCTGCCTCGCCCACATAAGTCTTCTTCATTCTCCTGAACTATTGCTTTTCTTCCCTGTTCACTCTCATCCTGGTTCTCTTTCCTCCACACTAGCTGTGACATAGCTCAGCGCAGCTCAACTTTCACATAGCCCTCAATCAACAAGTAGGCCATGCACTATGGAGACAAGTAATCCTGTGCAGTGAAAGTAAGCTGCACACACAATTCGCTGCAAGACTACCTCGATTCTGAATAAAACTTTCTGGAAATGGTGACAACCTGATTCTGATTATTTGCAACCAAGATTCAGCAGCACTTACAATCTGTAGGTCCCTTCAGTTCACCTCTGGTATAAATAGTGAGTTTTTTTCATATCAGTTGTTAATGATATTACATTATAAGGTATTTGGGGTGAAGTAAGTGCATCAGGTGTCATTTCACACAGCAGTTACAACATCTATTAAGTGAATGTGAAGCAATTTTGAACATCCAAGAGTGAGGATTTTGAAAATTATCTTTAAAGCTTTCGAAAGAAAAGCTGTTATCACTAAAAGTGAACATGAGTTGACCTGACAGGGACTTTGTACAGTTGCAGCAAGACTTCCCTTCTCTGATACTCTAACCCAGATATAATAACGGCCAAGGTTCCACTATACATCCTGATTGCCTGGTGCACCCTTTTTAAAATTCACTCATGGGATGAGGGCATCACTAGCTAGGCCAGCATTTATTGCCCATCTCAGAGGGCACTTAAGAGTTCAACCACATTGCCATGCTAGCTTTCCACATTTCACTCTCTAACACACTCCCATTGTCCCGTTCACTCCCCTGCACACGCCCCCATCATCACTCTTACTTCCCCACACTCTCCCCCACCATCACACTCACTCCCTCACACACTCTCCCTGCATCACACTCACACATCCACACAGTCGCCCACCATCACACTCCTCACACTGAGCTCCTGCCTGTAATCACCGACCCAGTTGATCCCCTCTAAATGGCTTTTAACCCCATCCCAATTCTATTCCCTGAGTAACAGACAGTCTGTCCCACACAATGTGTTCTGTTTGTGATATCCTGTTGTACCAGTCTCAGCCACAGCCTACGGTGCCACTCCACCTGTTACCCCCTAGTAATGGCTGGAGTTCTCACACCCACTATGTCCCTGAGCAATGGCGTTTGGCCCAAGCTCCATACTGTTGCCCTGGCAATGGCCTGACATGCCGTCCCAATCTCTGTTCCCTAACATCGGCCTGAAGATCGACAACCCTCTTCTGTTCCCCCAGCACCGAAGGATTCCAGGAAGACAGTAACAGTGGGAGGTTATGATCGCAAGATGGAGAGAGAGTGAATGAGATTGGGGAAGGCAAGCCTGAATGTAACATATTTATTGGTGCCTCTCTAACCACTCATGTTGAGACTTCTTTGAATAACTCTAATAAATTAGTCAGACATGATTCCTCTTTCATTAAGATGACTCTGCTTGATTAGATGACTTTCCAAACATTCTCCTATTACTTCCTTAATAATTTATTCCAATACCTTTTTAACAATAGATATTAGGCAAATTGGCCTTTTTAAAAAAATCTATAATCTATACTATCCTGCTTTTTGTGGGTTCCAGTTGCATTTCAGAGACCTCAGTTTATAATTAGCACTGACGCTGGCTGTGAGAAATGCAATCTTTCCAAAGTCGTGTTAAACTGCCATCTTCCCTCACAAATAACTAAGTGTAACAAGTCCCATGCCACTATTAAGAGAAAAGTAGGCAAATCCTTTTAATATCTTGGCCAATATTTACAGCTCAATTAATAATATGAGAGCAGAGCATCTTAATATTTGTCTTATTACTGTTTGCAGGAGCTTAAAATGACCACTGTGATTGTTATGTTCCATTGACTGTTGTGTTATGTCACATAGTCATTATATCAGTACTGTTTATAAGAGATGGACAGCATATTGGCTCAGTGGTTAGTATTGCTGCCTCACAGCAGCAGGGACCTGGATTCAATTCCACCCTCAGGCAACTGTCTGTATGGAGTTTGCGCACTCTCTCTCTGTCTGCATGGGTTTCTTCTGAGTGCGCCAGTTTCCTCCCACAGTCCAAAGACGCGCAGGTTAGGTGGATTGGCTATGCTAAATGGTTCACAGTGTGCTTGGATATCTGGGTTTAGTGGATTAACCATAGGAAATACAGGTTTACAGAGTTAAGGTAGGTTGTGAGTCCTGGGTGGGATCCTCTTTGGAAGATTGTTGCGGACTTGATGGGCTAAATGGCCTGTTTCCACATTGTAGGGATTTATGACATGGTCATGATATCATCACTGCATCATAGCATGTGACCTGAGTGTAAAAGGATTTCATACTCCATCCCAACTCAGATCATGAATGTACACTACTCAGTACAGGGAAGGCTATGGCCTAGTAGTATTATCGCTCAACTATTAATCCAGAAACCCAGAATAATGTTCTAGGGGTCTGGGTTCAAATCCTGCCATGGCAGATGGTGGAATTTGAATTAAATTTTAAAAATCTGCAATTAGGAGTCCATGAAACCATTGTCAATTGTTGGAAAAACCTGTCTGGTTCACTAACGTCCTTTAGGGAAGAAAATCTGCTATCCATACCTGGTCTGGCCTACATGTGACTCCAGAGCCACTGCAATGTGGTTGACTCTCAGTTGCCCTCTGACATGGCCTAGCAAGTCACTCAGTTGTATCAACCGCTAGAAAGTCACAACAAAGACCCACAGCAAGTGGGCTGCAGCGATTCAAGAAGGCAGCTCACTACCGCCTTCTCAAAGGCAAATGGGGCTATCAATGCTGGCCAGCCAGCGACGCCTAAATAAAAAAAACTTGAAGCGTGACACAGTACAGGAAGTATACATGTAAAGTAACAACCTAATATTAGCACAGGCAGTTATGTTCCTGAAGATTGCAATATTTATAATAATGATTAGTTGTACTAATAGTCTGATGGATTCTTCAATATGACAATATAGAGACCCAGTTTCTTATGTTACAGAAGATAACACAAGCATCTCTGCATCAGGTAAAATACCCCATCTGAGGCCAACTCACAACATGGTGTCAGTAATTGGCAAAATAGAATTCTATATAAACAGGTATGGTGGTTCAGTGGTTAGCACTGCTGCCTCACAGCGCCAGGGACCCAGGTTTAATTCCAACCTTGAGCGACTGTCTGGGTGGAGTTTGCACATTCTCCCTGTGTCTGCATGGGTTTCCTCTGGGTGCTCCTGTTTCCTCCCACAGTCCAAAGATGTGCAGGTTAGGTGAATTGGCCATGCTAAATTGCCCATTGTGTTAAGTGCATTAGTCAGGGGTAAATGTAAGGGGAATGGGTCTGGGTGGGTTGCTCTTCGGGGGTCGGTGTGGATTTGTTGGGCTGAAGGGCCTGTTTCCACACTGTAGGGATTCTGATTCTGATTCTGGTGGTAGTTATTTTGAAAACAGCTTAAAGATCAACCAGAAAATATCCTTGGACAATAAAGAATTTGGACAGAGTGCCTCTCCCTTAGGCAACATTACTTGTACAGATGTACAGATTTATAGATAAGGCATTAACCAGCAAGAAAACAGGACTAATTTCTTTTTTGTTCAAATATAAGTTACTTCAAGATTAATAAAAATTCTGAAATTATATTAATTAAAAAGGTAGAAGTACTTCATACTTTTGAGCTGTAACACAAAGCCAATGTAGTGTAATACAGGAAATGGAGACGAGAACATTCAGTTCCTGATAGTTGAAATAATAGCTGTAATTTCTGTGTTTTCAAAGAGCAGTTTTTAATCTATACTAACATTAAGTCAAGGATGTGTTACTTAAGGTGGATTGGCCCAACATTTTTAAGGCAGAAACCTGAATTCACATTCATTTTACATCTGTTTTCCTCTTCTACCACGATTAAAAACCTTTGGTCTTTTGCATCAGGCTACTCCATTATGTACCTCCATCCCCCTCCTCCTCTCCTGCCTTTCTCAGAGATAAAAAACATTCCAATACCTTTCACTTTTTGAAGAAAACATATCAGACTTGAAATCTTAATATTGTTTCTTTTTTCACTGTTCCTGAGAGGTACTGCATTTCTCTAGCGCTTTCGGTTTTTGTTTCAGCTGTCCAGCATTTCTATATTTTGCTTTTATTGCTGGGATGATTACGTTTGATATGCTGAACAGGTCACTCAATCATGTAAAGACCAAGGTATTTCTCTTGATTTTTCACATTGATACCCTCGACTATGAAGTTGAAAATATTCTCAAGATTGATCTGACACACCTTGACTAGAGCCAGTGTGAACAATTACAATCATCAACCTTCAAATTTGAACAATTAAAAGAGTTGCAAAAAAATCATTACCCAGCAATAATCCTACAATAGCTAAGAAGATCTGACCATACAGAGATTGGTATATTGCAATAAACCATTTTCAAGATCAAAGGAGTCCTAATACCAAAAGTACTATGCCAAGTATCATGTCCATGTTATGTCAGCGGTACCTGAGTATTGAATGCAGAAAAAGGCTAGCACATGAGCTGGTGTACTGGTTTTCAAATGTTTCCAAAGCATTTTAAATGCATGTGAGTCCTGCCAAAGATATCAACCCTAGCAGCAGCAGGAGACTTTACATTAATACAATGTTCCACCCAAGTCTTGGATGGAACTTGGAGCACACCTGTTCACAGTACATAGGTAGCTGACATCCTTGAAACATCCTTTGACATATTTCTCCAACTTTTCCATTATTAACTTAACAGCATGGCACATACAACCAGCGTTGATATGATGAGTGCTATTCTCAGTCATTTGGTGTCCCAAATCAGATGAGATCTTAAATCAATTAGTGGTTGGGGGGTGGGGGGTGGTAGAGGTGGTTGAATTTGATTGAAGCGAAGTTTTAAAATTAAAACAAATGAGAGAGAGCAACCATTCTGGGGAGTGAAAGGGTGATTGATACTTAAATGTAACATGAAGGGGCAGAAAATATAAGCAAAAAAGTGCAACAGAAAGTACACCCAGAATAAGTAATAATAGAAAAAGTAAATGCTTAAGATTCTTGATCTGAATGCACAAAGCATTTTTAAGAAGGTAAATGAGTTGCCAGTACAAATGAAAATAAATTAATCTGACTTGATAACTACTTATAGATACATGGTAGCAGGGTGACTAGGTCTGCCAACTCAATATTTAAGAGATTAGACATTCACCGAAGATAAAGCAAAAATGAAAAGGAGGTGAGGTAACAGTACAGTGGTGGGTGGTGGTATAGATGCAATAGATTGCAACGTGAAATCAATTTGAGTGGGAAGAATGTATAGCAAAGGGAAAATGTCACAAGTGGGAGTCATTTATCAGTACCCAAAGGGTTGCCTCATTATAGAACAAAGTATAAATCAGGGAATAATGGACGCATGTAATAAGGGCACTACAATTGTCATTGGTGATTTTAGATTTTGTATGGACTGGACAAATCAGAGGGGCAAGGGTAATATGGAAGGTAAATGTGCAGAATGCATCAGAAACTGTTTCTTAGAGCAGTAAGTGGCAGAATGTATTCAGGAACATTTTGCAATGAGATAGGATTAGGTCAGAAGTAACACAACGCCGGGTTATAGTCCAACAGGAATATTTAGAATTACAAGCTTTCAGAGCTCTGCTTCTTCGTCAGGTGAAGTCAAGTGAAGGGCAAAAGCTTGATGGCTGGCATTTAATGCAGGGGAGTGTGAGGCAATGCACTATGGTAGGAAGAATCAAAGACAAACTGTAATTTAAATGGAGAGAGAGAGAGAGAGATTCCCAAAAAAACCAAATAGCAGTACAGAGGAATCTGGATGTTCTTGTGAATAAAGCACAAAAAGTACGGCAAATAATTAAGAAGGCAAATGAAATCTTGGCCTTTAGTGCAAGTGTGTTGGGGATTAAAGATAGGAAAGGCTTGAGAGAACTGAAGTGGATGTTGGTGAGATGGCATGTGAAATTTTATGCACAGGTTTTGCATTTAAGAAGGGATATTGGAGGCAGTTCAGAAAACTTTCAGGGGGTTTGACAGTGTAGATATTGAGAAGATTTTCCCACTAGTGGAGACATCTCAAGCTAGGGTACATTGTTACAGAATAAGGGGACATTCATTTAAAACTGAGATGCAACAGAATTTCTTCTCTCAGACAATAGTAAATATCTAAAATTCTCTACCACAGAGCGCTGTGGATGCTAAATCACTGAAAATATTTAAAAAGGAGTTGTACCTTCCACCTGCCCAGATCTCGGCGGGTATGTTCGCTAGAATGGAACCGGGAACCCATAATGATGAGCACACCACTGCCACGTCTTGCAGTTGGCCGAAGGTGAAATGGCCCAGAGTTGCTGGTATGATTGCTGGAAACGAGGCACCTTCTCAGCTCCAGGTGGGAGAGGACCCCATGATGCTGATGACTAAGAACATCTTAGAAACACACAGGAGTAGCAGGTATGTTTGTTGGAGCGCAAAGGTTGTAGGATTGCAGCAATGCTTTTTGCGCCATGCTGCCTGTGGTATGTGAGCATCCAGCAGCAGATTCCACCATTTCTGAGCAGAACATAACATAAGCGGGCTGCCATATACGTGTGGTGCATAACTGATGAGGTGATCTCCAGAGAATTGTGTGAGAAAATATATTAGGAATCACAGAGAGATTCCTGCAGTGAATGTCATTAAGGTGATTTCTAGTAAAATTCAGTCCTGTATTTTTATTCTAATAACATAGCCAGAATATTATTTTAGCCCGTCTATTCAACTGTGATTTATTGCAGGTCCACAAAGTCCACTTCCCTGTTTCCAGCAGAATAAAAGCATCCTATGTTACAAAGAAATTGACTATCTCAATCTATACTCATAGGTAAAGTTTTAATTGTTAACAAAATGTTTCTTAGAAGGGAATTGCATGGTAAACATTAAACAGGAATGGCATGTAATGTGAAAACAAAATTTAACAAGCTTGCTTCTTTCATTTATCTCAAACACACATTTATCACTCTCTCAACTTTTCACCTAATTCCTTCTTCCCAGAAATTGATAGCCCACTTTTAAAAGGATGAGTTTGGTTGGTCACTGGCAGTCAGTGTGCTGTTCATTGTCCAAGGCAAAGGTGACCTTATCCAGTATGTTATCTGACTGAGGTATAGTGATATTGGCAAGATTGTGGTGGGCATATAGGTGACTGCTATTATCAATCAAAAACAAGATCTTCCTGAGCGTCAACTGAAGGAAAACAATGGGCCCAGATGGTGTCTCCAGCCAAACACTCAGATCCTGATTGACCAACTAGCGGAGGTATTCATTGGCATCTTCAACCTCTCCCTCCTACAAGTTGAAATTCCCACCTGCTTCAAGAAGACCACCATCATCCCCGTATCTAAGAAAGCATATGCAACATGCATTAATGACTACCGCCCAGTGGCTCTGACCTCAATAATCATGAAGTGCTTCGAAAAGTAGGTCATGGCACACATCAACTCTAACCTCCCAACCTGTCTCGATCCCTCACAATTTGCCTACTGACATAACAGGTCCACAGTGGACTCCATGTTCCTCTCCCTACACTCATTCCTGAACCATCTGGACAACAAGGACTCCTACATCAGGGCACAGCTTGTCGACTACAGCTCCACCTTCAACACTATTATCCCCTCCAGACTGATCTCAAAACTCTGAGAAATTGGTCTTTGCTCTGCCCTCTGCAACTGGATCTTCAGCTTTCTGACCCATAGACTGCAGTCAGTGAAGATAGGTAACTGCACCTCCTTCACGATTACACTCAAGATTGGAGCCCACCAGGGATGCATCCTCAGCCCCCTACAGTACCCTCTATACACCCATGACTGTGTTGATAAATTCCAAATGAACGCCATCTACAAGTTCGCTGATGACACCATCATAGAGAAACTGATATCTCACAACGACTAGTCAAAATACAGAAGGGGGATAGAGAATTTGGTGATGTGATGGAATGACAACAATCTCTGTCTCAAATTTGGCAAAACCAAAGAACTCATCATTGACTTCAGAAAGAAAGGAGGAGAACACGGTGGCCCCATCTACATCAATGGAGCGGAGGTTGAGAGGGCGGAGTACATTAAGTTTCTCGGAGTGATGATAACCGACAACCTATCCTGGACTTCTAATGCAGATGAGATGGTCAGGGAGGCATAACAACACCTATTCATCCTCAGATGGCTCAGGGAATTTGACATGTCCATAAGGACCCTCACCAACTTCTACACATGCATCATTGAGAGCATATTATCCGGGTGCATAAAGGCCTAGTTTGGCAACTGCTCTGCCCAAAACTGAAAGCAACTGCACAAGATAGTGTGCACAGCCCAGACCATCACGGAAGCCAACCTTCCATTCATGGCCTCCATTTACATGGCTCACTGCTGTGGAAAAGTGCCAACATCAACACTGACTCTTCATACCCCGGTGAATGATCTCCTACAACCTCTTCCGTCAGGCAGAAGATACAGAGGTCTGAACACACGCACCAGCAGCTTCAGGAACAGCTTATTCCTGGCTGTAATGAGACTGATGAATGGACTCTCTAGCCTCAAATAATGCTAATCTTGCTAATGCTGATCTCGCCTAATGCACGGCCTGGGTAATGTAACCCTGTATGCAACTGCCTGAGTATTTTTGATCTTGTACATCCTTGCTTACTGTGATCTGTTCGGAAACAAAGTTTTTTTCTATTCCTCTGTACATGTGACAATAAATCAATCCATCATTCATACAATCAGAAGTTGATGGAGAAACTCAGAAGGTCTGGCAGCATCTGTGGAAAGAAAGCAAAGTAAATATTTCACGTGCAGTGACTCTTCTGCCTTAGTTAGGGGTAAGGAATAAACTATTTCAGAGTCAATGCATGTGTAGACACTCACAGCCCGATATACTCCAGCCTGATATTTCACTAGCAGTTTGGCCTAATACACATAATCAAGCAATTGTGCTGTCCTGAAACAGACTGGCAGATGAATTCAGTTTTATTTGTAAGACTGAAGTTGTTGCATGGTGTAAGAGCAAGTCTATGCTACATTACACATGCTCCCGGGTCAATGAATTCTATTCGCATTGTGACATCGAACTTTTCTTTTGCCACCTTCGCCTTTGTGTTTACTTTTTCAATTGTGACTTCCACCAACCCTCTGAGGGCCCCTTTTCCCATCTCCAACATACTCCATCCTCTTGGACACCCCACTCTGGCCTGTTACCTGACCTCGACCTCTTCACCTCCAAATGTCGCCGTGACATTGACCGCCACAACCTTTCCACTCCCTCACCCACTCCAACCTCTCATCCTTGCAAAGCACAGCCCTCCAATCCCTCCACTCCAACCCCAACTTTACCATTAAACCAGTGGATGGGGAGGGGGAGACAGTGGTAGTTTGACACACCGACCTCTATGCTGCTAGATCCAGGCGCCAACTGACAGACACCACCTCCTACCGCGCTCTCAACCACGATCTGACCTCCCATCACCAAACCATCATTTCTGAGACCATCCACAACCTCATTACCTCAGGGGATCTCCCATCCAGAGCTTCCAACCTCATAGTCCTAAATCCCTGCACCACCCGTTTCTCTCTCTTCAAACCTGACTCCCCTGGTTGAATGATTATCTCTGCCTACTCCTCTCCCACCAAACTTGCTTCCTCATATCTCGACACTGTCCTGTCCCCCTTGGTCCAGGAACTCCCCACATTAATTCAGGACACCACCCACACCCTCCACCTCCTCCATGACTTTCGTTTGCCCAGCCTCCAAGCACTCTGTTTCTTCTTCTCCCACCGACCCAACTAGTACCACTCCACTGACACACTCATTCAATTGGCTGGACTGGTCCTCACCCTCAACAACCTCTCCTTTGAATCATCCCACTTCCTTCAGACTAAAGGGATAGCCATGGGAACCTGCATGGGACCCAGCTACGCCTGCCTCTTTGTAGGATATGTGGATCAGTCCAACTTCTGCAGTTACACTGGCGCCATCCCCCATCTTTTCCTATGTTACATTGATGACAGTATCGGTGCCACCTTGTGCTCCAATGAAGAGGTTTAACAGTTTACTAACTTCACTGACATCTTCCATCCCGAGCTTAAGTTCACCTGGACCATCTACCTCGCTCCCCTTCCTGAATCTCTTTGTCTCCATCTCTGGTGACTGATTAAACACAGACCTCGATTACAAACCAATCGACTCCCACACCTACCCGGATCACACCTCCTCCCATTCCCCTTCCTGTAAAAATGCGATCACTTACTCCCAATTCCTCCACCTCCACTGTATCAGCTTCCAGGAGAAGCAATTCCACGCCAGGACATACCAGATGGCTTCCTTCTTCAAGGATCGCAATTTCCCCTCCCATGTGATCAACAATGCGCTCCAGGGCATCCTCTCCACTTCCTGCACCTCCGCCCTTGAACCTCACCTCTCCAACCACAACAAGGATAGAACCCCCTGGTCCTCACCTTAACTGATCTCTGGATATGGTGCACTGTCCTCTGCCATTTCCATCACTTCCAATCAGACCCCACCAGCAGAGATCTATTTTCCTCCCCACCCCTATCTGTGTTCCACAGAGACCATTCTCTCCATGGCTCCCTCCTTAGGTTCACTCCTGGCACCATCCCTTGCTGTCGCACGTGATGTAAAACCTGCACTCACATCTCTCCCTCACCTCTGTCCTAGGCCCCAAAAGATGTTTTCACATCTGACACAGACTTTCCTGGACATCCACCCACCTCATCTATTGTTGCTCTCGATGTGGTCTCCCCTACGCCAGGGAGACAGGACACCAATTTACGGAATGTTTCAGGGAACATCTCTGGGACACATGCAACAAATAACCCCACCACCCTGTGGCTGAACAATTCAACTCCCCTTCCCTTTCTCCCAAGGACATGCAAGTCCTTGGCCTCCTCCACCGCCAAATCTAACCCACCCAACAACTGGAGGAAAAACGCATCATTTTCTGCCTTGGGACCCTTCATCCACATGGCATCAACATCGACTTCACAAGTTTCCAAATCTCCCCTTCCCCCACCTCATTCCAGATCCAACCATTCAACTCACCACCGCCAACCTGACTTGTCCCACCTGTCCATCTTCCTTCCCATCTATCTGATCAACCATACCAATCACACCCCTCACCTTCATCTACTCTCGCTTTCCCACCCACCTTAACCCCCACCCCAACTCCACCCTCCTATTTATCTCTCAGCTCCCCTCCCCAACTACATTCCTGATGAAGGGGGTTTGTGCCCAAAATGTTGACTCTCCTGCTCCTCAGATGCTGCCTGACCTGCTGTGCTTTTCCAGTGCTGCACGTTTCAACTCTGACTCTCCAGCATCTTCAGTCCACACTTTCTCCTATGTTACATTGCATGTCAGCTCTGATTCAGCAGGTATTGCACAGTCACAGAAATTGTGAAGTATTTTCTTGGAATTGTTGGTACGAGTTCAGAGCCATCCCAGATCGAGCAGCTTCCTGTTCATGTGTCCACGATGCGGAACTCAGGATCATCATCATGGGAGATATTGGTAAGAAAGGTGGAGAAAATCAAAAGAAGTTGTCATTAACACATAAATGTGCTAAATTCCATTTGTATTGGGTCAGAAGACTCGCCATCCTCCAGGCCATTTGTGAGCTTGCTCTCATGGAGCTGCTTAACTCTTGGGCAGACAGTGTTAACAAACACTGGAGGCAATCTGGGCCTAAGGAAGTGATACGCCACCGTGATCACTGGAAGCTTGGATCCTGGAAGCTTAGGGACAGTTTTCTGGATCTCAGGTAGATCTTCAGCTCCTCCTGGCAATATGGAGCTTTTAAAAAAGTCATAGTAAGAAAACAAAGCTTGGCCTTTTCCAACTTGTTTATTTTCTCTTTCCATGGTTCTAATACCAGGCTGTAGGATATTCCCAAAATGGATAAGGGGAAGATGACAGTGAACTGAAGACTTGAAAATGCAAAACCCTATTCAAAACAGAGGTCTGACTATAAGCAGAACATCTACAGACAGGCCAATTTCTGTAGGAGAGTTTTTAAATTTGAGTATCCAAGACAAATTTAACAGTCACTTGAGACAATTATAGATCAATTAAGGAAAACCAACACACATTGGTTAAAGTCAGATTGTATTTAAAAAATTTGTTTGAGTTTTTGGTTGGGTAACAGAACAGGCTGATGATGACAATAAATCATTTGGTCAATTGGATTTCAAAAGGCATTTCATAAGATAATTAGGTTTGTCTGGAAAGTTGAAGCTTATGGAATAAAAACGAAAGTGCTTGCACTGATGTAAACCCATACACAGAGAATGTCAGAGAAACTCAGTTGGTCTGCCAGCATCTGTGGAGAGACAAACAACATTAAATGCTTTGAGTCTGGTATGATTCTTCAAAATAGAACATAGGTGATTTGGAGTGAATGGGGTTGGAGGACTATTTTGAGGAGGATGGTGCTGGACATCAAGAGGATATATACAAGCTAGTGTAATGGGCAAAGATATATAGCACAGATTGAATGTATGTGCATCTCTTACAGTTTATAATCAGTATGCTTTGGACAGAAAGAAGTGTTGCTTTTCTCACCCTTGGAGAATGTATTTCAATAAATAATTCAGCAGCAATATGTCATCAGTTTTTAAAAAAAGGTGATTTATTGTCTCTCACACAATACATAAATATAGCCCAATTTTACAATTAATTCAGTCTCTGATTTACAATTCCTAGGCTTCTACATGATAAGCTTGTGATTTAATGAATAGATTTGGTGATTTAAATTTGAAGAGAAGAATATCTGTTGTGTTGGTTCTCGTGGAATTTTGAAACTGGAGCAAGGAAAATACCTCAGTTTGTTAATGATTTGCAGCTAGTTTCAGAGTCTCGTTCCCAGACTGTCTGATGACTGACAGTTCCAATGGATTTGCTGAATGCAGCCCCTGAACCCAGTTTTGATCACATCACTGATAGGTTAACATTCCTGGGGCTCAGGCAGTCTAGATTGTGGGAAGCTGTTGTGATACCATCAATGGTGACCATTGGGTTTTGATCACCCTCCAGTCCAGTATGTAACTTTGTGATATAAGTTATGTGAGTTATACATATTGTTAATATTATTTTAAGTTCTGAATTATTGGTTAACCCATCAGTCAATTTAGCTTGTGAGACCTGCTTTGGAACATTAATTTTTTTTGTTGACTTCAGGATTTTATGACCTAGCAAGTTAGACAATTGTACTTCAAGTTTTCTGCTAGGAATTTCTGGACTGGGAGATGTTTTTTAAGCATAAGGAAAACTCACATAGAAAGACAGACTTTTGTTTCAGATTTACTTGGTTTCAGTGTGAAGTCCTTGCATGGAAATATCTGTATTGAGCAGTACTCCTGGTAAGGAGAGTAAATAGTAGAACTAGGTTGCTTTAGAGTAAGAAGTTAAAGAGAGTACCAAACCAGCAGTGTTGGGATAAAACATGGTGGCTCAGAGGATAGCGCTGTTGCCTCACAACACCAGGGACCCACGTTCAATCCCAGCCTTGGCTGACTGTCTGTGTGGAGTTTGCACATTTGCTCCCTGTGTCTGTGTGGGTTTCCTCCCACAGTCCAAATATGTGCAGGTCAAGTGAATTAGTCATTCTAAATTGCCTGATTCAGGTTCCTGAAGAAGGGCTTATGCCCGAAACATTGATTCTCCTGCTCCTTGGATGCTGCCTGACCTGCTGCGCTTTTCCAGCAACACATTTTTCAGTCCTGATTTGCAGTCCTCACTTTCTCCTAGTTGATTCTAAATTGCCTGTACTGTTAGGTGCATTAGTCAGAGGGAAAGGATTCTGGGTGGGTTACTCTCCAGAGGGTCATTGTGGACTTGTTGGGCCGAAGTGCCTGTTTCCACACTGTAGGGAGTCTAATCTAAAACACTGATGAGGACTTTAAGCTGAATTTGTTAAAGTTGGTTAATGATAGTATATTCATGGTGCTATCATAAGTTCCAGTCGAGGTGTTAAAGTCATAGTTACTTTAAACTTATCAGTTTTAGAAAAAAGGATTCTGTTGTTGGGTACTGTGTAAACATTTTTTAAAAATTTGTAGAGAGTGATTTGTGATTCATGGGATTATACTTTTACTGTGTGTTTAAAGCTCTTTGAATTTGTGTTGTAACTAAGTAATTTATCTTCATTTATTTTAATAAATAAGCTTCAGTTTTATAGTTAAAACAAACTTTACAACTTTACTGCTGTCTCAGTGAGAGGCCACCTCATTGAAACCATAACAAAACATGATCTATCAAGCCAGATTACAACCTGGGAGCTGAATTATCCAGTAATAACATTAGCTGAGAATTAAAACACCACTGTAACTGGCAGTGGGGAAACTCTATTATCTTTAGTTTAAGCAATAAAATCTTTGAATTCCACAATCGATTACATCCATATTTAATTAGGTATTTGCTGGAGACCTGATACTGTCTGTAGTCCAAAGGCCACAAAATCATATGATTTGTGGTAGCTATCTTAAAAGCTCAGGTCCATATAAAGTATCCATTGAAAGCTTATAATACGATATGTCTATGTTTATCATAGGAGGTAGGCAGAGGAGTGTGAAATGATACACTTTGGTAAAAGAATGATAAGAGTCAATATAAAGTAGAGGATACAATTCCAAAAAGAGTGCATGGACATGGAGGGTTCATATGCACAAATCTGGATCCATGGTTTCATCAACACGAGCAGAGTGTATGAATGCAGGAAAGTTACGTATCAAATGTGGACTCAGCCTTAACTGGAATTTTGGGTCTAATTCTGGGCACCACACTATAGGAAATATGTTAAGGATTCAGAGGTGGTGCAGATAAGATTTATGAGACCAATTTCAAGTGGTAAATTTTCATTGCTTGGATAGACTGGAGAAGCTTGGGTTGCATTTCTTACAGAAGGTTGAGAGGAGATTTGATGGATGTCTGCATAAATATGTGGGGTCTGGACAGACTATGCAGGGAGAATTATATCCCTTTAGTAGAACGGTCAGGAACCAGGACATACAGATTTAAGGTAATTGGCAAACAAGCCAACAATGACATGAGAAGAAAATACTTTTAAAAAACAGTGGGTAGTTAGGATCTGGAGTAGCGCCTGAAGAGAAAAGCATCATACAGCTGCAGGGAAGGTTCCCAGTGAGCTTACTCTTTCAGTCAGGGGACAGACTGGATGGGCTGAATGGTCTCCTGCTGTGCTATAACCATTTTATGGTTTGATTATATCACTCATGTATATGATCACCTGTAAAGTTTGAAAACTAATTTCCCAGGACAGAATATTTACCGGAATGGAAAGTACTTGAATAGTTTATTATATATAAAAACATCACAATAAAGACATTACTCAGTGTGCTGCAACTGAAATCCTTAGTCTCATGAGTGTTATATTCCTGGCCAGTACAATGTGAAGCCTGTATGATTTTTCTTGAAGTCGGGCTGTGTTTGTTCAATTCTCTCCTCCACCAACACTGTGCGTTTTTTACCATGCATGTTGCAATTGATTGGGTTGCTGACGTTGACCTGCAGAGGCATCTTATACCTGGAAAGATAAAAGAGGAAGCAATGAATGGTTAGAAAGAAATCCCTGATTAGAAATTTTGGAATTGAATGTATGGTAAATCTTGTGCTTCTAGTGCCTTAAATGGCAAAGTAAATGGTGACTTCTAATGCACAAAGGGATTTAGGAATCCGAGTTCAGGATTCTCTTAAGGTTAACATGTAGATTCAGATGGCAGTTAGGAAGGTAAGAAAATGAGAATGCAAGAGAAGGGATAGACTGCTGGTACTGTATAAAGCTTTTGGCATATTGTGAGCATATTGTGAGCGGTTTCTGGCCCCGAATCTAAGGAAGGGTATGCTGAAGGGGGTCCAGAGGAGGTTTGCAACAATAATCACAGGAATTAAAGGATGGATCCCCGGGACCTGGTCGGGTGTGCCCAAGAGCTGTGTGAGAAGCTGGAGAGGTGATTGCTGGGCTTCTTGCTGAGGTATTTGTATCATTGATGGCCGTGGGTGAGGTGCCGGAAGACTGGAGGTTGGCAAACGTGGTGCCACTGTTTGGGAAGAGTGGTAAGGACAAGCCAGGGAACTATAGACCAGTGAGCCTGACCTCAGTGGTGGGCAAGTTGTTAGAGGGAATCCTGAGGGACAGGATATACATGTTGACTATCCTAATCAGTCCTTGCCTTTCCAAATACAGAACTGGCTCAAGGGTAGAGGACAGAGGGTGGTGGTAGAGGGTTGTTTTTCAGACTGGAGGCCTGTGACCAGTGCAGTGCCAAAGGGATCGGTGCTCTACTTTTTGTCATTTACATAAATTATTTGGATGCGAGCATAAGAGGTATAGTTAGTAAGTTTGCAGATGACACCAAAATTGCAGGTGTAGTAGTGGACAGCAAAGAGGGTCACCTCAGATTACAACAGGATCTGGACCAGATGGGCCAATGGGCTGAGAAGTGGCAGATGGAGTTTAATTCAGATAAATGCGAGGTGCTGTATTTTGGGAAAGCAAATCTTAGCAGGACTTATACACTTAATGGTAAGGTCCTAGGGAGTGTTGTTGAACAAAGAGACCTTGGAGTGAAGGTTCATAGCTCCTTGAAAATGGAGTCGCAGGTAGATAGGATAGTGAAGAAGGCGTTTGGTATGCTTTCCTTTATTGGTCAGAGTATTGAGTACAGGAGTTGGGAGGTCATGTTGCGACTGTACAGGACATTGGTTAGGCTGCTGTTGGAATTTTGCATGCAATTCTGGTCTCCTTCCTATCGGAAAGATGTTGTGAAACTTGAAAGGGTTCAGAAAAGATTTACAAGGATGTAGCCCGGGTTGGAGGATGTGAGCTGTAGGGAGAAGTTGAACATGCTGAGGCTGTTTTCACTAAAGTGTCGGAGGCTGAGAGGTCACCTTATACAGGTTTACAAAATTATGAGGGGCATGGATAGGATAAATAGACAAAGGCTTTTCCCTGGGATCGGGGAGTCCAGAACTAGAGGTCATAAGTTTAGGGTGAGAGGGGAAGGATATAAAAGAGACCTAAGGGGCACTTTTTTCATGCAGAGGGTGGTATGTGTATGGAATGAGATGCCAGAGGGTGTGGTGGAGGCTGGTACAATTGCAACATTTAAGAGGCATTTGGATGGGTATATGAATAGGAAGGGTTTCGAGGGATAGGGCCAGGTTCTAGCAGATGGGACTAGATTGGGTTGGGATATCTGGTCGGCATGGACAGGTTGGACAAAGGGTCTGTTTCCTTGCTGTACATCTCTATGACTCTATCTATGAATGAAGGGCTTGTTATATAAGGAGCAATCGAGGAATTTAGATTTGTACTCAGTGGGCTTTAAAAGGATGATGGGGGGAACCTAATTGAAAGTAACAGGATATTGAGACCCTGAATAGAATGGATGTGAAGAAGATGTTTCCACTTGGAGACTAGGACATGACGGCACAACCTAGAACGAAGGGATGACCCTTTAGAACTGAAATGAGGAGGTATTTCTTCAGCCAGAGGGTCATGAATCTGTGGAACTCATTGCTGCAGAAGGCTGTAGAGGCCAAGACCTTGAGTGTATTTAAGACAGAGATAGCAAGTTCTTGATTAGCAAGGGGATCAAGGGTTATGAGGAGCAGGCAGGAGAAGGGGGTTGAGAAACATATCAGGCATGATCGAATAGTGGAGCAGACTCGATGGGCTAAATGGCCTAGACAAAAAGAGATTGCAGAAGGATGTAAGCATATGTGTGGTGAAGGACAAGGCAGATGCAATACAGTTCAGCAAAGTGCCCATTTTAGTAAATGGAAACAGAATTGTTATGAATATTAGAGGTACATTCACAGAGTGTATTCAGAAAGACTGAATATCCATGTATATGAACACAGAAATGAAACAGGTCGATATGGCAAGAAATTAGGAGGCAAATGATATGTTAGCTTTCATTACTAAGGAATTAGAGAAAAAGAATAAATATATGTTGCTACAATTATACAGTGTACCCGTGACACCACACCTGAAGTTCTGTGTGTGGTTTTCAGTCTCCTTGCCTGAAGAAGGATATACTTGCCTTGGAGGGAGTGCAACAAAGATTGAGCAGGGAAGGTTTTGGCACGAAAGCAGAGGATTAGTAGGCTGGGCCTATATTCCTTGGAATTAGAAGAGCAAGAAATGATCTCATTGAAACATAAAAAGATTTTAAAAAACTGTTTATGCAGCATTGCTTCAAAAACAATTCTCTAAACACACAGGACACTATTGTGTGATCTGTGCAGGAATATCCATTGATATCAAAATTAGGCTTAAAAATATAGCTATTAGCATTCATTAGTACTGCCATCCACCAAGCAATGTAGAAAATTGTATGTCCTGTTCATAATCAATTAACCCCTCCTCAGTCTGCTCTTGATCATGAATAAAACGATCGAAAGAGTCTCCAGGTTTATTCATTCACGGGATGTGAGTATCGCTGGCTAGGCAAATCTTAATGGCGAGGTACATCTTTAATGTTCAACTCTACTTGCCTTGAGAAGGTGTCCTTTTGATCTACTACAGTTTATATGGTGTAGGCACACCACAGTTAGGGAAGGATTTCCAGGATACATACCCAGTGACAGTGAAGGAACAGTGCTACAGTTGTCAGTCACGATGGTGTGTGACTTGGAGGGGAACTTGAAAGTGGTGGCATTCCCATGTTTTTGCTGTCCTTGTCCTTCGTAGATGGTGGTTGTTGCGGGTTTGAAAGATTCTATCTAAGGAGCCTTGCTGAATTTCTGCAGTGCATGTTGTAGATGGTAGACATGAATGCCAATGTGTACTACTGCTGGAGGGAGTGAGTGAAGTTTGTGTGCCAGTCAAGCAGCTGCTTTGTCCTGAATGGTGTCCTGATTCATAAGCATTGTTGGAGTTACACTCAGTTAGGAAAGTCAGGAGTATACCATCACACTTCTGATTGTGCCTTGTAGACAGTAGACAAGCATTTACAAGGTGAGTTATTCACCATGAAGTTGCCAGATTATGGTTTGCTCTTTTAGCGACAGTATTTTTATGGTTAGTCCTGTTTCTGGTAAACGACTTTCCCTTTGGCCCAACCAGTCCACGCTGACCCTCTGAAGGGTAACCCACCCAGACCCATTTCCCTCTGACTAATGCAGCTAACACTACGGGCAATTTAGCATAGCCAATTCACCTGACCCGCACACACTTTGGACTGTGGGCAGAAACTGGAGCACCCAGAGGAAACCCACACAGACAAAGGGAGAATGTGCAAACTCCACACAGACAGTCACCCAAGCTGGAATTGAACCTGGGACGCTAGTGCTGTGAAGCAGCAGTACTAACCACCAAGTCACCATGCCATACACTGATGAAAACCAAAGAACTATGATTTGATTCTTTCTTGTTGGGGATGGCCTCTGTGTGGAGTGAATGTTATTTGCCACAAGTCTACCTCAGACGGAATGGAGACTGAACCCCATGCCACTGTCCTAAATGTGATCCTTATATTAGCAGTCTAGTCAACAGATTAAACTGCAGCACCTCAAATCCCTAACTATAAAGGTAGGCTTAGCACCTCACTAAATCTGATAATGCAGCTGGCTTGATTTAAAAAAGGCTTACTGTGGGTGTTCAAAAAGACTTTACTACAGAGATCCTTTCGGGTCCCACAAAGGTAATCCAAGCCAATGGTAACCTGAGACCCCTATCCTTCATGTTGATAACCCATCCTATAACATTACAATGATGGGAGTGACAACTCTGGCCTATCTTGAGGCTTCTATCTGACAAGCAACACTAGAAAGTCTTGTTTCGTGACATACAACCTGTCTGCATGATTGAAGGGACGTTGGGGATTACTTCACTGCAAGAACAGGCAGCCAATCATACTCATATGTTGGTTAGTCAAAACCAACCCCGATTCCAGGTGCAGGAGGGGATTCAAGTTTCTTAAACAAACACATAGAGATTCTGGTGAAATGCATTCTATGTTTGTTTCAGATTTTGGCATAAACTGGTTGAACCAAAGGGTCTGTTTCTGTGCTGTATGACTTTATGATTCTCAGTGTTTATCAAAAAGTGATTATCAAAAGAATGAAGTCGAGATTGAAGTTTGTCCGTCACTCACATATTCTTATAAAATGTGGATTTAAAAAGAAATCAGCAACTGACAGGAACAGGAACAGAAACAGAGAGAGAGAGAGAGAGAGAGAGAGTCAAAGACTTAACTGTTTCTCTCTATAATGTGTTCAGAGAATGGGTTTATTCAGATAATCACAGGGCCTCTTGGTCAAATTGTCCCTTAGGTTCATCCAAGGCCGCCTTTGCACAAAAGAAGTGCTGTAACATTCTGACTCTTCCACTACTGTGCACCCTGCTTTTCCTCCTGTTCGTCTCAAAGAAAAGAGTTAGCTTCTGTGCAATCCTACTTAGACATGATAGCATGCTATTGCCACAGACAATTCTTGAATTCATCAGGAGCCTAGTTGCTGTAGAAGCCTTGGCTAATGCATCATTGCAGAGCATGTCCCAAGGTTCACAGTTTGACTGGATCTTTCCCTGTATTTGGGAGCTAAAATCAACATTAAAGGCGTTGGGCAGAGATTGGCGCCTTTGTGACAGTTTTAAACTCTAATTGCTGAGTTCTGTGTTACAAGCACTGGCTCACAAGAGAAGCTACCTAAGTTTCTTTTCTCATCTCTTGAAGGCATTGAGTCTTGCTAGTGTTGTGTTCCCATTCACCCAAATTCAAACAGAGTAATGGGGATATGAGCTTTCAGAACTCTGGATGGGGGAGGGGATGCTCAGATAATATGTCAGTGCTCGTTGAAGAGAATCAGCTCAGAACACAAGGTAAAGTCTCACAGTGACAAATACCAGGTAACATACCCTAAAATTAGAGGCAGATGGTGCAGGATTGAAGGCTGGAAGTATTCACACAGAAGGTTGTTGAAATCTGTCACATTCTTCCTAAAAGGCAGTTGCTGCTGGTTTAATTTTAATTGATTGATATAGAGGTTGATAGATGTTTATCAAATTATTAAAAGATTTGCAGAAAATGATGGTAAATGGAATTGAGATTAGCAATGATCAATGCATATGGAAGAACAGATCTATGGGTCTCAATTGTCTTCTCCTGCCCATATAGTCCAGTCCCTGACATTGATATTAGGAAATACACTGAAAGGAGAGAGCAATTTGGGGGATGCATGTGATAATATCCCTGGACTAGTAATCCAGAAGCCTAATACAATGGGGGCATGCGTTTGAATCCTACTGTGGCAGATGCTAGCCTAATGGCAACCATATAACCATTAGTTATTTTTATAAAACTCATCTGATTCATGAATGTCCTTTAGGGAAGGAAATCTCCTGTTCTCATCTGGTCTGGCCTACTTGTGACTTCAGAAACACAGCAATGTGATTGGGCAATTGGAGATGGACAATAATGCTGGCCCAGCCAGTGACACCTACATCTCAAGGATGAATTATATATAAAAAAAATCAGGTAGCAACAGATTGAGATAAGATCAGATGTTTTGAAAGCTTTAGTGTGGCAACAGGCCCTTCAGCCCAACAAGTCCACACCAACTCGCTGAAGTGCAACCCACCCATACCCCTACATTTACCCCTTCACCTAACACTATGGGCAATTTAGCATGGCCAATTCACCTGACCTGCACATCTTTGGATTGTGGGAGGAAACCGGAGTACACTCACACAGACATGGGGAGAATGTGCAAACTCCACACAGTCAGTCGCCTGAGGCAGAAAATGAATCCGGGTCTCTGGCGCTGTGAGGCAGCAGTGCTAATCACTGTGCCACCATGCCGCCCAATGGTTTACATTCAATGAAATTAATTAGGTATTTTTCTAAACCACCTGTCTGGAGACATTATGACATGGCTCTGGAACAAGTGGGCTTGAATCCAGACCTCCTGGCTCAGAAGTAAGAACACTATCATTTTGTCACAAACACTCCGTTCAATGACATTAATTAACTCAACTTAGGCAATGGGTTGAAGCTGACACACATCAGTTCTCCATAGTTTATTAAAACACCCAACAACTTAGATATTGGAAAAGCCTATGGTGTTTCCCTTTAAATTTGGTAGAAAGAATGAGGAAGAACTTTTATTCATATAGTACCTTTCACAAGCACAAAATTCCCATAAATTTAGAAAATTACTTTCGAAGCATTGAGGCCTTCAAGAGGAGAGAGAAGCTTGTAGGGTTTCTTTCAAGGTAATACCTATCATATAGAATCCATGATGTGGAGCTGCCGGTGTTGGACTGGGGTGGGTAAAGTCAGAAGTCACATGACACCAGGTATTAGTCCAACAGATTTATTTGAAATCACAAGCTTTCGGAGCATTACTTCTTTGTCAGTCCAATGAAGGAGCAGCACTCCAAAAGGTTGCGATTTCAAATAAACCTGTTGGATTTTAACCTGGCATCCTCTGGCTTCTGACATAGAGAACCTATAATTAGTGACTAAAACTGACAAATGTCAGCAATAAGATAATAACCAGATAATTTATTTGCGTGATTTTTATTCAGGAAGAAAAGCATTGGCTGGGATACGAAGGAGAGCTTCTCTGTTCTTCGTCAAAGGGAGCCTTCTGAATAAACGTTTGCCTGTGTAGCATTCCATCGGTCTATATTTTGTGCTCAATTCTCTGGAATGGGCCATGAATGCACAGCCTTCTGACTCAGTGGTGAGACTGCATATGTTTAGCTTCTTTACTCTTTGGAGTTTGGAGTAGAGAGAATCAAAAGAGTATGACATGAAGTTTCCTATGACATTTATACAGCAGGATGGAGGGGAAGGTGATAAACTCCTGCCTTTCAGCCATGCCATTGTTTGGATAAGATGTTAAGCCAGGCCTCAGCCTGTTTGGGTGAATATAAAGATCTCAAGGCAGGATTGAAACATCCAAAGCTCTCTTGGCTTCCACCAATACTATCAAACCACCCTCTATTCCTCACAAACTACAAGCTCATTGTTATTTGTGGGATATTTGCAGTATGAAATATTACATTTCCTTACCTACAGCTTAAAAGTAAATTATTGTATGAAAGGCTGGTTGAACTTTTGGAAGAAAGTATTAACGATAATGTTTTCACATGTTAACAAATATGTGGCACACTGATGCAGTCAAAGACATTTAAGTTACCATCTCATTTTTAAATGGGCTGTATCCTTGTCAACCCAATCATTTAAGAACTCAAAAGAGATTTGTAAATGCTTATTGTCAACAATGGGATATATTTCCTGTTTGCTGGATCTGATTTTCTGTTAGATTTAAAGTAAATTAACTGAAAATCTTGTAAATGGTTAATAAGACTTGTGTCTTCTCAACTTATCAAAACTCATGGACTCTTACGCTGGGAGCATTCAGGAAAATACAACTAATATAAATAGTTCTTAAAAGAATGAAATCTGAGAAGGACTTGGGTGGTGCTTTATGTCTACAACATTTTGTTTCCCCACTCTTGGCTGAAATCCTCCCAATACAAAGTAAATGGAATATGTCTCAGGCTACATTCACAGCCTAATATCATCTTAACTTGAATGCTCACCCAGCAGATTCTTTAATCAATGCTGAATCTCACCCAGGAGAAATTAAAGAGTTTAAAGGCTGTATTGGTTTATTGAAAATAAAAACAACACAGAAAATGATGGAGAAACTTAGCAAGTCTGGCAACATCTGTGAAAAGAAAAACAAAATTTACATTTCAAGTCAATATGACTCTTCAATATTATTTTACCTACGCTGGGTGAACCAGTATAGAGTGAACATTGTTTAGTATCTAATATGTGCTGTACCTGCCCCAGGGAGCATTTGACGTAAATAGCGTGGAGCATGCTTCCACCTTCAACACCTCCTGATGCTGCCTGGCTTGCTGTGTTCTTCCAGCCTCCTGCCTGTCTACCTTCTTCTGTACTTAGGCTATATTTCTAACCTACTTTTATTTCTTACTTGTTACTTTATAAGAACTGTAATGTTAAACTTCTGACTTATTTCTTTATTTTTCTATTCTTCACCTAAGATTTTATACTTACCTACCTTTGTACCTAAGATGGCGCAATGAATGGTGACATTGTAAACTTTTCATGGTACCTCTGTATCTCTGTACTTGAGTACATAGAACAATAAAACCTAATTGTAATTCTGTCTAAGCATAGTAATTGTCAGTGTATCATGCTTTCAATAGTTTACATACAGTGTGGAAACAGACCCTTCAGGTCTACACTGACCCTCCGAAGAGTAACCCACCCAGACCCATTTCCCTCTGACTAATGCACCTAACACTATGGGCAATTTAACATGGCCAATCACCTGACCTAGACGTCTTTGGACTGTGGGAAGAAACTAGAGCACCCAGAGGAAACCCACGCAGACACAGGGAGAATGTGCAAACTTCAGACAGACAGTCGCCTGAGGCGGGAATCAAACCTGGGTCCTTGGTGCTGTGAGGTAGCTTTGCTAACCACTGAGCCACCGTGCATCCATTTCTAAGATCAAGCATCTTGATAAGTACCAAGGAAAACATGACATCTTTAATTAAGGGGATTGCTTTGCATCCTGGATATTTAAATAAACAACATCAAGAAAAAGGGATTTTGGATCCCCATGAGATTCCCTTCCACACCAGCATTTCTCTGGGTACTAAATGAATTATTGGTTTAATTAAATAGCTTATTGACAAGAGAAGGATCATGTTCCCACTGGAAGCCTTCAATATGGCACAATGAATTTGACAATAAAGGAATGAACAAATTGCAGATTTAAAAAAAAAGCTCTTGATCACATTTTCAAGTTATCCCAGCTGATTAATCACCAGTCTGGATATAGTAATGTGTTATTGAGTAAGCAATCAAGCAAGATGTCAGTTCAGACTCCACCATGGCAATTCATAGCATTGAAAACAACTTGCTCACTTCCAGATAAAAGGCAGATAATTATAGGAAAATTGCTGGATTGCTTTAAAAACAGACAGCTTGATCACAAATGCTCTTCAGCAGAGGTTACAATTTAACACTGTTCCTGGCCTGGACAGCGTGACTGCAACGTTATACCTGGTAATTGAAACCTTAAGTATTTGGGGCAACAATAGCATTGGGGGATGGGGGGGGTGGGGGTTCCTCTTGTGGTGTAGTGGTAGTGTTACCATCTCTGGACAAGGAGGTCCGGGTTCAAGTCAAGTAACGACATCAACAGGTTGATTAGGAAAATGGGTTAAAAAAGAAACAAGGAGCATTGAGATTCTTGCTTCCATCCCAAGAACCAATTAAAAAATAAACTGTTGCTGTACAGGTGGCAGTTTATGTATTTTGAGATACCACAACAGCAAATTGTTTTGTTTTGCATGTGCTGGCTAAATAACGAATGTTGGCTAAGTGAATAAAATGAGTGGAGTAAAACAAAAGCTCAGTTTTTTAAAAAAAATTGCTTTGGACATATGACTTTGACCCGTTCTGTGCACTGATCTGTGCTGGTCTGAAACATTGGGCCTCCTTTGTTTAAAACTAGAGGAGATGATGTCAGAGACAGCCTTAGAAATAACAGCTTGGTGTTCAATGGTGGGGAGGGTCATGATCCAGGGAGAGAATAGAATAGAATAGAAATTTCTTGTCAGGCGTACTTTTACATGAAAAGTACAGTACAGTGAAAAGTTTCATAAGTCGCCCCACCATGGCACCTACATCAATGAGAGAAGTCATAAATAATAATTTTAAAAGTATAATGAAGACAGTGGATCCTGGGATGGGGAAAAGCCAATTAAGGAGTGATGGAATACCCTGAAGACACAGCCAGGGTGAGACAGCCACACTGGGTCGCTGTGTCCTCCTACTCTACTGCCATCTTGAAAAAAAGAGATAGAAGGAATTGTAAGAGAGTTGATGATCTGCATGGCACCAATCCTCCTTTTATTTCCCCTATTTATGAATCAACTACTGAAAGCTAAGCTGTTATTTCCAGGACTGTCACTGACATCAACCCATTTGAAGCTTTTACCTCCACAGCTTCCCACCTCAGTCTCTCAACCCCGCTCTGACTGCTTCTACCTCCTTTCAAAACCCTACAACAGGACTGCCCTGGCAGATCCATTGTTTCAGCCTGTTCCAGGCTTACTGAACTTATTTGTTTCTATATTGCCACTTTACTTCTTCCCCCTCCCTGACCTTGTCTAGTCTCTTCTTGTTTACATTCGTAATTCTTCTGATATTTTAATCAGTTCTACAATTTCCAGCTTTATGACCAAAGCTGCCTCCTTTTCACCCTGAATGTGTGTATCCCAAACTACAGGAGGTGATGTTGGGAGCAGTGGAAGCTGAGGGGTACAGAGGTGAGAACAACCATTGTTTACTTTCTTCCCTGCTTGGGAGGGACCTCTAAAGACTTGACATGAATGTGACTGTTATTCATTGCTAGTGATTGAAGCCATCACTTGGTTTTGGAGTAATGTTCACACCTTATAAACCTTTCCACACCTCATCCAACTCATCGCTGACTCCATAGTGATCAATGTGATTTTTCTGAACTGCTTTCACATACTTGCAAGGTTTGAAGAATTTTTTTTTCAGAATTTATTTTCACTCAGCTTGGTTTAAATATCTCACACTTTTGACAGGAGATTGCATTGCTTTGGGAGGATTTTAGGAATGATACTCCAAACATCATGAAAGTAAGGCAAGCTTTTTGTACTCACTGGACTATTTGTGCCTGTCGCACTCGTTTATTTTAACAATCCATTACTCAGCCTGCATACTGAAATACGACAGAGAGAGTGTAACTATAGTGTTTGCAATGTTTAGAAGAGGGAGTGGAGGTCTCCAGAGCTTCAGAATGAGGAACTGGAGGAGATGAAGGCTAGAACCAGTGATGCTACCTTTCCTACACACAAGCTTTTTCTGACAGAAAGAAGCATCTCCTCAAACTCTCTCTACATGTCTCTCTTGAACCATGTCCATTACACCAGCTTTTTAAAGGAGCTTATCTCTGTTGACTGGCAACTGTTGCCTACGTTCAGAGAAAGGAGCCAACATCTTCCTCAACAGACTGCTGATGTTAAATAAAAATCTGCAGCCGTCTGTGAGAGACTCAGAAGGGGGGAAATTCTCTTCAGGCCTAGGATAGGATTGATGGATGTAGAAAATTATATCAGGTCAGGCAGCATCTGAGGAGCAGGAAAATGGACATTTCGGGCAAAGGCCCTTCATCAGGAATGATGAAGGGCTTTCATTGCTGAAGGGCTTTTGCCTGAAACATCGACTTTCCTGCTCCTCGGATGCTGCCTGACCTATGACCTATGTGCTTTTCCAGCACCACTCCAATCTTCACTCTGATCTCCAGCATCTGCAGTACTCACTTTCACCATAGTAAATTATATTCCTCCTCTTCCAGTTGTTATTGCTGCTTCTTGGTTACTTTTCTGAAGATGTTGACCTCTGCTGGGACATGGGTCTCAGACATGCTCTGAGACACTAACATCAGAAGGCACCTTAACTTATAGAGGATGTCACAAATGAACAAGCGTACAAAAAAACCAGAGAAGACCAGCTGTCTAAGTCAAGGTTTTGCATCTAAACAAATAATAGTTCATTGCTCCTGACTAACCAGCATTTATATTATTTAGCTGAGGCAAAATGAAGAGGTTAACAATATTCTAGGCTGAAGCCTTGTCTGGAGCATGCCTGATGGAGCCTACAATCAGTGATCAATGATGGGTACATTGGCGAAATTAATTGTTCCATAATCCAGGCACACAAAGTCTCTTGAAACGTCATCAATGGCAGAAATTATCTAATTTAGCTCTGAGACACTGGGGCTTCAAGGGAATTTTAAAAATACTTCGGGAATTAGGCATCACGGATCAGGCTGACATTTCATCCTCACCCATAACAGCCTTGGAAAGGTGTGAGCCTTCTCCTCAAACTGTTCCTTGCTTGTGGAGCGAGTGTGTCAATAGTTACATTAGGTAGTGAATCACAGCCAAGTAGTCCATCCCATTTTGCTTTTGTTATTCTTCATAATGATTCCATGCACTGAGTGACTTGCCTAGATTTGTCAATGGGTAAATAAGAGTCTACCACTTAGATAAGGGTTTGGAGCTACATATATGCTGGATTGGGTGAGATTTACATAGAAATTAACAGGAGTACACAATTTGAACCTTTGAATCTGCTCCACCATTGAGTCATAGAGTCAGAGATGTACAGCATGGAAACAGACCCTTCGGTCCAACTTGTCTATGCTGACCAGATATTCCAACCCAATCTAGTCCCAGCTGCCAGTACTTTGCCCATATCCCTCCAAACCTTTCCTATTCATATACCCACCCAGATGCTTTCTAAACGTTGCAATTTGTACAAGCCTCCACCACTTCCTCTGGCAGCTCATTCCATATACGCACTACCCTCTGTGTGAAAATGTTGCCCCTTAGGTCTCTCTTATATATTCCCCAGTCACTCTAAACCTATGCCCTTTAGTTCTGGACTCCTTCACCCCAGGGAAAAGACCTTGTCTATTTATCCTATCCATGCCTCTCATGATTTTAAAAACCTCTATATGGTCACACCTAAGCTCTGACGCTCCAGGGAAAACAGCCCCAGTCTGTTCAACCTCTCCCTATAACTCAAATCCTCCAACCTTGGCAACATCCTTGCAATTTTTTTCTGAATCCTTTCAAGTTTCATAACATCCTTCTGATAGGAAAGAGACCTAAATTGCACACAATATTCTAAACGTGGACTAACCAATGTTCCGTACAGCAGCAACATGACTTCCCAACTCCTGTACTCAAAACTCTGTTCAATAAAGAAAAGCATACCAAACACCTACTTCATTATCCTTAACTACAGAGGGTGTCACAAATGAACATGCGTACAAAAGAAGAGAAGACCAGCTGTTTAAGTCAAGGTTTTGATAGGAAATGTCTATTTTTGTTGCAGTTTCTAGGTCTCCTGAATCAGATATGAATTGTCATGTCAGACTTGCTAGGCAGATATCAAATGTATGAGACAACATTCCAGACAAGCCTAAAGGTAGAAGCTTACTGTAACAATCAGAAATAAAATCAGAATGAAAGCTTTGCTCCCTCAAAGGGTGTGAGCAGAAATAACTGCAGCAAAGTTCTCAATCTCATTGCTAGGACAAAGAGGGAGGGAACTTGAAATAATTTTTCCCAAAAAGAGAAAGAAGACAGGTTTCTCTCAGAATACAGGAAGACCAGTGTAACTAAAATAATGTTGCAATATTGCTTGAAGGACATTTTGGAGCATTACATGAAAAGATTTACCTTTGCAATTACGGTGATAATTGCTGGAGGGGACTATATGGTAGTCATTTTGTGCCAATGTGACTCCACAGGTAGATGCACGAGGGCAGGAAGTTTACCCCGATTTGGAAGCAGGAACAGCGACAAGCTGATGCATAATAAGATGCTGCAAGTGTGTGTGTGAGAGAGAGAGAGAGCTTGTTGGCTTATCATGCACTGTACCTTCCTTACCCACTAATGCACTCTCCACCATTTCCTCCCCCACCCCAAACAAAGCTATTTTCCCAGATCAGGGGTTCAATGGCTTCCTGCCTCCAAGTGTCAGTAACTCCTCTTGTCCAGACAATTTTTAAGAATAATTATGGCCAATTGCAAGAGACTAGATGAGTGGGGAGGAGGGAGTGGGATGGGGGATGTGGTCGCAGGGGAGAGGGATGGGAGCAAAGTTGTGAATGTCTGTAAGAGAAAAGGAAGCACCCCAATATCTCTCCATAATAATTGCCTGGCAATTGTGACCATTTTCATAAGTTCAAAATTTCTACAGTTGCTAAGAGGGCATGTGAGGATGGAGAATCCTCTCTCTTTTATCTCAGTGGTAGGCTACATGTCTGTCTTGCTGGAGGGTCTGCTCTTGACTCTTTGGCTCCTGTCCATTCTGCTTGATTGAATGGTTAACACAGCTCTGGTCTATCATTGGCTTATCCAGCCAAAACCCATAACTGGTGACTGCTCCTGACAGTCCTGGGTCAGCACCCCTAAATAACCCTGAAAAGTCACTTTATTAAAATGCAGATGCACTATATATATAGCTTAGCACATGACTTACCTGAGATTTCACAAGATGGGTTCAATACTCAATATTTTAAAAATGAATCAATTTATACAAGAAACTGGAAATATGAAATAGATAAAGCAGAAATAACCACGAAACTATTTGTGTAAACTAATCTTATATAAGGAAGAACCAGGGTTAGACAAGCCAGAATGAATGGCATGTCATGCTTAACAATAGATTAGATTAGATTACTTACAGTGTGGAAACAGACCCGCAACCCACCCATACCCTACATTTACCCCTTACCTAACACTATGGGCAATTTAGCATGGCCAATTCACCTGACCTGCACATCCTTCCTGCGGGAGGAAACCGGAGCACCCGGAGGAAACCCACGCAGACACGGGGGGAACGTGCAAACTCCACACAGTCAGTCGCCTGAGTCGGGAATTGAATCCTGGTCTCAGGTGCTGTGAGACAGCAGTGCTAACTACTGTGCCACCGTGCCGCCCACCACTACTGGAGATATTTAAGTATACTGTATTTGAATATTCAGAGGGGTTTTGATAAGGTTTTTCATAAGAGGTTAGTAGGAAAATTAAAACTACATTGGATAAGCAGTAATATATGAATATAGGTTGAAAATTGGTTGACAGACAGGAAACACAGAATGGGAATAAATGGGTCACTTTCTGAGTGACAGGCAGTGACTAGTGGGGTTCCACAAAGTTCAAAGCCTGAGCCCAGCAATTCACGATATATGTAAATGGTCGAGATGAGAGAACTAAATGCAATATTTCTAAGTTTGCTGACAACACAAAACTAGTTAGGATAGAGTTGTGAGAAGAGGTTGCTGTAGCAAGGAGAGGGTTCAGAAAAAATATTACCGGGATGTTGCCAGGAATGAAGGGTTTGAGTTATAAAGCTAGGCTGAATTTTTCACTGGACCATAGGAGTTTGAGGGGTGACCATATAGGGGTTTATAAAATCGTGAGGGGCATAGATAAGGGAATAGCAAGGGTCTTTTCCCTCAGGTGGAGGAGTTCAAAACAAGGGGGTATGATTTTAAGGTGAGAGGAGAAAGTTCTAAAAAAGGACAACATTTTTACACAGAGTGGTTTGTGTGTGGAATGAACTGCCAAAGGAAGTGATGGATGCAGGTACAGTTACAACATTTAAAAGACATTTGGATAAGTACATGGATAGGAAAGGTTTGGAGGGATATGAGCAAAATGCAGGCAAGTGGAACGAATTTAGCTTGGGAACATAGTCACGTGGATTAGTTGGATGAAAGGGTCTGTTTTCATGTTGTATGACAAGTTGAATGAGTGCATAAACAAATGGTAGACGCAGTATACTATTCAAAATGTGAAGTTATACACTTTGAAATGAAAATCAGACAGGAATAGTATTATTTAAATGGTCACATATTGATAAGTATGGATGAGAAGGGAATCTGCTATCCTTACACACCAGTCAAAGAAAATAGACAGGTATGTGCAATAGGCAAGTCGGAAAGTAAATGATAATTTGGCCTTCATTAGGAGACAATTTAGGTTCAGAAATAGATGATTTACTGCAGTGATACATGACCTTGATGAGATGACACCTGAAGTAACGTGGGCAGTTTCCGTCTCCTTCCACAAGAAAGGATATAGTTGCCACAGAGAGTGTGTGGCAGAAGTTCACTAGGCTGATACCGGAGATAGCAGGACTGCCCTATGAAGAGAAATTTGTTTGACCTGGCTTCCATGTACTTATTTTTGAAGGTTGACGGTGGATCTGATTGAAACATAAAAAATTGCAACAGGGCTGGACAGACTCAGTGCTGGGAGGATGATTTCCCTGGTGGGGAATCTAGAGCCAGGGCAGACAGTGTTAAGATACACGATAGAGATGAGGAAATACTTCTTCACTGAAAGAGTAGTGAACCACAGAAAGCTGGGGAGGCCAAGTCACTCAATAAGATCATGGATAATCATCTATTTCCCTGACATTTTTCTATTTTCTCCCCATACCCCTTTGAAAACTGAAAGAAATCACTTTTTTTAAATATTAAAAAAGTAACTTTTTTGGTTTTCAAGGGGTAAGGGGAGAAAGTAGGGATATCTCATTGAAATAGAGGATTATCCATGATCTTATATTTCATCATTTATATAAATGATTTGAATGTGAGCTGAAGAGGTATAGTTAATAAGTTTGCAGATGACACCAAAATTGGAGGTGTGGTGGACAGCGAAGAAGGTTACCTCAGATTACAACGGAATTTTGATCAGATGAGCCAATGGGCCAAGAAGTGGCAGATGGAGTTTAATTCTGATAAATGCAAGGTGCCGCATTTTGGGAAAGCAAACCTTAGCAGGACTTATACACTTAATGGTAAGGTCCTAGGGAGTGTTGCTGAACAAACAGGCCTTGGAGTGCAGGTTCATAGCTCCTTGAAAGTAGAGTCACAGGTATTCTGAGAGAAACCTGTCCACTTTTTCTTTTTGGGAAAAATTATTTCCTCCTTCCTTGTCCTAACAATGAGATTGAGAACTTTGCTGCAGTTATTTCTGCTCACACCCTTTGAGGGAGCAAAGCTTTCATTCTGATTTTATTTCTGATTGTTACAGTAAGCTTCTACCTTTAGGCTTGTCTAGAATGTTGTCTCACACATTTGATATCTGCCTAGCAAGTCTGACATGACAATTTATATCTGATTCAGGAGACCTAGAAACTGCAACAAAAATAGACATTTCCTATCAACAGGCTCAGTTAACCCTTGTGATTCAGAGTCTTACAGTCCAGATGCTAAATTACAAAGAATCCGTCATAATGATTGCTCCAGACAGAGGTTCTCTGTTCAAATTTTACCAAAACAAGTTGGGAAATGACAATCATCAAATCTGCTGAATTGATGAAATCAAACAGATAAAATGATTGTGGGATCAATAGTAACAGCTCAGGGAAATTTTACAGCCTTCAGAGTTGAGTTTGGAGACAGGGGAATGAACGTTGTCAAATAAAAATGTGTTCTGTTCATTTGAAGGCACGCTTTCATCTCTTCCTGCTTTCGCTGGGGTCATTTCCTGTGCAGCCCTGTCGGACAGCAGCACGAATCTAAATACAATCAGTAAATGGGCAATTGATACCAATTCTTAAGGGACAGTGCATTTTTGACAGTGTTACATTGTCCCTGTACTGTGTCAGATCTTTAACTCTTCAGAGAGATGGCTACACAATGAGAGATTGGAGTTTAATGAAAATAATTTGCAACCTGAGTGTTTGATGGTACAAAAAGCAAACCTCATAGCATTCTGCAGCCAAGGCTCTTCATTCCAAGAACTGCTCCTGAAGAATGTTCCCATAGTTTGCAGAGATTGCTGCAGATTTCCTCAGCCTTCACTTGTAGCCATTTTGATCCAAGCTCCTTTGAGACTTTTTAATCACAGCAAGGCCCTGAAACTTGAGCTGTTGTAAATGCATCCAAATCACTGACCATTCCCTCACACCAGCCCAGACCACCCCTTCCCTACACCAGCACTGACCACTCCCTCACACCAGCACAAACCACTCCCTACATCAGCACTGACCACTCCCTCACACCAGTACAGACCATCCCTTCCCGACACCTGCACAGACCACTCCCTCACACCAGCCCTGACCACTACCTCCCACCAGCCCTCACCACTCCCTCATACCAAGCCTGACCACCCCCTCCACCAGCACAGACCACTCCCTCCCTACACCAGCACAGACCACTCTCTCACACCAGCACAGGCTACTCTCTACACTAGCACTGACCACTCCCTCACACCAGTACAGACCACCCCCTTCCTACACCTGCACAGATCACTCCCTCACACTAGCCCTGACCACTCCCTCCCACTAGCCCTCACCACTCCCTCACACCAAGCCTGACCACCCCTTCCACCAGCACAGACCACCCTCTCCCTACACCAGCACAGACCACCCTCTTCCTACACCAGCACAGACCACCCCCACACCACCACCTCCTAGTGAACTAGGAGAAAGCAAGTGAATTGGTCAGCCCCTAGCAGATTGGCTCGGAAGGTTGCTCTAACACCTGGGTGTGCAAATCTAGAAGTGACCCCAGCCATGGCAGAAAGATTCAATGTCCCAAATAGTCCACCCTGTCTCCCCCCTTCCAGAGAGGTGAGATACTACATTGTAGTTGTGAAATTAACTCTCTCAGTGTAGCTTCCACAATGAAGGACAGGAAAAATTTCTAGCTGTAACAGGCTGCTCTTTTATTTTAAGTATTTTCGATGTTGGAGGTGATTTCCTAGAATTCCAGCAATTACTGTTTTATATGCTGTTACAATTGTTTTGAAATTGCTTTGAGAAAATAAAGTCAAAACAACAGCAATTTTAAAAAGGAGAAAGACAGACAAAGGCAGCACCTGGTCTGTACGGGAAAGAGAGAAAGAAACCCACACTGCTAACTGACCCAGCAATGAATCTGAGCAGTTACTGACTTTGCTGTTTGAATGCATGTATCACTGGACATTGAAGTGTGTCTCGGAAAATTTAACAAAGAGCAAAATTCACAACTGATCTTGGAAGAACCTGTTTGGGAGACATCACAGCTCAGAGACAGATAAGTAAATAGTTTTAAGTATAGTCTTGCTGTAAATCTACAGTAGTGAGTACAATGGGTTCTTTCTTGTTTATATGTTTTAATTGGGATCTGTCTCTTGATAAAATTTTTAAAATGTCAGACATAAGTATTAAGTTAGCCTGGAGCACTGTATTGTAGAGGAATAAGATGCTTCTTTTTTCTGGGTCTGTAGATTGGAAGGAGCAAAGTGACCATTAGTAGAGTGATATGCTCTTCCTGTCAGATGTGGGCGTTTTGGGACAGTTTAAGGGTTACTCAGGATTATATCTGAAATAAATGCCTTTGGGTACGAATCCTGTCAGATCGAATGGAGCGGTTGGAGCAACAGTTAAAGACAATAAGGAATTTACAAGAGGTATGGGGTGTGATGGATAGCAGCTATAGGAAGGGAGAAAAGTCGCAGAAACAGTCAGGTAGATGGGTTAACTCCATGAAAGGTAGGAGAGATTGGTGGGTAGTACCAGAATCTTCTGTAGCTATCCCCATTTCAAACAAGTATGCTGTTTGGAAAATGTAGGGAGTGATGGACTCTCAGGGGAATGTAGCACAAACAGGCAAGTTTCTGGTATTGAGACTGGCTCTAATGTAATAATGAGTATGATGGGTTCCAGGCGATCAAATGTGTTAGGGGACTCTCCAGTCCGAGACACAGACAGATGTTTCTGCAGCCGGCAACAAAAAATCAGAATGGCGTGTTGCTTCCCTGGTGCCAGGATCAAGGGTGTCTCACAGAGGGTGCAAAATGTTCTCGAAGGGGAGAGGGATTAGCAGGAGGTCATTGTACACATTGGTACCAACAACATAGGAAGGGAAAAGGATGAGATTCTGAAGGGAGAATATAGAAAGTTAGGCAGGAATTTTAAAAGGAGGTCCTCAAGGGGAGTAATATCTGGATGACTCCCAGTGCCAAGAGCTAGTGAGGGTAGGAATAGGAGGATAGAGCAGCTGAATGCATGGCTGAGGAGCTGGAGTATGGGAAAAGGTTTCACATTTTTGGATCATTGGAATCTAATTTTGGGGTAGAAGTGACCTGCACAAGAAGGATGAATTGCACGTGAATTGGAAGGGGACTAATATACTGGCAGAGAGATTTGCTAGAGCTGCTCAGGGGGATTTAAACTAGTCAGGTGGGGCGGGACCCAGGGAGATAGTGAGGAAAGATCAATCTGAGACTGGTACAGCTGAGAACAGAAGCGAATCAAACAGCCAGGGTAGGCAGGGATAAAGCTGAGAACAAGGTAGGACAGATAAATTAAACCAAATTTATTTCAATGCAAGAAGCCTAACAGGGAAGGCAGACCATCGGAGGCTGGTTGGCAAGGTTAGATCTCATGGAATACAGGGAGAACTAGCCATTTGGATACAGAATTGGCTCAAAGGTAGAAGACAGAGGGTGGCGGTGGAGGGTTGTTTTGCAGACTGGAGGCCTGTGACCAGTGGAGTGCCACAAGGATCGGTGCTGGACCCTCTACTTTTCATCACTTATATAAATGATTTGAATGTGAGCATAAGAGGTACAGTTAGTGAGTTTTCCGATGACACCAAAATTGGAGGTGTAGTGGACAGTGAACAGGATTACCTCAGATTACAACAGGATCTTGAGCAGATGGGCCAATGGGCAGAGAAGTGGCAGATGGAGTTTAATTCAGATAAATGCAAGGTGCTGCATTTTGGGAAAGCAAATCTTAGCAGGACTTACACACTGAATGGTAAGGTCCTAGGGAGTGTTGCTGAACAAAGAGACCTTGGAGTGCAGGTTCATAGCTCCATAAAAGTGAGTCGCAGGTAGATAGGATAGTGAAGAAGGCATTTGGTATGCTTTCCTTTATTGGTCAGAGTATTGAGTACAGGAGTTGGGAGGTCATGTTGCGGCTGTACAGGACATTGGTTAGGCCGCTGTTGGAATATTGTATGCAATTCTGGTCTCCTTCCTATTGGAAGGACGTTGTGAAATGTTAAAGGGTTCAGAAAAGATTTACAAAGATATTGCCAGTGTTGGAGAATTTGAGTTATAGGGAGAGGTTGAATAGGCTAGGGCTGTTTTCCTTGGAGCGTCAGAGGCTGAGGGGTGACCTTATACAGATTTACAAAATCATGAAGGGCATGGATAGGATAAATAAACAAAGTCTTTTCCCTGGGGTTGGGGAGTCCACAATTAGAGGGCATAGGTTTATGGTGAGAGGGGAAAGATATAAGAGAGACCTAAGGGGCAACTTGTTCACGCAGATGGTGGTATGTGTATGGAATGAGCTGCCAGAGGAAGTGGTGGAGGCTGGTACAATTGCAACATTTAAAAGGCATTTGGATGGGTATATGAAGAGCAAGGGTTTGGAGGGATATGAGTCAAGCGCTGGCAGGTGGGACTAGATTGGGTTGGGATATCGGATTGGCATGGACAAGTTGGACCGAAGGGTTTGTTTCTATGACATTTCTATGACTCTATGAATCCGGGCATGGTTAAGAACATGGTACTGGGATATCATAGCAATTACATAAACATGGCTCTGGGGTGGACAGGACTGGCAGCTTAATGTTCTGAGTCAGTATGTGGATATACCTACTAGAGAAGGTGCAAACTTGACCTACTGTTGGGGAAATAAGGCAGGGCAGGTGACTGAGGTGTCAGTGGGGGAGCACTTCGGGGCCAGCGACCATAATTCTATTACTTTTAAAATGGTAATGAAAAATGATAGACCAGATCGAACAGTTGAAGTTCTAAATTAGAGGACGGCTAATTTTGACGGTATTAGGCAAGAACTTTCGAAAGCTGAATGGGTGCAGATGTTCACAAGTGTAGAGAAGGTTGAAAAATGGGAAGCCTTCAGAAATGAGATAACGAGAATTCAGAGACAGTATATTCCTGTCAGGGTGAAAGGAAAGGCTGGTAGGTATAGGGAATGCTGGATGATGAGAGAAATTGAAGGTTTGGTTAAAAAAGGAAGCATATGTCAGGTATAGACAGGATAGATCGAATGAAGGGCAGTAGGAGTATACTTAAGAGGGAAATCAGGAGGGCAAAAAGGGGACATGAGATAGCTTTGGCAAATAGGGTTAAGGAGAATCCAAAGGGTTTTTACAAATACATTAAGGGTAGCTATGGAGAGAATAGGGCCCCTCAAAGATCAGAAAAGCAGCCTTTGTGTGGAGCCACAGGAGATGGGGGAGATACTAAACAAGTATTTTGCATCAGTGTTTACTGTGAAGAAGGACACAGAAGATATAGAATGTGGGGAAATGGATGGGGACATCTTGAAAAATGTCCGTATTACAGAGGAGGAAGTGCTAGATATCTTGAAATGCATAAAGGTGGATCAATCCCCAGGACTTGATCAGGTGTACTCTAGTACTCTAGGTGTAAGCTAGAGAAGGGGCCCTTGCTAAGATATGTGTATCATCGATAGTCACAGGTGAGGTGCTAGAAGACTGGAGATTGGCTAACATGGTGCCACTATTTAAGAAAGGTGGGAAGGACAAGCCAGGGAACTATAGACGGGCGAGACTCACATCAGTGGTGGGCAAGTTGTTGGAGGACAGGATTTACACATATTTGGAAAGGCAAGGACTGATTAGGGATAGTCAATAGGGCGTTGTGCATGGGAAATTATTTCTTATGAACTTGATTGAGTTTTTTGAAGAAGTAACAAACAGGATTGATAAGGCAGAGTGGTGAACGTGATCCATTTGGACTTCAGTAAGGCGTTCGACAAGGTTCCCCATGGGAGGCTGGTTAGCAACGTTAGATCTTATGGAATACAGGGAGAACTGCCTTGAAGGTAGAAGACAGAGGGTGGTGGTGGGAGGTTGATTTTCAGTCTGGAGGCCTGTGACCAGTGGAGTGCCACAAGGATCAGTGCTGGGTCCTCTACATTTCATCATTTATATAAATGATTTGGATGTGAGCATAGGAGGTATAATTAGTAAGTTTGCATTTGACACCCAAATTGGAGGTGTAGTGGACAGCAAAGAAGGTTACCTCAGATTACAATGGGATTACAATGGGCCTATGGAGAAGTGGCAGATGGAGTTTAATTTAGATAAATGTGAGTTGCTGCATTTTGGGAAAGCAAATCTTAGCAGGACTTATACTTTTTCTGGTAAGATCTGAGGGAGTGTTGCTGAACAAAGAGACCTTGGAGTGCAGGTTCATAGCTCCTTAAAAGTGGAGTTGCAGGGAGATAAGATAGTGAAGTATGCTTTCCTTTATTAATCAGAGTATTGAATATATGAGTTGGGAGATCATGTTGCAGCTGAATGGGACATAGATTAGGTCACTTGTGGAATATTGCCTGTAATTCCAGTCTCCTTCCTATCGGAAAGATGTTAACTTGAAAGGGTTCAGAAAAGATTTACAAGGATGTTGCCAAGATTGGAGGATTTGACCTACAGGGAGAGGCTGAATAGGCTGGGGCTGTTTTCCCTGGAGCGTCGGAGGCTGAGGGGTGACCTCATAGAGGTTTATAAAATCATGAGAGGCATGGATAGGATAAATAGACAAAGTCTTTTCCCTGGCGTGGGGGTGTCCTGAACTAAGTTTAGGGTGAGAGGTGAAAGATATAAACAGGACCTACGGGGCAACATTTTCACTCACAGAGGATAGTGCATGTATGGAATGAGCTGCCAGAGGAAGTGGTGGAAGCTGGTACAATTGCATCATTTAAAAGGTATTTGGATGGGTATATGAATAGGAAAGGTTTGGAGGGATATGGGACGGGTGCTGGCAGATGGGACTAGATTGGGTTGGGATAACTGGTAAGCATGGATGAGTTGGACTAAAGGGTTTGTTTCTGTGCTGTACATCTCTATGACTCTCTGGCTGTATTTCACTTGAGTTGACACCATGTTTGAAGTGATCATGAGGGGTCATTGCAGCCTTGGGTCCTGGAATGGATTTGGATAATTTTACTCCCTGTCTCCTAAGCTGTCCTCAGATTAGGAAGATGTTGGTGAAATCAAACTTTCTCTCTAGATTGGGTTGGGATATCTGGTCGGCATAGACGGGTTGGATTGAAGGGTCTGTTTCCATGCTGTACATCTCTATGACTCTATGACTCTTCAGGACTAGCAGAATACGTGATAGGTAAAGTTCTGGAATCGGGTGTGGGTGGGTAATTTAATTTCATCTGAGCTTGACCATGAGTAACAGAACATCTTCCTCTGTTATTCCATGTGGAGACCTGTCACGCATGTGCACTGCTCAGACAGTCTGAATGCAGCACACCACAAGTACACTGGCCCAGTCTTCATTTATCAGAAGTTTTGTCCAGTTGAGCCCTATGTCCTGAAGTGAATGTAGTTCTCTGTGAATGCACCATTTGCCTCTCAGCTTCTCCCTGTCCGTCCCATGGTCTGGCCCTCCCCTCACTCAAATTCTTCTGGGTGAGACGTGATTTGGCTGCAGGATTTTTTTTTATATAACTGGAAGTAGTTCATCATCAAAATCAAATATCAAGGGAAATGAGTCATTGACACATTGAAACATTCCAGCTTCCTGTTCACTAACCACTATATGAGTCTCCATCCGTAGTTTTGGCAGCCATTATATTAATTGTAATGGGTTTGTGCATTTAGAGCAACTGTGAAATGTACAAAGAGCTAGTGATTTGGTTTAGCTTTGATTTTATGCTAGCTTTCTCACCTCAGTCAAAATATCATACGTTTGAATCTCACTCAGTCTCAATCTCAAAAGCATGTTCCAGATTGAGACATTCTTGTTGTACCATAGGAAGTTCTGCCTTCTGGATAAGATTTAAGTGAAGTGGGTGGATAGAAAGGATATAAGGGGAGGGAGTAGGGGTTAAATTAATCTCACCATGTACTGTTTGTAAGACCTTGTATACAAATTGGATGTAAAATCCCCCTATACTCAGAAGAGTTTAATTGCTTTGGATTTGATTTTTTATTGTCATATGTATCAAGATACATGGAAACATATTGATTTGTGTGCCAACCAGACAAATTATACCTTACGTAATTACATCAGGTTAGTAGAACAGAATGCAGAACACAGTGTTACAGGTGCAGAGAAGATGCAGGGAAAGATCAACTCTAATATTGAGAGATCCTTTCATTAGTCTGGCGATAGCAGGGAAGACACTGTTCTTGAATCTGTTGATATGTGTTTTCAAATGTTTGTATCTTCTGCCCATTAGATCAGAGTATAACCCACGTGGGAGGGGTCTTTGAATATGTTGGCTGCTTTCCTGAGGTAGTGGGAAGTTCTTGGGAAGTGCTTGAGAACAGGTCACAAACGATGGGTTTTAAATCAAAATTCTTTAAATAGTCAATACATTTGCTTGCAGAATGACAGAATCTTGTCTTTTTTCACCCAGTAAAGAAGGAGGTGATATGTGGCACTTAAATATTAAGTCATACAACCAAAAAAGGTTGCGAATGAAGAAGGATCACTGAACTGGAAACATTAACTCTGCTTTCTCTCCGCAGATGCTGCCAGACCTGCTGAGTTTCTCCAGTACTTTGTTTTTGTGTTTTAGATTTCAAGCATCCACAGTTCTTTGCTTCACATTAAGGTCGAGTCTAATCCTGTCCTCTATCGACATCTACAGAGACACATACATTCCTCCGGTCTCCACTAATTATCAGAAGTGGAAATTGTAATTGAATGTTTTCTCTGGAGACTAATTTTACTGTCTCAAACCTGCAGGCTTACTGTGATCAAACTCTCTACTGCTGAGTTATTTTAAAATAGGTTTTCCAATGACTCTGGCTGGTTTAAGCAATTTCACTGTGCATCAGAATGAAAATGTGACCACACATGAATTGTTGCTCCGTTGTTGTGGAAGCTAAACCCTGTTCGTTCTTTCCTAATTCCATTCTGGGCTTCCTCCCCCACACCACAGTCAGCCTGAGGTAGATCCCCGGCCACAGTGTGTCAAAGTGCAGAGGTTGCTCTGTTGCAACAATGCTACCAGCAGGTGGCAGTCCCTCTCCAGCCCCTCCCCGGCCTCTCAGAAGCCAGTCAGACGCGTGCTGACAGCTGCCTACAACAGATGGTGCCGGTCAAGTCTTTTGTGCCTGGAGCTGTGGGGGACAGAGGGAGGGAGGGAGAGCTATATGGTTAGGCCTCAAATCAAGCCATCTGTCACCTGTCAGAGTTCGATTCCGAGGCAGAGAAGCCATTTACACTGCACATCCCCCAGCTGTTCAATAATGGGATTACACAGGGTCGATGATCAGATCAATTCAATGTTCCTAATTGAGTCAGAATATTCTGATCCAGGTTTGTGGCTGTCAAATGTGGAAGAATCAAATAGTGAGAGACTCTACACTATTAGCTTTGAAGTCAAAATAATGACTGAAATCATTGAATAAAACTAACAAACCATAATCAGGCACAGAAAACAACCAAACAGTGTCAAAGTCTTCAGAATTTTTCATTTACATTTACCTCTCTGTAGCCAGTGTTCTTTCTTTCTCTTTCACCACTACTACTGTAGGATTCCTGTAGATATTTCAAAGAAAGTGAGATCCCTGATGGGGGATCCTGTTGTAAGAAGGTAGGAAATAGGGTTGACAACTTTCCCAACTGTCCTGAAGTTTCCATGTATTGAAGATTAATTATGCGATACCCCTGAGGGAAACCAGTAACAAAAAACTGATCTGAGCACGTTTTCAGTCTTAACAGCAAGCAAAAGATTTGCAGGCATTGAGACTGAAATGAAATATTTTCACTCCACCATAAAACCAAGCAATGTAAATCTTGAACTCTATAATGCAGAGAATTGTGAATACCTCATTAGCCATTATTGACTGATTATCATAACAAATGAGGTGTCAGAGCTGGGGAAGGATGGATGGAAGCTTCTGGAATTCGGCTCAAACACAACTATTTGGTACATCAGAGTTCATGCCTCAGTCTTTAACATAAAGTGAATGAAGGACAGACTGAAGAAAACAAGAGCTGCTTCAGTCTTAAAGCCTCTTCAAACTTATCCCAGATCACTCGGAACTCTTAGTACTCCACAATATTAGCTTTAGAACTAAATTGATTTAAATAATGAGTGTGCACATGCTGGAGGTGATAAACAATCTGACACAGTGCTCTAGAACATCTAGGCAGCATCTCAGGAATAGAGAATTCGACGTTTCGAGCATAAGCCCTTCATCAGGAATACCTGATGAAGGGCTTATGCTCGAAACGTCGAATTCTCTATTCCTGAGATGCTGCCTAACCTGCTGTGCTTTGACCAGCAACACATTTGCAGCTGTGATCTCCAGCATCTGCAGACCTCATTTTTTACTCTAGAACATCTACACAGGAAGGATTGACTGAACTGTCTTAATATTGCCCTATTTATCATTCCATTTGCCTTCCCTTTTACCTGCTGACTTAGCAATTAAATCGATTGTCAAGTGAGAGTTTAATTTGGAGTGTGGATGCTTTTTGATTTCACTGAGCATGAAGTTTTAACTTTTGAAGCTGTGTCTACTGCTCACAATGTGATGTCCTCTGCTGAAGGGAGGGCAACACAGATTGTCTTGTGGCCTTCTTTTACATGGACAATATAAACCAATGCAAGTCCTGTTGGCCCCTCTCTCCTTATTGACCATGACATCACAAGATTTAGAAGCAGATATAGGGCATTTGGCCGATCAAGCCTGCTCCGCCATTCAATGAGATCATGGATGATCTGATCATTCTGAACTCCACTCTCCTGCTTCCTGCCCCACCCCAATATCCTTTGATTCCCTTAACAAATAAAAAAATCTGTCAATTTCAGCCTTGTGTATACTTAAAGCCCCAACTCTGGTAAAGAATTCCACAGACACAGTGCTCAAAGAAAAATATCTTCCTCCTCTCCATCTTAATTGGGCAACTCTTCACTCTGAGACTCTGGCCTCCTGTCCTGATGTCTTCCATAAGGAGAAACAAGATCTCATCATCTATCCTGTCAAGCTGCCTAAGACTCTTATTTGTTTCAATAAAATTACTTCTCATTCCTTTAAATGCAGACGAGTGCAGGCCCAATTTACTCAATCTCTCCTTATAAGAAAATCCCTCTGTGCCTCAGATCGGGCTAGTTCTCTAGACTACCTCCAATACCAGTATATCCTCTCCAATAAAGGGTCCTAAATTGTTCACAGTATTCCAGCTGTGGTCTAGTAAAACTTCTCTATCGTTATACTCCATTCCCTTTGAAATAAAAGTCAATATTTCATTTGCTTTCCCTCCTACCTGCTGAACCTGTATCCTAGCTTTTTAATGATTTATGGACAAGGACCCCCAATCCCATCTCCAGATCTTTCCCCTGTATTTATTCTAAATTTCTCTCTTCACCAGATTTTGGACTCGGCAGGATTTAGGTAAAGCCTGCCTGACTAGACCAATTCTATTCTCCTCCTTTCAGTACTGGTGCCAGTGTCCCATAAACTGAAGCCCATTCTTCCCACACCAATCTTTGAACCACACCTTCAACTCCTTGATTTTCTTTATGTCAGTTTGTTCATGGCTTAGATCGTTAACTGACTTGATGCATTTGCTTTCTAATTTAGCTCCTACCTGTTCAGATACCTTCAACAGAACCTCCTTTCTTTTCCTATCGCATCAGGGAGCTAATGCAACCTCTGAGATGCTAGCTTTGGCTGATAGAGAATAGAATGTATTCTTCTAATTACACTGTCTCCGAACACTACAGTGCTCCTATCCCACCCCCATCACTTTAATATCTCTGTGCCCGATGCGTGTTCAGTTTGCTCATTGTCCCTGTAGTCCCCACTCTCATCCACACAGTTTTTAAAATCCTCATAATTGTTGGGCAGTTATAGAATCATAAAATCATAGAGATGTACAGCATGGAAACAGGCTCTTCGGTCCAACCTGTCCATGCCATCCAGATATCCCAACCCAATCAAGTACCACCTACCTGCACCCAGCCCATATCCCTCCAAACCCTTCCTATTCATATACCCATCCAAATGTCTATTAAATGTTGCAATTGTACCAACCTCCACCACATCCTTTGGCAGCTCAATCCATACACGTACCACCCTCTACGTGAAAAAGTTGCCCCTTAGGTCTCTTTTATATATTTCCCTTCTCAACCTAAGCCTATGCCCTCTAGTTCAGGACTCCCCGACCCCAGGGAAAAGACTTTGTCTATTTATCCTATCCATGCCCCTCATAATTTTGTAAACCTCTATAAGGTCACCCTTCAGCCTCTGATGCTCCAGGGAAAACAGTCCCAGCCTGTTCAGCCTCTCCCTGTAGCTCAGATCCTCCAACCCGGGCAACATCCTTGAACCCTTTCTGAACCCTTTCAAGTTTCACAACATCTTTCCAATAGGAAGGAGACCAGAATTGCACGCAATATTCCAACAGTGGCCTAACCAATGTCCTATACAGCCGCAACATGACCTCCCAACTCCTGTACTCAATACTCTGACCAATAAAGGAAAGCATACCAAACACCTTCTTCATTATCCTATCTACCTGTGGCTCCACTTTAAAGGAGCTATGAACCTGCACTCCAAGGTCTCTTTGTTCAGCAACATTCCCTAGGACCTTACCATTAAGTGTATAAGTCCTGCTAAGATTTGCTTTCCCAAAATACAGCACCTTGCATTTATTTGAATTAAACTCCATCTGCCACTTCTCAGCCCATTGGCCCATCTGGTCAAGATCCTGTTGTAATCTGAGGTGACCCTCTTCGCTGTCAACTACACCTGCAATTTTGGTGTCATCTGCAAACTTACTAACTGTACCTCTTATGTTCGCATCCAAATCATTTAAATAAATGACAAAAAGTAGAGGAACCAGCACTGATCCTTGCAGCACTCCACTGGTCACAGGCCTCCAGTTTGAAAAACAACCCTCCTCCATCACCCTCTGACTTATACCTTTGAGCCAGTTCTGTATCCAAATGGCTAGTTCTCCCTGTATCCCATGAGATCTAACCTTGCTAATCAGTCTCCCATGGGGAACCTTGTCGAATGCCTTACTGAAGTCCAGATAGATCACATCTACTGTTCTAATAGAACAGAACAGTTTGCATTTTTGCAGCAGCTCAAATATTAGTTCCTAGGTGCACATTCCTGCCTCATCTGTGGTTACACCCTCCTGACCCTGAGCACAGACTCAATGCAGATGATCTAATCTGAGGGGAGTGGCCACCTCCTAGAGAACTGTAGCTAACACCCCAGCTAACTTTTCCTTTCTCTAATATGGGGCAACATCTGCAGCTCAGACTCCAGCTCCTCAACTCGAATCCAAAGGTTCCCAACTGCAGATATTTACTCCAGATGTATTCACTCTGGGACCACCTTGATTTCCAACAGCTCCCAAATATGGCAGTATCAACAACAACACAAATGGTACTTGAACATGTTGTGTGCTGATACTAAAATGGGAATGTTACCAACCCATTGTGAAGACTCTCCGCTTGGGAGACTGCGCTGATCTTTCAATGCTTCACAGTGCGCTAACAGAATAATGGCAAGTGAATTGCTCATAGAATTCTTCACGAGCAGCTCGAAAGATGCCTCAACACTGACCCTGACCAGAAGATTTATGTCTGGATCTCTGCAAAAGTAAGTGAGGTCCCGTTTGACCAACAAACCATGACAAAAAAAATCTAAAGAAACACAACTCATGGAAATTGGTTTTCATTTGACAGCAACAGTTTTTTAAAAAATTAACAAAAACACCCACAATGTTGTACAGCAACACCTTTTTCAAAAGAACTATCAAATAATGTGAAACGTCAATGATCTATCTGTTGCCATGACAGTAGAAAGCAGTCTACAGCAGAGGTCCTGATGGTCAAAATCATTTAGTCATTAATTCTACTCCATGTAATGCCTATAGGATTAATACAACTAGCAGAAAACTGTGGTCTTAAAGAAGACGTACAATCAGACCAAGTAGCTACATATTAAATAATCAATGTCAATAAGGTGTTACTCAAAGGTAATCTTGTTTATCTGAGGAGGTAAGTGATACTAGGGAACAGAACATTCTGCATTTTTATTTCCATTCAGTATTAGCATCAAACAGTTCCAGGTCAGTAATACCATGGCTTCAGAATAAAACACTCTACACTATTTAATTAAACACTTCCAAGTAATTTAAGACATTGATTCAAATACAAATTAAAGCTTCTTCTATGCAGATGAATTCATGTATTCCCACTAACACTTCCTTTTTTTTTGGAACAGATAATGTGGTCTGGATTTTGGGACAAAATTATATCTTTGATAAACTTATTTCTGTATCTTTTCTTCAGATATTTCTGAAACTGACAATTGCCAATCCCCCTAGTTACAGAAGTCATAGAATCATAGAGTCATAGAGATGTACAACATGGAAACAGACCCTTTGGTCCAACCATTCCATGTCAACCAGATTTCCTAAACTAATCTAGATCCACCTGCCAGCACTTGGCCCATATCCCTCTAAACCCTTCCTTTTCATATAACCATCCACATGCCTTTTATATGTTGTAATTGTACCAGTCTCTACCACTTCCTCTGGCAGATCATTTCACACAAGCACCATCCTCTGCGTGAAAATGTTGCCCCTCAGGTTACTTTTAAATTTTTCCCCTCTCACCCTAAACCTATAAGTTCTAGTCTGGACCCCCCCCCCCCCCACCCACCACAGGGTCTATTTACCCTATCAATGTCTTTCATGACTTTATAAACCTCAATAGGTCTCCCACAGCCTCCGACGCTCCAGGGAAAATAGCCCCACCCCGTTCAGCCTTTCCCTATAGCTGAAAAACTCCAACCCTGGCAGCATCCTTGTAAATCTTTTCTGAACCCTTTCAAGTTTCACAACATCCTTCCAATAGGTGGGAGACCACAATTGCACACAATATTCCAAAAGTGGCCTAACTAATATCCTGTACAATTACAACATGACCTCCCAACTCCTATACTTGATGCTCTGACCAATGAAGAAAAGCATACCAAAGGCCTTCTTCACTATCCTAACTACCTGCAACTCCATTTTGAAGGAACTATTAACCCGCACTTGAAGGTCTCTTTGTTCAGTAACGCTCCCCAGGACCTTGCCATTAAGTATATAAGTCCTGCCCTGATTTGCCTTTCCAAAATGCAGCACCTCGCATTTATCTAAGTTACTCCATCTGCCACTCCTCAGTCCATTGGCCCATCTAATCAAGATCCCGTTATACTCTGAGTAACCTTCTTCAGTGTTTACTGCACCTCCGATTTTGGTGTAATCTACAAACTTACTAACTATGCCTCCTATGTTCACAAATAAATTATTTACACAAATAACAAAACGCAGTGGACTCAGCACCGACCCTTGTGGCACACCACTGGTCACAGGCCTCTAGTCTGAAACGCAACCCTCCATCACTACCCCTTGTCGTCTTCTACTTTCGAGCCAGTTATGTAGCCAACTGGCTAATTCTCATGTATTCCATGTGATTTAACCTTGCTAACCAGTTCACCATGAGGAACCTCGACGAATGCCTCACTGAATTTCATATAGATCATGTCCACTGCTCTGCCCTCATCAATCGTCTTCGTTACTTCTTTTAAAAACTCAATCAAGTTTGTGAGACATGATTTCCCACACACAAAACTATGTTGACTATCCCTAATAAGCCCTTGCCTTTCCAAATACCTGTACATCCTGTCCCTCAGGATTGCCTCCAACAATTTGCCCACCACCAATGTCAGGCTCACTGGTCTGTAGTGCCCTGGCTTTTCCTTACCACCTTTCTTAAATAGTGGCACCACATTGGTCAACCGCCAGTCTTCTGGCACCTCACCTAGAAATATTGATGATACAAATATCTCAGCAAGGGATCCAGCAATCACTTCCTTAGCTTCCCACAGCGTTTTAGAGAACACCTGATCAGGTCCTGGGGATTTATCCATCTTTATATGTTTTAAGACATCCAGCACCTCTGCCCCTATAATATGGACATTTTTCAAGATGTCATGATCTTGCCTTTTAAGTCCAGCCATTTTACATTTGCAGCTTGGGGTGAATTGTTTTAAATGTATAAAATACAATAGTGACAGTGGTAGAAAGAATTGTATCTCTTGTTGCTGGTCTTCCAGAGCTGTGACCTTGCATTGCATCTAAAACTGCACTTTCCATCCTTGGGAACTTCATTCCACTTTGTGCAGTTCCACCCTGACATCTGTTATTCTAACCCATCTTTTCATCCTAAATATCATGAGCTAATGCAAAACACCCCTGGCTTCCTTGTATCATCACCAGATGATCATATCTCTCAGCTCTGCCATCTATATACTGGCAAATTTCAAATTTGGCCAAAGTTGTCATTCTGACTAATAATTTCATCTTTGAGTGTTGCCACACAGCATCTTTGTGGTCATTATATTTCCCAATTGGTGTTTCTGATGGCTGAGGAGTACAAATTATTATTTTGGATCAATTAACACAGAATGATGTGTGGTTTTAGGTGCCAAATGTTTTTTTTCCACAGTACCCTTACACAGATGATCGCACCCACTGTTAGGGGTTATCAGGACAGATGGCTGAGGGTAGAACACTTGATAGCTGATGGGAGAAATTAGGATAAGACCATAAGACATAGGAGTGGAAGTAAGGCCATTCAGTCCATTGAGTCCACTCCGCCATTCAATCATGGCTGATGGGCATTTCAACTCCACTTACCAGCATTCTCCCCGTAGCCCTTAATTCCTCGAGACATCAAGAATCTATCAATCTCTGCCTTGAAGACATTTAGTGCCCCGTCCTCCACTGCACTCTGCGGCAATGAATTCCACAGGCCCACCACTCTCTGGCTGAAGAAATGTCTCTGCATTTCTGTTCTGAATTGACCCCCACTAATTTTAAGGCTGTGTCCACGGGCCCTCGTCTCCTCGCTTAACGGAAACAATTTCCTAGCATTCACCCTTTCCAAGCCATGTATTATCTTGTAAGTTTCTATTAAGTCTCCCCTTAATCTTCTAAACTCTAATGAATACAATCCCAGGATCCTCAGCCATTCCTCGTATGTTAGACTAACCATTCCAGGGATCATCTGTTTGAATCTCCGCTGGACACGTTCCAGTGCCAGTATGTCCTTCCTGAGGTGTGGAGACCAAAACTGGACACAGTACTCCAAATAGGGCGTAACCAGAGCTTTATAAAGTCTCAGTAGCACAACGGTGCTTTTATATTCCAACCCTCTTGAGATAAGTGACAACATTGCATTCGCTTTCTTAATCACGGACTCAACCTGCATGTTTACCTTTAGAGAATCCTCGACTAGCACTCCCAGATCCCTTTGTACTTTGGCTTTACGAATTTTCTCACCGATTAGAAAGTAGTCTATGCTTTTATTCTTTTTTCCAAAGTGCAAGACCTTGCATTTGCTCACGTTAAATTCCATCAGCCATTTCCTGGACCACTCTCCCAAACTGTCTAGATCCTTCTGCAGCCTCCCCACTTCCTCAGTATTACCTGCCTGTCCACCTAACTTCGTATCATCGGCAAACTTCGCTAGAATGCCCCCAGTCCCTTTATCCAGATCTTTAATATATAACGTGAACAGCTGTGGCCCCAACACTGAACCCTGTGGATAAGAACCTTTTATCCCAACTCTCTGCCTTCTGTCAGACTGCCAATTCTCAATCCATACTAGTAGCTCACCGCGAACACCATGGGCCCTCACCTTGCTCAGCAGCCTCCTGTGTGGCACCTTATCAAAGGCCTTTTGGAAGTCTAGATAGACCACATCCACTGGGTTTCCCTGGTCTAACCTACTTGTCACCTCTTCAAAGAATTCCAACAGGTTTATCAGGCACGACCTCCCCTTATTAAATCCATGTTGACTTGTTCTAATCAGACTCTGCTCTTCCAAGAATTTATAAACCTCAACCTTAATGATGGATTCTAGAATTTTACCAACAACCGAGGTTAGGCTAATTGGCCTATAATTTTCTATCTTTTGTCTTGATCCTTTCTTGAACAAGGGGGTTACAACAGCGATCTTCCAATCATCTGGGACTTTCCCTGACTCCAGTGACTCTTGAAAGATCTCAACCAACGCCTCCGCTATTTCCTCAGCCACCTCTCTCAGAACTCTAGGATGTATCCCATCGGGGCCATGGATTTATCAACTTTAAGACTATTTAGCTTTTCTAGCACTTTCTCTTTTGTAATGGCAACCATACTCAACTCAGCCCCCCTGACTCCCTTTAATTGTTGGGATATCACTCATGTCTTCCACTGTGAAAACTGACACAAAGTACTTGTTAAGTTCTCCTACTATTTCCTTATCTCCCATCACTAGGCTTCCAGCATCAGTTTGAAGTGGCCCAATGTCTACTTTTGCCTGTCGTTTGTTTCTTATGTATTGAAAGAAACTTTTACTGTCATTTCTAATATTACTGGCTAGCCTACCTTCATATTTGATCCTCTCCTTCCTTATTTCTCTCTTTGTTATCCTATGTTTGTTTTTGTAGCCTTCCCAATCTTCTGATTTCCCACTGCTCTTGGCCACTTTATAGGATCTCTCTTTTTCTTTAATACATTTCCTGACTTCCTTTGTCAGCCATGGCTGTCTAATCCCTCCCCGGATAATATTTCTTTTCTTGGGGATGAACCTCTGTACAGTATCCTCAATTATACCCACAAACTCCTGCCATTTTTGCTCTACTGTCTTCCCCGCTAGGCTCTGCTTCCAGTCTATTTTTGTCAGTTCCTCTCTCATGCCCTCATAATTACCTTTATTTAACTGTAACACCATTACATCCAATTTTGCCTTCTCTCTTTCAAACTGAAGACTGAACTCTACCATATTATGATTGCTGCTTCCTAAGAGTTCCCTCACTTTATGATCTTTTATAAAGTCTGGTTCATTACAAAGCACGAGGTTCAGAATAGCCTGCTCCCTTGTGGACTCAATGACAAGTTGTTCCAAAAAGCCATCCTGTTAGCATTCCATGAATTCCCTTTCTTTGGATCCACTGGCAACATTATTTACCCAGTCCACCTGTATATTGAAGTCTCCCATGATCACCGTGACCTTGCCTTTCTGACATGCCTTCTCTATTTCCCGGTACATGTTGCGCCCCTGGTCCTGACCACTGTTAGGAGGTCGGTACATAACTCCCATTATGGTTTTTTTGCCTTTGTGGTTCCTCAATTCCACCCACACAGACTTCACATCATCCGACGTTATGTCATTTAGTGCCATAGATTTAATTTTGTTCTTAACTAACAAGGCAACCCCACCCTCTCTGCTCACTTCCCTGTCTTTTTGATAAGTTGAAAATCCTTGGAGGTTTAACTGCCAGTCCTGACCCCCCTGTAACCACATCTCTGTGATGCCTACCATAATCATTCACTATGATCTGTGCCATTAGTTCATCTGCTTTGTTATGAATGCTACGAGCATTCAGGTAAAGTGCCTTAATGCTAACTTTATCATTAGAGATATTGGAAGTCATAAGATGTCCTAAGTTATCCTTCCTTTTTGCTGCATTCCCAGTCTGCCTCGAGTTTAGATCCGCCTGCACACATGCTATCCTGTTGCTTATCTTTCCATTTAACTCCATATTCCCTGTTGCTTTCACTTTTCCTTCCCCCCAACTCAGAAGTTTTAAAGTCTTATTGACCACCCTATTTATCCTCTTCGCTAGAACATTGGTACCTGATCGGTTCAGGTGGAGACCGTCCCAACGGTACAGATCCCCCCGTTCCAAAATTGATGCCAATGCCCCATGAAGTGGAATCACTCTTTCCCACACCAATCCCTTAGCAATATGTTTACTTCCCTAATTTTCTTATCCCTATGCCAATTGGCACGTGGCTCGGGCAGTAATCCGGAGATTATGACCCTTGAGGACCTGTACTTCAATTTCCTTCCTAGTGCTTTGTAATCCCCAAACAGGTTCACCACCCTAGTCTTGCCTATGTTGTTAGTACCAACGTGGATCACAACAACTGGACCCACCCCCTCCTGCTCCAATATCCCTTCAAGCCGTTCGGAGATGTCCCGCACCCTGGCACCGGGCAGGCAAAACACCATGCGAGACTCCCGATCCGGCTTGCAAAGAATACTATCTGTCCCCCTAATTATAGAATCCCCTATAACCACTAATTGTCTATTTGGTCCCCCCTCTTGAATGGCCTTCTGCACCATGGTGCCGTGGTCAGCTGGCTCATCCTGTCCAGAGCCCTTTTCCTCATCCGTACAGGGAGCAAGAATCTTGTACCTGTTGGACAAGGTCAAGGGCTGAGACTCCTCCACTCTTGAACTCAGGTTCCCCCTACCTACCTCACTTACAGTCACACTCTGATGTGCCTGATCACTAGCTGAATGTGAATTACTTAATCTCCCAGGTGTGACTGCCTCCTGAAACAAAGCGTCCAGGTAACTATCCCCCTCACGGATGTGCCGCAGTGTTTGAAGCTCAGATTCCAGATCATCAACTCTGTTCTGGAGTTCTTCCAGCAACCAACACTTGCTGCAGATGTGGTCACTGCCATTCACAATGGGATCAGCCAGCTCCCACATCATACAGCTACAGACAGGATGTGTCTATCAAAGAAACTCCTCATGGATCATCTAAGAAGCTTCATGTACTGGAATTGGAAATCAAATGGGCAAATATCTTTCCCATTTGAACTTACATTGTAAGACTGCAATCACTAAACTGGGGAGCTTTTTAGCACCCTTGGTATAGCTTTCCTTTCTGTTTAATATTACTAAGCCACTACACCTGCATTTATTTCATCTTCTGTTGCAGTCTTGGAAGGGTGTGAAACTACAAATTATTATCATTCATACAATTAAAGACAACTAATTTCCCTGTTATATTGATAGTATTAGAGAGCATAGTGCTGTGGAATAAGGTCCACATACTTCCATGGAAGCATTCTGTGCCATTGTCAGTCATTGTGATCTTAACAAGACATGTATTTTTACAAGGTTGAAAGTGTGTACTCTACCTTTAAGAGAGAGTGAATGCTGTTCTGAACTGAAAGCTGATAAGCACCTGTGATGACTAAATAGTAGTGTCAGAGTGTACTGGAAAATTGAAAATATGTAACATGTGGCTGTGAAATGGATACTCAAGTTGGTTGCTGTTTTGACAACAATTCAAATTTAACCCATTAGTTTAAATTATGCCCCGGGATACCAGAACCCAATCGAGTTTGACTCTATTGTTTTGTCAACATTGATCCAATGAGAAATCCTATGTTGGGGATATAAAAAAGGCAGGCATTTTGAAAATCGAAGACAGAGCAACTGCCATCAACATAGATCCAAGAAATTTGGAAGCACTCTCTGTCAAAGGTACCTTTTCACATGAAACGTATTCGCAGTAAAGAGAAAGAAGACGACCCAGAGAGATCTTCAGCCAGAAGACAGACACTGAAGACAACAACCTCTATATGGTCTTGAGATTAAGTTGATATAATTTTAATAGGTGTTTTTTGGAACAGTGTATTGTTATAGAGTTGGAGACAGATAATAAGCAGTTAAGAGAAAGGGGCGGGAGCTTAGAGTTGTGAATAATTGTTGTTTAATGTTCACTTTTAGAGTTGAAAAAATAAATTGATGTTATTTTCTTTAAATAGTGTAATTTGGGAAGTTCTGCCACTCATATTTTAACAGATTACGAGGCAAGGTGAGCTCTTCTGGGTGTTAATTAACACAAGTGTTCACCGCCATCTCATAACAGTATTACTGCCATGACTTACAGGCAGTTTGCAAGCAGCAGGGTAGAGGTTAAGTGTATGATAATTACTCTCCAAGTCAGACATATCTGTATATAGGTTTATCTTCAAATAAAGAAACCATATTAGTTTTTCATCAATCCTTGTATCCAGAAGAATAGTCGAATTGGAGAACAGCATAACATTCATTATTTCACTTGAGCTAACAGCACACAATCCACCCCAAAGGTGGATGCCACAGATATTCTATGTATTTGTGAGAAGATGAATTGCTGTGTAGTTAGAATACATTTACATATGTGTCAGAGTATGATGCTGAATATATCACTCACCTGTTAAAGTGATTTGCCAAGACACCAACAACTTCTCCAATCCTATTATCATTTCCACATTGCATCTTGTCCAAGCAAACCACCAGATCATCATTTGCCTTGGTGTGAAAGATGATCAACTGATCTCTACCATTGGTAATGCTGATTGCAGTTACCTGAAGGAACAAATGGTAATGTCAGATTCACCAGGAGGGTGGTCTCTGTGTTTAGATTGTCCAAGCTATAAAAATTTTGATTTAAATTCATCCATTTAGCTAGGACATTTTGATTCTCACAGTTCAGCCAGTATTGGTTGCACAATTCCTTAGTCTTATGTTTTACCCACATGCCACCATGTGAGTCAGTTAGTTGCTTGACTGTCAACTGACTCTCCATCTGTGCAACCTAGGTCTGTGCCATAGAAAATTAAGATGGAAGTCCTTCAACCCTACATTGCTGTTCCGTACCTCAACTGCTGTTATGCATCATAACTTGTAACTTTTATTTTATTGATTCACATGACATGGGTGTCACTGCCCAGGCCAGATAGCTTTTGAGAGGCTACCACATTGCTATGGGTCTGGAATCACATATTGGCCATATCAGGTAAGGACAGCAACTCCTTCCTGAAAAGATATTTGTGAACCATGTTGATTTTAATTAGACTTGTAATTGTACATTTTCATCAAATTCAAATTCCACCATTGACCATGGTGGGAATTAAATCCTAGGTCCCAGGACATCTCTGAATTAATAGTCATAAAGTCATAGAGATATATTGCATGTAAACAGACCTTTCAGTCCAACTCGTCCATACCGACCAGATATCCCAACCCAATCTAGTCCCACCTGCAAGTACCCGGTCCATATTCTCCAAACCTTTCCTATTCATATAGCCATCCAAATGCCTTTTAAATGTTGCAATTGTACCAGCCTCCACCACTTCCTCTGGCAGCTCATTCCATACCACCCTCTGTGTGAAAAAGTTGCCCCTTAAGTCTCTTTTATATCTTTCCCCTCTCACCCTAAACCTATGCCCTCTAATTCTGGACTCCCTGATTCCAGGGAAAAGACTTTGTCTATTTACCCTCTCCATGCCCCTCATGATTTCGTAAACCTCTATACAGTCACCCTTCAGCCTACGACGCTCCATGAAAAACAGCCCCAGCCTGTTCAGCCTCTCCCTGTGGCTCAAATCCTCCAACCCTGGCAACATCCTTGTAAATCTTTTCTGAACCCTTTCAAGTTTCACAACATTACACGCAACATTACACAGAATTACATGCAATATTCCAACAGTGGCCTAGTGATAATACCACAAGGCCATCATCTCCTTTGAACTAATAAAGATATAATAATAGTCTATATCATTCTATTGCCTCAATATCCACAGTCTGGTGAAATAAAATGTTCCCATAATCCTGATTGTGTCAACTCTAACCTTAAGGTCATAACTCCTTAGTCCACACATGAGAAAATGGCTCCTTACAATCTATCCTGTCAAAACCTGTTTTTTTTTAAAAAAAAGGCCTACCTTTGTACAGCATCTTTCACAATCGTGGGATATCAGCAAGCATTTTACATCTAACCCAGAGGGAAAATCCTTTCTGAACAAAAAGACATTAAATCTCAGCAATGAACTTACCATTTGGACTGGAGCTCTGTTTTAAGGTATACAAGACAAATTCACTCTGCATGCTGTGTTCACAGCTTTTACTAGTTTTTCCTTTAGGGAAATGAAAAACCCTCTTGCATTGCAGTTACAGTCGTAGTGGAGGAAATAATGTGGGCAGTGGCAACAATCTGCAATAGATTTCTGGAGCCAGGACGAAACTGCTGCAAATCCAGACCCCAAAGAAAATCTTCCCAAAGAAACATTCAGTACCTTTCTTTTAGACTATCTAAAGTCTTCTTAAGAATCATTAGTAAGGCTGTAGCCAGCTTGGATCAGTTGGGTGGAATACGCTTTTCTCATTTATGCTTGAATATTGTACACAAGACCTGACAGCAGATATGGAATCTCCTGTCCAAAACAGGCAGCAGGCTGCTTATTTATAAATCTGTCTCAGGTCACAATGGCAGACATTGGCTGAGATATCACTCAGTTCAACCTTGTGAAAATTACAGCTTTTGGGCTTGCCAGCCTTCTCTCAGGTTCCTAATGGTTTGATCCCATTGTTAAGTGGAATGTTCAAAAGTGACATTCTGAAGATGTCACACCAGACTAAAAGTTCTGTTTCTCTCTCCTGAGAGATTCTGTCACACCTGTTGTGTCTCTCCAGCGCTTTCTGTACAATTTCAGATTTCCAACTTCTGCACCATTTTTGGAGCATAGGAACTGGAACAAGCAATTCAGCCCACTGAGCCTGCTCCTCCATGGCTGATTGAACATTTCAGTGGCTTTTACCCACACTATCTTAGTCCTGTATTTCACCAATAATCAAAAAGTTATCAACCTTCACTTTACATGCTCAAATACTGAGGTTCCATAGCTCTCTAAGGTCCAGATCTCAAAGGTTCCTCTGAGTTAAAACAATTCCTTTTCTTCTCAGTCCTAAATGATATCTCCTTTATTTGTAAAATTTGCTGCAGGTTCCAGGGTAAACATCTTACTGGTGTCAATGTTATCAATCGCTTGAAATATTTAATTGATTTAAATGAGATCACCTTTCGTTATTTAGAAAATATAGCTATAGTATTCCCAATCTCTCTTCATAGAACAGTCCTGCCATCCTGGGAAAATGTTTGGTGAACCTTTGTTGCACTTCCTACATAGCAATAATCTGTATCCTGAGATTGAGAGGACAGAACTGCACCCAATACTCCAGATGTGGTCTAACCAAGCTCCTATGCAACTAAAACAAGACCTCAATATTCCTGTCCTCAACTTCTCTTGCAATAAAGGTCAACATTTCATTGACCTTCCTCATAGCTTGTCATACACTGCATAATAGCCTTCAGTAACTTATTTATTAAGGACAGTCAAGTCTCCTTGTACATCTACATTTTCCAACCTCTCAACAGTCTCTGCATATCTGTGCTCTCTGTATTTACTTTTATTTAGCTCAATGATGAGATTGGAAGAACTTATAGTTCTTTATAGCTATGGCTTGATACATGTCTGAATACTCACATGACTAAGTGGCAGTGCCTTCATGCTCTTGTAGCGTTTGGCAGGCTCCAGTTTGTACAGGTACTGGTCAGTGATGAGAATAGCTCGATCTTCACATTTATTAAACCTATTGACCTAAGTTGAGAAAGTAAGAAAAATGAGCAATTCTGTTAAGGGATCTATAAACATTCTAGATATACATACAGATACACAGAGAAACATATAAATACACAGCTACACACATGATGATATACAGACACAAACATGCTTATGCATACAAATGCGCATCCTTATTATGTGAGGGTTTAATTGAGCAAAATGTTCTTTAGGTTCATTTTAACCAGTGACTCCCACAAACTCATATTCCCTATATACTGCCTTAGAGCTTTACTTCCTTATATTTCCAGAAGGAAGATGTAAGACTCAAGTATCAAATCTTGTCACTGAGGTCTGCTTTATTGGAATGCATCACATGATCTATTTAATTTAAGTGGATGAATAAATAACTACACCATCTCAGCTCGGGGTACAACCAATAAACATAGGTGGATGTATAACATTGGATACAAAAGGGAACGGTGATAATGACAACAGTATAATGCAAGAAGAGATATTAGTAGGTTTGACATTTCTGATTCTCGAGGTATTAAGGGCTATGGGGAGAACGTTGGTAAGTGGAGTTGAAATGCCCATCAGCCATGATTGAATGGCGGAGTGGACTCGATGGGCCGAATGGCCTTACTTCCACTCCTATGTCTTATGGCCTTATGGTCTTAAGGTGAACCAATCACTTGGGTGGAAGTGAGGAAATTAGGGATGCTCTGAGAATCATTAACTAAATCTTATCAGGTACAAGCAAAGTATCAAGAGACAAGAGATCTGCCAACTTTGTACCATCATTTGTAAAGGATCTGAGGGAGAGACCAAATAACTACAAACTGGTCAGTCAGACTTTAGCACTCTGAAGGCAAAATACTGCAGATCCTGGAATACCAAAACAAGCACAAAATGCTGGAGAAGCTCCACCCAGACCAGTAAGCAACCCAGAGGGAACCCAAAAAAAAACAGTAAATAAAAGAAGGATGGAAACTGGAACTCCAATGGTCTGATAACAACCTCCCTCAATCAGATTGCCTCCCAGCCCATTTACCAGTCAGACTCCAAACTCCCGATACCCACCTCCCAACACTCCCCAGGTCCTGCAAGCTAGGCAGCTGGTGTGACACTCATCCAAATCTAATGACCTAGTACTGCCAGCCTCTGAGTAGCCAGAAGCATTCTAACACAAATTTGTAAACTCTGATTTTGAATCTGGATCCTGGATCCAGTCTAAAATACATTGGGCACCAGGTAAAGCAAGTACATTTTGTTTTGTAACCCATGGAATAGTGGGACCAGAGAAAGACACGTCAGGTATAACGTAAAACTGGGGGACTCACAGCAGAATGCCCAGTGCGAATAACATCTAATTGGATTCCCTCAAATAAAGTGAGCATACCTATAATCATACTTAGGGATCCAAGTGCCACCCAAACTGTTTTGTTGAGCAAGGCATGTCTTTTCTATCGGAGAGTTATGGAAATGCCTATATTTTTGTACATAGTATTAAGGGGAGTAGTTGATATTTTTACTTGTCAGTCTTCACATGGATGTGGTACAGTTTCATAAAATGTGCTATAGGAGCCTGATGGAGAGAAAATGATAAGGTTAATAGGTTGATATTTCTAAATCCCAAGCAGGGTCTTGAAGGACTGTTGGCAGGGTGATAGTCGATTGTGTGGGACGTGAACTGAACACAAAACCAGGATATCGATATATGTTTAATAATACGGATGTGGTTGTTTCGTTCTCAGAGGCGATCGCTTTGAGAATAATTACTTTAATTGTCATGATTTGGAGATGCCGGTGTTGGACTGTGGTGTACAAAGTTAAAAATCACACAACACCAGGTTATAGTCCAACAGGTTTAATTGGAAGCACACTAGCTTTCGGAGCGGAGCGTCGCTCCTTCATCAGGTGATTGTTAACTTCAATTGTCGTAGTACAGAAGTTAATCTAGAACTTCACTTGATATGGATGACCGATGGAACTCCAATAGGATCACTTTTCCAATTTTATACTTTAAGGTGTTTCAGGAAGTCTGGATCGGTGGGGATGTTAGGTGATCAGGAGAGGAGTTAGGTGTCTAGTGATTGGGAGTGGGTATCAGTGCTTCTATGCCAGAGGCCAGCTGGGCATCAATGAAAGTGAGGGGAGCAGGGGTGAGCTGCTCATGAGGTGTTGGTTTGGCAGGTGGGAATTTGGTGTCCTTAGGTAGTTGGTGGTCATATATCTGAAGTGGGCAGGGGTGTGAGGGTGAATAATTGTGGGGGATCAATGGTAAATCAGGAGGAGATCAATTTTGTAGTTATACAGGAATAAAAACAGGTTTTAATATCTCAAACTGTTCCTGGCTAATTCTTAAGTTCACAGTCTCTAAACCAATATTGAAGACATTTCTGTGTTCCAACTCTTTGAAGATTAAACTTTCTGGGTAATTAGCACATAGTCAGTGCCTCAGGATTTCCAAGGACCCAGCATGCATCCGTCAGGGTATGTCTAGTCCAAGACTGGATGAAATGGGCCAGTGCCTTTTGAATATTGTCTGGAGAAGGATTTTGAATGAAAGAAATCAAGTTCCAATTATGATTTTTCCATTTTCAATACTGATAAAAGAATGGGAGGCAGAGAGCATATGTGACAAATGGGAACCTTTGGTGAGCAGAATCATCAAATAATGGTTAAATGCATTGTTCAAATGGCAAAGGAACTACTAGAGAGATAATGATAAATGTTTTTAATGCAGAGAGTTCTTATGATTTTGAACACACTGTCTGAAATAGTGGTGGATAAATGTTCAAGGGGTGGCATGGTGGCTCAGTGGTTAGACTGCTGCCTTACAGCACCAGAGACCTGGGTTCAATTCCCGCCGTGGGCAATTTCTGTGTGGAATTTGCACATTCTTCCTGTGTCTGTGTGAGTTTTCTCTGGGTACTCCAGTTTTCTCCCACAATCCAAAGATGTGCAGGTCAGGTGAATTGACTATGCTAAATTCCCCAGTGTTCAGGGATGTGTAGGTTAGGGGTAAATGTACAGTAATAGGATAGAGGAATGAGTCTGGATGGGTTACTCTTCAAAGGGTCAGTGTGCTCTTGTTAGGCCAAATGGCCTGTTTCCACACTGTAGGGATTCTACGGTAACTTTCAATAGGAGCTTGAATAAATTCATGAAAAAGCAAAATTCGCAGGACTATGTGGAACACCAAGTAGTGAGACTAACTGAACCTCTCTTACAAAAGCCAACCCTGGGCATAATGGGTTGAATGGCTATTTTCTGTGCAGTACAGTATTGTGGGAACATTAATTGCTTGATTAGTTAAACAGCGATAAACTCTTTAAATTAGCAGGCTGGATTGAAAGTCATAAGATGCTTAGCATGTTCATGAACTATTATTGCTGTTGGCAATTGTTCTAATTAAAATGAAGGTGCACCCCTTCTCTATCCTTACCTTTCGTACGTGTGCAGAGAACAGCACAGAGCTGAATTGCTCCTTGCCTTTCAGTCTATTCATGGTTGTGGTAAACTGGGACATCATCTCTGGATTGTACCTGACCTGAAGGTACAGAACATATAGCGTCAGAACGCAGCTCCAGTTGCAAACGTCTGCGTGTTGGGACAATGCTTGGCTGGGCCATGTGCAAGTTGTCTGGATTAGAGTGGTGTTGGAAAAGCACAGTAGGTCAGGCTGCATCTGAGGAGCAGGAAAATCGATATTTTGGGTAAAAGCCCTTCATCAGGAATGAAGGCAGGGAGCCTGTGGGGTGCAGAAATAAATAGGAGGGGGATGGGGTTGGGGAGAAGGTAGCCAAGAGCACAATAGGTGAATGGAAGTGGGATGAAGGTCATAGGTCAAAGAGGAGGGTGGAGCGGAGAGTTGGGAAGGAAGATTGGTAGGTAGGACAGGTCATGATGATGGTGCTGATCTGGAAGGTTGGAACTGGAGTAAGGTGGGGGGAGGGGAAACTGATGAAGTACACATTGATGCCCTGGGGTTGAAGTGTTCCAAGGTGGAAGATGAGGTGTTCATGAAGTTGTGAGGATCAGTAGGGAGGCAATGAATAAAGATTCCATATTTGCCAGCAGTGGGAAGAAGAGATCTGTCATGAGCGAAAATTGCACCTGGGCAGTCTCTGGCACATCCTGCTGGTTGTATCCATGGAGGTTGTCACCAATTTGAGAGCAGGCAACATGCTGACCAGGAGTAGCCCTTTCAAACTTACAAACCTGTTCTGACATTCAATGACATCCTGATTTTCCACCTTTACTCCATATACCTTACCATCTTTACTGAACTGAAATAAATAAATCTCATGCTTGAAAGGAAGAAGGAAACAGGAACCGAGGGAAGGGAAGAGGTTGACCAACAACAACAACATGCATTTCTAAAACACCTTTAATATTGTAAAAAAAACAATGTACTTCATTGGAGTATCATCTGACAAAACTCAGAACAGGAAAGGGTGTTATGCTGAGAAGAGAAAGAGAGAGGGATGAATGATGTAGTCAAAATGTTAGGTTTAGGAGGAAGGGAGTGGAGGGGATAGACAGACACAGTTAGAGAGTGAATTCCAATTTATAATGTACGGACAAAAGGATCATAAAAATGTACATAGACAAAGGAAGTGAGCAAAATCAGGACTACAGCTGTGAAGAATATTGCACCCTGACAGACCTCTAACATTCCATTAAAGATCCTATGTGATTTTTCACAAAATCAATGTGTGTCAGAATCTGTCAAGTCAGCTCTTCAACAATGACTTTGGAACACAGGAGCATAAAATTTAGGAGCTTTTCCATTTACTCTTTGATCCGCCTCTCAATGAGATGATGGCTGGCATGGTCCTGGCTAAACTTTATTCTCTGCATCTTCCTTGATTGCCTTGTCTATCAAAAATCTACCTACTCAGCCTTAAATAAATGTAAAGGTTTTGCTGCTGCTGTTTCTTTGTGACTAATTTGAAGGTGATTGTAATGTTAAAGATGGTGTAAAATTGGAGTTATTCATTTTAGCCAAAGACAGAAATAGTATGGAGACAAGGTCTACTGTCTACAAATAAAATGGGTTGACAAATTGATGGTAAATGATACTTGCAGATGAGAGGTAATCCTGCTCCCAGTTTCTCTGAACACCCCAGTCTTTTCTTCGCCCCAGCAGTGCATCCATGGCAGCAATCTTTGCCTTGATTTGTGGCATATCAGAGGGTGGGATGTTTTTCACAATTTGTCGCGCCCTCCACCTTCAAGAAAGCAATGTAGAACAAGCATCAGTTTTAGCTGCAAAAAGAGTTCTGACTTTCCCACTGTGATAACGATGATTTGTAAAATCAGTCATGAAGCACAAAGGCTTTGATGATAGTCATCAGGGTTATGTCAACAGACAGAAAAAATTAGCAAGCACTTTTTGTTTCTCCCAAGGAACAATGTAACTCTCCAAAAGATATCACTGGACTTTTCCAACAGGGTACTTTATGCTTCTAAACATTTCCAATATGGTTAGGCATACTCTTCAAAATCATGAAGTACCAAAGTTGTTTTTTTGGATATCTCACTAATGAAAATTCTGGTTTAAGGTGGCTGTACTTCTACATATGCAGTTGACCATGCACCATGGATACATAATCTACAAAGCAATCCCCTGTCAACATCCAGTCAGAACAGGTGCTGGTTTTCAGAGTGAGACTTCTGAAATTGGCACTTGTGTAACATTTTGGCTAAGCTGTCTTTGTGAAAGTACAGCTATTGATACCATAATAATCTGTTTGAGGCTTTCAAGAACAGCACATATAACTTGTGAATATATCTTTTTTGACAGAGCAATTCCACACATTGTAACTGGGGGTTTCATTGGTTCTTTACATAGCATGTATTGGGCACATGTGCATTGAAAGGCGGTAGGTTGACATTGAGGTTATGAGAGGTCATGGGGATGAGAGGTAGACATTAATTGATATGAGTTGGCATGGGGCTGTAAGGGGCCATGTGTCCAGATGAGTTGACGTAAAGGGAAATGCGGTCATGGGTAGGCCCTTTTGAGCTCACCTTCCAAAGGCTCACAAAATCCAGATAATAGTTCATAACCGTACAGGGAAGTCATGAACTCTGAGGTATGAAGAAGTTGGCTCCAATCCATGAAAATTGCAGGAAATGCCCATCCCCAAGATGAAGCCAATCAGGTTGGGAGTTCAGGATGTAGACATACTATCCCAATGTTATGCCACACCAGTAAAAATCTGGGGTTTCCAGGAAATGCCTGAGTTGGGCCTCACTCTTCACTTTTAAATAGGTCCAACTCTGGAAAGATCTGACATTAGGCAATTCCAGCTCATAGAAAGATCAGAGGAAAATGTTGCCAGAAGAAGTGGTGAAGGTGAATGCAATTACAAATTTAAACCACATTTTGACATGTAACTGGATATGAAAGGTTTAGAGGGACATGGACCAAATTCAGGCAAATGGGACTAGTTCAGGAAACCTGATCAGCATGGACGAGTTGTACCAAAGAGTGTGTTTCCGTGCTGTATGACTCTATGATTTCATTAAAGTGCAGAGGGAAATTTTCTATGAGGTCTGCAGATGCTGGAGATCACAGCTGAAAATGTGTTGCTGGTTAAAGCACAGCAGGTTAGGCAGCATCCAAGGAACAGGAAATTCGACGTTTCAGGCATAAGCCCTTCATCAGGACTCGGCGCTGGAAATTTTCTATGTCACGCCTCACCAGAAAACTCTATTTCTACTGCTGGAATCATCATGAAAGTTAAAGGTTTTAATCAAAGTTTGCAGAATTACCCAAGGTACTGCATTGCTATATGAAATTTGACAGAAAGCACAGACCACGTATATAGCAAGAATGACTATATATTACAAATAGATAGATTTGAGTTGCAGGTAAAAAAATTAGGAACCATCTAGAAATAACTCTCCGAGTTAAAATATAACTCATCCTGCACACAGATTTTTTTTTAGATTAGACTTACAGTGTGGAAACAGGCCCTTCGGCCCAACAAGTCCACACCAACCCGCCGAAGCGCAACCCACCCATACCCCTTACCTAACACTACGGGCAATTTAGCTTGGCCAATTCACCTGACCCGCACATCTTTGTGACTGTGGGAGGAAACCGGAGCACCCGGAGGAAACCCACGCAGACACGGGGAGAACGTGCAAACTCCACACAGTCAGTCGCCTGAGTCGGGAATTGAACCCGGGTCTACAGGCGCTGTGAGGCAGCAGTGCTAACCACCGTGCCGCCCACTATATATAAAAAGATATTTTCAAAATAATGTGATGGGTGGATTGGAAACCTGGGAGAGGAGTTCAATGACTCCTGTCATGTGATCCCACTGAGTTAAAAATCACACAACAGCAGGTTGGACTATAACATGGTATTGTGTGATTTTTAACTTTGTCCACTGCAGTCCAACACTGGCTTCTCCAAATCATGATCCTACTGGCTTGTCAGGACTTGCTGCTTTTTGATCATCCTTCTCTGGCTACTTTCACTTCCTTGCAAAAGACACAGGTTCACAACTTGTAAAAGTCTCTGACTTTTTTGTTAAAATCAACAGCTTAGAATAACTGGTGAGCTGGCTTTCTTCAAGTTTTAAATATTTTGTTAACTGCAGAGAAAAGGAAATGATCTTGCTTTCTGGAGATCTGAAGAATCACATGACTGTTGGCAGGCAGAAGACCCTTATCATTGGTAATAGGTCACCATTCCGTGTGCCAATCAGCTACATGTTGCCAACATAATATCCCTTTGTATATATATCCTGATTCCAGTCCATGCAAAATAAACTCTCCAGTACTGCTGGAATAAGCAGCAGTGTAATCAGAAGAGTCATAATGGATTCAACACTTTAACTGCTTTTCCCTCTCACAGATGCTGCTGAGTTCTTTCAATATTCTCTCCATTTGTAGCAGTGTAAGCAAAAATTGCAATGAGTGTTGAAAACTTGCTTTTAAAAAGTGAAGGAATCCCTTTCACAATTTTTGTTTTTCTTTTCAAATGGTCAATTTTAAATTTCAGTCAACAATCAAAAATGCAGAAATATAAAAAGATAATCTGATTCTCACTCAATCCACTGCTATCCTGGAAGGCTTTGAAGAATACTGTACAGGTTGTTTGATGCATCAGAGTTTGGTGTGGCAACTGCTCTGCCCAGGACAATCAGAAGTTACACAAAGTTGTGAACAGAGCCCAGTCCATCAAGCAAGCCAAACTTCCATCTGTTGACTCCATCTATACTTCTCACTGCCTCAGAAAGGCAGCCAACATAATCAAAGACCCCTCCCACCCTGGTTATAATCTCTTCCAACCTCTTCCATCAGGAAGATACAAAGGCTTAAAACACAAGTACCAGCAACTTTTTTCCAGGTGTTATTAGACTTCTGAATGTTGAACCCCCTGTTTGTGCACCTTCTCTGCAGCTGTAAAATTGTATTTCTCACTCTGTTCTATTATAGCCTGCCTCTACTTCATGCAAAACAAAACCTTTCACTGTACCTAGGTACATGTGACAATAATAAATCAAATCAAATCAAATCAAATACGTTTCTGAAGTTCCTTAAAGAAAATGCATCTTACCTTCGGAACAGATACCTCATATTCTCCTCGAATTTGACTAAGACTGTTGGAGGCGTTGGCCATGCCACACTCTTTCCATAGTCACTCATGCTCCGTACATTCTGGAAGCGTCTCATTACCTCAATGAGATACGCCTTGACCTTGAATGTTTTGTAATAACTCATGATTGCATAGACAGCTCTCATACCCCGACAACGTTTCCTCGCGAGGGCTCCCCTCCAGAGCTGTGGAGGAAAATTGAAGGAAACTGCTGAATGCTTGAATTACTAGCACTTTATTGTATGGCTTTCATCTTTGAAAACAATCCCTTAGCAATAGGTCTCGAGTATCTTGTTTCTGTCAACTGTGTTCAGTGAATCTCTGTCTCAAATTGGTATGAGTTCCCAGAATTGAGACCGCAGTCACTTTATCACTGATTAAAAATGCCACTACTAAATGAGCAGTGTACAAATGGAAAGATATAGTTTTATTACAGGATTATTGCTGAGGCTGCAGGTGAGAGACATTAGCTGGACATTGATTAGGAATTTGTGCCTGGCTAGAGACTTTGGTGACAAGGGAGCATTTGAATAGGTGAAGTGAGTGGTAGAAGGGCACTCTGTTATATTCTCATCATTGCCCCAATTTAATTCCATGACAGGAAGGCCTGTAACCAATTAATGGGCACTTAAGGTCTTCATCTGGCCATTTCTAGGATAAATGTAGTAAGGATCCCCTCCAGGTTTATTGAGGGAAACAAAGCGAAGATCATTGAGTGTCTATTGTTAATATTTTATCGTGAACCCACCAGGCAAGAAGTTCAAGCAAACTCATGTTGTGTGCCAGAGAGGCCCTCTTTCAACTGACACCCAGGGTCTGATTGAGAGCCCTGACAGAGGGAAGGATGGTGGCATCCTGAGACTTCGAGATCCAAGATCTCACCTTGCTGCTTATTCCTTCTCTTAGCACACGTAAGCCTTAAATTCTCTCTGTGGTACCTAGATTCCTAACGTCACCACCTTTGACCTGGGGTCCAACGATTCCCTTCAACTTTGGGTCGGTGAAATACTGACAGCAGCTACCATCTTGGCAGCAACATTGCCATCCATTGGAGCTTCTGGCCTGTTTGGCCAGCACCTCTCAGTGAGTGGGACTTCTGCTTCCAACCTCTTCCTCTCCGGGATGTCCAAGGGCTGTTTGGGGGCTATCAAGTGCCTGGCTTGTATACATCACAAGGGGCCTTCCCAGTAATAAGTGATGTGGGGCCCTTACCACTCTCCAGCCAGCAACAAATACTCATTGCCTCATGAAAATTCTATTCTTAGCTTGGGCATGTGTAATAGAGCGCGTAATGGAACTTTATGCCCAGTTCACATAAAGTTCTGTGGGCGGCACGATGGTTAGCACTGCTGCGTCACAGCACCTGAGACCCGGGTTCAATTCCCGACTCAGGCGACTGACTGTGTGGAGTTTGCACATTCTCCCCGTGTCTGCGTGGGTTTCCTCCCACAGTCCAATGATGTGCGGGTCAGGTGAATTGGCCATGCTAAATTGCCCGTAATGATGGTAAGGGGTAAGTGTAGGGGTATGGGTGAGTTGGGCTTCGGCGGGTCGGTGTGGACTTGTTGGGCCGAAGGGCCTGTTTCCACACTGTAAGTCTAATCTAATTCACATTGTACCTACCCTGAGAATATTCAGAATATTACATTGAGTTTAATCTATTATTGTTTCCATTGAGTTTAGCAGAAATAAAAATCAATAGAGTCATGTAAAAAAGGTTGCTAACTTACCATTAAACAAAATCATGGTCTATGTGGCATCAGTTGACATAAAACCTCTATGACTAACATGAGTTGTGAGAAGTAGCTCTGATGGTTTTAATGATTTTTACTGTGGTTATTTTAACCTGGCTATCCCTGTGCTAAACAAGAGACAGTCCGAACATGTTCAATATTTTGTATTCAGTATACATATTGTACACTATTGATCGGAGGATAAGATTGAGAAAAGGAGACTGCTGAAGCTGCTTGATTAATCCTTTGTGGAATTCATGCTCAAGCTTCAACTGCTTGATTAAGAACATTCCATGAATAATTAATCAAAAATTAATAAATTACTGTCAGCAGCTGTATCTGAAGCACCCAGGTTTTAAACCATCGCCATTGCCTCTCGATTGCTGAAACTCAGTTGCTCAGTGTTCTATTTTTAACTTGTAGGTTGACCCCGTTATGTTATGTTCCGGTCTGTACCATTTTATCATGATTGTTAATCTAGCGACATTTAAGCATATAGAGGAAATGAAATCCCTCCGGTGTCTGGAGGTTCAAGGGGAACAAAATTAAAACACAATGGGCCCTCAAACAATAAGGGGGAGATAAGGATCAAATGTGTAATTACATTTCAGAGAAGTATAAGAATAATAAGCAGTAATGTTAGAGGATTTTAAATACCCAAAGCATTAACTGGGATAGTCTTAATGTGCAAGGTAGGGAGGGAGCAAGTGTGCAGAAAGCCCAAAAATGGAGGAGGAAATTCCAAACCCAATATTCAGAAATCAGCCGGGGCAGGTGAAAGGTGTATCAATAGGGGTACATTTTAGAGACATTATTGTTGTACTGTTAATCCAGGGACCCAGGTAATGTTCTGTGGACTGGGTTCAAATCCTAGCAAGACTCATGGTGGAATTTGAATTCAATAAAAACCTGGAATTGTGATCTAATGATGACTATGTTAGAAAAATCTATCTGGTTCACCAATTCCCCTTTAGGAGAAAGAATCTGCCATCCTTACCTGGCCTGGCTAACATGTTACTGCAGACTTACAGCAACATAGTTGACTCCTAACTGCCCTCTGAGCAATTCAGGATGGGCATGAAATGCTGGCCTAGTCAGCGATGACCATATCCAGGGAATGAATTTGTTTATAATTAGGATAGCTATGATAAAAAGATAAGCATGGGCTGGATATAGAGGTTCTAAACTATGAGAAGGCTAATATTCCCAAGATATGATACAATTTGACTGGGAGCAGCTTCTTACAGCTAAAAGTGTGTCAGAGCAATGGGAGGCATTCAATGAAGAAACAGCAAGACTACAGGACAAATATGTTCCTGAAAAGAAAAAGGGTGAGACCAAGATAGAAGAATTCTGACCCCAAGAAGTAGGGGTATGGGTGGGTTGCGCTTCGGCGGGTCGGTGTGGACTTGTTGGGCCGAAGGGCCTGTTTCCACACTGTAAGTCTAAAAAAAAAGTATAAAGGTTTGGTTTAATAAATTTTTTATGGCATGCACTGAGGGTATCATGGCAGATAGCACTAAAGAGGTTGCAGAAGAAGTTTCATGGGATGCAATGTGGGTTGAAGGGCCCCTCAGAGCAGCAAATTTGATAGGTGACCTGATAGAGGTTTATGTGATGAGGGACATAGAGTGGATAGGAAGGCATTTTTCCCCTTTGTGGAGGGAGGGATCAATAACAGAGGGTATGGATTAAAATAAGAGGTAGAAGGCTAAGAGGGGAGTTGAGAGTTGAGGGAAAATAATTTTGTACAGAGTGTGTCTGCAGTCTGAAACTCATTGCCTGAAAGACTATTTGAGCCAGAAACTCTCAAAGCTTTTAATCAGTATTTAGACATTTACTTACATTGTCATAGCCTCCAGTGGCATGGGCCAAGCACTGGAAAATGGGGCTGGCGTCATTAGATCATTGTTGACCAGCATGGACAAAATGGACTGAATGATTTATTTCTGTGCTGTACACATCGAGGAGTTCATGAAGCAGTCAACATGCCTTTAATTAGGCCTATTCTACATATCCTTTGCTGCTGCAATGATTTCTGAATGCCCTACACTCCAACAATAGCTATTATATTGATAAACACCCTTCAGTGAAATAAAACTTCACAAGGTCTTCATGGAAAGGGTGGTATGGTGGCTCAGTGGTTAGCACTGCTGTCTTAGAGTGCCAGGGACCTGGGTTCAATTCCAGCCTTGGGCAAGTGCGTGTGTGTGTCCCACAATCCAATGATGTGCATGTTAGGGGAACTGGCCAAACTAAATCGCACATAATGTTCAGGGAGTGTAGGTTAGGTGCATTATTCAGGGGGAGCGTTGAGTAATAGGGTCGGGGAATGAGTCTGGGTGGGATGCTTTTCAGACGGTCGGTGTGGACTTGTTGGGTCTGTTTCCACTCTGTACAGTTTCTATGATGAGGAAAGATTGGAAAACAAAGTTTGACGGTGAGACACATGACTAAAAGTTAGATAAAGTAAGTAGGTTAATAACTGTAAATTACACAAGTAGGAAGCTGCGCAGTTTCACGTTAGCGGTTGCATTGTTGAGTCCGGTTTGACAGAGCTTAATTTAAAATGTTCACAATATGCCTGTTCAAGAACTAACTTTTAATAATTTTCAGAAGGGGACATGAAGCATTGTTAATTTCCAATATGGTGACAAGCTTAAAAAGCTCACATACAACACTATAGGAAATCTGAGGTAGGACAAAGTAGGATTTCGGTATCTATAAATGTACATTGAGGTAATTTTAGCTTTGCCTGTTGATCTGTATTAATGTGTTATTTTCTGCGAATGCATATAAATATGGGTTTTTTTATTTGTATATCTGCATAGCTGCCTGTCTATATATGTGTTTGGGTTCTTGTGTAGCTGTATAACTGGGTGCTTGCATGTCTCTACCTTTCTGTGTGCTATTCAGGTTATTCTGCCTCTGTTTCTTTGCTCCAGTTTCTAAAAGCGGAAAAATCTAATAATTTCAAATCCTCCCCCTAGGGCCAGATAAATGGCATCACTATAAAAGAACCGGACATTTATCAAGCTTGGCAGTAAGAGGCCAAGGTCCTGAAAGTAGGCCAGACATCTTTATGTGATCTATAGAGAGCTGAGAATGAGGAAGAGGTTTGTGGACCTGGACTCCCTCTCTCCATTAATCATTGTTGGAGGCAGCATCCATAAAACTAAATGATTCTTTGGAAAGGTTGTGATCAAATCTGAGCAATTTTAAGGAGTGTGTTGTAAATGTTAGAGTATTGAAATGGTGATGGGTGCTGCTGTACCTGCAGACAATGTAGTTTTTCAGGCATAAAACTGGGTCAACATTTTAAAGGGGAAATATATTCAACTTAATTAAATCTTCATTTACCTTTAGCAGCATTGAGACTGAGTGTGCAGTATTGGGAGGAAGACAGAGTTCAAAGTCCTTTTTGTTGTTTGCAGTTAGTTAAAAATTGAGAGAGAATGAAAGAGAGCGAGAGAAAAATCTGCTTTGTGAATAGAGGGTGAGGCTGAGTAATTGGTTCTTAGTTTATTGTTTGTAGTTGATAAGGTTCACACAGGCAGGAGAACTTGGTCCCATGGAATCCTCCTCCTGCAAAATGTGGGAAGTCGGGACACTTCCGGCCTCTTTGGTGACCACATGTTCAGCTGCACCTCCTGATTGACATACAGAGCATCCATGAGGCTGACGACATTATGGATAGCATGGTTAGTGAGCTGGTAACACAAGTTAGGGCTACACAGACATAAAGACATTGGATAATCACCGGGGAAACTAGTAAGTGCGGGCTGGTAGTGCAGGAGTCCCCTATGGCCATATCCCTCTCAAGCAGATAGACCGAGTTGGATACTGTTGGGGCAATGGCCTTTCAGGAGCCAGCAGCAACAGTCAGGTTTGTGGCACAAGGAAAGAATGGATAAAGAGTTGAGCTGGAAAAAGCACAGCAGGTCAAGCAGCATCAGAGAAGGAGGGGAGTTAACGTTTCAGATCGGAACCTTTCATCAGGTTTGGGGGAGGAGAAAGGGCTGTGAAATGGTGTGGGGGGGTGTTGTTGAGGGAAAGGTGGCTAGGATGGTGATAGGTGTTTGCAAGTAGGAGGTGGCTGTACTTGGTTAGTGGAAGAGTGAAGCAGATAGGTGGGAAGGAAGATGGACAAGTTGGGTCAGGTTAACAGGGATGGGGTGGAGAGGAAGGGCTGGGCCTGGGATGAGATTGGGATGGGGATATTTGGAAGCTGGTGAGTTCTAAAGGCTATCTGGTTGTAAGCTTCCGAGGTGGAAGGTGAAGTGTTCTCTCTCCAGTTTGCGTGTGGCCTTGTGTTGACAACAGAGGAGGCCCCAAGTGGACATTTCATTAGGGAAGGGGGAGTTGAAATGGATGATGACTGGAAGGTGCGGTTGATTGTAGCAGACAGACCATAAATGTTTCCTGAACCGCTCCACAAGTTTGCGCTTGGTCTCTCCAAAGCAGAGGAGACCACATCGGGAGGAACAAATACAATAAATCAGGTGAGAGGAAATGCACTTGAATCTCTGCTGGACTTCGATTGATTCTTTGGGGCCTTGGATGGAGGTGAGTGGGGAGGTGTTGGAGCAGGTTTTGCAACTCCTGCAGCCGCAGGGAAAATTTCTAAGTGTTGAGGAGGGGGTTGTTGGGGAGTATGGACCTAAGTTGGGGAGGGAACGGTCCCTGTGAAAACTGGTTGGGAGTCGGGAGGGAAATATCATTTTGGTAGTGGGATCAGGCCACAGATGGCAGAAATGGTGGAGCTTGATGTGTTCGGCATGGAGATTAGTGGGGTGGAATGTGAGGACATTGAGGACTCTGCTCCTGTCGTGGTTGAGGGAGGTGGTTTGTTTGAGGGCAGAGGTGCAGGAAATGGAGGAAATGCTGTTGATAAAGGAGCTAAAGCACCGGGGTAAGAAAAAGACTGGGTGATCTTTAGTGATAGGGGACTCAATTAGAAGGGAAACTGACAGGCAGTTCTGTGGCAGCAACTCTTGAATGATATGTTTCCTCCCTGGTGCCAGACTCAGGGATGTCTCAGAGTGGCTATAGGGCATTCTGAAGTGGCAAGGTGAACAGCTTGCAATCATTATACATGTTGGTACTAATGACTTAGGTAAAACAAGAAGTAAGGTTCTGCAGCAGGAAATCCGAAAGTTAGGTTATAGATTAAAGAGGGAGACTACTTAGATTGTAATCTCGAGATCACTACGTTACTGAGTATAGGAGTAGAAAGGTGGATCTGAACAATGTGCAGCTAAAGGGATGGTGTAAATGGGGAGTGGCTTTAAATGACTTTACATTTTTGGATAATTGGGGTAGTTTCTGGGGAGGCTGGGACCTATATAAGACGGACAGGTTGTACCTGAAACAGAATGGATCCAATATCCTTAGTGTGAGGTTTGCTTGTTCTGCTGGAGAGGCTTCAAACTGAACTGAACAGGGGGAGGGATCAGAAGGTCGCAAGATCCAATCAGGTATAAAAGGAATTCTAGAACAGTCTAATATGTGAAGAAGACATGGACAGGATAAGGCACATGTGAGGTCTAGAAAGCTAAATTGTGTCTATTTTAATGCAGGAATGCTTGACTGGTAAGGTAGATGAACTTAGAGAATTGATCATCATGGGGGGATTATGATATTGTTGAATTCATTCACACATGGTTGAAAGAAGGACAGGACTGGCAGCTCAACTTTCCAGTGTATGGAAGTTTCAGGCACAATGAAATAAGAGAGTTAGGGGCATTGTGTTGTTGACAAAGGAATCCATCACTGCAGTAATGAGGGAAGACATCCTAGATTTCAAATGAGGCCATCTGGGTAGAGCTCACAAATAAACAAAGGGCATTACCTTGCTGGGATTATATTACAGGGCTCCCAAAAGGCAGTCGTGATCCTGAGGGGCTGAATGGCCTATTCCTGTTCCTGTTTCTTATGGTCTAAGCAAAATGGACCACATTATGACAGCTCAACTCACATAGTATCTTTATAGGCAACAAATAAAAATAAATTAGTTTGATGTCACAACTTTCTTACCCTCCGGACATTCAAAATGTTTTGAATTTGAGTCACTGTTACAATTTAGGAAATTCTGCGTTCAATTTGCACACAGCAAGCTCCCAGAAACAACATTGATGCAATCTCAATTTTTGATGCTGCCAGGCCAGCAGCAAATGTAGGACTGGAGAGGGCAGATGATGCCTCAGTGTAATATCTCATCTGAGATATGGCACTGGGACAATAGAGCACTGAGTGTATTTGAATGTTTGTAAAACAATTATGGGTTTTGAAAAGGTGAATGTAAAGTTAGCTGCTTTGTTTGGAGCGGCACGGTGACTCAGTGGTTAGCACTGCTCCCTTACAACACCAGGGCCCCAGGTTCAATTCCAGCCTCAGATAACTATCTGTGTGGAGTTTGCACATTCTCCCCGTGTCTGTGTGGGTTTCCTCCTACAAGCACAAAGATGTGCAGGCTAGGTGAATTTGCCCATTGTCGGAGGGAGATGGGTTACTCTTCAGAGGGTTGGGTTGAAGGGAATCTAATTATCATTATAACAGTGATGAGAAGCTCATGTGTTGTTACCATATTTAATGCCCAGGTCTGATATGACAATAAGTGGTTTATTACATCTCAGTAACTACATACAGTTTAAATGAATTCTTAGGCATATTAACCAATACTAATAAGAGATAGAGAAGACAAATATGCCTCCATTAGGGCAGCACAGTGGCTCAGTGTTAGCACTGCTACCTTACAGTGCCAGGAACCGAGGTTCAATTCTAGCCACAAGCAACTGCCTGTATGGAGGTTGCACGTTCTCCCTGTGTCTGTGTGTGTTTGCAGAGGTGTGCAGCTAGGTGAATTTGCTGTGGGGAATGCAGGGTTACAAGGATTGGGAAGGGTGGGGTGGGTCTAGGTGGGATGCTTTTCAGAATGTTGCTAGGTTGAATGGCCTACTTCCACACTGCAGGGATTCTCTGATCAGAAAACTGCGCCAGAGTTCATCTGGGCTGTGCTCAATCTCCTTACACTGCCCCATGTTACACCCACTGATGATAGACATCAGAATCAGCTGAGCTTCAGCCTAAATTAACCCTTTCATTTCTGTTGTCTTACATAGAGTCATAAAAAATAGTCGCACAGACATTATCTATCTATAACTGTCACTAAAAGATAGAGAGAAAAAATTCTCTACTCAGAAACATTTAGGATTATTTCATGTCCAATCACAGTCTTATTCATTTAACTGCCTTCCCCTAGCATTAACAGCTGTTGTAAATGACATCATAATCTTACCGCCCCATTAACACCAGCAGGGCAGCTGGTTCCATTTTGAAAAGGATTTACCAGCAGATGCCCACAGCCCTTTGTTTCCAGAGGTAGGCCCTGTTTAATACAGGGGTTAGTGCCCTATGACATAATTTGGGACCCTGATTAGCTTCTTAGATTGCATCTAGCTAGAGCCGGGGAATTATACATTCCGACCAGTTTCACTAATGTTGGAACCGAAGAGGCCATTAAAGTAAATGATGAGTTATTTTTGTGGACTTTGCAGCTACATGCAGTGCTGGACAGATGTTGCCTCAGGATATCCCTCCTCCTTAATTTCAGTAATCCACTCTTCCCTCTCTGTATGTCAATTTATTTCACTGGCAGCCATCCTGGTCCAACTTGTGGTTTTAATCTGGTGAGATAATTACTTGGCACCTTTCAGCTCACCTATCAAATTTTAACTTGTTGGCCAAATGCCACTTTTGACCTTAGACCTCCCTCAAATGTCAAAATGAACCAGAGAGAGACAGAGACCAATGCATCTCTTAATAGAAACTTGAATGGATGTATAAAACTGATACAGGCTCAGAGGGTTATTGAAACACAAACAGAAATTGCTGGAAAATCTCAGCAGGCCTGGCAGCATAGATGGAGAGAGATCAGAGTTAACATACCTGAACTTTTTGCAGAATGGTCACTGGATCCAAAATGTTAAGTCTGATTTCTCTCCACAGAGTTTAGATTAGAGTTTGATTAGAGTGGTGCTGGAAAAGCGCAGCAGGTCAGGCAGTATCCGAGGAACAGGAAAATTGACGTTTCGGGCAAAAGCCCTTCATCAGGAATGGAGGTAGCGAGCATCCAGGGTGGAGAGATAAGTTTGGGGGGGGGGGTGGTGGGCTGCTGCTGAGAAGGTAGCAAAGAGTACTACAGGTGAAGAGCTTCATGGCAGAGGAGATGACCTGGGGTTGCAATGAGAGAGAGAGAGACACACTGAGATTCTTGTGGAGAGAGGAAGAGAACTTCTTCAAGGTAGGCATCCTTGCAGGAGGATTCGCAGTAAGATTAAAATCAACTAGGCAAAAGTGAGGACTGCAGATGCTGGAAACCAGAGTTTAGATTAAAGTGGTGCTGGAAAAGCACAGCAGGTCAGGCAGCATCCAAGGAGCAGAAAAGTCAATGTTTCGGGCAAAAACCCTTCATCAGCCCTTTCTCTCCACAGATGCTGCCAGACATTTGGAGATTTTCCAGCAATTTTTGTTCTTGTTTCAGATTTCCAGCATCTTCATTTCATTTGGTTCCTTTATCCAGAAGATTATTGTTGATAGATAGCGAATCAACATTAGTTTTGAAATTGCTCTGGCAATCTGGCATAGATAAGGTGGACCAACTGGTCTCCCCATGTTGTAAAGGTCTATAGCTGATGGGTTAATAAATTGCTCGAATCCAACCTCATATTTTTACCTTCTGCAGAAACAGCACAATGAAAGGAATTGTTTCTGCTCGTGCTGATTCCAATTCAAACAGCGTTTGTGGTGTACGAATGAATAGCTTTGTCTTTCCATAAGCAACATCTTGCTGGAAGTCATGTTGGTCTATGATCATACGGGTGGCTTCCAGGTCTGTTGACATCAGGTGATTGGGCCAAGTGTACTCACAAATCATCTTATACCTGACGTACATGTTTAAAATTGTACAGAAATATTAAAGCATGTTCAAGTAATTAACATACCTTCAAGTATATATATACACACACACACACACACACACACACACACACACACACACACACACACACACACACACACACACACACACACACACACACACACACACACACCAGGGGTACATCCACTACTGGGGCACAAATTTAATTTAAATCAAATTAGAGAAAAGTTAGAGAGAATTTGGGGAGACTGTGTATTTACCCAGAGTTTTGGAGGTGGGAATGCATTTGAAGACTTACTTGAAACCAGCATCACATTTGAAAATTGTTTAGTTATGCGTTTCCAATGTCACAAGTTACAAGGATTTGGATATGGAGCTTGAAAGTGGGATAAGGTTGAATAACTCTCTCACACAAAGCATGGATAAAGGGGCTAAAAGATGTCCTTTTGTCCATACTTTTCTATGATGCTGTGATGTGACTGGTCATGAAAGCTTACAGTCCTTCTGTGGATCTGATTAATGATAGACAATGCAACTTTATTCACTAATAAAACATGGTGTATGTAGCTCTATCATTCCTGATCCTCTTTTAGCTTTAGATAAGTTAACAGGAATGTCAATGGATATTATCTGTGTAGTCACACTTTGGATGCTGCCTGAACTGCTGTGCTCTTTCAGCACCACTGATCCAGAATTATCTATGTAGTCCTCAACTGCACATTGAAGAAGGTTCCACATGACAGTTTGTTCGCACAAATAACAGCACACAGAATTGGAGTTAACCTCATAATATGGGCTGATAACTTGTTAGGAGGCTGCATAGAATGGAGATAAATTGTTTGTTTTGTGATGGGCCATGATGAATATGTCTGTGTCTGTCTTGGAGCCCCATATTTTCCTTATATAAATTCTAACAATTTGGAGCATGTACAGAGTTACGCACCAAAGTCTGTGATGACATAAAGGTAGGAGGCAAAGTAATTTCAGAGGACAGTATCACAATGTCACAAAGCAACAGGAACAGATTAAGCGAGTGGACAAAAATGTGGCAGATGGAGTTCAAGGTAGAAAAGTGTGAGGCTCTGAGAAAGACAAATTGGAAGAGTAATAAAAACACAATGAGATGTAAGAGTTGAACATTACTGGTTGCATCTGTGGAGAGAGAAATAGAGTTAACATGTCAGGTCAAGGACCATTCTTCAGAACTGAAGGCGAATACAAATATCTTCTTAGCAGGATCAAGGGTGAATTGCTTTCACTCCAGTTCAATAGGTTCTGAAACGGCTGTGAAGTCTAATGCATAATCTGCAGATTGCTGCGTTTGGGGAAGGTGGCTGCATTTGACTGCTGGTTGTTGTTTGTCAGCTGTCTGCTGAACCATAATGTAAAGATTGAGTTTTTATTTGAACAAGTGAAACTCTGACAGAAGTCAAAGAATGCCAATCCATTATTATGAATTTGCTTTCCATTTTTACTGCTTTCCTTTGCTTTTTTGAAACATCAGAAAAATCTAGTGCGTTTTCCCATTTTTTATTTTTGGTGCTAGCTTTAAAATGATCCTTCTCTTTTATTTGTTGCTGTAGCTTTAAAATAGCAGGCTTGTAGTGGTATTTTTTTCTTTCTATATGTGGCATGCACAACATAAAAGGAATGGTGAGATCACACAGGATTCTTTTTATTTTCAGCCATTTCAGAAAAATAACTTTGTTAAAATTTACTCACGGAATGTGGGCAATACTGGCTGTCCCTGTTCTTCTGGATGGAAGTGATAATGAGTTTGAAAAATGGTTTATAGAGAGCCTTGTGGAATTTCTGCAGTGGATCTTCCATATGCTACATAATGCAGCTACTAAGTGTTGATGATGGAGAGAGGAAGTGGTTGTGGATATGGTGCCAGTCAAGTAGGCTGCTTTATCCTGGATAGTATCAAGCTTCTTGAGTGTTATTGGAGCTAGATTCATCCAAGCAAGTTGAGGGTATTTGATCACACTCCTGATTTGTGCCTTGTAGGTTGTGGGTGGGATATGGGCAGACAAGAGGTGGGTTACTTGCTGAGGGATTCCTAGTTTCTCACCTGCTCTTGTAACCACTGTATTTATATAGCCGGTCTAGTCCTGGTCAATGGTAACTACAGGATGTTAATGGTGGGGGATTCGATGATGGTTATCCCACTGAACATCATGGGGTGATGGGCAAACTCTCCGGGATTATTGAGAGTATATTTATATCTTGTGTTTCAAAATCTTTAAATTTGTGTTATATGTGAATAGTTTGTTTTATTTTTGTTTACCTTCATTTATATTATGCAACTGTTTTGTTTGTTAAAACTAATTCTGCAATATTACATGCTTATGTTTCAGTGATATTATAACCCTTATTATAACCCCCCAAAAAAAGCAAAACATGCTCTATCAAGACTTAAGTCTGCACTATGACTTGTACACTAGTAACATCAGCTGGGCTCAAAACACACTGTTTTAAAGGCTCTGATCTATCTGGTCGAGAGTCAATGTCATAATAAAACACATAAGATGTTTCTGTGCAATGTTGAGTGTGATTAATTAAATGGGATTGAAATTAGATAACATCATTAAAGGAATTGGGCAGATGTGATGATCTCTGTTGATTACTGAGATAAGGAGAAATTTATTCATCCAGAGATTGATAAACCTGTGGAATTATTTGTCACAGAAAGTGATCGAGACCAAAGCATTGAATATTTTCAAGGAATCAGATATAGTTCTTAAGGCTATAAGGATCAAGCTATGTGGGAGAAAGAATACTGAGTTGGATGATCAGCCCCAATCATATTGAATGGTGGGGCGGGGTCAAAAGGCTGAATGGCCGACTCATGCTCCTGTTTCCTATGTTTTGATGTTCTATACATCAGTTATGGGCAGGAACAGGGCATTCACTGTTGCTATGGTGGCTGGATTAGGCAATGCATGAGTAACGTAAATCTCTGCAAATAAAAGCTTATGAAAGTACATAACTATTCCCAGCTACCGTCAGTTCTGAAGAAGGATCACTGGACTCGATATATCATCTTGCATCATAGGCTGAAGATACATTTACCAATCTACTGGAGAATAAACACGAATGGAAAAAGAAACTGCATAGCCAGACTTATTCCCTTTAAATATGTTTTTGGTTACCAATAGCTTTCAGGGTTATGGGGATGGGTTGGATAAAAGGGAGTGAAATGTCCGATCAGCTATGATCAAACTGAATGGTGGAATAGGCCCAGGGAAGCGGAATGGTCTACTCCTGTTCCTCTGTTCCTAAATGAATGCTCAGCTTTCCACTCCTAAGCCTGTAAACATCAGGAATATGCAGAAATAGATTTACCTCAGCAGGAAACGCTCATATGGTTGCCGATAAGCGAATCCAGCTCGCCTCACTCGTACATTTTCCAACAGTCCCAAATATTCCACCTGGTGTCTACAGCGTTCATAGTCAAAGATTAAGGGAGATTTCTGTTCATTTGGCTTAATGCATCGTACGTAGTAGGGTTCCTGTAATGCAGCAAAAGGGTGTACAAGACTGTTAGAACGTATGAACATTTCAAGGTGGTTGTTTACATGTGTGAACTAATTAAACAGAGGACTGCACATAATTCAAGTTCATCATTAGAATGATCCAAACATCTTCCCATTCACTCCCTTAGTACGGAACCTTGGTAGATCAAGAGTTCGAGCATATTCACTCCACTGTACAGAATGAAATGGATAGAACTGTTTCTGATTCACTCACATTGTAATATGTCAAGGGCATTCCCAGTTAATCACTCTGCATGGAATCGATATGACCATATGCCATCCTTCTGGCTTTATTGTATGCAATTCCAATGGATCAAAGTGTTTCCCACTCAAACTCATTTTATAAAATTCAAAAAGTCAAACTGTTTCCTATTTTAGGCTCCTACTTGGCTATAACAAAATATCACTCAATGTCCCAACCAAGTGACATGGAAAGTAAAGAATCTGTCAAAATGGAAGGTTGCTTTTCTTTATTCCACTAAGAGTGTTAAAGTTAAAAAGACTGAGAAGCCCCATGTTTTCATGTATTCCTGATTTCCTTGTAGGAATAAACGTTCCTCATCTCACTTGCTGTAAAATGATGCACGCTAAATATTATCTTTTAAAATAAATTTTGCTGATCTTTGCCCTTGAATGAAAATAAAACATAAATGAGTACTGAACAAGAGAAACCCATTCGATTCATCAGCCAGGATATCTAAAGTCCTTTTAAATCTGGTCTTAGCCTGCACTGCACCTGGCAATTTTATTTCCTCCCACAATACTGTTTCAATCACCATAATCGTGTACCCTACCTTACCTATTTAATTTTCTCCTACACACCTTCTATACTCTCACTTTCTGCATGATATTCCCATGTAACAACGCTGCAAGCTAGTCAAATGTGCTTAGACTAGCCCTGACCTTGGATTATGTCTCAACTGGCAGCAGCAGGGGAAGGGGATAACTGTCCTGGATTCTACTCCCTTGGAAACAAGACTAATTAATTGTGATGGCAAAAAAAATGACAACAGTCCCTTGGACATGTTAGAACATATAAAACAGAGAGGCTGTCATAGAGATCAAAGCTGCAGGCCAGAGCCTGAATCAGTCTTCCAGAGGCCAATTTAATCTAGCTTCGTTAGAACGGAGAAGATTGCAAGGTGATTTGGTGGAAGTGAAAAGTTGGAACAAAGTCGATCAAAACATATTGCTTCTTGTGATTGTGGAGTCTAGAATAAGGAGATAAGATTAAATATGAGTTTTAATATAGAACAGTGTGTGTGAATATGATGTGAGTGAATGAGACTAGTGAATGAATTGTGTAGGAGTGAGACTGGTTTCTGAGTTGTGTGTGCCTGAATGAGGCATATGTATGGGACAAATGAATGAATATGAATGAGAAATGTAAAAGTGTTGTTAGTGTGATGTGTGCAGGTTGTGTATGTAAGTGAATGATTGGTATGTGACAAGACATATGATTGAACTGTATGCAGATGTGATCAAGTGAGGGAGATTAGTGAATGAATTCAGTATCAATGAGACGCACCAATGAATCTTGTGTATGTGATTGAGCTCTGTCTGAATGTTGCCTGAATAATATATGTACTGGTGTACAGGCTGTGAATAAGACTTGAGGTTATCTGTGGCAGTGAATTAATGTATAATGTACCTGTGTAAGTTGTACATATATGTGTGAACAAGTTCTGCCTCTGTGGGGATGAGTTGTGTATTTAGGTCAACATAATACAGAAGAACCTCAATGATCCAGCATTCGATTAACTGAACCTCAGATTATCTGAACAAGATTGCAAGGTCCAGATGCATGGTTAACTATGTTATTGGCATCGATTATCTAGCATTCAATTAACTGAATGAAATATTCCCTGCCACATCCTTCGGATAATTGAGGTTCCTCTGTAAATAGATTGAATATTTTCTGTGTAAATTTCTATGTTTCTCTATTTCTATGATTTGAGTACTTGACACACGTGAATGAAGCTGAAACTGTGTTGCTGGAAAAGTGCAGCAGGTCAGGCAGCATCCAAGGAGCCGGAGAATTGACGTTTTGGGCATGAGCCCTTCTTCAGGAAAGAAAGGCTCAAAAATTCTCCTGCTCCTTGGATGCTGCCTGGCCTGTTGCGCTTTTCCAGCAACACATTTTAGCTCTGATCTCCAGCATCTGCAGTCCTCATTTTCACACGTGGATGAAGTTGTGTTTGAAGGAGACATGTGAATGAGTTGTTGTTTTTAATCTTTCATGTGATGAGGCACTGACAAGGCCAGCATTTATTATTCACCCATAACTTCCTTTGAAATGAATGTCTTGGATAGTTGTTTGTGAGGCAGTTAACAGCCAATCAAATTGTGTGGACTGGAATTACATGTAGGCCAGACCAGATAAGGATGGAAGATTTCTTTTCCTGAAGGATATTAGTGAACTGGATGAGTTTTATGACAGATAAATGACGAGAGTTTGATAGTTCCATTCCAAAGACTTGTTTTCAATTCTAAATTTCTTATTAATCAGTTAAATGTCATGGTGGGATTTGAACCCATGTCCCAGGGTATTAGTAGTCCAGTTACGCATCCACCATGCCACCAACTCCTCATATGAGTTTGTGAACTGCAAATGGACTACACCCACATGTGAATAAATTTTGATTCCCTTATATGCATATGATTGGATTGTATGTGGGTGATAATGACTGCCAATGACCTGTCTCCTCAGGGGTCAACAACTTGTCAAGCTGTGCCCTAACCTGGAACCACAACATAGCGGTATTGAAGTGGGGGAGTATTACAGTTAATTCACAAAGTTCAAGTTGCTACAACAACATACAGTGAGGCTCCAATGATTTTTTTCCAACACATAGCTGACCAGGAATCTTTTGCCCTCTTAATTGCCATTGGCATGTATTGGAAGGACTCAACCTGTTTGTATGCATTATGAACACACTTTCCTTAGGTGTCAAGTCTTGGACTGAGATTCCAAACCAGAACTTCGAGCTCAAAGGTCAGGTCTCTATCCACAGTGCCACAAGAACACAACACAACCAGCATGGGGAAGAGGGAAGCAATGATGAAGATCAGACTAGGTAAACAATGATGAACATCAGAGAGGATTTGCAATGTACTGTCATTGTAATGTATGAACAGGCCAGTTGGCTGTTTGACTCAGATAAACTCTCTTTACCTTACATTCCAAGTTAACAATGAGTGCAATCATGGAACTTCTGAAGAGGGTCGCAGCAGTCAGAGGTCGTTTGGTGACCTCTGTAATACCCAGTTTCCCATCTGGCCACATGTCTTTCAACACAGCGTTAGAACTAAAAGCAGAAAAATGCATATGTCGGTTTATTAATTATGATAGATTTTAACCCATCAAGACCAGCTGTAAAGTACAAGAAATGTGGAGTTGTTCTCTTTGCTTAATTCCAACATTGAATAACATTCCTAGGATGGGAACAGCACTGATTAGATCCAAAGTACAGTTCCCTTAATGTTGACCCATCGAAAAGTCACAAAATTAGTATAACACACATTAGATACAGACAGAAGATATCACCTTTCCAACTCCATTGCATTGATTGTGATGTATTTAGGTGACCCCGTCTCCCCATGTATCAGGAAATTTATATTTCTCATGCTGTGAATAAGCTTACTTCTAGAATCGAATCTGATCATTTTGTACTGATTAGAGTGTGATTATGTATTTTGAGTTGGAAATAATGTCCATGCTGGGAATGGAGCATGCCAATACCTATTTTGTAGGTAGGTCTTTCATGCAGGTGCTGGAATGGTATACTGGAAGTTTGTCAGTTCAACTGATCACAATAACACTGATTTGTCATTTTCCACTTGACCACCTTGTCCAACCTTAGCTCCTCAGGAAGCTATTTACTTACCTCAACCTAAGGAACAATGTCTGTAACATATACACTTCACTAAACAGGAGTGTTCCAACATCTACCATTGATTGCATCCAATATAGGGGCTGGGTGATGATAGCATTGCCAGTGTGTGTGAGAATGTTATGGGCATAAATATTTTGACATCAGGCTTTTCTCACATCTCTCATTTTACCTGCCCATGTTTTATAAGGGAAGTGGCTCAGTAAGTAAAGAGAGTTCAAAGTATTTCATTCTGGCTGCCAAGACAGAGTGGGCTTCTAACTGCATGGACATCGCTTTGGGATATTGCATGTAAATTTAGAGGTGTACTATTCCACTTTCTCAGTGTCCAGCTGATGTGTGACCACACCAACTGCTTCATGAATCTCCATTATCCTGGCAGCAGTTTAGATTAGATTACTTACAGTCTGGAAACAGGCCCTTTGGTCCACCAAGTCCCACACCGACCCACTGAAGCGCAACCACCCATTCCCCTACATTTACCCCTTCGCCTAACACTACGGGCAATTTAGCTTGGCCAATTCACCCAACCAGCACATTTTTGGACTGTGGGAGGAAACCAGAGGAAACCCACGCAGACACGGGAGGAATGTGCAAACTCCACACCGTCAGTCGCCTGAGGCGGAATTGAACCCGGTTCTCTGGCACTGTGAGGCAGCAGTGCTAACCACTGCCACCATGCCGCCCACGGTGATCGTTATTTTTTTCTCTCACATCAGTGCCATTTTATTGGTGTGGTGTTATGACCCGTCATTCTGTGCCAGTCCACTGTATTGTAAGCAAGTGGGTGACCATGAGAATCCAAAAAGTAGCTCCTGGGCAACAAGGGTTCTGCCGATTACCCAGCTCATAACTTTAGACAACAACTGATGTATGCATGGGCAACAATTCATGTTACAAGAGCCATGCCACCACAGAAAATGTCATCAATCAGATCACTGGAATGCTTAAGGAATTCTTACTTCCCTTGCCTGGAGTACTCTGGTACATTGCCGCAATACTGCAGAGCTGAATGACAATCGATTATGGTCTGGTCATATTCTCGGATACCATTCTCACCCGCCTGTGGTATTCTGGTTTTGTTAGTCTGCTGCAACTAATCCTCCCTTCTCTACACAGAGCCTTTCTACTTTTCAGTGGTAGAGAATAAACCATTGAGGAATCTAATGTCTCACATAACAAGGTCATTTATTGCACGATAGTAATAAAACAGCACTAATTAGCTTCCAAACAAAATAAAAACCAAAGGACTGTGGATGCTGGAAATCAGAAACAAAACCAGAATTTTTCAGAAAAACTCAGCGGGTTAAGGCAGCATCTTTGGAGAGAAAGCACAGTTAACGCTTTAAATCCAGTGACCCTTCCTCAAAACTGATTTTTTCTGTTCTGAAGAAAGATCACAGGACCTGAGATGTTAATTCTAAACAAATGATGCACTTATCTTACATAACAAAATAATTTATTTCATGATAGCAGGAGATAACAGGCATAATCACTGAGGACTTCTAGCTGCTGTACATAGTACATCTCTCCCTTAGTTACTTGTACAGAACTTAACTGTTTCCAATCAAAAACCATATGCACCATTAGATTGAGTGGAGCTCAACGTAACATAAGTATTAACTCCTTCTGATCCATCACTCTATATAACCCTGCACAATCTTAACATCATGGGGTCATCAGGTAGACACTGATCAGCCAAGGAGCAAGAGATGGAGGAGAAAGGGGGAGGAATGGAGGTCACAACTAGCACATTTCCTTTCCAGCCAGACTGTCTACGTTGGATTCATCTGACTGCAGAAGTAATCATTTCAAGATTAATTTTCCATTCACCAACATCAAATATGTTGCCTTCCATCTGTTATTGATCACTATAGGGACCATAGTGGTGAAATACAAGCCAGTACAACACATTCCAAATACCATTTTTATAACTTTATAAATGAACCATCCAGCATTCCATTAGAAAGTCAACTCATCACCGGTGTGTATTCCCTTCCTGTCAGTCTACCATGTGCCTTTATCATCCTTGTGGCTACAGCCTGGTCAGTGGAACGCTACTGACATTTATTTGGGGCAACTGAAGATGTCCTTGCAGGTTGAGCCCAAGCAGCTGTGGATCTAAAGAATCAGATTTGACTGCACCATCTCAGTATGGGCAGTAACAGTAGTAGGAGAAAGAATGCTAGTGTTCTGAGAGAGGATAGCAAGTTGTGTTCCATCGTCACTGCCCCCAGAGTGACACTGGAGAAACCTTATCAATGTGTTGGAGGACATCCAGTGGAACGCTGCAAGCTCTTTTAACACTGGAACCTGAAGCCATGATGACAGCATGTGTACAACAAGGTAGCGTGACTTTAGTCTGAGCTTCCACTACAGCACCAAGACAATGAGTGGATTCTGCTTGAGTTGCAATGAAACCTAATATGGCAGCCCTAGACATTGCATCATGATAGGGTTCAGGGTATGACAGTGCAATTGCCCAGCAACTCCATTCCTGCAACCATTAATGTGAAACCTCTACTGGAATTCTTCATAGTCACTAGCATTGTACATGGAATAGATGGTAGAACTGTCAATGTACCACACATTGCTCTGCATGCCCATCAGCCTGCTCTTATAATGCCCCATATGAATTCCTATCTGAATCCTCTGCAGCAGAGTCTATGAGGTTGACACCATGCTTTCCTTCCCCTCTGGGAGCAGGCTGGTTTTGTCTGATATCTCACCACATGCTGATCCAGCCTCTAAGCCTTTCTCTAAAGTATAGACAGTCAGTATCTGAATTGATGGCTGTGAGAGTCAGAGTGAGTGACGGTGTTGCTTCATCAACTTCTTCTTCCTCTGCCCCTTCTTACTCCTGCACCGCTGCTTGATGAGCAGGCAGCTCTTAAGTATCTGAAAGGAGAAATGCACAAGGGAAGGGTTATTGTGAGTGCAGGTGAGGGAAAGGCAGGAGTTGCATGTTTACACCATCTTCAGTTTGTAAGTCTACAGAGATTGTGAATGAGGAGCAATTGGGATTTGAGAAAAAAAAAGTTCATTTGTGCAGATACCACCATCATCAGTAGTTTTAGCCTTGCCACCTAGCATGGTCTCAGTCATAATCACTCTAATGATGGCCAATGCTATCGCTGTTGGGGGAGGACATGCAACCTATTAACTGCCAGTTAGATGGTGCTTCCTCCAGTTGTGATACACCTGTATTTGCTGAATAGCTGATCATGTGTCTGTAAGATGTGGGTGTGAGGCTTTCAGCAATGCTAAGTACGATGAAGCTATGGATATGAAGTCTGATCCATTGTTGGTCAGTGAGTGAAGATGGGCTGGTGAATTGTCCACGCAATAGGCGCTTAGTTGTAAGGCTATGCTTTTTACACTCACGTGAGACCATGTGGAGGAGATGGTTACACACTAATGAAGTTAGTGGACTAGTAATCATGAAGGGGAAAGTGAGGACTGAAGACGCTGGAGATCAGAGCTGAAAATGTGTTGCTGGAAAGGCGCAGCAGGTCAGGCAGCATCCAAGGAACAGGAGAATTGACGTTTCGGGCATGAGCCCTTCTTCAGGAATGAGGAGAGTGTGCCAAGCAGGCTAAGCTAAAAGGTAGGGAGGAGGGACTTGGAGGAGAGGCGTTGGAAATGCGATAGGTGGAAGGAGGTTAAGGTGAGGGTGATAGGCCAGAGTGGGGGTGGGGGCGGAGAGGTCAGGAAGAAGATTGCTGGTTAGGAAGGTGGTTCGAGGGTTGGGACTGAGACAAGGTGGAGGGAGGGGAAATGAGGAAACTGGAGAAATCTGAGTTCATCCCTTGTAGTTGGAGGGTTCCTAGGCGGAAGATGAGGCGCTCTTCTTCCACCGTCGTGTTGCTATGGTCTGGCAATGGTGGGGTCCAAGGACCTGCATGTCCTTGGTGGAGTGGGAGGGGGAGTTGAAGTGTTGAGCCACGGGGTGGTTGGGTTGGTTGGTCCAGGTGTCCCAGAGGTGTTCTCTGAAATGTTCCGCAAGTATGTGGCCTGTCTCCCCAAAGTTCCGCCTACTTGCGGAACATTTCAAACACAAGGGATGAACTCAGATTTCTCCAGTTTCCTCATTTCCCCTCCCCCCACCTTGTCTCAGTGCCAACCCTCGAACTCAGCACCACCTTCCTAACCTGCAATCTTCTTCCTGACCTCTCTGCCTCCACCCCCACTCCGGCCTATCACCCTCACCTTAACCTCCTTCCACCTATCGCATTTGCAACGCCCCTCCCCCAAGTCCATCCTCCCTACCTTTTATCTTAGCTTGCTTGGCACACTCTCCTCATTCTTGAAGAAGGGCTCATGCCTGAAACGTCGATTCTCCTGCTCCTTGGATGCTGCCTGACCTGCTGCGCCTTTCCAGCAACAGATTTTCAGCTAGTAATCATGAAGCTCAGGAAAATGTTAAAGCTCTGTGGATACAGGTTCAAATCCCAACCCAGCAGGTGGGGAATTTTAATTCACTGAATAAATCTTGAATTGAAAACATATCTCAGAAATGGTGACGTTATTGCTGATTATTGCAAAAGCACAGCTGGTTCATTGATGTCCCAGAGAAAGGAAATCTGCCATGCTAGGGCCTCCACACTAGGCATTGACTGTTACAGCTGTCTGCTCACAGTGCCTATGTAGTGTCAATCTGGAAGGCCTCTAGTTCCCCCATGGACAGACAATCTCTCTTCTTCTGTAAAGAGGCTCTAGTACTTGTTCTTGGACCATCAGAGCATGGCCTCTGTTATTGTACACCATTCTTTTTGTTCACACACACGACTCCAGGCACTTCCTGTGCTTGATACAGCCAAATGCACCTTCCCCTTTATCAGGTGCAAACTGACTTTAAGAAGCACGGTAAACTTTGAGTTGTGATAGCCTTGCAGAAGTTTGCAACCCCAAGATGCCATTCCATGAATAGATTGATTTTTTTGGAGTGGATGGCCGTCAGGTACTGCAGGGGATCATAGGAACATAGGAATTAGGAGTGGGAGTAGGCAATTCAGCCCTTTAAGCTCATTCCGCAATTTAACATGATCATGGCTGATCTTATCCTGGTCTCAGCTCCACTCTCCTGCTTGCTCCCCATAGCCCTTTGTCCCACTTTTCATCAGAAACATATCTACTTCTTTCTTGAATCTATTGATTGATTGTGCCTTCACTGCACTTTGGGGCAGTGAGTTCCACAGATTCATAACCTTCTAAGAGAAGGAGTTTCTTTCTCCTCATCTCAGTTTTGAACCTGTATCCTCGCCCTCGATATCTATGACCTCTTTGTCCCACAAGGTGGAGCATCTGTTCAACGTCTAACTTATCAATCCCCCTTTAGCATTTTCTCTCCCTCAATCAAATCCCCCCTCATTCTTCTGAACTCCAGCGAGCACAAGCCTGAGTTTTTCAACCGCACCTTGTATGACAGCCCTCTCATCCCTGGAATTAATCTGGTGAACCTTCTCTGAACTGCCTCTGGTTTCACTATGTCCTTCCTCAAGTAAGGAGAACAAATCTGAATGCAATATACCAAATGTGGTCTCTCCAAATAATTGTACCAGCACTTCTTTTCTTCTATAAGCAATAACTGTCAGGATTCCATTCGCCTTCCTTATTATATGCTGCACTTGCATACCCACTTTCTGCAATTTGTGCACAAAATGCCTAGATCCCTCTGCACTGACACAATTTGAATTTGCTTTCCATTTAAATAAAAATCTTCCCCTTTATTTTTCCAGTCAAAATGAACAAGCTTACAATTATCCGCATTCAACTCCATCTGCCTGATTCTGGCCCATTTTCCTAGCCTATTAATATCCATCAGTAAACTCTTTATCACCTAATCACAGCATGCTTTCTCACCTATTTTAATATTGCGCATGAATTTTGTTATGTTACATTCTATCCCTGCCCGCAGATCATTTATATAGGTTTTAAATAATTGAGATCCAAGAACTGAACCCTGCTAATTACAGTTCACCACCCATAAGACCATAAATAGGTCCAGAGACGAACCTATTTATACCAACCTTCTGTTTTATGCCAGTCAGCTAATTGTCTATCCAAGCCAATGCTGTCCTTAACACCCTGGGATCTAGCCTCTGGATTAATCTTTAATGTAGTACTTTGTCAAATTCTTTTAAAAGTCTAGATATACCAAATCCATTGGACCCCAGTATCCACTTTGCTCTTACATTCTCTAAGAACTCCAGCAAGATTGTCAAGCACAACTTATCCTTCATGAAACCATGCTGACACTGGTGAATTGAGCTTTGTTTTTTTTCAAGTATTCACTTATCTCCTCCTTTATGGTTGAATTCAACAACTTCCCTACTACTGAGGTCAAACTAACTGGTCTATGGTTTCATACTTGTTGCACATCTTTTTTGAATAAGAGTGTCACACTAGCATGTTTCCAATCCACTGGTACCTTTCCAGAATCCATGGAATTTTGGAATATCATAACTAACGCATTCACTATCTCTGCTGCCAACTCCTTTAATACCTTAGGTGCAGGCTATCTGGTGCCAGGGATTTTATCTGCCTTTTATCTCATCAGTTTGCTTAATATCTTCTTCCTAGTTAGAGTAATTTCACCAAGTTCCTTCTTAGGAACTGTAGTTTATGGGAAGAAATCATTATCTTCCACTGGGAAAATAGAAATAAAATATCAGTTTCGTGCTGCTGCCATTTCTGAATTTAGCATTGTTACCTTGTCTTTTTCATCATCTAAAGGCCAACATTTGCTTTCACTATTCTCTTCATTTTTACAGACTTGTAGAAACGTTTGGGATCAGTACTAATGTTTTCTGTTAGTTTCCTTTCATAGTTCAGCCTAATTCTTTTGATTTTGATTTTAGTTATGGTTTGCTGATGTTTAAAGTTCTCTCAGTTCTCCAGAGTGCCACTAACGTTTGCAGTATGATGTGCTCTAGTTTTTGCCTTTATGTTATCCTTGAGTTCCTTGTTAAGCCATGGGTGATTTTTCACCTTTCTTACAATTCCTCTTCCTCTCAGGAATATGTTTTAATTGAGAGGTATTTAGTAATATTTAGGAAGATGCTGAAAATGGGGTTATTTTCCCTGGAGTGTCAGAGACTGAAGGGTGACCTTATAGAGATTTATGAAGTCATAAGAGGCATTGATAGGATGAATAGTCAAGATCTTTTCTCCAATTTAGGGGTATTCAACAATAGAAGACATAGGTTTATGGTGAAAACGGAAAGATTTAAAGGGACCTGAGGGGCAATGTTTTCATGCAGATGATGGTCATGTATGGAATTAACTGCCAGAGGAAGTGGTAGAAGCTGGTACAACGACAACATTTAAAAGGCATCTGGATGGGTATATGAACATGTAGGGTTTGGAGGGATATGAGTCATATGCTGGCAAATTGAATAAATTAATCTGGGATATCTGGTTGGCGAGGACAAATTGCACTGAAGGATCTGTTTCCATGCTGTCCATCTCTATGACTCTGTCTCACTAAGTATTTGCCAGCACTTGAACTCCAGCTATTCACAATACCTTTATATAAATTATTTAGGTGAAATGTGATATTTCCATGTTTAATGATGACTCAAAGTATATGGGATTATGAGTAATGAGGAGGAAGTAAAGACGTTTCAGGGCAATTTGGCAAGTTGAGTGAGTGGGCAGTACATAACAAATGCAGTATTGTGTGGGTAAGTGTGAAATTATCCATTTTGGTTAGAAAAACAGATTGGCAGAGTATTATTTAAATGATGATAGCTTGGGAAATTGTGATGTACAAAGGGATCTGGGTGTCCATTTACATCAGTCACTGAAAACAGTAAGGTTGATAAATGATATGTTCTTTATTACAAAAGGCTTTGAGTACAGGAGTATGTAAATCTTATTGCAGCTGTACAGGGCTTTAGTGAGACCACACCTAGAGTACTGTGTTTAGTTTTGGTCCCCTTGCTTAAGGGAGGATTTAGTTGCCATTGAGGGAGTGTAGCAAACGTTCATCAAACTGATTCCTGGATGATCGGATTGTCGCAGGAGGAGAGATTGGGTTGACTAGGCCTCTGTTCATTAGAGTTTAGAAGAATGAGAGGGGGTCTCATTGAAGTTATATGATTCTGACAGGGCTGGACAGACTGGATGTAGCAATTATGCTTCTCTCTATCTGCGGGGTCTAGAACAGGGAGTCACTGTCTCAGGACACAGGGTAGGCTACTGCAGAACTGAGGTAAGGAGAAATTTCTTAATTCAGAGAGTGGTGAACCTGTGGCATTCTCTACCACGTAAGACTGTAGATTCCAAGTCAGTGAATATATTTAAGTAAGAAATAGATATATTCAATAAAAATAAGGATGTCAATGGGCATGAGGACGGAGCGTGAGTATTGCACTGAGGCATGGGATAAGTCTTGAATGCCTCCTGTGATCAGGCAGCATGATATTTGCATCCTCCTTGCATTGGCAGCTGAAGGTACCGGTTAGTTATGTATCTTGCTCCACGCTTTCAGAGCCGATTCACTTTGTCTCCAAAGAATTTGTCAGTATTCATTTTATGGTCTCAGTGCCCTCTGATGGACATTTTAAGTATAACAACTTTTTAAAAAAAGTGCTTTCAGATAAAATCTCTTATTAATGCCCATGTTTGAGTTGTTTTATGGAACCATACAGTTGTGTGTATAATGAAGCTCACTACCATTAATCCCAACAACAACCCCAACATAACCAAAACTTCTACAACTGAATGAAATGTGTTAAATTAGGTTATTTGAGATCTTAAAATCTATCAGAATAACATTATTAATAGTACTATATCTTTCAGGGAGAAATCCATAGAATCTCCACAACATGGAAAAAGGCCATTCAGCCCAACGATTCCACACCAACTCTGTGTAAAGCATCCCACCCAGACCTATCCCTGTAGCCCTGCATTTCCCATGGCTAACGCACCTAACCTACACATACCTGAATACTTTGGTCAATTTAGCACAACTAGTCCAGCTAACTTGCACATTTTTGGACTGTGGGAGAAAACCAAAGCACCAGCAGAAACCCATCCAGCGCAAGGAGAATATACAAACTCCACACACGCAGTCACCCAAGACTGGTCTTGAGCCTAGGTCCCTGGCACTGTGAGGCAGCAGTGTTGACCACTGTGCCACTTTGACAGATCTGTATTGATGACAAGGTGGCTGAGTAATGGAACAAAACTTAACCACTATGCTAAACAAAATGTGATGGCTAAATCACTTCGGCTGTAATCAGGGATCGAGCATTCAGAATGATCTTTTGGACATGGCTGGTTGGCAATGTCAAGCAAAGCTGGAATTCTTCTTATTCAGTTCACTCTTGTAAATTAAGTCTCTAAGGAGTATAATGCAAATTACAACAGACAATAGTCTATTAACCTACATGGAAGAAAAATAGCCCTAATCTCATTTACCATTCTCATAGCATGTCAATTCCCTTTTTCTCCTTTCTTGTTAGCTGAATAGCTAATCCTGGAAGTGAATTCCAAAATCTCATGAGACTTTGGGTAAAAACATTTACCTACTCTGTGTTCTAAATTTTCATATCAGCTACTGGAACCAGTCTACTTCGACCCATCCAGTCTCATCTTTCCATCAATTCTTTCCTATCAACCTGTCATTTGCCAGGCATGACCTCCTCTTGACAAAGCTGCAAGGTTTTATGGTTCTATAAGGTAGTGGTAAGTACTTCTGCCTCTCTTCCTGTCTAATTGCACTGGAACGGTGATGAAGAGCATAACTAATGAGGTGTAGAATTAATGACGCCAAGCTTGTTGGAGAAAGGTCATTCTGAGTCATTGCAGAGAGGACTCCATGAATCTCACCTGACAAGAGTTAGAGAGTCATAGAGATGTACAGCATGGAAACAGACCCTTCAGTCCAACCCGTCCATGCTGACCAGATATCCCAACCCAATCTAGTCCACCTGCCAGAACCCGGCCCATATCCCTCCAAACCCTTCCTATTCATATACCCATCCAAATGCCCCTTAAATGTCGCAGTTGTTCCAGCCTCCACCACTTCATCTGGCAGCTCATTCCATACACATACCCCCCTCTGTGAGTGAAAAAGTTGCCCCGCATGTCGCTTTTATATCTTTCCCCTCTCACCCTAAACCTCTGCCCTCTAGTTCTGGACTCCCCGATCCCAGGGAAAAGACTGCTTATTTACCCTATCCATGCCCCTCATAATTGTGTAAACCTCTATAAGGTCACTCCTCAGCCTCCGATGCTCCAGGGAAAACAGCCCCAGCCTGTTCAGCCTCTCCCTTTAGCTCAAATTCTCCAACCCTGGCAACATCCTTGTAAATCTTTTTTGAACCCTTTCAAGTTTCACAACATCTTTCCGATAGGAAGGAGACCAGAATTGCACGCAATATTCCAATGTCCTGTACAGCCGCAACATGACCTCCCAACTCCTGTACTCAATACAACAGTTGAACTGAACATGAGAAATTGGTCTGTCGGACTATAGTGACTTTACCTTTGCTAATTCTAAGCTTAAGCTCGTCCATTAGCCTGCCATGTACATATTTGTCAAAGACTTTTTAAAATCATGCACACCATATGCAATGCATTTTCCCTTATAATATTTGCAACCTCCTCAATATGGATTTCAGGTTACAGTCATCTAGATATGTTGCCATTTCTTCGTTAATGAGATCCTAAGGTTTTCCCCAATTGCCCTGATGAGTCTTTTATAAAACTAGATTGGTCACCCTTCAACATATAATATTTAATATGATTTTATATAATATAAAAAATATGATAATTTCCATCCTTGCAAGATATATGCCAACAGAGGCTGGAACTTTGATTTCTGTTACTCATTCACTCTTACCAATCTCAGAATTCAATTTGTCTCCGATATGGTATTTTTTCGGCTTTTACTCCAGATTTTTCCATGTTCAGTTTGTCTCTTGTCAAGTGAGATTCATGGTGCCCTCTCTGCAATGGCTGAGAATTACCTTTCTCTGTCAAGTTTCACATCACTAATGCTCCACCTTGCTAATTGTGCAACCAGGCTCACCATCACCCTTCCTGTGCAATCAAACAAGCCAGACAAAGGAGAGCCAGTGGAAGAGATCTGTTTGGATTTCCAGGATGCCTTTGACAAGGTGCATGCAGGAGGCTGCTAAATGGGCTAACAGCACATGGTGTTAGAGCAGCATATTGGCCTGTATAGATGATTGACTAATTGGTTGATTGATAGAAGGCAGACAGAAGGGATAAATGGGTCTTTTTTCAGGTTGGCAGTCAAGGTTCCTCATGGTAATCTAGTTAGTAAGTTAGGGGCGGCACGGTGGCACAGTGGTTAGCACTGCTGCCTCACAGCACCAGAGACCTGGGTTCAATTCCAGCCTCAGACGACAGACTGTGTGGAGTTTGCACGTTCTCCTCGTGTCTGCGTGGGTTTCCTCCGGGTGCTCCGGTTTCCTCCCACAGTCCAAAGATGTTCGGGTCAGGTGAATTGGCCATGTAAAATTGCCCGTAGTGTTAGGTAAGGGGTAACTGTAGGGGTATGGGTGGGTTGCGCTTCGGCGGGTCAGTGTGGACTTGTTGGGCTGAAGGGCCTGTTTCGACACTGTAAGTAATCTAATCACATGGAGTGCAGGGCAAACTAGCCATTTGCAGAATTGGCTCGAAGGTCGGAGAGAGAGGGTGGTCGTGGAGGGTTGCTTTTCAGACTTTTGGCCTGTAATCAATGAAGTGCCACAAGGATCAGTGCTGGGTCAACTGCTTTTCATCATTTATATAAATGATTTGGATGTGAACATCAGAGGTTTGGTGAGTAAGTTTGCAGGCGACACCAAAATAGAAGGTATAATGGACAGCGAAGATCACCTCAGAGTACAATGGGACCTTGATATAAGGGGCCAATGGGCTGAGGAGTGGCAGATGGAGTTTAATCTAGGTAAATATGAGGTGTTGTATTTTGGAAAAGCAAATCAGGGCAGGACATGTATACTTAATGGTAAGGTCCTGGGAAATGTTCCTGAACAAAGAGGTTCATAGTTCCTTGAAAGTGAAGTCGCAGATAGACAGGACAGTGAAGAAGGTTTTTTTAATGCTTGTCTTTATTGGTCAATGTATTGAGTAAGGGAATTGTGAGGTCATGCTGCGGCTCTACAGGGCATTGGTTAGGCTACTTTTGGAAGACTGTTTGCAATTCTGGTCTTCTTGCTATAAGAATTCTGTCATTAAACCTGAAAAGGTTTAGAAAAGATTTAGGATGATGTTGCCAGGATTGGAGGATTTGAGCTGTAGGGAGATGCTGAGTAGTTTGGAGATGTTTTCTCTGGAGCCTTTGAGACAAGTTCTTTTCCCTGGCATGGGGGAGTCCAAAACTAGAGGGGATAGGTTTAAGGTGAGAGGGGAAAGGAACCTAAGGGGCAACTTTTTCATGAGGAGGGTGGTGCATATATGGACTGAACTGCCAGAGGAAGTGAGGCTGGTAAAATTACACCATTTAAAAGGCATCTGGATGGGTATATGAATAAGATGGGTTTAGACAAACATGGGCCAAATGCTGGCAAGTGGGACCAGATTTATTTTGGATATCTTGTCAGCATGGACAAGTTGAACCAATGGGTCTGTTTCCATGCTGTGCATCTCTATGACTCTATGACAAGATCATTAGAAGTGGCATAGACAAAGGCATGTTGGGCTAATAAGATGCAAAAGCATGGAAATAAGGTCAAAGCTGCTCAATAATGAGATTCTGAAGTCAATATTAAAAGTGAAAAGATAAAATTGCAAAACATTTTCTCAATCTCTAATTTTGATTTTTTTCATTCGCGCTGTATTTTTCCGACGTTTTCATCCTTTTGCCTGCGCACCAAGGAAGGGAATATCCTGCTCGTTGTTATCAAACTCCTTTCTTGTTTTCTCATATTCTCCTTGAGATTTTTCATTATTATTTTTATAAACTTCTTCAATTTGAAATGCACTCTAAGCCTTTCCAGACTTATGGCATCTTGAAATTATTGCTAGCTTCCCTTATTAATGGAGTATTTATTTCAATAAGTATTTTTGTAATGCACGTTTCAAAAAAAAATTAAAAATCCGAAAGTATTTTGTAAGCTCCACATTGCTTTGAAGTGCCGTGAATGGAGTTTTGGAGGCAAACTAGATTTGCTTTTTGCAAATAGAGGTCTAATTGATTAGTTTTGGCAAGAGTGAATCATAGCCTTTTATCTATTTTGTAGTGCACATGTTCAAGAGCAGCTATTGAGACACACGCAAGCCATCTAATACCTGATGGTGGTAAAACCTTACAGGAAGTGACACATGACCCATACAGTACCAGATGGAATGGACTGTTGCCTTTTACTATCGTGAACTTTAAATCCTAAATAAGTACAAAAGAGACACTGCAGTAATTGGAACTCTGAGCCCCATCCTCACCTGTTGTACATTAGACGTTTGAAGTCTTGATAGAGTGTGTCCTTGTTCTTATCAATGAAGCCTTCCACTGAGTACCTGAACCCAAACATAAAGCATGGCTTTAGTTCGAATGTCCATTGCTTCTCTTCTCTTAGATTATAGTCAATGGATATATGCAGGTCTAACAATACAAACTGACTCCCAACTCCAACATCTAAGTCAAGGGTCCATTCTTTTACTGCGATCCAGATAGTGAATTTTGGTGGATATATGTCTAATATAAATATATACACATAAGAAAGATAAACAAGCTAGAAATTTGTAACACAAAATTGGGAAGTTTCTTTAGCAAAGTATTTTCAGGAAGGAAGTCTCCCATTCCTACTCAGTGTGACCTATGTGTGAATCCAGATCCCCACACTATATTTAATTCTTAACAGCCCTCAGAAGTCGTCTAGCAAGCCATTCAATTGTACTGAATATATTCCCACCTTTTAAGAGCATCTATCGATAAGCTATAGGAAAGGCAGACAGAAATTGTGAGAGCTGGATGGAAAGGGAAGAGGAGCATACAAAGATAGGGATGACATTAGGATCATGCAGCCCATGAAGTTGCACAAAGCCATGAGTTAGACAAGGCACAAGTGAAGCTTGCAGATGCTGGAGATTAGAGTCAAGATTAGAATGGTGCTGGAAATGCACAGCAGGTCAGGCAGCACCCGAAGGGCAGGAAAATTGATGTTTCGGGCAGGAGCCCTTCATCAGGAATGAGGCTGGTAGCCTTGGGGTTGGACAAATAAATGGGAGGGGGTGTGGGGCTGGGGGCAAGGTAGCTGAGAGTGCAATAGGTGAATGGACGTGGAGGTAATGGTGATAGGTTTGGAGGGGAGGGTGGAGCAGATAGATTGGAAGGAAGATTGACAAGTGGGACGGGTCATAAGGACGGTGATGAGCTGGAAGTTTGAAACTGGGATAAGGTGGGGGGGAGGGGAAATGACGAAACTGGTGAAGTCCACATTGATGCCCTCTAGTGAAGGAGTGGTGGTGGAGGAGGCCCAGGACCTGCATGTCCTCGGCAGAGTGGGAGAGGGAGTTTAAATGTTCGGCCATTGGGTGGTGGGGTTGATTGATGCGGGTGTCCCGGAGATGACAAATGCAATCCTTGTATGGAGGAGGAGAAGAGAACAAATGGAGAAAAAGGGGTAAGTACAGATTGGAAGGGAGGGAAGGAGGCAGCCAGGAAAAATGTGGGGTAGTGAGCCACTGTAAACAAATAAACCTATGGGTACAAACTTTCAGCATTTTCTCGATATTTTACTGAGGTCTTGGGTAGTGTAACACGGTAGGATGCAGTGAGTAGGAGACACCCAGAGAAGGTGACAGTCAACACAATCCAGACTTTCTGATACATAAGCTCACACTTGCACCGCATATCCCCTACTCTAACAGTATTGCCGATTTGAGTGATCAACCCTGGCTCAATGGAGAAAGCAGGAGAGCAGGCCAGCAGCAGCACCAGGCATAGCTACAAATGAGATCAGCTTGGTGCTTACCAAACAGGACTACTTATGTATCAAGCAGCATAAGTAGTAACTGATGGAGCTAAACATTGTTACAACAAATAAAATTTAAGCTCTGCAGCCCTGCCACATTCAGTTGTCAATGGTGCTAGAAGAGTAAATAAGTCATTGGAAAAGGAGGATCCCAAATATCTTCCCCCCCCAACCAAGAGTAGGGGAGCCTAGACATCAGTGCAAAAGACAGGACTGTGGTATTTATGAGAATCATCAGCAAGAAGGTGAATGATCCAGCTCAGCCTCCTCCTGAGGTTCTGAAAATCTCAGATGCCAAACTTCAGCCAATTCGATTCACTCCATATGAAATCAAGGAATGGCTGAAGGAAGTGGATATTGCAAAGACCCTGAGTCATGACCACATTCTGAGAAGGAGAAAGTGAGAACTACAGATGCTGGAGATTATTTTGCCCAAAATGTCAATGTTCCTGCTCCTTGGATGCTGCCTGACCTGCTGTGCTTTTCCAGCACCACACTCTCACCTACCAATGCCCTTCATGATTTTATAATCCTCCTTAAGGTCACCACTCAGCTTCTGACACTCCAGGGAAAATAACCTCTCCCTATAGCTCAAACTCTCCAATCCTGGCAACATCCTTACGAATCTTTTCTGAATCCTTTCAAATTTCATAACATACTTTCTGTAGTAGGGAGACCAGAATTGCATGCATAATTCTAAAAGTGGCCTAACCAATGTCCTGTATCACTCAACTCCTATACTCAATGCACTGACCAATGAACGCAAGCATACCAAGTGCCTGCTCCACTGTTCTGTCTACCTGCAATTTCACTTTCAAGGAACTATGAACCTGCACTCCAAAGTCTCTTTGTTCAGCAACACTCCCCAGGACCTTACCATTAAGTATATATGACCTGCTTTGATTTGTGTTTCCAAAATGCTGCACCTCACTTTATCTAAATGAAACTCCATCTGCCACTCCTCAGCAAATTGGCCCATCTGATCAAAGTTCCATTGTCCTCTGAGGTAACGTTCTTCGTTATCCACTACACCTCCAAGTTTGGTGTCACCTGCAAACTTACTAACCATATCTCCTATGTTCACATCCAAATCATTTATATAAATGACAAAAAGCAGTGGACCAAGCACCACGGGGCATAGGTCTCCAGTTTGAAGAGTAATCCTCCACCACCACCCTCTGTCTCCTATCTTTGAGCCAATTCTGTAACGAAATGGCTTGGTCTCCTTGTATTCCATGTCCTCTAACCTTACTAATCATTCTGTCATGAAGAACCTTGTCGAATGCCTTACTGAAATCCGTATAGGTCACGTCCACTGCTCTGCCTTATCAATCCTCTTTGTTACTTCTTCAAAAAATTCAATCAAGTTAGTGAGACATGGTTTCCCAAGCACATAGTCAAGTTGACTGTCCCTACTAAGTCCTTGTCTTTCCAAATACATGTAAATCCTGAACCTTAAGATTCCCTCCAACAACTGGTGTGAAATCATCTAAATCATTAAGATATATTATAAATAGCTGGGGTCCTAGTACTGATGCCTGCACTTTCCCATAAGACTCATACAGGTTTGCAGCATGGAACAGGCCCTTTGGCCCAACTGGTCCATCCTGCCCAGTTTTCACAATTAATCTAGGTCCATTTGCCGGCATTTGGTCCATATCCCTCTATAGTTATCCCATTCTGTCCAAGTGTTTCTTAAATTACAAAACTGTACTCGCCTCCACCACTATTTCTGGCAGCCTGTTCCAGACACTCACCATCCTCTCTGTGAAAATACTGCCCCTCTGGACCCTTTTGTATCTCTCCTCTCTCACATTAAAAGAGATGTAGACACACTGAGTGAATGGGCTAGAGCATAGTAGATGAAATATAATGTGGATTCATTAAAGAATGGATTAAGAAAAGATGTACAAGGATGTTGCCAGGGAATGAGAGTATGAGCCATAGGGAGAGGCTGAATAGGCTGGGGCTATTTTCTCTGGAGTGTCAGAGGCTGAGGGGTGACCTTATAGAGGTTTATAAAATCATGAGGGGCATGGATAGGATGAATAGACAAGGTTGTTTTTTTTTACCACAGTAGTGGAATCCAAAACTAGAGGGCATAGGTTTAAGGTAAGAGGGGAAGGATTTAAAAGGTACCTGAGGGGCAACTAGTTGGGTATATAAATAGGAAGGGTTCAGAGTAATATCGGCCAAATGCAGGAAAATGGGACTATATCAGCTTAGGATATCAGGTCAACAAGGAGGAGTTGGACTAAAGGGTCTGTTTCGATAAGCAGAAGTGGGTACTGCAGATGCTGGAGATTACAGTGGTATTGGAAAAGCACAGCAGGTCAGGCAGCATCCGAGGAGCAGGAAAATCAACATTTTGGGCCTGATAAAGGGCTCCTGCCCGAAGCGTCAATTTTTCTGCTCTCCAGATGCTGCCTGACCTGCTGTGCTTTTCCAGCACCACGCTAATGTTGGGTCTGTTTCCATTCTGCCTAACTCTATGTCCCTACATAATCATACTTGGAAATACTCTTGTACCTAACTAGGACTGGCAGACATTTCAGATTGGCTTTATTTTACTGCATTCTATAATTTTAATTGACTTAGGTTTCTCATGAAAATTAATGTGAACCCCAAAGTCTTACAAGGTCAACTCGTACATTACTAACCTTTTCCTTTCTATGCAGATATACAGTAGCCAATTGCAAGCTGGATAATATACATACAAGACATTTTTCTGCAAACTGCCTGTGATTGGAAATCCCCACTTCTATGTTTGGGAAGAGGACAGGTTATTGTGATTAATATATACAAATAGGAATGATCTGATTTATTTACATTTGTTTTAAAGATGTTTTTAGTTGTTTGATCAGCTATCTCTCTCTCTCTTTCTCTCTCTCTCTCTCTCTGTTAAGTTTTGATTCGCTGTTAGTTTATGAGTATAAACTGGGAGTTGACAGGGAGGTGAATGTTGTACCTTTCTCATAGTGCATATACCTTTCAGTTTGCCACAAAAGACAAAACAAAGCATTTCTAAAGGTAAAAGGAGGGGACGTACGTGACTTGTCCAGCGTAATGCTTTATCCTGAAGTGTTTGTTGAACTCCATATTCTTTTCAGTCGGACACAGCTGCAGACACAAAACAAAGTGTTAAGTACGAAAAGTTGTTTGGACCCGTCAGATGCCTCATTAAGTAGCCATCTGCACAACATGAACAGACCCTTCTTTGGGGGGGGGGGGAGGGGGGGTCACAGGTTTATTTTATACTTAGTTAACCAGATTGCTCTTAGCTTGGTTGCTAATGGTTGAACCATAGTACGGTTGATGTGGTGTATATGTATTTTAGTAAGGCATTTGATAAGGTTCCCCACGATACGCTATTGCACAAAATATGGAGGCATGGGATTGTGGGTGATTTAGCAGTTTGGATCAGATGTTGGCTAGTTGAAAGAAGACAGAGAGTGGTGGTTGATGGGAAATGTTCATCCTGGATTTCAGTTACTGGTGGGGTACCGCAAGGATCTGTTTTGGGACCACTGCTATTTGTCATTTTAATAAATGACCTGGATGAGGGCGTAGAGAAATGGGTTAGTAAATTTGCGAATGACACTAAGGTCGTTGGAGTTGTGGATAGTGCTGAAGGATGTTGCAGGTTACAAAGGGACGTAGATAAGCTGCAGAGCTGAACTGAGAGGTGGCAAATGGAATTTAATGAGGAAAAGTGTGAGGTGATTCACTTTGAAAGGAGCCACAGGAATGAAGAGTACTGGGCTAATGGTAAGATTCTTGGTGGTGTAGATGAACAGAGAGATCTCAGTGTCTATGTACGTAGATCCCTGAAAGTTGCCACATTGGTTGCTAAGGTTATTAAGAAGGCATACAGTGTATTAGCTGTTACTAGTAGAGGGATTGAGTTTTGGAGCCATGAGGCTATGTTGCAGCTGTACAAAACTCTGGTGCGACTGCACATGGAGTATTGCATACAATTCTGGTTACTGCATTATAGGAAAGATGTAGAAGCATGTTGCCTATTATGGACGGAAGGTCTAATGAGGAAAAGCTGAGGCTGTTTTCATTAGACAGAAGAAGGTTTAGAGGTGACTTAATTAAGACATAAAAGATAATCAGAGGGTTAGATAGGGTGGACAGTGAGAGCCTTTTTTCTTGGATGGTGATGGCAAGCTTTCAATTGAGGAGTGATAGACATAGGACAGATGTCAGATGTAGATTATTTATTCAGAGAGTAGTAGGAACGTGGAACTCTCTGCCTGCAACAAGTAGACTTGCCAATTTTAAAGGCATTTAAAGGGCCATTGGATAAACATATGGATGAAAATGGAATAGTGTAGGTTAGAAGGGCTTCAGACTGGTTTCGCAGCTCAGCGCAACATCAAGGGCCGAAGGGCCTATACTGCGCTGTAGCATTCTATGGTCTATGTACTCTCAGGTTAGATAATGCATAGATTAACTGTGGCTACTGTTTCTCATTGCTATCCCAGTGGCTACTGGTGGAGTGCTCAGCAATGAATTGTAGGTGAAGGCAGACTGAGTTTAATTGTGAGTCTTCCTAGAGTTAGACATCTTCCTCTTCACCCCACCCAAGTCACAAACAGTCCGACTTTGAAAGGTATCATCACTTTTTCTTTAGCACAGTTCAAAATCCTGAAACTCACTACCTAACAACACTGTGGGATCATTTCCACTACATGGACTGCAGAGGATCAAGATGAATGCGCACTATCAGATTCAAAAAAACAACAAGGGATGGCAAATAGTGCTAGCTTTCTAACCAATGCACATGTCTCATTGATAAAGGAAAACCTGTCGAAACTGTCTCATTGGGTCAGGGCTGCTTTTTCATGGGAATTGATACACAGCAGTTCTCTCCTTTGGAATAGATATAGGACAGATGTCAGAATGGTTTGGATGCTTGGCATGATTTCCCTCCAATTTATGGTACTCAACAGTGAAGCTGGTTAATCCTTCCACATCTGGTAAAGTGGTGGGAAAAGTAATATTTTGTGTCAAAGTCTAAGGGACAGCAACTCGATAATTAAAATGATTAATCTTTGTTGTTGCAAATTTGGTGAACATTGTTCTGCACTGCTACATAACTCCAGTTTGCTACAGGTTTGCTTACAGACTGCCTTTCCATCGTATTGGTCAGGCAATGGCATATGCTACCCACCCATTCTAATGAATTTCAGCCCTTAAGTATGAAACCAGGAACAGAACTTAAGTTTATATTGCACCACTTATAAGCTCAGGAAATCCTAAAATGCTTTACAGCTAAATAAACACTTTATGAAGTGCTTTTTGAGGTCAAAACAATGTGGTAATGTAGGAAACACAGCAGTTCATTTGCATATAGCAATTTGTCATATTCTGTCCTTGGAGTCCTTCTCAGGTTACTGAGAGATATTTTACAGTGGAAGCAACAGATGATAAAAATAGCCAGGCCAACTGTTCCACTTCCTTTCTATTGTCAACCTGCTCAACAGAACAACTCAATGTCCCCACAGGAAATCCCAGCTGTAGATTTAATGGGGTTAAGGTTTGGCATAATCAGACTTGCCTCAAGTCTCTGCTTGCCTTGGTTATTTTGAGTTTATGTTAGTCACTGCCTGTTATAAATTTCCTGACCTTTTGCTGTGCCCAGCTTCTGGTTTTGTCCCACCTTTCTGCTAGTGTAGTGGGCATGTTTGCCCAACTTGGAGTCCATGGTGTCCACCAACATGGCATCTGTCACCTTCCCGACATTCATACAGGCCTCATCCAGGATGGCAATAATTCCTTTGTGTGGCTGTTCCACAAGATCCACAATGATTTGATTGTTGAAATAGTCAATCTGGACAATGAAAAGACAGAAAGGAAAGAAACTCTCAGTCACCTGATGTTAATCTTTGGGCTACTTAAGCATTGCCAAACTATGGAATAAGCTGGAACACGATAAATGGGAGAAGCTTGATGAATCTTGTCTATGTAAACTTTACAACAGTCTTTGGGACACTACTGGATATTATTAAGGAGTATGGAATCAAGGGGAAGATAGCAAATTGGATTTGAAAATAGAAGGATAGAAACAAGGGATTGAAATTAAGGGCAATTTTCTGTGCAGTTCAACATTGGTAATAGTATTCACAAGGATTAGTGCTGGCAAAATTGATATGAGTAGTATATATCGATGATGCTGATATACTAAAATAGGAGAAATAGTTAATCCTTTAGGAGACCCAGGGGAACTGCTCCAGGATATTACTAAGATGAATTAAAATGAATTAAATGTTTGTGAGTTTATGTAGACACCAACAAGAACCGGCCTATATAGTTTGTTCTTATGTGGTTTCCAAATAGAAGCTTGGCTGAGCATTAGGCAGATAATATTTTGTAACATTTAACTAGAGATAGTTACCATATTCTCCCCATGTCTGCATGGGTTTCATCTGGGCACACCAGTTTCCTCCCACAGTCCAAAGATATGCAGGTTGGGTGGATTGGCCATGCTAAACTGTCCAGGCAGGCTAGGTGGGTTAACCATGGAAAATGCAGGGCTACAGATATGGGTAGGGGGTGAGTCTAGATGAGATGCTCTTTGGAGGGGTGGTGTGGACTCAGAGGGCCAAATGCCTGATTCCACACTGTAGGGCTTCTATGTTTTTATGATAGTCCTTTTTTTGTGCACCCACAGTAGAGTTATTCGTGATCAGACTTGGTTCCAAGATGAAAGCAATGGTGATAATAAATTTTGTAGGACTATGATGAGATTCTGAGTACTGTCTCAGATTTCGGCTCCACATTGAAAGACGAATGTATGTGGTTTTGAGACAAGACATTGAGTGTATTGAGAGTGTTATATTATGATTGGCAGCTAATAAACTGCACCTGGCCTGTCTGATGTCTAGAAGAATGAGAGATGATTGCATTGAAGGAGACAAGATTCTGGAGGATTTTGACAGGTTTGGAACAGTAGAACATGGGGCACATAATCTCAGGATAACGAGTTGACCATTGAGAACTGAGATGAGGAGAATATCTTTCACACAAAGTGTTTTTAATGACTAGAATTCTCCACCCCAGAGTATTGTCAATGTTCCATTGTCAAATATATTCAAGACTGCGATCAACCGACATTTAGTCTTCTTGGAGACCAGCTCTCTGTTGGGATGTGGGGAAGGGGGTGGGAAAATAGAGTTGAGAGGAAGGTGGATCATCATTGTACTAAATGAAAGAGTGCATTGGGAAATTGTATGTGAATTTCTCCTGCTCCTATGTTTTATGTTCTTAAGTTCAAAGTCTTTGATAGGCATTTAAAAAGAGCCATTAATGATTAACTTGCTAGTATAGCTTATTGATGGGTTTCAGAGAAAATGTAATGCCATTGGGAAACTGAACCTTTGCACTGGACCTTGGGGTGCCCATGGTAACCAGATCTTGCTCAACAAGTGGATGAAACTTACCAGTGCTTGGATTGGGTAAGTTGTTTGCATTTTTGGCTGGTTTGTTTTCAGTCAGATCCTTGTGTACAGTTGGGAGTACCTCACAATTTGATTAGACCAATTCTTATGAAGGGCTTATGCTCGAAACGTCGAATTCCCTATTCCTGAGATGCTGCCTAACCTGCTGTGCTTTAACCCGCAACACATTTTCAGCTGTGATCTCCAGCATCTGCAGACCTCATTTATTACTAGACCAATCCATGCACAGCCTATCTGGATGCAGCTATGTGTGTTGCATACGTGATGCAGATAATGTGTGTGCACTTTTATATTGAATAAACAGGTAACAGGAGTGGTGAAATCTCAGACACTAGTTCAGAGATTTTTACATAGAGCTGATGAGTGTCAGTCACGTAGCTAATCAGATATAAAACAATGCCTGATGTATATCAGTCTCCCTAAACTGGTCCCTCAGAAACATTGAAAAGAATTTACAGACTCTCCCACAACAATGGTTTAGGAAGAAAATTCATTATTCCAAATGCCTGGAGAGATCTGTCTGTGCCCACTTGTTCAGGTGATTGCTTTAAGTTTGTGAACTTGTCTTTGCTAACCTGCTGATTCAGGGCTGAAGTTCTCCATGTGTAAGCCTGCACAAAACTGAGGGCAGCAGTGGAGCAGAAAATATGAGCAATGAGGCACCAGGTCACTGCCTTCATCTGGCTTTCTCTCTCTGCTTCTCCTCCATATTCCTGTTAGGTCCAGCAGTCGACACTATATTATTGATGAGAGTATTGGGATATGAGACAGTCATTGGTCGACCCCATTTAAAACTACTCTTAAAGTGGGAACATAGAAAAAGCCACTTTTAACAATTTAGTGGCAGGAGAAAATTTATTGCCTTTTGTCTTCCCCCATTAAATTCAGTGTCTGTAATGATTACATACTCTTCATATTTAAGACATTCAAGCTTTCTGTATGTGTACTAAAATGTAAAAATTACATAGTCTTCCCAGACCATAGAGATGCTTTCTCAGTACAGAAAGAGATGACTGGTGGTGGTTTAATCTAAGGATCACTGTGCTTCCTGTGAGGGGAGAGGTTGAGAAGAAGAGTCCTTCATAGTAACCTCAACCAGTGTGGGAATTGAACCCACACTTTTGGAATCGGTCTGCATTGCAAACCAGCTATCTGAGCTAATTGACCCCCTATACAGGTACTACAACATTACTGAAATGTCAATCTGCAGCATTCTAGGGCTGATAATCCCTTTGGGAGACTACACGCAGACTAGCAGTTGGGTAAGTGTTCTTCCAGCGCTAAGGCAGGCAAATTCCACAGTGGAACTTAGAATGGGTAGAGATTAAATATCCCAACCAATAATAACACTGCCATAACCCTTCATAACCTTTCATTAGGTTCACTGTTAACCTTCTGAGCTCTGCATTCCATTGACAAATTGCTCCTGATTGTGTGATGACTTACATGTTGCCACTCAATGCCCTCCCTCTGGTACTCTGCTTGCTCTTGCCTCAGGATCAGTTCAATGAAGAGCTGTTGGAGCTTCTCATTGCAGTAATTTATGCAGAACTGTTCAAAACTGTGGGAAGAGCATACCAAATTATTAGTATTTCCTTTAGCATTTAAACATCTTTCCCTCTAGGAGATTGATATCTGAGTACAGCAATAATAAATTACCCCATGGCCCCATCTCCTGTTGTTCTCAAGCACCAGAGTGAGATCTGAACCCAGGGCTTTAGGCTCAGATATTAGCCATAGTGTCAGGAGACTTCCAAGGTGTAGCTAATATTTTATTTAAAAGTTACCGTAGTTTGCTTGCTTTTGTACTCTTCTTTGTTTTCAAGGTATCGTCTTTGATTATTCATGGGTTGCTGAACCAGGACTGTATTATATATCTGAGAGTGGAGGGAATGGCCCCAAATCTACTGCAGCCAGAATGGGGATCAAACCCTGTGCTGATATTATTGTGAACCAAGGACCAGTTAGTTGAGCTCGCCAGCTCGCATTTATACTTTAGGCCTCTGCTTATAAAAGTATGGTGTATGGCATTTTAAGAGCCTTATCCACTTCTCCCAACAACTTCAAAGGCTAGTTTTCTCTCCAAAAATACATCATCTGACACTTTTCTGTATTAATTTTCATCTGTCACATGCCTACACATGCCTCAGTCTATGAGGTCCTATAGTCTTTTTTTTTACCTCATTCCTGGAAATGTGGGCATTGTTGGCTAAGCCAGCTTGCACTGTGCATCCCCAGTTGCCTTTGAGAAGGTGGTGATTAAACCACTTTCACGAACCATTGCAATCAGGGGAGTTTAAGTACATTACAATTCCAAGGTTTGTGTTATCTGCAGTGTTTGAACTAATAACCCCTTTATATAAGTGCGGGGCTTATGATTATTTGTACTGCTGCAATGAAAAGCTTTATAAGATGATTATATTTTGGACTGTCTTTAATTCACAGTGAAATAAGAAAACAAAGTGGGTCATGTGATCTGCTTCAAATTTTGACAGACAACCAGCTGCATGGTTTGGTTACCTTGGAGACACTCATTGGAAATAAAGTATTAAATGTTTACACATAGAAAAAAATGCAAGAGAAGCTAGGTTAACTATTTCTGGACTGAATAAAAGAAGTCTCATGGCGACACAAAAGGCTGTAGCTAATGTAGTCAGCATAGGATTATAAGATGGCAGGCAGCCTGAGTTTGATGATTATGATTTATTGTTGTCGCTTGTACCGAGATGCAGTGAAAAGTGTTGTTTTGCATGCTATACAGGCAGATTGTGGTATACAAAGTATATCAGAGTAGCAGAACAGAATTCAGAATATAGTACTACGCTGAGAAGGTGCAGAGAGAGAGATAGAGAGAGATCAACACTAACACTTGAGACTTCAATTCAGAGGTCTGGTAACAGCTGGGATGAACCCGCCTTGAATCTGTTCGCATATGTATTTAAACTTTTATCTCTTCTGCCCAATGGAAGAGCGTGGAAAAAGAGTATAACTGGGGTGGGAGGGATCTTTGATTATATTGGTTGCTTTCCTGAAGCAATGGGAAGTGCAGATGGAGTCAATGGCTGGAAGGCTGGTTTGTGTGATGGACTGGGTTGTGTTCACAACTCTCTGTAGTTCCTTGCGGTCTAGGGAACAGCAGTTGCCATACCATACTGTCATGCATCTGGATAGGTTACTTTCTGTGTTGTAGCTATAAAAGTTGATAAGAGTCCCTGTGGACATATCGAATTTTCTTAGCCTCCTGAAGAAGTAGAGACATTGCTGTGATTTCTTGAACATGTGTCGAGGTGGTTGGACCAGGATAGATTGCTGGTGATCATCGCTCCTAGGAACTTGACAGTCTCGATCATCTTCACCTCAGCATCATTGATGCAGACAGGGGAGTGCTCTCTACTCCGCTTCTTGAAGTCAATGACCAGCTCCTTCATTTTGCTGATGTTGATAGAGATATTGTTGTCTCCATACCATGCGGCTAAGCATTCAATGTCTTTCCTGTATTCAGTCTCATTGTTGTGTGAGATCCAACGTAAAATGGTGGTGTCATCAGCAAATTTGTAAATGAAGTTGGTGTAGAATTTGGCCATACAATGTATAAGGAGTACAGTAGGGGGCTGAGAACATAGCATTGCAGGACACCAGTGTTGAGGATTGTGGTGGAGGAAGTGTTGTCACCTATTCTTACTGATTATAGACTATTGGTTAGGAAGATGAGGATCTAGTTACAGAGGGAGAGTTTAGAAATGGGTTTGTTTGGAATTATGGTGTTGAATGTGGAGCTGTAATCCTGACATCGATATCCTTGTTATCCAGATGCTCCAGGAATGAGTGTAGGGTCAGGGAGTCTGGATGGACCGGTAGGTGAATTGAAAAGGATCAAGATAATTTGATAGACTGAGTTGATGTAAGCCATGACTAACTACTTGATGCACTTCATAATTCTGGAGATTAGCACCACCGGTTGGTAGTCATAGCACACTGCATGATTTTTCTTCATGGTGGCCTTCTTGAAGGAAGTGGGGACTTCAGGTCATTTGGAAGGAAGGACCATTTTTACTTGAAGAGGTCTACAGTTTAGGAGGAAAATGTAGCAGTTCTAATTAGTAACCTTGTGGACAATACAAAGACTGGTGGAATTGTGGATAGTAAGGAAGATTGTCAGAGGATATAGCAGAATATAGATCAATTGGAGGCATGGGCAGAAAAATGGCAGATGGAGTTTAATCCAGACAACTATGAAGTGATGCATTTGTAAGGTGAAGTACAGGTGGAAATTGTACAGAACCCTTAGGAGTATTGATATGCAGAAGAATCTGCGTGTGCAGATCCACAGATTATTGAAGGTAGTAGCGCAGACAGATAAGGTAGTAAAAAGGCCTTGGGCATGCTTGTCTTCATTGGAAGGAGCATTGAGTACAGAGAAACCTCAATTATCCAGCATTCGATTATCCGAATTTTGGATTATCCAGCAAGATCGCAAAGTCCCGATGCTTGGCTAAACTGTGTTAGCCAGCATTTGATTATCCAAACATTCGATTATCCAAACAAAATACTCCCCGTCCACGACATTCGGATAATTGAGGTTCCTCTGTATCAGTTTAGACAAGTTATGCTGCAGCTTTATGGAACTTTAGTTAGGCCATACTTGAAATATTGTGTACAGTTCTAGTCACCACAGTACCAGGAGGATATGGATGCTTTAGAGAGGGTGCAGACAGGTTTACCAGGATGTTGCCTGGTATGAGGTATTTTAGCTATGAGGAAAGGTTGGATAGTCTGGTTTGTTTTCACTGGAATGCAGGAGGTTGAGAGCCAACCTGATAGACGTTTATCAGATTGTGAATGGGCATGGATAGAGTGGAAAGCATGAGTCTTTTCCGAGGGTGGAGGGGTCAATTAGATGGCGGCACAGGTTCAAGGTGTGGGAGTGTGGGGAATGGCAAAGTTTAAAAGAAATGTGTGGGCAAGCTTTGCACATAAAAGGTGCTGGGTACCTGGAACACACTGCCAGAGGAGGTGGTGGAAGCAGACACAATAGGTTCTCAAGAAGCAGCTGGATGGATACATGAACAGGAAGGGAATGGAGGGATACGGATCCTGTAAGTGAAGACAGTTTTAGTATGGAAGGGAAAAATGTGTCAGCACTGGCTTGGAGGGACAATGGGCCTGTTCCTGTGCTGTATTGTGTTGTTTTCTTTATTCTTCTCTGTTCTAAAGGAAGTGCTTTTTAAAAAAGTGATTACTTGACATTATAACATAATGAAATAGGAAGTTGGGAGTGGCTGTGGATTATTTCCTATGAAGCCTGTATTCCTGTTGAGGACATCTTGTAGCAATACAGTATATATAAAATGCAGCGTTGGATTATCAGTGATGGTAAAGCATTATTAAGAGCTAACGTCTCTGTTGTTTAGAGCATTGATTCGGTAATGTTTAATCAAGATTGCTTTCAGTTGGTTTGTTATGGAAAAACTCTTAAAACTTGAAATCATGTCATACAATTCTTTTATGTTGGGCACTGGGATTCAATGTGTAAAGTTACTGGTCTCGAACAAGATGGTAAAATAACTTCATGATCCTATCCAAAGCACTTACTATGGCTCCTAACTATCATCTACAAACCAGAATGCACAACTCTCTTTCTTCATTTAAGTGATTAATATTTTATGAGGAAAACCTGATACCCCAGGACAGATTTCTGGGAGGACCATTTATCACTTCTGCCCAATTACAGAATGTGACATTTCTCTTTATTCTCTATCACTAACTCCTAACCAATTATAAATCTACATCAAATGGTTAACTCCAATATCATGGGCAGCCTTTTGCTTGTGAAGAACTTTATTGAATCCCTTTTGGAAGTTGGTATAGGCAACATCCATAGAAATACCTTTATTCACTAGTAACATTTCTTAAACCCTCAAAAACCCAGGCAGTTTTTCCTTGCTGGGTATCGGGTTAAGTCCTCAATCATAGATTTCTGTAATTTTCCCACAAGTAATGAGAGAATGACGGGTCTGTAATATTCTGTTTCCTTGCCCAAACCCTCCTTAAGCAATGTATAATTATCCAATTCAAAATTTTGAATGTACGTCACAATTTTATCACCTATTTCTTTTCATTCCTCAGAATGGAAGATCAATTCATCTTTAGTTTGATTATTTTCTACATCAGCAAGTTTCTTTTTTACTTATGTTCAATTCACCACTTTTTTCCACTTGACTTACACTATTGACTCTTAGCACCTTCCTACAATGTGAAAATGAATGCAATCTATTTATTTTAAAACCTTCCTTTACTTTGCTAAACTTGGAAACGACAGGAAAAGTATAGTATCTGAGGTTTCAATAATTTGCAATGATAAAAATATCAATTAAAGTTTTGGGATCGAAAAAAAGATGACTATGGGCATAACAAACCAAGATTCTAGAGACGAATGAATTGCTGGTGACTTATCACATTTGGATTAAGGTATTTAGAATCAGATTAATAATTATTTTCATGGAAACTGTATAATGGAACTTCATTGATTCAGTATGATAGAAGGAGAATAGCCACAGAATGAAAACCAATTAATAAATTATAGATTTTTAAATATCTTGTCTTACACAGGAAGATTTGGCTTCTGATTATTATCAAGTTCCCAGCATGCTGAAATAAAACATATGTTTCCTTTTTAAGAATGATGCTTAATCTCAATACACAGATGTGAAATTGTGAGTCTACTCCCTACACATTGCTCTGTCTGATCAGTAACCCTGATCTTTACCTTTCTCATGAACATAACTCTGACTTTTATTGGGCTCTGCTCTCCTGACCTGAAACCTTGACACTTTCATGAATTCCCAATTTTTTACTGGTCTAGTTGCCAATGGTCACCCATACTTAAATTGAACATTGTGATATGTGGCCAGCTCTCAATAAGTGTGACATGGTGATACATCAGGTCATTAGGTGAAAATTTCTACTTAGCAGTTCTAGTGAGTGTCTGAATGTAAATCAATGCTAATAGGCTCTGCCTTATTGCTGGAAATTGTATACCTTTGTTGTAACGCACATTTCAGTAAGTAATGGATAATGTCATCATGCTCCATACCTGTTGTTTTCAAAGATCTCAAATCCATAAATATCCAGCACTCCGATTACAGTGTTCTTTCCGTGAATGCGTGGATCATAACCCTTTACCTCAATGACATCATTGATACGATTCACAATCCAACAAAATAGGCGCTCATAAATAGCCTATGAAGTGAGAATAACACTTGTTTACTTAGAAACTAAACACCTCTTCCAACCTTCTTCCTCATCAAGGCATAATGAATCCTCTTCCATACACTCCAATCAAACAATCTCAGATCAGGGATGACCAAATTTAGATTCAGGATAAAAGTCCTTCTATACTGGCCTGAAAATATAGAATTCACATGCAAAATTTCTCACACCTTGTGAGAACATTCTCACTGCATGCTAATTTATTTTCAACTGGTGTAATTGAGCCACAATCACATCTTTACAAGCACATTGATGCAGGTTTATAATTTACTTTCTAACCAAGAAAGTGTGAAGAACTGTCTGCAACCACATTCTCAAAAAATCTTATCTTTTCTCCTCAATGCCCTTGATAGCATTGTAGAAGCATGATCTTTTAAAACTGAGGACATTGCACTGTAAGGATAAACATATGTAGATTGTTAAACAAATAAGCAACGTTGCTCACATCAAGCTTTAAAAGTTGTTAGACTTCATTCAGTTCAAACCATTCTCACAACACCATACACTGTTAACAGTTTGGCAATTGAGATAAGATGGGTAATTGTTTTAACTTGTATGTAGGAATGGCCTCATTGGGTTTGATAAAATCAAGGAAATAATAATGTTAAGTTGAAAGTTTGCTCACTGACATTTGTTCTCAGACGTTTCATCACCATGCTAGGTAACATCATCAATGAGCCCCCGGTGAAGCATTGTGTTCTGTCCCACTTGCTATTTATGTGTCTTGGTTCAATGTGGTGGGTGATACCATTTCCGGTTCTGTTTCTGAAAGGTTGATAAATGGGGTTTAAATCGATGTGTTTTTTAATGGAATTCCGGTTTGATACCAGGCCTCTAGGAATTCCCATCCCTGTCCCAGGATTTACTAACCTCTCAGAAACAGAGCTGAAAATGATATCATCCACCACAACAAACCAAGGTAGTTAAATAGCAAGCCGGCCAGAACACCAACGCTTCACCAAAGGCTCACTGATGATGTTACCTAGCATGGTGATGAAATATCTGAGAACAAACCCACCAGCTCGGCGAGTAAACTTACAGCCAGAGCTACAAATCTGCTCCAAAATCTCAAATGATAATATTGTTCATCTTGGATGTGACTAATTACATTTGAAGAAAATACAGCCCATTATCATGATGCTGCACACCAAATGATTCATTAGGTCATCAATTTGGTATTTGATTTGTACATAAAATTTCACAAAGAGCAATCAGTTACATGTCCAGGTACCCTATAATCTGTTTTAGAAATGTGTTTGGGGTTAAATATTGAGTAAAAGATTAGAAAAAACTCTGCTGCTTTTACTTGAAATAGGTCCATTCAATGTGTTACATTCATTGGAGAGTTTGGTCTTTATATTGAGTTTACCCTCCATTGTGTGGTGTGTCACCACCATCATGTTAAATGGAATGGATTCAGAATGATTCTAAAAGCTCAAATTTGGGCTTTAAGAGAGACTGTGACCCATCAGCAGCTGCAGAGTTGCATTCTGCCAAAGCCTCATGGTCCAGTTTAAATCTCATCAATATTCACATCCATAAAGAAATAAAAAATAAAAGGCATTTCAGTTTAATATCTCACAGAAAGACTTGAAACCACTATGCACTGATTCAGAGATGAAAGTGCTAACATTGTGCAATGGATGAGGTTGATTTGGGGTGAGTGCACCCATAACATTCAGGTGAAAGAAACTCTAGTCTCACCAGCATCCCTTTACCTTGGCAAAGGCATCTCTACCATATGCGGCTTCCTGTACTGTGTGACCCTTTTCAATCACTTCACCCCCTCCTGTAGCCACAGTTCGATGAAGAAGGGTCTTCCTGACGGTGTCCGGCTCTGCCATAGTGATGTCTGCAATCTGTGATACCACGTCATTATTGCTGATGGAGGCAGTGTCACTCTCTGTGATAAACATTAGATTTCCCTGTAAAAGAAAACACAAACAGGACTCAACAAAGCTTGGGTAATGACAAGATATATTCTCTTTCTCGATCAATAATGTGTATGCAAAGAGAAAAAAATGTGGTATGCCCATCTGACCAATGCACATTGGGTGCAGATAAAGGAAGCATGGGACTTATAGCATGTATGTGATCTTTAGCAATATACAAAGAAATCATGGATTATTCTAGATATGAACAGTGGATCACTGAATGCACTAGTCATATCCACAAATACCATAATTACATTGGGGAAATAATGGATGTGTTACTCATATCTCCACAGGTAACTAGCAAGAAGCCATTTTTACTTCAACATACACTGAGGAACTTTAAAATATGCAAGCAATGATGATGAGTAATGCATGCATGTCAAAAAAAATTACAGGTTTGGTTGTTTATCCCGTAAAACATCATCAAATTGACATGTCATTTGTATCATAAATGGTAGATACACATTAACAATCTTACAGCTCCAGGTTCATTATTACTGATGCCAGCTTTTTATTTGCAGACCATTTCATAGATGATTTCAAATCTTCAATCATGTTTTAGTTTCCAGTTCTTTAAATTTATAACTCCAAACCTCATGTTTACTCATCCAGCACAGTTACTGATGTACTCCCATAATCCAAAATTTAGGAAGTCATGCAAGGGTTCAGAAAGATTTATAAGGATGTTGCTAGGGTTGGAAGGTTTGAGCTATAGGGAATGGCTGAATAAGCTGGTGCTTTTTTCCCTAGAGAGTCACAGGCTGTAGGGTGATCTCATAGAAGTCCATAAAATCACGAGGGCATGGAATAGACAAGGTCTTTTCCCCAGGATAGGGGAGTCCAAAAATAGAGGGTATGAGTTTAAGGTGAGAGGAGAAAGATTTAAAAGGGACTGAGGGAGAATGTCTTCAAGCAAAGGGTGAAGCATGTATGAAATGAGCTATATGGGGAGATGGTGGAGGCGAGTACAAATATAACATTTAAAATGTATCTGGATGGGTATATGAATAGGAAGGGTTTAGAGGGATAAGGGCCAAGTGCTGGAAAATGGGACTAGATTAATTTAGCATATCTGGTCAACTTGGACAATTTAGACTGCAGGGTCTATTTCTGTTCTGTACATTTCTACGTCTCTGAGTATCAAGCCTACAACTGTCATACGATAATGTTTGCAACACATGGGATTTGGCCAATCATGGAATAGCCCATTTGTCCTGTGTCAGTTCTTTACAAGAACAAGGTAATTAGTTCCACCACTCTGATAACTTTCCCATTGCCCTTCCAAGTACTGTGCAATTCTGCTTTGAGAATTATTCCTGAATCTGTTCTCACCAATTTTCAGGTTGTGCACCTTAGCTCGTAAGAAAAATCATTGCACTAAATTCATTTTGCCCAGGCTGCCTGTCTTTTTTGTGAATTACCTTCAATCTCCATTTTGTAGTTACCAAACTGCTGCTAGAAATGGATTGCACTTTTCATTTTCACCAAAAACCCTTCAATCTTTTAAATGTCTTTATTAAATCTCTTCCTCACCTTCTCTACTGAAAGAAGAACAACTGCAGTTTCTCCAACTTTGTGACTACTTGTATGACTCTTTTTTCTTTCTGCATTCTCTCTAAAACCTTTACATCACTCCTGCCAGATCTAGATGGAATAGTTCCCTGGAGACTAGCCAGCAATTCATGATAATTTAGCATTTTCCTCTTACTATTGTACTTTACTCCATTATTAAACATGTCAAGACTCCATACACCATTAAAATCCTCCTCAACACATCCTGTCACCTTCAAAGACTTGTAAATATATATCCTTCTGTCCATCTTGCTTCAGAGGCCCTGTAGAAAATTGTACCATTGAGTTTAATTGCTTTTTAAAATTCTATTTACCAAACAAGTGTACTAAATTTCATCTGGTCATTTGACTGGTCTGTGCTCCTGACATCCGCCACGAATATCACTGTTAATTTCCATACTCTGTGTCACCAGCAAATTTCGAAATTATGCTTCTGCACTCCCAAATCTAGGTCATTGATTTATATCAAAATAAATTGTGACCCCAACACCAATACACGGGCTCTAACACAAACTTCCCTACAGTTTGAAAAACAACAATTTAGCACTACTCTCTATTCTGTGTCTTTTAGCTAAGTTTGTATCAATTGCAATCCAATGGGTATCAGTTTTGCTAACAAGCCAAATGTGCAGTGTTTCTATAAACATTTTTGAACTCCACGTACACAACACTCATTGGAATGAACCTCTCCATTGCCTCAAATCTTTAAGGAGCATATCAGCCATGATCGAATGAGCCGAATGGCCTAATTCTGCTCAAATATCTAATGAACTCATGTACTTCATTAATAACTCAATGTAATGGAACATAATTTGTCTTTATGTAATGCATACTGACATTATTAATCCATGTGTACTGGTAGGCTATCTAAATAGAGTAAATAGCACAGCTAAAACAGATCATTGGAAACCAATAGTAACATTAAATTGTGTTTTCTCATTCATTTCTTAATGGGATGTGGGTGTTGCTGGTTAGATAAGTATTTATTGCTCATCCCTGATTGCTCCTGAAAAGATGATGGTGAATTGATTTCATGAATTGCTGTTGTCCATGTGGTGTAGGTATGTCTTTTGGACTGCTCGGAGTAGAGTTCTAGATTTTTGACCCAATGACAATGACAAAATTTCAACAACATAGACTATGGCTGGAAGGGAATTTTGTAGGTGGGAGTGTTCCAATGTATCCTATATCCTTCTCTGTATAGGTCATAGAGTTTCCAGGTTTAAAAGGTGATGTTTAATGAGCCTTGGTGAATTGCTGCAGTGCAAACTTGTAAATGTTACACATTGCTGTGTGTTGGTGATGGAGATAGTGGTTAAGGTGGTGAATGATGTGCCAATAAAATAGACTGTATTGTCCTGGATGAGTCAAACTCATTGAGTTGCACTCATCCAGGCAACTGGGAAGTATTCCATCACATCCCTGACTTGTGCCTTGAAGATTGATGGACAGACTTTGGGGAGTCAAGAGATGAGTTTACTTGTAGCAGGATTGTCAGCCTCTGGTCTGATCTTGTGATCAAAATAGTTATATGACTAGTCCAGTAAGAAGTAGGGCACCCACTGAATTCTGTAATCCCCCTTTTAAATGTTTTCGACAGATTTCCCACTCGACAGCTAGTCAGATGGTTAGGCTAATTGAACATGGGGTAGAGGTCGGGTCAGATAATCAGAAGGTGTCCTATCATAGGGGCAGCTTGTGAACTGGTTGAAGTATCTTTGTATCTCTTGAGAGCAAATTGTACATCTGACCACAGACTTGTCTCCAGTAACACCAAACGTTGGTGAATTAAAATTGTTTTCCCATACAGTTGCCCGTTTTATTCATTTTTCACACATTTTCACTGTAGCTAGAAAGGAAATGACCAGGATCTCATTTGTCCCAAGAAAGGCAGGTGACTGAGGTCATATCCCGAAATCCATTCAAGTGCTTTATTTTTAATGATGTTGTTATTCATCTTTAAAATTTATATGGCAAGATTCAAAATGAATAGATCTTTAAAATGATGAAAATATTTAATAAGGAAGTTGCAGCATTTTGTTGGGTCAACCAAAACTAGTGAGTGCAATTTTAAAAGCAGAGATTTTAAGAATAATTCAGAGTGAAACACATAGGGTGGTGAAAATCTGGAACCCAAAAGGCTCTGGATGCTGAATGAATTACAGCTTTCAAAGCTAAAGATCAAAATAATTTTATGAAGTAATGGTATTAGAGTTGTTAAGTTTCATCATTTTAAAAACCTATTAATACATATAATAATTCTGAGCCTTGCTCAATAAATATACATACCAGATTACTTAAACAGATTATTAAAAGTGGAACAAAGACTAGAAATGGAATTAGTGTTCTTCATCTATAATTTAATTCAATGGCAGAAAATGGTCTATTCCTGTTCAAATGTTCTAATGCAAAAAATATTGATCAAAGTTTATCTTTACCAAATGCAAGATGGTGGCCAAGATTTTGTAGATGGTATCAATTTCTTTATCACTGAATCCGATGATTTCCATTGCTTTCATTACAGCCTTGAAATTCTCCTTGTCATTGATCACAGACTGAAAACCAATCAAAGTGCATGTGAAGAAAAGAAATTGACAAGATTAAGCATCAAGGTGTATGGTAATGAATTATGTAGAAGGTTGAAAGATAAAAGCGATCAGGAACTGTTGAAGAAAACTTTTGAGACTTGGACCTTGTGAACTGATTAGTTTATTACATGATATATTGTGGGGAATTCACCAATCTAACTGTGGTTCGGTGTTATTCCAAAGTACATCAGGATACTACAGGATTATAAAGAGAAAACAGATAGGAGCTGATCGTTAATTACACAGTTTGGCATCCTTACAAGTTGGTACTAAATTAGAGGTTAGTCATTAAGTTCAAAACTAAAGCAGTATTATGCATTCCACAAGTGGTCAGAATAAATGGTATCACAGTCTGTTCTAGTTATACAGATTGCTAACACTAAGCAGAGATATCCCTAATTAGCTGAATGACTGACTGTGAAGTGGCAATAACTTGTGAAGGAAGTGGGCCTAATTGGTAAGCCTATGTCAGCTTACTACAGCCTGCGCTGATCATTCAGCAAAGGGAGGAAACACTATCTTGACCTTAGGAAGATAAGGCCTACCTTTTTCATTTCGTCATAGTAAGAAATGCACAGCTAGCAAAGTTCTGGCTGGGGACATAAAATGGTTTCTCAGCCGGATTAGGAAAATGGCTTCCAGGCAAATAATGTTAACTTTTCCCCAACAGGAACTATTTCCCTTTGACCCAGGGAAAGAACTGCCTGAGAGAATTGACCTTATCATAGGTTGACGTTAATACATTATATAGTACAAGTCTGGAATTCTTCATGGTGAAAGGCAGTGCTGCTTCTTAATTCTTCCAGTGGCTATGAGCATCACTGGCATTTCCAGTATTCATCTTCCATTCCTATTTGCCCTTGGATGGAGTTTTAGAGGCTAAGTTAATAATCAGAAATATTGCTGCAAGTCTAGAGACACTTACATCCCAGACAAAGTAAGTGCAGCTTTCTTTCCCCAAAGGACATCAATGAATCAGGTGGGGTGGTAAATGACAATTGATGAGAGTTTCATGGTCACCACAGCAGAAACTATAACCAGGTATTGTGTGACTTCTGATCAAATACAGATTATAAATGATAAATGATAAGTTGGCCATATTTGACATTTGTGTCTATGAAACCCAGAGTTTATAGCTTGCAGTTTGATGACACAGCTAGCTTCAGGCTAAATTTGGTGGACTCAATGCTTCCCATTTAAAGATATGAACAACTGAGAATGTCAACAAATAGTAGGCAAGGATAAAAGTGAGGAGAGACTTCACATATTGAAATTGTAACTTGATTAGATCATTTATTAGTTCCCTTTCAGAACATTATCTTAAACCAGGTTTCTATTGTGCAAGCAATTCACCTTTAATGGTCCATTTTCTGTCGAATATCTGATTATCCAGGATGCTTTGTTAAAGGGACAGGAGATAGGAGGTATTTCACATTCCTCAGAGAATTATTGTCTTTGTTGGGATTTGCTGCCTTTATTCCGTTGGGATCGGAATGTAGGGAATGCAAACTGAGATGTGAAGGAATTTCTTCCCCTGCAGAGCAGTGAATTCCTGGAATTATCTATTATGAAGAATTGAGGAGGCTAAATCACTGAGTACCTAAGGAAAAAGTAAATACATTTTGAACTATCAGGGAGTTACTCTCTGCTAGGCTGGAAGGGTGTCCACCAGCCAGATTCCTGGTGGAATTCCCTTTTAAGGAGAGATGGAAGAAACTAGGACTGCATTCTCCTGAATTTTGAAGAATGTGAGGTAATCGCACTGAGACTTACAAAATGCTTACAGAGCATGACAAGGTAGGCTGATTCCCCTGGATTTTTTTCTTATTCTACAGGGGATGTGTCAAGATCATCATTTGTTGCCTATCCCAAATTGACCATAATTGACTTTTCAGATGACTTCTGAAGTTTGTTAAGAGTCAACCATATTTCTGTGGACCCGATCCACTTATAGATCAGACTGAGTAAAGATGGTAGATTAACTTTCCTAAGTGATATTAATGAACCAGATGGGATTTTACAACAATTAACAACGATTACATGGTTGGGTTATACTGGTGTTTTAATGCCAGATTTTATTGAATTAAATTACACCGTCTGACAGGTTTGGAATCAAACTCATGTCGCCAGAGTATTAGCTGTGGACTACCAGGCCAGCGACATTACCACTATGCCATCACCTCCACCACCACCTCGACTGTGACTTCAGTCTTATTCTTTATGATCATATAGTTTTGCAACGCAATTGAAAACCTACCACCAAACATAAGAGTGTTTAAACCAGAGCTTTTTAACACTCTGTTTCCATAGTGACACATGCAGAAGTTCTTTCTGTAGTACCACATCCCCTCTTTGTATGTAGTGACACATTCACTTCCTGCTGATTCACACTCTCACCCCATAGTTTTCACAAAGATGTGAGATGTGCACTCTTTCCCTAAAGTGATGTGGCTATGTCAGAAAAATGCTTGTTACATAAAAGCCTATCTAGAACAGAGTAGGACTCCATGATAGGTCAATCAATAAGAAAAACTGAGTAAACAATGACACAATGACAGAAATTGCTGGAAACACTCAGCTGGTCCAACAGCATCTGGGGAGAGAAAAACAGAGTTAACATTCTGTTGCCAGACCTGCTGAGTATTACCATTATTTTTTATTTTTATTTCTGAGCATCTGTAGCATTTCGTTCCTGTAAAATTGTGTCCTGGGAAACTACCTCACTGCATGTGTTGACCAGGGTAGACTTGGTTGTAATAGCCAATCTCATAGTCAAATATCCAACTAATGCCAGCTGTAACATGACAATAGATCTATTTTGTTAATGTCATGTACTTGTCAAGATAATTAATTTCAATCCAAAAGACTTTACCCTATGCATACTTACATTGACAGTAGCTCCATCTCTAATAAATGCATATTCTTCAGCATCTCTCTGCAGGTACAAGGACTTCAACAGATCATCAGAGCCACCCAGGATCAGCTGAAAATGTACAAAATGGCAGAGAATTTATATATTTTTTCTGATCCAGTATTCAGGTCTAATGAGTATGCTTTTTTTTTAACAGAATGTGTTTTGTTTCATAAAGTTTTGAAACTTTTAAATCAGGTATGCATTGGTGTTTCTCAATTGCAATTTCACACAAATCATTTTCCAACCCCCTTCACACTTCGGAACTTCACACCAAAAGTTTCACTCTATGAACAGGACCCAAAGTTTTTAACACATTTTACTCTTGAAATGTGGCCAATTAGTAATAATTATTGGCCATCCTCAATGCCCCCAACAAGGTTAGCTTGTTAGACCATTTCAGAGATCATTAAGAATCAATCAGACAAACTGCCACATAGGAGGCTGTTAAATAAGAGCCCATGGTGTTAGGGCTAAGGGATTGACTATGGATAAAGGATGAGCTGACTGGCAGAAGTCAGACACTAGGGATAAAGTGGCCCCTTTTAGGATAGTGGTCGGTGACTCATGGAGTTCGACAGGGGTCAGCATTGGGACCACAACTATTCATGCTGTCTATCAACGGTCTGGACGAGGCAGCTACAGGCACTATTGCTACCTTTACAGATGACAGAAAGATAGATGGAGAGACAGGTAGTGTTGAGGAAACAAAAAGGCTGCAGAAAGAGTTGGACAGGCTAGGAGAGTGTGTGAACATGTGGGAAATCATTCACTTTGGAAGGAAGAATAAAAGAGTATGTTATATTCTAAATGGGGAAAGACTTTGGAAATCTGAAGTAAAAGGATCTTGGGAGTCCTGGTTCAGGATTCTTTTAAGGTTAACGTGCAGGTTCAGTTCACTGTTAGGAAAGCTAGATTACAGGAGAAGAGATGTATTTCTGAAGCTGGAAAAGGCTCCAGTCAGAACGTGCATGGAATATTATAAGTGGTTTAGGTCCCTGTGTCTAAGGAAAGATGTGTTGGAGTTGGAGGGGGTCCAAAGTAGCTATATAAGAATGATTCCAGGGATAAAGAGCTTATCACATAAGGAGCAGTTGAAGACTCTGGATCTGTACTCAGTGGAGTTTAGAAGGACTAGGGACAATCTGATTGAAACTACAGGATATTGAGAAGCCTGGATAGAGTGAACATGTAGAAAGTGTATCCACTGGTAGGAGAGACTAGGACCTGGGGATACAGTCTCAGAGTAAAGGAAGAGCCCTTTAGCAAGATGAGGAATTTCTTCAATCAAAGGGTGATGAATCTGTGGAATTCATTGTTGCAGAGGACTGTGGAGGCCAAGTCATTGAATGTATTTAAGACAGAGATAGATAGATCCTTGGTGAGTAAGCAGATCAAGGGTTATGAGGAAAAGTCCGGAGAACGAGGTTGAGAAATACATTAGCCATAATCAAATGGTGGAGCAGATTGGAGGAGCCAAATAGCCTCATGTTATTCCTGTATTTTATGGCCTCATGGTCAATCATATTAGTGGTACATTTAGACAAATAAATGGTGGCAAAGCCTCTTCTTCAGACATATTTCTCCATTAGTTGCATTTTTGTGGCAACCCAGTTTTTGTGATCAATGTTTCTCATACAAGCCCAAAAATGATCAGACCTTTTGAATTGAACCATCACTGAGATAGTGTTCCAGTAGCTTTGTTTTACTGTTGTTCAGAATGACTCTGGAGTTTCAAGTTCAATTCTACACTCAGTCTCAAATCTGTGTTCAATTGCAGTGAATCTCCAGGGCCTGCTATACCCGAGAACTTTCTGGGTCAGAAGACAAGAAGCAATTGTGCCTCACTGGCATGGTATACAAATGGAGATTCAATTGTAAAAAATACAGACCTAGTGCCATATCTATAATTAGCTTGATGAGGTTTCCAAGTGAGTAAAAGATATAATAAGTTATGTGTTTGATATGTGAACTGAAACCACAACGCTCTGAGTCAACGGTTTATTCTTTTAACTGTAAGCACATCACAGGAAATTATATATTAAATCTATGAAGTACGTGCTTAAGTAGAGTAACCCCATTGCTCATTTAACCTCCCTCATGTCTAACTACATCCAATGACAATTTTTTTTTTGGAGGGGAATAAATGGATTATGAATCACTAACAATTTGACTCAGAGGTGAGACTGTAACCACTGAACCAAGGCTCAATTACATACAGTAACAGAAATTGCTCCTCTACATAAATTAACTTCCTTGTGCAGAAACGTCTTAAACATTTTGTGGATTCTACATACGACTTCCTTGGAATTCCAAAATGTATGGCTCTTCACCAGTCCAAAGTGAATAGAAACAGGAGAACTTAATCTTCACAGTCAAAGTGTTCAACTGTAAATTGAAGCAGTTAACTCTAATCCTGCAGTGATTGTTATTGAAATCCTGTTTGGAATCTGTTCCATCAATTTAATTAATAACTAGAATACAGGATGTGAAACCATCCCTCTTGTGTACCTTCATCAATAAACTACCTTCAACATTTCAAAATAAATTAGTATTTCTCTCACACTCCTGAATAGAAACAGGGAGATGTTTACTTTCTTCTGAAGGACTTTTCCACCTTCAGCTATAACCTATAACTACACTCTCAGAATATTCCTCTTTCTCTCTCCCTCTCATTTCATAGTCCCAATACAGTTAGTATCTTTCTTTGACATCTTGAACTCTCCCAATCCTTCTGACCTCCTCTAATTCAGCCAGATGTAATATCTCTCCTTTTTAGTTCAAGGAGCCTGATACTAATTGTTACTGCTGCCTCTCCATTGCATTTGTCAGCTATGTTCAGCTAAATTAGTATAGACCAGAGATTAAATGGTTGGCTTTCTTCTCTGTGTGTTTCACTGTCACATTGGACCTGCCTGGGGAAGAGATTTGATTTTCATTCAAAACAACCTCACAACTCATCAATCACACAAGCATGTACAAATATGTTCACACATATTCACAGATTTGCTTGCACTCTCATTCGAATCCAGTCAGAAGCACACAAACCCATACAATATTCAATGTGTAACCACAAAATAAACTACGAAAAATACACCAAACAAATATATATCTACGATGTACACCTGTACGCGTGTTCAAGCACACCCATACATCCACATGCAGATCCACTCAAAGATACTCATATCTTGATAACCATAAATACTCAAATACACAGATATACCAACACTCAAATGCAAATACATGTGTGCAATCATATACAGAAATACAAACACCGAAATGCACGCAACTATCGCCACAACCACCTGTACAGAGCCAAAAGCCCAAAAGCAAACACGAGCACACAATAATGTACAAACAGATCTAAACATAAATCTACACACCTCTGCCTATAACCCGTGGCACATCCACAAACACACATCAGATTGACTTAGTTGGTGGTATGCGTGTATCTGAATCAAAGTGATGGATTCTGGCCTCATTAAAGAATAAAGGGAGACATATTTGTTTCTCTGGATGTAAACGACCTGATATCACTGTTCAAACAAGAGTTGTGATTAGATTCCCTACAGTTTGAAAACAGGCCTTTCGGCCCAATGAGTCCACACTGAACCTCCGAAACATAACTCGCCCAGACCCATTTCCCTGACTAAGGCAATTTAGCATGGCCAATTCACCTAATCTGCACATCTTTAGAGGAAACCCACACAGACACAGCGTGAATGTGCAAACTCCACACATACAGACAGCCAAGGCTGGAATTGAACCTGGGACCCTGGTGCTATGAGACAGCAATGCTAACCACTGAGCCACCATCTTCTGTGCTGTGATCTCTTCTAATTTCCTGAACAATAGACATCTCTCATTCAGCATCATTTAACAAAACACAAACTGATCTAGGTTGTGAGAGAGTGAAATGAGGAATATCTGCACATTGGAATGAGGACTCACTTAGGAATTTGGTCTAATAAGTGACATTCATGTCTTACCAGTACCTGGCAATTACCATCTTCAACAAAAGAGAATCTAACTACTTTCTCTTGTTATTCAATGGAATTGCCATCACCGAATCTCCCACTGTCAACATTGTGGGGATTACTATTGGCTGGAACCTTAATTGGAACAGCCATATAAAGACCACTTCACAGCAGATAAGAGGGGAGAATAAATAATGAGTAATTTGCTCTATGCCTGTCCAACATCTAGAAAGTGCAAGAGATGAACTCCAACAAGAGTGATCTTTTTCATTTATGCCAGGTAGTACTCCAAACATTAGAACTTCTTGCAGGATTCCTATTGACTCTGGTTTTGCAAGGGTTCCTTGATGATCCTTTTGCCAGTTGCTGAATTAATATCAGGCATTGTCATTAATTCAGCTCTTTTGTCCATGTTTTGATAAAGGCTGTAATGAGGTCAGAATGAGCAGCCCTGGTGGAATCCCAGCAGAACATCAGTGAGTGGGTTATTGGTGAGCAAATGCTACTTGATAGAATTGTTGATGACAGCTTCCATCACTTTGCAAATGGTTGAGAGCAGACTAATGGAGTGATAATTGGCTGCAATGGATTTGCCTTTTTTTTTTTATGTACAGGATGTAGTTGGGAAATTTTCCACATTGTTGGGTCTTCAGTACTATTGCTGGAATTTGTCAGGGCCTATAAACTTTGCAGTATTCAGTTCCTCCACCCATTTCTTGATATCACATGGACATGAAAATTGATATCTGTGATGCTGAGGATCTTGGAAGGAAAATGTTGAAAGGGGTCACTGACTTGACTGACTCTTGGGAAATAGGGCAGGACAGGTGATGGAGGTGACAGTGGGGGAGCACTTTGGGACCAGAGACCATAGTTCTATTAATTTTAAAAGGAAAGGAACAAAACTGGTCCACAGGGTTGAGTTCTAAATTGGGGCAAGGTGAATTTTGATGGAATTAGACGGGAGCTTGCAGAGGTTGATTGGGGCAGTTTGTTTGCAAGTAAAGGGACCTCTGGCAAGTGGGAGGCCTTTAAAAGTGAGATTGCTAGAGTTCAAGGTCTCTATGTTCCTGTGAGTGTAACAGCAAAGTTGGCAGGAATAGGGAACCCTGGATGAAAAGAGATATTGAGGCTTTGACCAGAAAAAAGGTGTGGCTCAGGTACAGGCAGCTGGAATCAAGGGAATCCCTGGAGATATACAGGAGTTTACTGAAGAAGAAACTCAGGAGGTAAAAAGGTGGCATGAGAGAGTCTTAGCTAAGAAGAGTATGGTGAATCCAAAGGGGTACTTTAAATATATCAAAGGCAAAAGAATACTGAGAGAGAGAAAATAGAGCCCCTTAAGGACCAAAGTGGACATGTATGTGTAGAACCACAGGAGATGGGCAAGGTTCTCAATGAATATTTCTCTTCTGTGTTTACCATGGAGAAAGACTTGAAGACTTAGAAACATGGAGACATTTGTTGTGATATCTTAGGGACAGTCCATATCACAGTAGAGGAGTTTTTGGATGTATTAGAATGTATGAAGTTGGATAAATCTTATGGTCCTGACCAGATATATCTCAGAACACTGTGAAAGGTAAGAAAATAAATTGCAGGGACCCTGGTTAATATTTTTGCATCATCGTTAGCCACTGGTGAGGTCGCGGAAGATTGGAGGGCAATGAATATTGTGCTATTATTCAAGAAAGGCTGCAAAGAAAAGTCTGGGAACTATAAACCAGTAAGCTTGTCTGTGCTGGGTAAGTTACTTCAGATGTATCTGATGAATAAGATATATGTGCATTTGGAAAGACAGGGTTTGATTAGGAGTAGTCAGCATGGCTTTGTGAATGGGAGGTCATGCCTCACAAATTTGTTAGAGTTCTTTGATGAAGCGACCAGGAAAGTCAGCAAGGGCAGGGCAGTAGATGCCATCTATATGGATTTCAGTTAGGCCTCTGATAAGGTTCCACATGGCAGGTTCCTCGAAGGTTAGATCTCATGGAATCCAGGGCGAGCTGGCAAATTGGATACATAATTCGTTTGCTGGTAGGAAGCAGAGGGTAATAGTGAAAGGATGCTTATCAGACTGGAGGCCTGTGTCTAGTGGAGTGCCTCAGGAGCCTGTGCTAGCCCCATTACTGTTTGTTATCTATATCAATGATTTGGATGAGAATGTGCAAGGCATGTTTGGTAAGTTTGCTGATCACACTAAAATGGGCAGTATCGTGGACAGAGGAAGGTTGTCAGAAATTGCAGTAGGACCTTGATCAGCTAGGGAAGTTTATTTTGTTGATTCAAATTCCACCATCTGCCACCAGAACATCACCTGGGTCTCTGGATTAACAGTCTAGTGATAATACTATGTTTGAGTGTTTAGATCTGTTCAGTCTGCACCATTTAATGTAGTGGAACATAAGGAGGGAATCCTCAGTGCAAACTAGCACTTTGTCTCCACAGTGTGATCACTCCAACCAATACTGCCATGGACAAATGCATTAGGTTGTTGAGATGAGATTGAGTAGGTTGTTTTCTTTTGTTGGTACAGATCCAAGTATTGCAGTAATGTACCTTAGGACTTGACCAGCTTGGTCAGTAATTGTGCTACCGAGCCACTCTTGGAGATGGACATTGAAATCCCCCACCCAAATTCCAGCCTGTGTACTTGCCACCCTAAGTGCTTCCTCCAGGTGGTGAGATGGAGGAGGATTAAGTAATCTGTTGAGGAACAGGGTGACATATATAGTAGTCACCAGGAGCTTTCCTACCCTATGTTTGACTTGATGTCATGAAAATTTATGTTAGCCAGAGTTAATGTTGATGGCTCATTTCACATTGAGGGCCTCTGTTAGAATAGCATTTTTTTTTATGCTAACCATCAAAAGATTTTCTGATCCTTAGCTCTAAACTAAAACAAAATCTGATGGTAACTCCCACCCAGCTGTATTATCACCACATCTGATGGGTCTGTTTTGTTGTTGGTGGGACATCCCCAGTTAATGGAGCCTGGAACCTTGTAAGGCTGTTGCTTGATCAGTTTGTGCAGCTTCTAGTTGGTCAACAGGATTTTGAAAATTTGACAGGCCTACAGATGTCATTTCCTGTTCCTATGTCATTCCCCAGCATTCCACTCGGTTTCTTTCCTTTTTGACTTCGTAGTGGTTTGATACAACTTAGTAACTTGCAAGGTCCTCTCAGAAGGTACTTAAAGGTCAACCACATTGTTGTGAATCCAGTGTCATGGTGGGCCAAATCAGGCCAGGAGAATCGATTTTCCTGGTCAACCAGATGGATTTTTTTCAATAATTAGCAATGGTTACAGAACAGCTTTTAATTCAATTTTTTAAAAAGTGTTTGCACTGAGATTGAACAGACTGCCATAGTGGGATTTACAAAGTTAAAAATCACACAACACCAGGTTATAGTCCCACAGGTTTAATTGGAAGCACAGTAGCTTTCGGAGCGATGCTCCTTCATCAGGTGATTGTGACAACCAATTAAACCTGTTGGACTATAACCTGGTGTTGTGTAATTTTTAACTTTGTACACCCCAGCCCAACACCGGCATCTCCAAATCATAGTGGGATTTAAGTATGTGTCATCGGAGCATTGGCCTGAGCCTCTGCAGTTTGTCCAGTGACATTACTCACTTCTTCACAACCTCCACTAGATGTCAGCTCTGTGCACTATATGCATGATGGTCATAAGGAGAAATTTTTTTCGCTCAATGTTGAGAAACTTTAGTTAAAATCACACAACACCAGGTTATAATCCAACAGGTCTAATTGGAAGCACACTAGCTTTCGGAGTGACAGTCCTTCATCAGGTGATACTGGAGGGCTCAATCCTAACACAGAATTTATAGCAAAAATTTACAGTGTGATGTAATTGAAATTATACATTGAAAAATGGATTGTCTGTTAAGCCTTTCATCTGTTAGAATACAGTGATAGTTTCACTTCTTTCATGTGTAAATCACAAAATGTTTTTTTTAAAATGTTGCATTCTCGGATTAGCTGTTAATAATGGTGATAGCTAGACAATATGTTAAAGGTGTTGGCCCCCTGTGTTCTCTGTCTCTGCCATAATGTTTAGATTGATTCTAATCTAAAAAGTGAGATAACGGAGTTTTACATAAATTCATACAGTTTTTGAGCTCAGAGTTCTACATGTACCTGCATCTCCAAATCGAGAAACTTTAGAATTGTCTGTCAGTGCATTGTTGCTGACATTGAATATTGAATATATTTAGGCTAAATGATCTTTTGATCTCTCAGTAAATTGAGGAATATGGAGAGTTGGCAGGAAAGCCAGGTTGATGTTCAAGATCAGTCACGATCATATTGAGTGGCAGGGAATGCTCTGTGACATTTTGTTCACTCCTGTTCCTTTGCTTGTGTTTTTGTGAGAACCTATTATGTACTACATTTACCTACAAACTGAGAATTCATAGACGTATGAGATTCTATGTAAATGGCTGGACTTTCAAATAGTGTTTAGAATCTATTATAGAGCAGAACTCAATCGACCTTTATTTGTTGCGATAAACAAATAATTGAGACAAATAATAAAAGAAATAGAAAGAAATAAAATAAAAGAATGGTTACCTGATAAAAGGAATGGAAATTCCTTTCACCTCTTTGTTGAACAATCACTCGTGACTGTGGGGACAACAATAAAAATCACAATTCAAGAACAGTGACAATAAATACCAGTGTTGAAATATTTCCCAGAAATACTTATTGTATGCAAGTCCATCTTAATGGGCACCTATTAGAATAGCATTTTCTTTGATTCTAATAACCAAAAGGTTTCTGGAACTCCAGACTACAACAAAGGATAACAGCTTGTCAGAATAACAGCTTAGATTTACTTAATGCTTTTAGCATAATATAATGTTCCAAGGAGCTTCACTAGTCAAAAATAGAAGAGAGGAGAGAAGTGTAAGGACAGAATTCTAGAATTTAAGGCTGAGACAGCTAAAAGCAAGGTCACCAAAGATGGAGTAATTAACATTGGGAATGTTCGTGATAAGAATTGGAGCATCACAGATATCTTGAAGGGAAGGGTGAGAATTCAGAGTCAGGGAAGGACAATGCCATAGAAATATTTTAAGGCAAGGATGAGATTTTAAAATCAATCCCTTGCTTAATTGGGAGTCAATGTTAAGCACGGAAGCAATATGTGAATGAGAGTCAGTACAAGTTAGGTGAGACGCAACTGAGCTTTGGATGACTTCAGGTTGACATGGAGCAGAAAGTAAGAGGGGTGACTGAAACAGCCAAATCTAGGACCGACAAAGGCAAAGCTAGTAAGGCCAGAAACTTTTCAGGGTCAAATATGAAATTTGACAATATGACTGAGATTTGTAAACAGCCCGGTTCAGTCTCAAATGATTATCAGAGAAAGAGATGGAGTTGATGTCTCTGAGTTTTTGTTGGGAAGTGAACTTTGGGAACAAAGTCTTGGTCTTTCCAATTTTTGATGGAGGAAATTCAATGCTAGACATAAGACAAGTAAACTGAGACGTTATGCTCAGGAATTGAGAGAGCTGATGGTCAGGCATGCTCAAAGGAATTAGTAGCTTCAAATGGCACAAAGCTAACCATTCATAGGCATGGCCTGCTGGTTTAGATGTTTTTAAAAATCAACACATTCAGTCATGTTGTTACACACCTCTAGAGCAGGTGGGACTTGAACCCAAGCATTCTGGCCAAGAAGTATTGATCCTACGACTGCACCACAAGAGACCTGACCTACTGCTACTGTATTTTATCAATCTTTTACCTCTTCTATCCAGAAGTGCTCTTACACACAACTGAACATTTCTTTTTCCCCATCACCAAATCAGCTGTGGTATTTTTTTCATTTATTATTTACAACAGTAAATCACCCGTGATTTCCAGTTGATTAATTTACATGCAAGGCCCATTAAGGGCAATACAGAGCATCAAAGGTGAGGAAAAGGCCAGGCAGAAAAGGAGAGGACATCATGCTGACCAATTTTTTTGCTTCATCCTACTGATTTACTTTTATAACATCCAGAAATAACTCTTACAGACAATTTGAGTATTTCATTTTCCCAACACCAAATGACCCTTTTTAAAATCTATTAACCAACATTAGTAAATCACTTATGTTTCCAATAGAACAATTTATGTGCAAAGCCAATTCAAGACCATGGCAACCATCAAAGGCGAGGAAGAGGTTGGGAGAGGGGGAGGGAGCTAAATCAAAATCTTTTTGGAAAGGGAGATAAAGCACACTACCGCCTGCAGTGCCCATCTCATCCTAATGATTTCTTCATTTCTTATATAATATCAGCCTACTGATTTATAACTGAGTTCAAATGCCACCACCTGAAGCTTAAATATAACTAAATGGCCTAGATCTTCTAGACTTCACTTTAACTTAACTGTAAATATTACAAGGCAAGACCTGAGTAAATTTAATGACGGGATAGACAGATTTTTAAATTTGCAATGACTTGAAAGGTAATGGAGAACAGGCAGCTAAATGGAGTTGAGGCCGAGATGATATGTGGCATGGTGTATTATATGGCGGGGTAGGGTTGAGTGTCTGAGTTACCTCCCCCTGCTCTAGTTGTTAGTTTTTATGTTCTTTTGTAAGACCTCAGCATCTCCCCAGCTGGAATTACAGCCTTCTGGAACTCTGAATTATTGGCAGCTCCACCAGGAACAATGGTGACTGCTTGCACTATGGCTAAACCAGGGAGGATGCAACCAATGATGAGTATGACCTCCAACTAAGTCTGGGATCTCACCTGGGTCAGAGGGTAGTTCACAACAAAAGGGGCTGGCAGGCGAAGAGCATTGGACAGAACAAGAAAATGGCGCGTGGATTGAAAATGATTGGTGGAGGCGGAGCTATGGTTGGCACCAGGGGCTCAAAACATTGGCAAACCTTCTGCTTTCACTGGTCAGGGTCAATCAGCGACGGGTCAAGACTCTACATTAGGTATAGGCCTCATTCCTGATGAAGGGCTTTTGCCCAAAGCATTGATCATTCTGCTCCTCAGATGCTGCCTGGCCTGCTGTGCTTTTCTAGCATCACACTCTTGACTTTAATCGCTAGCATCTGCAGACCTCACTTTCAAATAGGTCTCCCCATTCCCATTAAATCAGAGGAATGAGATCCAAAGGTGGACAGCCCATCTGACATCTCCCCACCTCCTCACACTATCTTGGGAGAGGGGAAGGGTGGACAAGCCAGCCTGTTTTTCAGATGTATTGGTGTGTTCCCACCTATGTATGGACCATAAAGGCCAGTGCTATGTAACTAAGCACTTATTATAAAAGTTCACTTGGTTTATTAAAACCTTAGAAAAGAAAATCTGCCTTCCTCACCCAGCCTGGTTTATAAGTGACTTTAAACCTTTAGTTATGGAGTTGACTCTTACCCGGCCTCTGTAATGGCCGAGGAAATATTCAGTTGTTTAGATGGTAGTTCCCCACCAGCATTCCTTTGAGGGGAGGGGAATAAATGCTTTGCTCAATAATAATGCCGATGACTTGTGAATTATTTAATAGAAGCTATGTATTAGTGCTATGCAAGTGAGCCCAGCCCAAGAGAGGCACAGATTCATTTCCAGTTGATAAAAAGAAAAAAAGAGGGGAGAACAAAAAGAGACAGAAATAGAAAGAGATAATGATAAACATAGAGATAAAATAAAATATACTAACACAGAGAGGAAGACGTGGCAACAGATAGATAAAGACAGAGAGTGAGTGAAAAGCAGACTCATTAAGTGTATGAGATATAGGGAGAGAGATGATGAGAGGTACCAGCCTGACCCATCTATGTACTTTAAAAATGGAAGTCCAGTACAACCATTTCCAAACTATTTTCAAGGATTTTTACTGGTTTTTACTTCCAAAAGATTTTAAAAGGAGAGAAAAATGAAACAGGTGTAAGTATATTCCTGCATCTTTCAACTTCGGGTATAGAGCACTAGAAGGACAAACAAAAGACACTTTTTTACCTTCTCAAGCAAATAATTATTGATGTGTCCGCCAGTGGGATCCCCCTTAAAGTCGAAGTTGATATCCATGTACTTCCCAAAGCGGCTGGAATTGTCGTTCCGATTCGTCTTTGCATTCCCAAAAGCCTCCAGGACACAGTTGGACTTCAGCAAAATATTTTTTACACTAAGGGAGGGGGAAGTGGCAAAGGGGTAAACATATATCATGTAAATACTCATACTGAAAACAGTAACAACGAGAGCTAAGGTAAAGCTCCAAAAGATTCACTTTTCTGCACAAGAATTTTCTCTGCGGTGGGCGAACATATTCAGTTAACTTCATAATCAGTTTTAAGTATTGGAAGCCTTGGGATTAATATTCATCCTCACTGCTCAAGCTTCAATCTTATGTTTATCCTTCATACAATTTTAAACTCATCAATTTTACCTTTGCTACCATCATCAAGAATGACTTTCATGGGTGCCTTCAACATTCTAAAACATCCCACTATTTCATAAGTGCGTAATCAGTTAACAACTGACACAGAGCTAACACACATAAACACAAATGTTAAGGAGGTTTTAAGAGTTGGAGAGGTGATGGGAAAGTTGAAGGAGCAAATTCTAGGTCATCAGTTGAATGCAAGGTCATCAACGGTGGTGTACTGACAAATATCAAAGATAGCGAAAAGCAAAGATCATGGATCCAAAACATTCCAGAAGTTTTCCAGAAATTCATAATTGTTTAACATTTTAAAAAATAATTCCTAGGAAGGTGAATATCATTGACAACATCACCATTTATCATCCATCCAAAGTTTCCCTAAGACAGTGATATCAGACCATGTTGTTAAGCCATTAATATCAGCATGTTACAGACAGGAGGTGTTAAGAACCTTTTCTCCATTGCTTCATGGTATGATTTATGGTTTTAACTACTGGACAAAAGTCATTTCCCAGGTATCCCATTGGAGATTTTCTAGCTGCCCATTTCCAAAAATGATAGAAACACCTCATCCATTCAGCCATCATTTCTTTGCTTTGCACCTCCCCCAACTTCTCAGCTTCTCAGGAGCGGAGCTTTAAATTAGGTTAAAAGTGCTAGATTTCTTCAGGCTGTTATATGTGATCCAGGCGTGGGATTCACCAAACTGACAGAGTACTTGAAAGCTGCACAGAACAAGATCTTACCTCTCAACTTCCACCCTCTGGCTGGGGTTGGTGATGGCTGCAATATATTGCATTATATATTTGCTCGCCTCTGTCTTGCCAGAACCACTTTCACCTGAAATTATGAACAGGGGATACTTTTCTGTAATCTACAACATAACCTGTTATAGGTTTTTTTAAACAGATGGAGGCAAGAAATGAACAAAATCATGACAAGATATCAGGAACTTACAGATTAAATGCCAGCAAGCTGCACAACCACCTGATGAAGGAGCGTCACTCCGAAAGCTAGTGCTTCCAATTAAACCTGGTGTTGTGTGATTTTTAACTTTGTATACCCCAGTCAAACACTGACATTTCCAAATCATAGTAAGCTGACCTTGTAACAGCCTTAGTTTAACCAGGAACAGTCTCACCTCTGAGTCGATGCTTACAAGTTCACGTCCCACACCATGACTTAAGCTGATAGTCCCCACCAATGTTTCTGTGTGGTACTGAATAAGACTTTGCTGTCTTAGATAGATATCAAAGATCTGCTAGTGCTTTTCAAGTAATTGTGTTAACTGTGCCAAAACATTTCCTTTTTTAAAATTCATACTTGGTACGTACAGATTGCTGAAAAGGCTATTGTCCATCCCCATTTAAATTGAAAAGATATTTAAAGAAACTGAACAGTTTGCTGGGACACATAAAAGCAATTAACAGTCAACTTTGGTATGGACATAGATTTATAAGTAGTGCAGAACAGGTAAGGACAGTAGATTTCCTACTCACATACATGTAATCACTCATGGATGAAAGTTAGCTCAACCTCATCACCATCTCTCTCTCTCAACACCTTCACTGTGTCTAAAATTATCTGTGATGTAATATACCAACATCCACCATGATATCAGGGCAAAAATCCCTCTAGGAAACAGCTACAATGACCTGGTTTAATTTAACATGGTTAAATTCTACTTCATTGAGTTTCAGAGGGAAAAACTGAGCCAAAAACAATTGTACTAAACTTAAAGAAGGGTATTTACAATGGAATGAGGGCAGGGCTGGCTGGAGTGGACTGGGTCAGGAGTTTAGCAACAAAAACTGTTGAGGAACAATGGCATGTTCCCAACTGTGAAACTGATAGAGAAGTTAAGAGCCTATGGGATCCAAGGGAAGTTGGCAAATTGGATCCACAATTTGCTGAGTGTCAGGAAGCAGAGGGTAATGGTCGAGGGGTGTCTGGAGGTCCCACACGGGTCAGTGTTGGGCGCTTTTTATTTGTAGCTTATATAAAGGATTTAGATTTGAAAGGAGGAGGGTTGATTAGTAAGTTCAGAGATGATACAAAGTTGGTGGAGTGAGAAATACTAAGGAGGATATCCTTAGAATACAGGATATAGACTGACTGGCCAGATGCGCTAGTCAGTGGCAAATGGAATTCAATTCAGATAAACTTGAGCTGCTTGCAAGGGATCAGAGGGACCTTGATGTGCACATAACAAGTGGATAAAGTGATTTTAAAAATACTTGCCTTTATTAGCTGAGGTATTAAGTTTGAGAGCAGGGAGGTGATGTTGGACCTTTATAAAACATTATTTAGTCCATAGCTAGAATCCTGCGTGCAATTCTGGTGTCCATATTATAGGAGGGATGTGACAGCACTGGAGAGGGTGCAGAAGAGATTTACCAGGATATTGCCTGGACCGGAGAGTTTTAGTTTTGAAGGGAGATTGGGCAGATTTGGTTACTTTACTTAGCACAGAGGAGACTGAAGTGGGGGTGGGAATGATTGCGCTGTATGTAATTATGAGGGACATAGAGCAGACAGAAATAAACATTTCCCCTTGGTGGGAATAAATGACCTGGAGCATAGACTTAAACTTAGGGGCAAGAGGTTTAGAGGAGACAGAATACTTTTCTCTTGGATGGAGGTGGAAATTTGAAACTCACTGCCAGTAAGACATATAGAGGCAGAAACTCTCAGAAAATGTCAAAAGTCTTTGGGTGTGCGTTTGTGATGCCAAGGCATACAAAGCTATGGGAATATACTGGAAAATGGGATTAGAACAGTTAGGTTGTTGTTTTTGACACTTTGAATGCAATGGGCTATAAGGTTGTGTGTGTGTGTGTGTGTTGCAGTGGGATCACCTGTAGTGTCACATAAGCCTGAGGTCCCAGTTGAAGCCATCCCCATATGTACCGAACTTGGCTATCTGCCTCTGGTTGGCTACTTTGCTTTGTTGCCTGGACGGAGCCTGTCTTAGAGGATGATCACCCAAAGGTCCGAGGTCGAATGAGGTCGATTTCTGCCCACTACCAAAAATGGACCCCATGGGTCTTGCAGTAGACACGGAGGAATTCATCAGACGAATGAGAGTCTGGGAATTCTTTCAAGATGCCAGCAGTGATCCCAATGATCTCACCGAGGAACCAGAATAGTCATCACAGGGAACTGTAAAGGGGCGACCAAAGAAGGAGTCAACTTGGACCCCACCAGGGAGCCACTGCCCTGGGCTTGACATGTATGCTCAAACTGTCAGGAAATAAACCAACAGATCCACGTCAGATATTGTATCACTTGTCCTTCACTCCTCCCTAGAACATCTTGACACTAAAAACAACTACACAAGAATCCTACTCATTGACTACAGTTCAGCCTTCAACACTATAATCCCCTCGAGACTGATTACTAAACTTTGTGATCTCGGACTACGCCCCACTCTCTGCAACTGGATCCTCAGTTTCCTGACCCACAGCCCACAATCAGTGAAGGTTGGGGACAATATTTCATCCTCACTAATGCTCAACACTGGAGCCCCTCAGGGGTGCGTACTCAGCCCCCTACTGTACTTACTGTATACCCATGACTGCATCGCCAAATACCAGACTAATGCCATTTACAAGTTCACTGATGACAACACCGTAGTCAGTCGAATCTCAAGTGGCGACGAAACAAACTACAGACGGGAGGTGGAGGACCTGGAAAAATGGTGCACTGAGAACAACCTAGCTCTCAATGTCGGCAAAACCAAGGAACTCCTTATTGACTTTCGGCGGGGTGTTACTCATGCCCCCTCTATACATTAACACCACAGGGGTGGAATGTGTAGAGAGTGTCAAGCTCCTGGGAGTGGTTATCCACAACAAGCTTTCATGGACTCTTCATGTGGACACACTGGTTACAAAGGCATAACAATGCCTCTTTTTCCTCAGGCAGCTGAGGAAATTTGACATGACAGTGAATACCCTTCCAACTTTTATAGGTGTGCCATCAAGAGCGATCTGTCTGGCTGTATTCATACCTGGTATGGCAGCTGTGCCACTTTAAGATTGGAGTTGGTTACAGAGAGCCTGAACAGAGAGCCCGGACAATCACAAAGGCCAACCTCCCATCTATAGAATCCATCTAGCAGGCCCGCTGTCAAGGAAATGCCACCAGCATTCTCAAAGATCCATCCCACCCTGGCAATGTTTTTCTACAACCTCTACCATCAGAGAGAAGGTACAGAAGCTTGAACACATGCACCAGTCACTTTTGTAATAGTTTCTACCCTACTGTTGTTAGAATGGACTCACAAACTCTTAACATTCGCCTGTACCTGTGTTTTTGTTTTTGCCACTGTTTATCTATTATTTACTATCTACGCTACTTGACTATGTGATCTGTCTGTATTGCTCGCAAACAAAGCTTTTCACTGTGCCGAGATATGCGTGACAATAAATTCAATTCAATAAATACCAGATGACGTCCCAACATATCAGGCAATGAGACCCTCTATGCGAACCTCTCTGACTATGCCGAAGGCATCTTGAAACCATTGTACAGGGGACCCCCAGCTTCTGTTGTGACATTACAGATTTCTTAGAAACTCAGCACCCACAGACCAGTAGAACCAGAAGCATTCCTCATTACAATGGACGATTCAGCACTCTACCCCAGCATCCCCCACAATGACAGCATCGCAGCAACAGCCTCTGTACTTAACACCAACAACTGTCAATCTCTGAGTACCATCCTACAACTCATCCATTTTATCCTCGATCACAACGTTTTCACCTTTGACAACCTGTTCTTCATCCAGGCACACGGAACTGCCATGGGGACCAAATTTGCACCCCAAGATGCAACAGTTTCATGCACAGATTCAAACAAGACCTCTTCTCCACACAGGACCTCCACCAGATATATTGACAACATTTTCTTCCTCCGGACCCATGGCGAGGAGTCACTGAAACAACTACACAGTGATATCAACAAGTTTCATTCCACCTACAAACTCACCATGGACTACCGTTAGTATCTGTCACATTCTTGGACACATACATTTCCATCAAGGATGGGCACCTCAGCACCACACTCCACCGCAAACCCACGGATAACCTCACGATGCTACACTTCTCTAACTTCCACCCGAAACATATTAACACAGCCAGCTCCTACAGACAAGCCCTACGCATACACAGGATCTGTTCAGATGAGGAGGAACATTAAGGGCACCTGCAAGTATTCAATGATGCCTCATTAGAACGGGGTACGATGCTCAACCCATCGACCGCCAGTTCCAATGTGCCACAGCGAGAAACTGTAATGACCTCCTCAGGAGACAGACACGAGCTGCAACTGACAGGGTACCCTTCATTGTCCAGTACTTCCCTGGAGCCAAAATGTTATGCCATGTTCTTCGTAGTCTGCAACACGTTATCAATGAGGATGAGCACCTCGCCAAGACCTTCCCCACACCTCCACTTCTCACATTTAAACAGCCACCAAACCTCAAACAGATCATTGTTTGTAGCAACCTGCCTGGCTTTCAGGACAACATCACACAACCTTGTCACGACAGATGCTGTAAGATGTGTCAGAGTGTCAACATGGATACCACCATTACACATGGGGACACCAGCCACCATGTAAGCAGCAGGTACTCATATGATTCGGCCAACGTTGTCTATCTCATACGCTGCAGGCAAGGATTGGCAAGACCGAGCAGAGGCTACGGCAATGGATGGATGGATAGAGCACAACAATCAACAGACTAGACAGAATTGTTCTCTCCCAGATGGAGAACATTTGACCTTGAACCTTCAGGTGACCATCCTCCAAGGTAGACTTCGGGACAGACAACAATGCAAAGTGGCCAAGCAGAGGCTGATAGCCAAGTTCAGTTACTATGGAGATGGCCTCAACTGGGACCTTAGGTTCATGCCACACTACAGGTGACTCCACTGCACTACACAGACAGACAGACAGACATACACATACACACACACACACACGTACAGACCCATGCACCCACGCAAACCTCTCATACACAAGCTGTCTCACATATGCTCACACATACACACTCACACACGCACCCTCTCACAGACATCTACCCCTCTACTCTCACACACACACATACACACACTCTCTCACAGACACTCATACCCCACCCCCCATAAACACACACTCACATGCACACACACAGATGTAAGTTTATGGGAGTGCATTTGTTTTGGCAGAATTACATTTCATTTGCTCAAAAACTGCATGAATCCATGTAAGATTCTGTAAATCCCTTTTTTAGAAATAGAATCAGTCTAAATATTCGGGCACAGACAACCTCACACAGGGCACCTCACACCTTCAATCCATTATCTGGGCCGATATGGCACCTATTGTCAAAGTTCACTTGAGAATGTAACATTTTTAAAAAAGTTCTGCAATTTACGAACGAAAGAACTGAAACCAACATGGTCATTCTGAAAGATGAGAGACTTAACAAACAATCCAGGTTATTTTCAATGTATAATTTCAGTTATTACATACTGTAAACTTTTGCTATAAATTCTGTGTCTTACGATCTTATACTCCACAACCAACCTGATGAAGGAGCAGTGCTCCAAAACTAATGCTGCTAAATAAACCTGTTGGACTATAACCTGGTGTTGTGTGATTTTTAACTTTGTACACCTCAATCCAACACTGGCTCCTCTATATCAGAAAAATGAGAGGCAGCCTTATTGAAAGATACAAGATACTTCGGGAATTTGACAGGGTGGATGTGGAAAATTTGTTTTCTCTTGTCTCGGAGCAGAGGGCATAATCTTAGGGTAAGCTGATTTAAGGTAGAGATAAGGAAGGTTTTTTTCTCTCAGATGGTAGTGAATCTGTGGAATTCTTTATTACAGAGGCTGTAGAAGTTGAATCATTGAGAAAATTCAAAGCTGAGCTAGACAGACGTTTAGGGAATCAAGAGTTGTAGGGAAAAGATCAGCCATGATCTCACTGAATAGCCGAGCCGACTGGATGGGCTGAATGGCCCATCTGCATCTGTTTCTACATATTATAGCCTTATGGTCTTTGGGCGCTGTCACAGGTTTTGCTCCCTAGCCAACAGATTCCATCCCTTGTCACAACCACTCTCACAGGCTGACCCAGATGATCATCTCCTTTTTGTTTATCCAGAAGTCCTCTTACACATGAATGAATGGCCTTATTCCCATCATTGATACGCAGGCGATGCTTTTCACCTGTTATCCACCACCACTAAACTGGCTGTGGTTTCTAATGAATCAGTTTACATGAGAATAGTACCACCAAAGGTGAAGGAGGGGGGAGTGGGATTAAATTATAATCAGATAAAAACAAGGACTGCAGATGCTGGAAACCAGAGTCTAGATTAGAGTGGTGCTGGAAAAGCACAGCAGGTCAGGCAGCATCCGAGGAGCAGGAAAATCGACGTTTTGGGTAAAAGCCCTTCATCAGGAATATGGAGGGCTTTTGCCCAAAACGTCGATTTTCCTGGTCCTCAGATGCTGCTTGACCTGCTGTGCTTTTCCAGCACCACTCTAATCCAGACTTAAATTATAATTATACTTGAAGGGGAGATACGACACTGCACCCCCTGTGCTGCTATGCCAAATTCACATCATGTGGTAGCTCCATATATAGCAAACACAATGTGGGCGCTGCAAGCGAATAGCCACATCTCAAAGTCTCAGGGGATTAGTCCTCACTCATATCCAGAGAGATCCACATCAGTGAGGGGGGTCCCAGCACAATAAGTCAAGAACAGCCTCTGAGATCAGTCCAAGGGTTAAGGCACAGTCAGGTGTCAATGTCGGGGCAGTCAGGGGTCTGTATCTCGGATATCTGGGATTGGATCATGGTCAGCCCAGAGTTCAGCTCAACCACTCCAGGGAGACATTATGAAAATGGTTAGGGAGCAGCACAGGTATCAGTAAGGGATCTGGTCACTCATCATTCAGACCTGTCTGACTAAGTCACTCAAGGTAGGGAGGAAGATATGGGAAATCGTAGAGGATTCGTCCACTAAAAGTCAAGGTAGGGTCACTGCTGTAGGAGGAAGTTGGAGAACTTAATTGTGGAAACTGGAGTCAGAATGCTGGGATGCAGAAGGGATGACATTGATATTGAAGGAGGGTGAGAGAGGGGTAAGCAGCATCCTGGATTTCTCTGCTATGCCCAAAGAGAATGTCTGCAACAGTGCAACACCTCTATAGAGTGCTACCTCTTAACCGGGTATTCAACACCCTGGTAAATATGGTGCCAGCTTCAGGTATGTCAGTATATCCCAGCTATCCAAGTAGTAGCGAGTACTTCCAGCTGTGGTAACTAGTTGGTAAATCTGGACACCATCAGTGACATAATGGCAGGGTGGATCATTAATGAAACGAGTTTGGGACAATCACACAAGAAACCTTGCTAGGCCTCATGGTGAGAAACCTGCACAAAACTCAAAATAAAGAGATCCTTTGTAAAAATTCAGAAGATCCAGAGATGCAAGCTCATCATATTGTGGTTTTAGAAACTGAGAAGAATAGAAAAGAGAAATTGCAATTGCGGGGTTCGAATATCCAGGGAAATGAGTTACAATCAGAAAATTAACAGCTGAAAAGGCTACCTTTTTTTTGAAGAACTGCAATATTGTTTTGGAGTCTTAAAATGAAATTTCTTCAAAGAGGCATCATTGACAAAGCTGGTATAAATTCACCATCCCCACTGGCCTAAAGAAAGATGATGTATGATATGTATGAAGATAAGTGGAGAGCTGGGTGAGAAAAATGCAAGGGTAATTTTCTATCTTCATTGCCTGGGCAATAATCTGATATGACAAATTGCCTATCCTTTATGGAAATCACCTATATTTCATTCTATTTAAATCAACGTTGCAAAGATCAAATGGATCTGTAAAGGACGAGATGTTCTGCCATAACAGATGATAGCCTAAGCCATGAAGATGAACATCTACCCTACAATACACTGTAAAATACATAATCAAAAGGATTAACGGAATGTTGGCTTGGAATTGGAAGCCTGCTCTGGAGCACTGGTTTCCATTCTAGAAAATATACATCACGAAGGAAATATAGGTATGGGAAAAGTTGCAACGCAGAGTTAGCAGCATGACAGTGGGGATTTAAGAGTTAAATCATGGTAGAACAGTTTACCTTTAGTCTGGAAGGTTCAATGAAGATCTAATTGAGGTTTTAATTGGGATTTAATTGGGTAGACAAAGCGAATCTATTTCAGTTGTGCCTGAAAGATTCTGAAAGGGTTCTTGCTAAGATTAAGTGCAGTTAGCACCACCCACCGTGATAAATGGTAAAGTTGGCACAGTCCCACTCTCTCATTAGAGAATAGTTTAAAGATGGGGGGGGTGGGGGGGTCACCATGCCTCAGGGAAGAGGTGAGGTTGTGGAAGTGGGACCTTCAAGATAACCTCAGCCAGTGGGAAAAGTTAATCCATGCTGTTAGTATCACTCTTTATTGTAAACCAGCCATCCCGCCAACTGAGCTAATTGACCCCCTACCCTTGTGATAATGTCAGGAGGACTTGGGGAGAGTGAAGGAACAAAAGGAAGGAAGATCTTGAAGAAACCTGCACACATAATGTGCAGTATTGTGAGGACACGTAAAATGGTTGACTTCTCAAGAAGACTCAAAAATCCTCATCAAGTGAACCATTTTATCAAGATTGAAGAAATGTTATGTCTACTGATGTCTTAGTGCATCATAATTCTTCATATCCAATGATAATCAAAGCTGATGCTTCAGTTACTGGCAGAGAGACTGTACTGTTCCAGAATCAGCCTAAGGGGTGTCCTAAACCATCCCAATATTCAGTAAGCGTATAAACTGGGACATGAGATGTTGTGATGAGAAGGAAGCTCTCCCAATTACATGGGCTTGTAAGAGATTTACAGGCTACGTCTTTAGTCTAAAAATGGTCATTCAAATGGCACACAGACCCTGAGTCTCTACTAGAAGAGAAGAAACTTGCAAGAATGCCTCCAAGAATATAAAGATTTAGATTTTGCCTTATGGTATTCATTTATGAAACAATCTTCATGCAGCAGAAACTGCAGAGTGGTAGATGCACTCTCCAGAATAAAGTTAGTAGCTTTACCAGTCATAATATTGACTTCAGCCAAGTTTGATTTACATATCCACTTTGCAATGGTAGAATGTCCAGTAAATCACAATTGACTTAGTCAGACTTTACAAGAACATATTACAGACTGGGAATGTTTCACCATCTGTAAAAACTGCACCAAGGATTGGCTATATCCCAAGCCCAGCTCATAGGGATCGCCTTCCAATTGTTGCTGACAGACAAGTGTATGGCAAGTGACTGTTCGTTCCAGTTTTGGTTTAAGGGGATATCCTGGGGAAACTGCATAAAGAACACTCAGAAATCACCATTTGCTGGGCCAGCACTCACTCATTAATGTGGTTTCCTCGTATTTGCCAGGACAAAGTGAAACTCATTATCAAACACCAAACATGTGCCACCCACAGGCCGGTACAAAGAGAATCTTATTATATACCAAAATCCCACTAGACATTGACAACATGAGGATGGATTTGTTTATTTTTGACAGAAAATCTTATTTCATTGTCATCAATTATTCCTCCCAATGTGGGTTGTGGTTCATAAGACGACCACAGACCGAATAATCTGAGACTTACACCAGATTTTTGCAGAGCATGGCATCCCTAATGTGGTCATTTCAGACAACAGGCCCAAGTTGTGAATGAGTACATCAGCCGATTCCCTCAGTGTCACAGTTTTTGACACTAATCTCCAGCATTTGCAGTCCTCACTTTCTCCTAGTGATAGATTAGGCATATCATAAGTTCACTGTGTTACGTACAATCTGTTGGGCAGTTGAATGTGGCATCAGTCTTATAGAAGGATTCAACTACTATTTACTATTGTTGAATTATATGCCTACCTATTTCCAATACACTCTAACACCATCAGAGATACAGATGGGCAAAAAACTGTTTACTCAGATCTCTGTCCCACCTAAGAAATTGGTTCCACCAAGAAATTGGTCTTTCATGATAACCAAGTGGTAGTGCCACAGAGCATCATCGCATGCCAACAGGCACTTTTCCCCATCATATCTCTGTGATCATCAAGCACTTATCTACTTTAGTTCCATTTAGTTCCAGTATCCTGGCCTGTGGCCTTGTATTCTATGCTGGTTCAAACCATCATCTAAATACTTCTGAAATGTTATCATACCTAATACATTGAACATTTTGCTACATGTAAATTATGGTACATGATAAAGCACAACCCTATTGCACCTAACAGATCACATATTAGAATAAATATTGCCATTCAAGGAAGGCAGGGAAACAGTTGTGGATCAGGGGTTTAAATAGATAATGTACAACAATCAACAGAAAGTTGAACCAATCATACATTGTCCATACTGCTGAAGGGCTGCATTGTGGAACCACAGGAATCTCCTCACTTATCGTTGAGCCATCCACAGATTACTCAATGGGTTGAACTAAATAGCAAAACTGAGGATAAGAGAGAACTATAGATTCTAGGTCATCAGGAAGACAGTCCAAGTCAACTACTGCTACCCAAAAAAGTTACTCTTCTTCCAAGTTTGATGAGAATGTACTTGGGGATCATTAGTGAAACTTCTTGATCATCTGAATTTATAAAGTCAAAGACTTGGGTAAGATTGGTGTTAAGGTAACTGTAAATATACAAAACAATATATAACAATAATAGTTTTGCATTATGTTTCATAGCGAGTATACAGTACATACTGACATACTCAGGTTATCATCATCGTATCATAGCATCAGATCAAAGGGTATAAAGATCTCTGACCTCCATCTTAACTGGGACCACTTGAAGTATAACACACTAATTGAAGTGTGGTGCTGTTTGTAAGTGAAGAGCTTAGTGTTAATCTCAGGCCTGAAGTGCCTGTAACAATAATATATGTATATACCAAGAGTTATAATGAATATCTTGAATATTTCAGCATTCAATTGCAAGAACTAACATAAGTACTGCCCCATCAGGTACAAATTCCTGCTTGAGACAAAAGTCCACACAAGTGTCAATTGTCTTGATTGAGTGCAGTAAGTGACAATCCATGAAGATACATTATATATAATATTAGTTAGGCCACAGATAGAATACTGTGTGAAGTTTTGGTCAGCATTTTATAAAAAGAATGTGATTGCACTGGACAGATTGTAAAGGAGATTCACCAGGGCGTTACCTGGGCTGGAGTGTTTGAGCTACGAGAAGAAATTAACTAGGCTGAGTTGATTTTTGTACAGCAGGCTAGGCTGAGAGGGTATCTGATTGAGGTATACAGAGTTCCGAGGGACGTAGGGAGAAACTTCTGCCTTTAGTTGACTGATCAATAACCAGGGAACAGAATTTCAGGTTAAGGAGCAGGAGATTTAAGAGGGACTTGAGGAAAGAAACATTCACCAGGAGGCTTTGAGTCACTGGAATGCACTGCCTAAAAGAGTAGCAAAGACATTTAAGAATTACCTAGATAACACTAAAAATACCATAGCATACAAGATGGGCCAAGTGCTGGAAATAAGATTAGACTGGATTGATATTTGATAACTGGTGTAGACACAATGGGCCAGAGGGCCTCTTTGTGTACTGTAAAAACACTGGTTCTATGAGATGGCAGAGAGTGAAGTAGGAGCTGGTACTGGCAGAACCTGAGATTATAGTGCTCCTAACAGTCTCTGGAGTAACGTGGAGTATGTTCGCACAATCTGTCAATAGATTATGTGCTACAAATGGTCAGTCTATAAGGTTCTTCTAGTTAGACCAGAAAGGTCGCTATCCTCATCTATGCTAAATCACGTAGCATTGAAGGAACTCATTCACACATGAGGGAATCTTAAGCACACAGGCTTAAAGTTGGTTCTAGGTCTTTCAGGAATCTAAACCAGGAACCATCTGTTCACACACACAGAGTGATAGATATGTGGAATTCTCTCTTCTAAAAAGAAGTAGATCCTGAGTGAATAGGCAGTTTCAAAACTGGGATCGATAGATTTTGATTACATAAGGGATATTGACAGATGTAGGTAGATTGAAACACAGAACAGTTACTTTCTCACCAAATGGTAAAATAGACAAAGCAGCTGAATGGCCTACTCCCATTCCCATCTTCCCCAAACATTTCAATCTCGTTTCACCTTCCTCTCATCCCACAATTAGTCATTTCAGTCAATTAGCTCGGCACTATGGATGAATAGAGCAACTTTGTCTGAGGACTCTTTAGACACAGTGGTACTGTATCTATCTTGGAGACCTGGGTCCAAGCCCCACCTATTCTGAGCTTGTGTCATAACTGTATGGGTTGGTTAAATTACAACATTTATAGGAGGCATTGGTAGCATCTCTACAGCTTGGTTTAGGGGTCTCTTGACAAAATATCAGGTTCAACTCCTACCTGCTCCAGACGTATATAATAACCTTACTGAACAGGTTTAATAGAAAATATTTACAGCTGCTCTGTGGGGTAATGCATCAAAGGTGTTGGACCTAGACTTCAGTCGCTTTGAAAGTATGGGTTTGAATTGTGCCACTGCCAGTTGTGCTAGCAGTTATCAAACAGCCTTTTGGAGGGCTCTTGTAGCGCAATAGAGTCCTTACCTCTTGAGCCAGGTGGTCTGAGTTCAAGTCCCACATGCCCCAGCAGTGTGTCATAGCATATCCAAACACATGATTACAATATGATATTTTATGAATAAAAATAGAATACAGTAGCTCAGTAGCAGTGATTTTAATTTTACTAACTTGTAAAATATGTCAAAGGACGATTGAGTCATTTTATTAAAATAACATCATCTGGTCAGCCTTGAGACTCTACTGCCAAGGATGTTGTCCACTTTTTATCTACACGATTGAAATCGTTTTCAAACAAACAATGTGAATAATACTTTTTTAAAGTATGTACTCAGTAATTCTTTGCCAAAACAATTTTAGTCTCTCTGTCTCTCTCTCTCTTTAAAAGCATATTTCATTAATAACGCCGAAATTCTTTTGCTTCCTTCCGTTGTTGTACTACCCATTCTAAGCTATTTTAATGTACCTGATATTACAATGCATGTGTCCTTGGCTCTCCTTTTCATGGCTTTGTAAGCTGAATCTGCAATGGCATACAAATGTGGTGGTCTTTCGTACAGTTCTCTTCCCTTGTAGTGTTCGATCATGTCTCTTCCATATAAGTCAACATGCTGGTATGGATTTACTGAGACAACCACTTCTCCAATGTAGGTATAGATTCTGTTCTTATCAAACCTACAATAGAAAAAAAAACAATCTGTTTCAGACACAGTCAGCACCAATTTGTCTTTGACCCTGTTACTCTTTGTTTTCCATCTCCTGGCATTCTTGATTTCCTTGTCTTGGTTGATTTCAGGTGGATCCTAATATCGCCTCCATGCTTAAACTGGACCTGAGAAACATATTTGGTCCTCTAAATCCAAATATTCTGTTTTAAGTAGAAACTCCCTATATTCTCTTCTGTGTTAAAACCAGCACCATTCCTTTCTCTACCTCTTTTGTACTAGGATGGTCAAGCTGTTGTATGGATACAATAAGGTAAAAACAATGACTGCAGATGCTGGAAATCAGATTCTGGATTAGTGGTGCTGGGAGAGCACAGCAGTTCAGGCAGCATCCGAGGAGCAGAGAAGGAGCAGCAAAATCGACGTTTCGGGCAAAAGCCCTTCATCAGGAATAAAGGCAGTGAGCCTGAAGCGTGGAGAGATAAGCTAGAGGAGGGTGGGGGTGGGGAGAAAGTAGCAAAGAGTACAATAGGTGAGTGGGGGAGGGGATGAAGGTGATAGGTCAGGGAGGAGAGGGTGGAGTGGATAGGGGGAAAAGGAGATAGACAGGTAGGACAAGTCATGGGGCCAGTGCTGAGCTTGAAGTTTGGAACTAGGGTGAGGTGGGGGAAGGGGAAATGAGGAAACTGTTGAAGTCCACATTGATACCCTGGGGTTGAAGTGTTCCGAGGCAGAAGATGAGGCGATCTTCCTCCAGGCGTCTGGTGGTGAGGGAGCGGCGGTGAAGGACGCTCAGGACCTCCATGTCCTCGGCAGAGTGGGAGGGGGAGTTGAAATGCTGGGCCACCGGGCGGTGTGGTTGATTGGTGCGGGTGTCCCAGAGATGTTCCCTAAAGCGCTCTGCTAGGAGGCGCCCAGTTTCCCCAATGCAGAGGAGACCGCATCGGGAGCAATGGATACAATAAATGATATTAGAGGATGTGCAGGTAAAACTTTGATGAATGTGGAAGACTCCTTTAGGGCCTTGGATAGAGGTGAGGGAGGAGGTGTGAGCAAGGTTTTACAGTTCCTGCAGTGGCAGGGGAAGGTGCCAGGATGGGAGGGTGGGTTGTAGGGGGGGCGTGGACCTGACCAGGTAGTCACGGAGGGAATGGTCTTTGTGGAAGGCGGAAAGGGGTTGGGAGGGAAATATATCCCTGGTGGTGGGGTCTTTTTAGAGGTGGCAGAAATGTCGGCAGATGATTTGGTTTGTGCGAAGGTTTGTAGGGTGGAAGGTGAGCACCAGGGGCATTCTGTCCTTGTTAAGGTTGGAGGGGTGGGGTCTGAGGGCGGAGGTGCAGGATGTGCACAAGATGCGTTGGAGGGCCTCTTTAACCACGTGGGGAAAGGAAATTGCGGTCTCTAAAGAAGGAGGCCATCTGGTATGTTCTGGTGGAACTGGTCCTTCTGGGAGCAGATACTGCGGAGGCGGAGGAATTGGGAATACGGATGGCATTTTTGCAAGAGGTAGGGTGGGAAGAGGTGCAATCCAGGTGGCTGTGAGAGTCGGTGGGTTTGTAAAAAATGTTAGTGTCAAGTTGGTCGTCATTAATGGAGATGGAGGGAGGGGAGGGAGGTGTCATAGATGGTCCAGGTAAATTTAAGGTTAAGGTGGAATGTGTTGGTGAAGTTGATGAATTGCTCAACCTCCTCACGGGAGCACGAGGTGGCGCCAATGCAGTCATCAATGTAGCGGAGGAAGAGGTGGGAGCAGTGCCGGTGTAATTACGGAAGATCAACTGTTCTACATAGCCAACAAAGAGACTGGCATAGATGGGGCCCATACGTGTGCCCATGGCTACCCTTTTGGTCTGGAGGAAGTGGGAGGATTCAAAGGAGAAATTGTTAAGGGTGAGGACCAGTTTGACCAAACGAATGAGAGTGTCGGTGGAAGGGTACTGTTGGGGACGTCTGGAGAGGAAAAAACGGAGGGCTTGGAGGCCCTGGTCATGGCGGATGGCGGTGTAGAGGGATTCGATATCCATGGTGATACAATAGCCTACTTGCTGAGTTAATGAAATCGTGAGCACAAATCCCACCTGAGCTGGGTGTGGGCTGGTACCAGAAAATTATTGTGAAAGCTGCTGCAGAGTTGTTTAACTCCCATTTCAGTAACTCAGGATCACAATTTCCAGCTTGTCAGCAAGAGAGCTAGGAATAAGATGAAGAGAAACGTCTTTGTTGCTGGGATTTGAATTGTGCTGACTGAGAGAGTTGGGAGGCGGATTCCACAGAGGTTTCGCAAGAAGGCTTGTGACATATTTGAAACTGATGAATTCAGAGGGCCACGGAGATAGGTGGTCGAAGAGGCATAGCTGGGTAGCCGTTTCAGGAGCCATTACAGCCATGATAGGTGGAATGGCTTCCTTCTGCACTGAAATATTTGACTATTCTCTGATTGTAATGTCATTCAGTTAAAGGGATCTGGCATTCCAAGACAGTCTGATCTATATGTCACTCCAGTCCAGCACTCAGTGAATATTCTGAATGCCTCATGACAAACTCGAGATTGCAATAAATAATGTTTTCGTAAGTATGCCCAGAGGCTGAGAATGACTTATAATAAAGAAAACCTGTAGCTGTCCCTCCTTCATATTAAATGCAAGCTGTTAGAATCCACACCTGCCATTACTTGAAAATTTATAGCTGTTTGGTAGTACAGAAACAGAGAAATATTTTAGTTTCGTGGGGATAAGAGGAGTTCAGAGATTGGAATCAGATTGACTACCCTGCACTTTGTTGGTAATGCAGGCTTCAGTCTGCTCGTTCATTTGAATGATTTCTGCATCCAGGCAGTGCTATTCACATTGTATTCACTGGCTGGCTGTATCAGCGGGGAACCAATATTTTGAGTGGTTTGCACCACTTAAGGCTAGCCTCCACTGCTTAAGACTTCCCTCTTCAAGGGGAGGTGCACTGCAGCTGGTACATTCGCCCAGAGCTATGATTGAAGAGAATCTGACCTGCAATTGCACTGAAAGGGAACTCCAACCTATTGGATGCTGCAATGGAGATGTTTTGGTGGAGGAGATTAAAAGATGAAGAGAGGTAATGTAGTCAAATGGCTCAGGTTCATTCTCTAGTGACACAAAGTCAAATTCTGCAATGCTGGTTGGTGGAATTTAAATTAATTTAATAAAATCTAGGATTGAAAGACAGTTTCAGTCATGTTGATTAGGAGAGTATTATTAACTGTTGTAAAAAATAAAATCTGTTTGTCTTTTTGCAAAGGTAGATGTTTTCTAATTAACCTGTTCAGAGATGGTATAACATACCAATGAAGCAGGTAAAAATTGAATGCAGGTCTTCAGGCTCAGAGGTAGGGACACTACTAGTGCACCACAAAAGCCCTTCTTTCAGGAAGGAAACCTGCCATCCTTTCCTGATCTGGCCTACATTTGACTCCAGACCACAATGTGGTTGACCTTTAATTGTCCTTTCTATTCAGTTCAAGGAGCAATTAGGTATGGGTTACAATGCTGACCTTACCAGAGATGCCCATATCCCATAAGAGAATAATTAAAGATAAAATTGTTATTTTTACACAGAGAATGGAGGCTCTCCAGACATACTGGCAAAGGTAATGGATGCACACAGTCATTGCAGTCAATACCAGGAGCTAATCTCTGCCAATCTGGAGGCAGTGTTGGAGGAAGTGCAATGATCACATGCAAACTGTTGACCACAAAATTCTTGACAAACTGTATGCAGTCTCTTTTAGTAAAAGGACGATGTTTGCCAGAGTTCTGGTGCATCTGCAACTGATGTATGGATGCACAAGGTTGCTTGGAGCTATCTTCCAAGGTGTAGTTTAGTGTCTTCCATTTAATGACTGATTTCCCATGAGCCACACTATAGTTAATGTAATTGTTCAGCAGCAGTTCTCCACATGGAGAGAAACAAGTTGCATTTTTCAACTAAGCTGCAGATATCAAGATTTGATTCTCACAAATGAGAGAGGAGGTGCCTTTTATTGAGGTTTATTGAATATATTCACCCTCATTATTGATTTCATCTCATCTCGCTAAAGTGTCTCTCCACCAGCCAAATAGACAATAGATGCCAACAGTTCTCAACGTGAATGTCAGACAGGTACCTGGACAACCCAGCTTGCTCCTCGGGACTTCCATCTTGGATAACAGATTATGGTCCATCGGCTGTAACTGTACACAACCCATGCCCAAAGGCACTGGCATCTACCGAATGCCAGCCTCTTGAAAATATCATGGTACATCTCTGACCCACTCACGGGATACTTCAGCACTTTGATGCTATGCTTTGGAGAGCATTGGTGATTTTTATTGAAAAATATCCCCATCTTGCCTGCCCTTTTTCTCACTGTGCCCTCTCAGTTGCTGTTTAAAAACCATAGCACTTTTGTTTTACTTTGCAGTTTAGTACAGAAACAGCTTGTCATACTGTTCAGCAGCCTTCAGTCAAAGGGCTGGACATGTTGCTGAATAGTACAGTGCTACATCAATCTCACACTATCAGCATGTTCTGGCTGCCTACAGGACAAACGCACTGTATGTGCAGCACCTAAGTGGTCATGTCTCAAGTCAAAGGATGTAGTCTTCAATCAAGTCAGGGGGAGGGGCTGCTGTTAGTCAGAGGGTCATGGTGGAATCTGTCATGGGCAGTACCCATGATCAGTACAGGGGCTTGAGTACAGTCAGAATCCAGTGTGGTAGTGTGTGTCAGGGGATCTATTTCACTGCAGTAAGGAGAGAGGACCATACTCAGTCCTGCATATCCTGTTCAGCCAGGATGGAAATTTGAAGATTGTCAATTGAGGAGATGCACAGAGAACAGCCAGAGATCCATCAGTCATCTAGGAAGGCTCCTGAAGAAGGGCTCAGGCCCAAAATGTCGACTCTCCTGCTCCTTGGATGCTGTCTGACCTGTTGCACTTTTCCAGCAACACATTTTCAGCTCCATCAGTCATCTGTCAGGGTTGTCCATCCCAACTGGTCTGAAGATGGAGCATGGTCAGTCCTGGGAGTGGGGGTGGTTGGGGTATCAATGGAATGAATGTTTAGGTTGGGGGACTCAACACTTAGAACCAGACACAGTAACCTGGGATGCAGGCGGGACAAGGATGATGAAGTGGGGAGATTCAACATGAAAGGTGAGGGGGAAGCTAGACATCGGATGTTGCAGGAGTGCATGGGTTATTGATGGTCACCTCCACTGAGGTGTCAGAGGACAGAGTATATATGACGATGGTGAGCAAGACCGAACTGTAGTGAAGGAATTCAGGGGTAAAGGTTGGAGATATAGTTCAAGTGGTAGGTGGGAGCAAGTGTGGGCTTAGTGGAGATTGACTGTCCATGGAAAACTAGTTTAGAGGGGCATGTTGGTTGTTGGGGGGTTGGGAGTTATCTGATTTAGCTAGGCCTGGGACACGGGCTTAGCCTAACACTCATCCTTACCCTAACTGAATGTTGTCTTCCTTGATCTCTCAATTCCTAAATGTGACCAATGAATGGGAAATGGCTGTGACTATGCCTTGATTGAGTGGACTCAGTGTCTATTTGCTGTCCAATAATGTGGGCTTCACCTTTGAGTGAGGGGAGGCTCTTTATCAAGCCATTGGATCCAAGATGCACTTACAGAGTGCAGCTTTAAGTCATTTGTAATCATATCATCCTGCACATGAAATTCATAGTGTCTAACTGTGTGGGATGTAAATGCTGATCAAAAGCAATGTTGATCATGTCAGTGGTCCTTGCAGATTTAACACAGACAGCTCTGTGAATCAGAAGTGATTAGACATGACCTTAAAAGGGGTGCCTGCAGGCTACAAAGCAGGCTACTAATGCAAGGTCATATCGGCTGCTTAGGGGCACGCAACCAATTCCCTCTCAACGCTAACTTTAAATGTACTGCAACACTCTTAAATGTGGTGATGCCTTTTGTGGTTAAAAGGAGAGGGATTCAATATTAATGCAGCACTTGCAATCTCTTGCTGTTTCTTTGCAACATGACTGGTGAGGCATTCAGGCGAAAGTGAGGACTGCAGATACTGACGATCAGAGTCTAGATTCGAGTGGTGCTGGAAAAGCACAGCAGATCAGGCAACATCTGAGGAGCAGGAAAATCGACATTTTGGGCAAAAGCCCTTCATCAGGAAGGCATGAGGCGTTTACCTGAATAAGGCACAATGCTAAAATTCCACAGAGTCATTCATCACCATCCTTGTCAGAGTGCTCCATTTCCCATTGTGTGGAGAAATATGACAAGCCATCATTTGGAAGGATGCGAATGCTATTCACACTATTAAGAACTTGTTCTATTTCAGCTGATAGTAGATATGAACAGACACATCTTATGGGGACAGATTGACTAGGATGGGTTTGTACTCACTCGACCAGAGTGTGACAGATGCTAGGACATTGAGTAAATTTAAGGAAGTGAAAGGCAGATTTTAAATTAATAATGGACAAAGAATTATAGAGAACAGGTAGAGTTATAGCTGAGATCAGCTATGATTATACTGAACAGTGGAGCAGAGTTGAGGGGCTATTCCTGCTCTCAGTTCTTATGTTTATTGCAGGGGTCAAGGTGAGCTGGGGGTGAGGTGTCAGGTGGATGTTGGAAGAGTGGGTTAGAGAGCATGTTTCGGTGACTAGGACAACATTGTAATTAGTCAAGTCTGGAAGCAACAAAGGCACACATAAGATTTATAACAACAGATGAGCTGACCAATTGCAAGCTGAAATTGTTTTCTGGATTTGGGTGTGAACAAAGTTGCCTTACTCAGAAACAAATATACTATTAATAGCCAGAGCTAACATAAAAATGTCATTTAATTAATCAATTTGTGTCACTTTAGAGCCAATTTTCAACCAAACATCCAATTACATATCAGACTCCATCATACTTGCTTTACTTGATTGATGCTTCCACAGCTTTGACAAGAAACTACTTTCCTAGGATTTGTTTTAAATTTGCTTCTGCTTTATCACAATGCTCTGTTATCTTCTACTACAATCTTTACATCAAATGTCATGTAATGTGGTCACTCTGTACTACTTCATTTAATTTTCTTGCCCATTTCCAAGGATTTTATTTTAAATTTTGTATCTCTAACTTCGTAAATACCAGGTGAAAGGAGCATTAAACCCTTTCAGTTTTACTTCCTGCCTTCATTTCAGCTTCTAATCACTTCCCATCTAAAAACTCACCTCACTTTCAAATTCGCTAAGAACTCCTCTATGGTGAGGTTATCCAATAAGACAAAGTCGCTTTTGCCAAACTCCCAGCTCTCCAGCTCAGCCATTCTCCCTGACAGGCGTGCCGTGGCGTGACTCTGCCGGTTCGGAAGTGGTATGACCTTAACCCAGGCTTCTTCCTTCCAAAACACTGACATCCGGATGGTAGCGATCAGCTGAGGCGCTTCTTGCACAGTCACTATCTGTGGTTGCTGCCTGTTTCCCCTCCAAACTCAAGGAACCGTTGCTGGACCTGACAGAATGCTTACAAAGAAGAAGGAAGTTAAGACTGGGCCTTGCAAATGTCAGTGTAAAGAAATTTTGTTTTTGTCTATATGTTCCTATTGGGGATGTTTGATATTCAATCTCCTTACCGTTCAATAATATTGTAACCTTCTTAGCATATTCTTGTCTCTGAGATTCTCTGACCAAATTCTATTCTAGAGTCTTATCCAGAATTGGAATATATTTGGTAGAAAGAGGCATTTTCCATGACCATTACATGCAGCTGAATCACATTCCCACTGCCTCTGGGCAACGATATTTCTTCTGAATCCATTATTTGACTTTTTGGTGATGAACTTACATAGATGGTGAGCAGATTTGTTCTTCCTCATACATCCAGAGTGGGAGATCTGAAACAAGATCCCTCAAATGCTGAGCAAGGCTATGTGACAGCCCCCATCGGATTTAGATTAGATTACTTACAGTGTGGAAACAGGCCCTTCGGCCCAACAAGTCCACACTGACCCTCCGAAGAGCAACCCACCCAGACCCATTCCCCTACATTTATCCCTTCACCTAACACTACGGGCAATTTAGCATGGCCAATTCACCTAACCTGCACATTTTTGGACTGTGGGAGGAAACCGGAGCGCCTGGAGGAAACGCACGCAGACACGGGAAGAATGTGCAAACTCCACACAGACAGTTGCCTGAGGCGGGAATTGAACTCGGGTCTCTGGCGCTGTGAGGCAGCAGTGCTAACCACCGTGCTGCCCATATTTCCAATGTGTGTTATAGTGTCTGTTCACTTCATGAAAGAAAATCTACCCTCAGGTGTGAGTCTCAAATTCTGTCTTAATGAGAGTTTTCAAACCCTCAATCACCACCGTGCCAACATTAAATTGACCTGCACAGACATACATGGCCTATAGTTTGAGGGATATCTGTATTTTTATTGCCCACACTATGCTAGATTAGCAAACCCTTCCCGATCTCTTTGGTTCTGAATATGTAAACTGCAGCTTGTACTTAAATTTTGCCAAAACCTGTATAGCAACCTACACCTGGTCAGCCAAATACTCCATATCCCAGGTACATTGAAGGAGAAACTGTGCAATATACTGACCACTTCTCATACTTCAGCTGGGGAGAATGAGGATTGCAGATGCTGGAGATCAGAGTCAAGAAGTGTGATGCTGGAAAAGCACAGCAGGTCAGGCAGCATCTGAGGTGCAGGACAGTTGACTCTTCATCAGGAATATGCTCGACTTTCCTGCTCCTCGGATGCTGCCTGACCGGCAGTGCTTTTCCAGTGCGACACTTTTAGACTCCCATACTTCAGCAGCCAACTCTCTCCAAAAGTCACCATTGATCAAGACAACAAGCAACAGATTAACTGCATCAGTTCAACCTTCTACAAGTTACAGTAATGAGTTTAGTGATTTGGATGCGCTAGTTTACTTCTGTCTGGGTGTGTGGCAGATAAAGATCATCGGTAGCTTGGATTTCTGCCAGTATTACCTTTTTTAAAATCTATTTTACCTATTGTTTAGCATGGTAAATATGAACAAAGGGTAAAGTTGCCATTGTCTTAGTAGACCATGGGGCTGCTCTTCCAGATGACTGGTGATGGTTTAACCTGAGGGTCACCTTGCCTCAGGTGAGCAGAGAGGTTGGGAAGGAGAATCCTTCATGGTTACCTCAATCGGTGTGGGAATTGAACTAATTAGTGCAAGACTTGACACAAGGCTTCAAGAGTGAAAACTCTCCTGATAGTCATGTGATCCTGCATCACTTCCCTTGATGAGGTAGACTATTTCATTGACATATTTTCATTAACTCTTTACACTACACTTACACAACTTGTCCTCCCCACCAAAACAAAAAAAAAGACCTCTAGATCAGTCTCTTATCTTTGACTATTGTGGAGTTTCATCAATCTCTTCAATTGTGTCCTCAATCTTCTCAACGGAGGTCGAAAATTTGAACTCTCTATGCTTTCTCTGAAATTCTATTGGGTAGAATGAGAATTGCCAGATGATACCAAATCACTACTTAGGCATCTTCTCAGCCCCATCAATAACTGATCAAAGCAATAGAAATTGCTTTCTTGTAGAAACTACAAGGTACTCCTGTTTATTCCCACCATTTCATTTGCCTTCTCTGTCACCACAACCTGTAATCATGTTGTCAACATCTACTTTCAGCATGGGGATTTACCTCACGAAGCAATATTATGTTATGTCCTGTAACATATGATCTAACTGTGGTTAACGTTGTACTGAAGGATTAAGCAGACATTTAAGACTGCTCCTTGCATATACATTTATTTTACAATCACAGGCTTTTCAGTATTCAGGCTAAATTGAAGAAAATTTATTCATTGCAAATTGCAGCTCCCTTTTATTGGCATGTCATGCTTCAAGTGACCCCACTTAAGATGGTACAGGGTGATTATATCATGAGTATTTCTCTTAAAAATATACTGCATATTATTTGCAAGAAGTAACAAAACAGCTTCCGCAAGATAGGCTTACCAAAGTAATACATTCTCAAGAAACTGGCCTTATTGGTCTTGATCATGAAGCCACACAAACACCAGAAGCTGGAAGTCTGAGAGATGTTTACGCTGGGGGAATTATTGTAATTCCTTATTATGTTGGCATGGGAGTCATCCCCCCTCTCCCTTGCTGTGGACAAGATCCCATCAGTCATTCCCTTTACTCCTGTCAATAGATTGTATATTTGATGCAATTAGAAATCATCTCATTTAATGACTTTGAGAGCCTTGGCCACCAACCAGAATTTCAAACTCTTGCTTGACCCTTTGTGGTATCTAAGTGACTCTGGTGTAACCTCTGAAATATCTCAAATCTGAGGTCTCTATGCATGTCCAAAGTCTCATTATTAATGAGCAAATCATATGCGACACTGAAATTTTCTTTTCCTCAAACAAATATTGCCTTAGAATATGTTCGTGTGGAATATTCCCTGACCATCTTTTGATGCTCTATTCATGGAATTTTACACATTATTCGTCAGACTTTTATGCACATCTAATCTCATTTTAAGACCATTAGACCATAAGACACAGGAGTGGAAGTAAGGCCATTCGGCCCATCGAGTCCACTCCGCCATTCAATCATGGCTGATGGGCATTTCAACTCCACTTACCAGCATTCTCCCCGTAGCCCTTAATTCCTCGAGACAACAAGAATCTATCAATCTCGGCCTTGAAGACATTTAGCGTCCCGGCCTCCACTGCACTCCGTGGCAATGAATTCCACAGGCCCACCAATCTCTGGCTGAAGAAATGTCTCCGCATTGCTGTTCTAAATTTACCCCCTTTAATTCTAAGGTTGTGTCCGCGGGTCCTAGTCTCCTCGCCTAACGGAAACAATTTCCTAGCGTCCACCTTTTCCAAGCCATGTATTATCTTGTACGTCTCTATTAAGTCTCCCCTCAATCTTCTAAACTCCAATGAATACAATCCCAGTATCCTCAGCCGTTCCTCATATGTTAGACCTGCCATTCCAGGGATCATCCGTGTGAATCTCCGCTGGACACGTTCCAGTGCCAGTATGACCTTCCTGAGGTGTGGGGACCAAAACTGGACACAGTACTCTAAATGGGGCCTAACCAGAGCTTTATAAAGTCTCAGTAGCACATCTCTGCTTTTATATTCCAACCCTCTTGAGATAAGAGACAACATTGCATTCGCTTTCTTAATCACGAACTCAACCTGCATGTTTACCTTTAGAGAATCCTTGACTAGCACTCCCAGATCCCTTTGTGCTTTGGCTTTACTAATTTTCTCACCATTTAGAAAGTAGTCTATGCTTTTATTCTTTTTGCCAAAGTGCAAGACCTCGCACCTGCTCACATTAAATTCCATCAGCCATTTCCTGGACCACTCTCCCAACCTATCTAGATCCTTCTGTAGCCTCACCACTTCCTCAGTACTACCTACCTGTCCACCTAACTTCGTATCATCGGCAAACTTCGCTAGAATGCCCCCAGTCCCCTCATCCAAATCATTAATATATAATGCGAATAGCTATGGCCCCAGCACCGAACCCTGCGGGACACCGCTCGTCACCGGCTGCCATTCTGAAAAAGAACCTTTTATCCCAACTCTCTGCCTTCTGTTAGACAGCCAATCCTCAATCCATCCCAGCAACTCACCTCAAACACCATGGGCCCTCACCTTGCTCAGCAGCCTCCCGCGTGGCACCTTATCAAAGGCCTTTTGAAAGTCTAGATAGACCACATCCACTGGGTTTCCCTGGTCTAACCTACTACCTCTTCAAAAAATTCCAACAGGTTTGTCAGGCACAACCTCCCCTTACTAAATCCATGTTGACTTGTTCTAATCAGACTCTGCTCTTCCAAGAATTTAGAGACCTCATCCTTAATGATGGATTCTAGAATTTTACCAACAACCGAGGTTAAGCTGATTGGCCTATAATTTTCCATCTTTTGCCTTGATCCTTTCTTGAACAAGGGGGTTACAACAGCCATCTTCCAATCATCCGGGACCTTTCCTGACTCCAGTGACTCTTGAAAGATCTCAACCAATGCCTCTGCTATTTCCTCAGCCACCTCTCTCAGAACTCTAGGGTGTATCCCATCGGGGCCAGGAGATTTATCAATTTTAAGACTTTTTAACTTTTCTAGCACTATCTCTTTCGTAATGGCAACCATATTCAACTCAGCCCCGTGACTCCCTTTAATTTTTGGGATATTACTCATGTCTTCCACTGTGAAAACTGACGCAAAGTACTTGTTAAGTTCTCCTACTATTTCCTTATCTCCCATCACTAGGCTTCCTGCATCAGTTTGAAGTGGCCCAATGTCTACTTTTGCCTGTCGTTTGTTTCTTATGTACTGAAAGAAACTTTTACTATCATTTCTAATATTACTGGCTAGCCTACCTTCATATTTGATCCTCTCATTTCTTATTACACTCTTTGTTATCCTCTGTTTGCTTTTGTATCCTTCCCAATCTTCTGATTTCCCACTGTTCTTAGCCACTTTATAGGATCTCTCTTTTTCTTTAATATATTTCCTGACTTCCTTTGTCAGCCATGGTTGTCTAATCCCTCCCCGGATAATCTTTCTTTTCTTGGGAATGAACCTCTGTACAGTGTCCTCAATTATACCCACAAACTCCTGCCATTTTTGCTCTACTGTCTTCCCAGTTAGCCTCTGCTTCCAGTCTATTTTTGTCAGTTCCTCTCTCATGCCCTCATAATTACCTTTATTCAACTGTAACACCATTACATCCGATTTTGCCTTCTCGCTTTCAAACTGCAGACTGAACTCTACCATATTATGATCACTACTTCCTAAGGGTTCCCTTACTTTAAGATCTTTTATAGAGTCTGGTTCATTGCAAAGCACTAGGTCCAGAATAGCCTGCTCTCTTGTGGGCTCCATGACAAGCTGTTCCAAAAAGCCATCCTGTAAGCATTCCATGAATTCCCTTTCTTTGGATCCACTAGCAACATTATTTACCCAGTCCACCTGCATATTGAAGTCTCCCATGATCAATGTGACCTTGCCTTTCTGACATGCCTTCTCTATTTCCCAGTACATGTTGCGTCCCTGGTCCTGACCACTGTTAGGAAGTCTATACACAACTCCAATTATGGTTTTTTTTGCCTTTGTGGTTCCTCAATTCCACCCACACAGACTCCACATCATCCGACGCTATGTCATTCAATACCATTGATTTAATTTTGTTCTTAACTAACAAGGCAACCCCACCCCCTCTGCCCACCTCTCTGTCTTTTCGATAAGTTGAAAAACCATGGAGGTTTAACTGCCAGTCCTGACCCCCCTGTAACCAAGTCTCTGTGATGCCTACCACATTATAATCATTCACTATTATCTGTGCCATTAGTTCATCGGCTTTGTTATGAATGCTACGAGCATTCAGGTAAAGTGCCTTAATGCTAACTTCCTTATCATTAGAGATGTTGGAAGTCATATGATGTCCTAAGTTATCCTTGCTTTTTTCTGCATTCTCAGTCTGCCTCAATTTTAAATCCGCCTGGACACATGCTATCCTGCTGCTTATCTTTCCATTTAACTCCATGCTCCCTGTCGCTTTCACTTTCCCTTCCCCCCAACTCAGAAGTTTAAAGTCCTACTGACCACCCTATTTATCCTCTTTGCTAGAACATTGGTACCTGATCGGTTCAGGTGGAGACCGTCCCAACGGTACAGATCCCCCCTGTTCCAAAACTGATGCCAATGCCACATGAAGTGGAATCCCTCTTTCCCACACCAATCCCTTAGCCACGTGTTTACTTGCCTAATTTTCTTCTCCCTATGCCAATTGGCATGTGGCTCTGGCAGTAATCCGGAGATTATGACCCTTGAGGACCTGTGCTTCAATTTCCTGCCTAGTGCTTCGTAGTGCCCAAACAGGTCCTCCACCTTAGTCTTGCCTATGTTGTTAGTACCAACGTGGACCACAACAACTGGATCCTCCCCCTCCCGCTCCAATATCCTTTCAAGCCGGTCGGAGATGTCCCGCACCCTGGAACCGGGCAGGCAACACACCATGCGAGACTCCCGATCCGGCTTGCAAAGGATACTAACTGTCCCCCTAATTATAGAATCCCCTATAACCACTAATTGTCTATTAGATTCCCCCTCTTGAATGGCCTTCTGCACCATGGTGCCTTGGTCAGTTAGCTCATCCTGTCCAGAGCCCTTTTCCTCATCCAAACAGGGAGCAAGAATCTCGTACCTGTTGGACAAGGTCAAGGGCTGAGGCTCCTCCACTCCTGAACTCAGGTTCCCCCTACCTGCCTCAATCACAGTCACATTCTGTTGTGCCTGATCACTAGCTGAATGTGAATTACTTAATCTCCCAGGTGTGACTGCCTCCTGAAACAAAGCGTCCAGGTAACTCTCCCCCTCCCGGATGTGCCGCAGTGTTTGAAGCTCAGATTCCAGATCATCAACTCTGATCCGGAGTTCTTCCAGCAACCAACACTTGCTGCAGGTGTGGTCACTGCCGTTCACAATAGGATCAGCCAGCTCCCACATCATACAGCTACAGCACATCACCTGCCCAGCCATCTCTGCTTAGTTAGTTAATTACTTAGTTACTTTGTACAAGTATGAGTTAGAATACTTTCTGATACCTCTCTGCTATAGTTTTTTTTTCCCTAAAAAGGACTTAATATATATACACACACAAAAAAAAAGTAAATTTTTAACTAGTCACTGGTAAAGAAATAAAAAATCCTTACCTTATTTTGGTAGTGTTGCAGAACAGAGGTGCAGGTAGATAATTCTTTGAAATTTGTGTCACATATAGACAGGGTGGTAAAAAAGGCTTTTGCTCAGTCCTTTGAGTATAGGAGCTAGGAAGTCATGTGAAGTTGTACAGATAATTGATATGGCCTCTTCTGGAGTACTATCCACTTTTAAGAATGGTATTATCAATGGGGGAGAGGGTTCAGAAGAGATTTATCAAGATGTTTCTGGGTTTAGAAGGTTTTAGTTATACAGAAAGGCTAGATAAGCTGTGACATTTTTCACTGGTGCGTAGGAGGTTGACAGGCGACCTGATAGAAGTTTATAAAATAATGAGATGTACAGATAGAATTAATGGCAGTTGGCTTTTCCCTAGGATGGGTGTTTCAAGACAAGGGGGCACATTTTTAAGGTGAGAGGAGAAAGTTTTCAAAAAGACTCAAGAGGCAATTCTTTTACACAGAGGATGGTTGACGTGTGGAAGGAAATTCCTGAGGAAAATCTGGATGCGGGTACAATTATAATGTTTAAAAGATGTATGGATAGATACATGAATAGGAAAAATTTGGAGGGATATGGGCCAGGAGCAGGCAGGTGGATTTAGTTTAGCTTGGAATTATGTTCGGTGCGGACTGGTTAGACCGAAGGGTCTGTTTCTGTGCTGTACAAAGAGGTGTACAGTACGGAATCAGACCCTTCAGTTCAACTCATCCTTTCCAACCAGATATCCTAAATTATTCTTGTCCCATTTACCAGCACTTGGCCCTCTAAACCTTTTCTATTTGCATATCCATCCAGATGCCTTTGAAATGTTGTAATCATACCAGCCTCCACCACTTCCTCTGGCAGCTCATTCCATACATGCACCACCCTCTGCGTGAAAAAGTTGCCCCTTAGACACCTTTAAAGTATTTCCCCTCTCACCCTAAACCAGATTCCTGGCTGCTGTTCTGGACTCTCCCACCAAAGGGAAAAGAGCGGGGACTCCGAGAACATAGATCCCTGACTGACTGGAAGACAGACCCCTGACTGACTGAAACACAGACCCCTAACTGACTGAAACACAGACCCCCCGACTGACTGGAACACAGACCCCTGACTGACTGAAACACAGACCCCTGACTGACTGAAACACTGACCTCCCGACTGGAACACAGACCCCTGACTGACTGGAACACAGACCCCTGACTGACTGGAACACAGACCCATGACTGACTGGAACACAGACCCCTGACTGACTGGAACACAGATCTTTGACTGACTGTGCACGCGCGCGCACACACAGACAAAACACACACACACATACACACACACTCACTCGCTTCAGGAAAACAGAAAAATAAAGATTTCTCTGCAGAGACTGGCTTTCTGAAAACAACTGCGCTTGACCAAGAGATTATTTTTGAAGGCAAAAGGTTAAAGCATTGATTCTTCCAGAGTCTGTTGCTCTGAAGCTCTGGATGGTGTAGTCAAGCCATTAAAAGGTTGTCTCTGACATTTTGCCAAAGCATAGCTTGGTCAGGAAATATAATCTTGAGATGCTTTTTCAATCACTCTTTCAAAATGACAAATAGTTTTCACCCTGAATACAATTAGAGGGGTTGCTTTCCAAAAAAGGCTGTATCCTGCTGACCTCTATGACACATTTACAAAATAAAATGCCAGCATACGCATCCAAAGAATGTAATTAAATGAAAATATGTATTGCAAAATGTAACAAAAAAGTATCAGGCAAAGTAATTTGTTTTGTTTCCTTCTAATTTTTTTTTAAATTATGTGTAGCTATTCACATGGAGGTTCAGGTAGTGTGCAGTCTACAATTACTGGTGTATTCTTAGTCTCTGCAAATACATCATTTCAGAATTAACAGTGATCAGCTGGAAAGTTTGTTCTTATCAGATTTCCTCCAAATTAACCAGGTAAAACCAAAACATCTCCAAGCCAATCACTCTTCAAAACAGTTCTAGCAGAGACTACAGCAAAATAGCATACCATATGATTTTGAGGAAGCCTTATTAACAATAATCTTGAATGTCCACAGTGACTTTTCAATGACCTATTTCAAAGTAACCACTCCAGAGAATTCAACAAAACTTGAAATAATCCATTTTTTCAACAAACCTTCAATGCTGAATTCCTCCGAGTAATATTAGACATGAACAATCTTCATAGCCCTGTATTGGACAGATAAAAATATTTTTTTCCATCTACCATTGTGAACCTTATATGGACTAGAGCTGACATTGAAACATTTGTCATTGCAACTGTAAAAAAGCATGCCATGATGTCTTTCAGTATTAAATAGTTCATCAATCTTCTGGAGTGCAATATCTGAATGAGCCAATCCTTTCCTCCAGATCCACATTATTAATGTGGCCATTTCACTTGGTGCCTTGCTATATGTATTTTTAGCAAATCATTGGTTGCTAAACTACTCCAAAGAATATTCTACTTATGAGCATCTGGTCAATAATCTGAAGTAGTATTCCAGTGATGAGAGATACAGAGGGGTATACAGTAGCGACTGTTAGAATCAGCACTCTGCAGAAAGTTCACAATTGAGCACATAGTTGAATCCATCGGTACAGCAGATTAGTTGTCTCTAAAAGAAGTTCATTGATTTCTTCACTTGGAATCTGTGTAAAAAAAAAATGTGTAGAATCTTGCAGCACAATAGAGACCACTCAGTCTATTGTGTTTGTGTCAGCACATTGAATTAACTGTACAATTAATCCTGCTGTTTCCCCATTGTTCTACGAATATTTTCAATATCTTTTACATAGTGTTTTTAAGTGCAAGAATCGTTTGTATATTGGATCTTTAAAATTACCCTCTTTTGTGAGGGATCATGTTTGTTTGTACAAAGTGGTGACATGGTGGCTCAGTGGTTAGCACTGCTGCCTCACAGCACCAGGGATCTAGGTTCAACTCCAGTCTTGGGTGACTGTCTGTGTGGAGTTTACACATTCTCCCTGTTGTCTGTGTGGGTTTCCTCCCACAAGCCAAAGGTGAATTGGCCATGCTAAATCATCCATAGTGTTAGGTGCATGAGTCAGAAGTAAGTATAAGGAAATGTGGGGGGGGGGAGGGTTACTCTTCGGAGGGTCAGTGTGGACTTGTTGGGCCTGAGGGCCTGTTTCCACGCTGTAGGTATTCTAATCTAAATGCCTATAAGTTGGATATTCAGAAACTCTATCAAAGAATACGGGAAGTGATTAGAAAATGAAATTTGTCTGAATAACTTAAGGGGAAATACAACAGGATGGATAGATGGGACAACTAACTTTTACTCTATGCTGCAGCATTCTATTCATTCTATTATTTTCTAGGTTCTGAGAAATCTGCTGAACCTCAGCCTCACTCCTTAGAACTAAAGAGGTCAAAATTCCCTGAAATATTCTACTAATTTTGCGCTATAATTTTAAAACTTTCGTGAATTGGGTCTTTGTTGAGAGTTTTGATCTTTTCTTGGTAAGGCAAACACCAATGTCTTTGCTCAGCTGTGGGGTAGAGCAGCAACCTCAAAGTCCTGTCAGGTTGTGCGTAAAACAACCCCGTTTAATTTACCGTGCGTGTTTGACTGGAGACATCTTTAAAAGGGACACACAATGAATCTAATCACTTGTGCATTCCTAACAAAAAGGAGGGATGTTGGGCAGAATATTTGCCACCACTTACAAGCCAAATAACATCTAGGGGAGAGAGGAAACTTCCTGTGTGAAGATTTGTCACTTTATTTCCTTAGAGGAATGAATCCATGTATCTGTGCAGACCAGTAAGTGAATTGAAGCATGCTGGCCCATTAAACTTATAGATGGGCCCAGTCTGGAAAAATTCTCAGAACTTGAAAAGAGCTTAAAGAAAATACAACACACCAAATCATTATTAATTGAGAACAATTACTGGCCAAAAGCCTGGGAGAACATCGCTGCTTTTCATTGAAATTGTGGTGAAAGTGTTTCACTTCCACCAAAGGAGACACACTGGACACTCTCATCAGAAAGGTGGATGCGTTGATGGTGCTCTCCACAATGCATTGGGATCCCAACCCAGATTATATGTGACATTTCTGAATTGGGACTTGAACCCGCAATCTTCTGATTCAGAGTTCTACCAACTGAAAGACAAGCATGGCTATTAACCTCCACCCACTCTTCTCAAATAGCTAACAACATGAGAAAAGAAGTACAAACATCTATCAAAGAATATCAGAAGTGAGTTAGAAAATGGAATTTGTCTGGATAACTTAAGGGAAATACAACAGAAGGGATAGATGGGACAACTAACTTTATTCTGTGCTGCAGCATTCTATTCACTCCATTAATTTCCAGGTTCTGAAGACAGATTGAGACATCTGCTGAGCCTGAGCCTTGCTCCTTCAAAATAAAAATGTCAAAATTCCCCTGAAATATTCTCCTAATCTTGAGTCATAATTTTAAAACTTTCTGAATTGGGTCTTTTTGCAGTAATTTTTCTCTCCCCTGCACCTTTTGGTTGGTAATACACTGAATCAGATGATTCATTCAGTGGTACCAATCCCACTCTATAATCCAGGCTGGGACTTCAGTGCTAAATGAAAACATGCAGTGCTTCCATCTTTAAGATGAAACCTGAAAGCTAGACCCTGTCATTCACCCTTGCTCAGAGTGGAAGATCTTTTCAACAAAGAGAGACAGGCTGTCTTCAAACCTTGGCCAATGGTTATCCTCAATTTATCATCACTACAATGAATTATCAAGTCACTGTTGTATACAAATTGGCAACTTGTTTCCCTACATTATGACAGTGACTACACTTCAGCCAAAGTACTTGGTTGGTCATGGAACATTTTGTTCTATCCTGACCTTGTAAAACTTAGAAAAGCAAGTTATTTCTCTTTTTATTCAATGCAATGCAGTTAGCTGCAGAGTGAAGCTTCCTGTGCACTGTTGCTATTTCAAGTTGCACCAGTACTATTTTTTTAAATTTCCTATTTGTGGGTGATATGACTAATATGAAAGCAATTTCTGCTTTATGAACCCACTTCCATTAACAACTACAGAAAGTCCAATCAAGTTCATCTTGCATTGGATCTTAATCCTAGAAAATCATTATTTTCACTGGAATCTATGTCCCAGATATAAAAGGCCAGCATCCAATTCTGTCCTACTCTCATGATAGAAATCTCCTGGTCAGCATACATCTTCAGAAAAGAGCAAACAGGAAGTTGACATGACTCAGGGAAAAAAACTTTCATCCACCTCTCTTTCAAGGACTGCTACCACAATGATCATGTTGCTCTCTGTTAAAGAATCTGTGTGCAATTGCTTTGTGATCCAAATAATTTTACAGCAGAAAGGAAATTGTTCACCTGTCATTAACGCACTGTTTACTCACATTTAGTTCTACCCTTTGTACATTCTCTGTTAAGCCCATTATGCCTCTTCAACCTCTCCGAAAGAACTCCTTTTTTCCAGTCTCCCTCCTTTTCCCTTGTTCATCCCACCTTTTTCTGCATTAGGTCCCTGAAAGACCTACGCCTCTAAACTCATTCTTATCCTTTCATTCCCATTCATAACCCATTGTTTTTCCTAGGTAATTCCCAACAGCCTTCTAAGTAAATCATTTTCTTTTGGTTATAATGCTACATTTATATGAGCATACTATTTCAGAGCAGGAGAAAGCCCTTTAGCTTCTAAAGCCTTCTCCAACTTTCTTGTAAAGTCAACTCCACATTCCCATCTAACTCCAACAATGCTTGACTGCTTTTTTAGTCAAGAATCTATCTACCTCTGCCTTAAAAGTATTCAATGATGCTGCCTTCATCACTTTCTGAGGAAGAGTTCCAAAGACTTGACAATCTGAGAACAAAATTATCATGCTTATTGTCTTAAATGGAAGACACTGATTCTTAAATTGTGTTCCCTAGTTCTCGTCTCTCCTGCTTAAATGAGCAGATAGTGGAAATATTTTCCTCCCCTATATTCAGGCTTATGATTTCGATCACCTCAGACAGAGCTCTTAGCCTTCTCTAATCTAATGAGAAAAGCTACAATGCCTCTAGCTCCTGGCTGCCAGCCTTGGCTCAGTGGAAGCTTTCTTGTTTCTGATTTTGGAATCCCATTCCCGCAACATAAACATGTAATAGAGATTGATACATTTTGCAATACTGTTAAAGACTTCTGCTTTCAAGGCAAGGTGAAAGTGACTCTGTTGACTCAAGTGTAAATAACAGATCTGTTATAGAACATAGAACATAGAACAATACAGCACAGAAGTTACTTGAGCGTGCCCCTAAAACATAGCATTGGTAATTTAGTGACGAATGTGAAGGCTTTAGAAGGAATGCAGAAAAGGTTTGTGTGAATGGCTTCCAGAGTGTGGAATATCAGTTGCGTGAATAAATTGAAAAAAAGGTGGGAGTTGTTCTCATTTAAGAAGAGAAGGTTGAGAGGAAATTGGATACAAGCATTCAAAATAATGAGGGGTCGAGGAAAAGTAGATTAGGGTAACTTGTTCCGATTGGCAGAAAGGTGGAGGTTCAAAGGATACAGATTCACAGTGCTTTGCAAAAGGATCAAAGGCCAAATGAGGAAACTGTTTCATATTTAGCAAGTGTTAGGATCTAGAAAACACTGACTAAAGGAATAATGGAGGCTGTTTCAATTATGTCTTACAAAAGGGACTTGGACAGTCATCTGAAGAGAAAAAGACAAAGTTAAAGAGAAAAGATTTAGAGTAGCCAGATCAACTGCTCTTGGAGAGAGCTGACATGAACACAAAGGATTGAATTGTCTTCTTCTGAGTTATATGCATTTTCTGATTCCATGACTCTGTGGAGGCTCGGCAAATTGTTGCTGTGTATTTCACAAATATTACACGCTCTGCCACTGTATGCCGGTGGTGGAAGGAACAAACATTTAAGATGACAGATAGGATCCCAGTCAATCATGCTATTTTGTCTTGGATGGCTTTGAGATTTCTGACTGTTGTTGAAGTTTCATACATCCAGGCAAATGGAGAATATTCCATCACACTTCAGACATGTGCCTTGCAGACAAGCTTTGAGTGTCAAATCCGCTCACCACAAATTCTCCAATCTGTGACTCACTCTTCTAGTCATTGTAATTATATTTCTGATCTACTCCATTTTCTGATCAATTGCAACCCCTCATAATTTTGATGGTGGGGACTTTTATGATGGCAATGCAGCTGAATGACAAAGTCAAATGGCTGGATTTTCTCTTGTTACAGAGAGATTTTGTCTGGTATTTCTGTGACACAACTCTTACTTAATACTCATAACCCAAGCCTTGCGACATGCAGGCTTGGACAGCATTACTAACTTGGCAAAGTGGGGGTGGGGGGGGTGGGTGTTTGAATTGTAAAGGACACTCTGAAGTCATCAGTGAACATTTCCACTTTCTGACCTTTTGATGGATGGAAGATTACTGATGAAGTGGTGAAGATGTTTGGGCTGAGGACACTACCCTGAGGAATTCCTGCAGTGATATCTTGGGGCTGAGATATAATGGAAAACTCTCCACTTCATAACCTTCTTCCTGTGTATTAGATATGAATCCAGCAATGTAAAGTCTGACCCCAACACCTATTGACTCCAATAATTCTGAGAGTCCTTGATGCTGCAATCAGCCAAATGTTGCTTTGTTGTCAAGAGCAGTTCCTCTCACCTTTCCTCTTGAGTTCACTCCTATTATCCATGTTTGAACCATGGCTGTATTAACATCAGAAGCTAAGTGGTCTTGTTAAAACTTAAGATGAGCATCAATGAGCAGATTATTGCTGAGCAAGTGCTGCTTGATAACACTTACAATGACACCTTCCTTCATTTAGTTGATGATTGATTGAGATGTATACAATGATGATGGACATAGATAGGGTTAATAGAAGGAACTTTTCTCCTTGGTGGAAAGATCAATGTCCAGGGGACATAGATTTAAGGTAAAAGGCAGGAGGGAATGGGAAAAAAAGCTTTTTCACCCAAAGGGTGGTGGGAATCTGGAACTCATTGCTTGTAGGGGTGGTGGAGGCAGAAGTCTTCTTAACACCAAAGAGGTATTTAGAAGGTCACTTGAAATGCCAAGGCATATGGGTCAAGTGCTGAAAAGTGGGACAAGAACAGTTCTATGATTGTTTTTGAGTGCAGACACAATGGGCTGAAGGGCTTTCTCCGTGCTGTAGACTTCTATGACTCTATTGAGACTACACTGAAAGGACCAAGATTTGTTGGATTCGATTGTCCTTTTTTTTGTGGACAAGACATACTCAGGCAATTTTTCGCATTGTCAGGCAGATGACAGCTGTATTGGAACAGCTTGGTGAGGATAAGGCTAATTCTGCAGCACACATCTTCAGTATGACAACAGAGTGGTTTACAGGCTTCATATCTTTTTCTGAATTAATGTTTTTAACCGCTTATTGACATTACATGCAAAAACATTATTTGGTGGATGTCTGTGATGCCAGGACCTCTGAAGGAGCCCAATGTGAACCATCTTCTCAGCACCTGGCTAGTGATCTTTGCAAATTCTTAAGCCTTGTCTTTTGCATGGATGAACTGGACTCCTCCATCAGTGAAGATGAGGATGTTTGTAATGAGTCCTCCTCTGGTTTGTGGTTAATTATCTACTGACATTTGGGACTTGTATTGGCTGGACTTCAGAGCTTTGCTGTGATCCACTGATTGTTGGAATGTTTAATCAAATTGTATGCTGCTTCCAATGTTTAGCACGCACTTAATCCAATGTTGTAACTTCAATAGGTTACCCTGATTTGACCTGAGTGTTGTTCATGCCAAACATTCCTATGCTTCTCATTGAACCAGCTTTCATCCCTTGGTTTGATGATAATGTTTGAGTGAGGGAAATATTGACCATAAAATTAATAATTGTGGTTGTGTATAATGCTGTTCAGTTGCTGGTCTGCATTGTATCACAAGTACCCAATTTCAAGTTGCTGGATCTGTTTATATTCTATTCTATCCAGTCATCATGGAGGTGCCACACAACATAATGGGATGAATCCTTAATGTGAGGATAGGACATCATCTCAACAATGTGACTCACTCCACTAGTATTACCATGGATAGATTCATCTGTAACTGGGCAATTAGTGCAGTCCTGTAGGATTTTTGGAAGGAAGTTGCAGGATTTTAATCCAGTGACTGTGATGGAATGGTAATACATTTTAAAGTCAGGATGCTACATAGCTCAGAGGGGATCTTGCATGTAAAGGCATTGCCATGCATCTACTACCCTTGTCTGTTACAGGTGGTCGAGCCCAAATATTTGGAGGGTGCAGTCAGAGGAACCTTTGCTGAGTCACTGTGGTGTGATGGTACACACTAATGGCGTAATGTGATGGTTGGGATGTGTGTCAAGTGAACTGGGTGGTGTTGAACTCTTGCGTGAACTCTTAGAGCTATATTCAGTTACATTCCTGAGTTTTGGAGAGTATTCGGTTACATTCCTGAGTTGTGCCTTATCGATGGTGGATAGGTTCTGGGGAGTTCAGAGATGACTTGCTTGCCTCTGAGTTCCTTGTCTATGCCTTTATAGTCATAATATTTACATAGATAGTCCAGTTCAGTTTCTGGTCAATCTAACTGCCAGGATATTGATAGTGGAGGATTTCAGTGACGTATTTTGAAAATTCTGTTCTTTGATCTCTGGCTCCAATCTCAATTAGCATCAAGAACCTAGAGGTAGAATCTGAAGTGAGCAACATCGTAGAGGTCAACATAAGCAGTCACAACAACGTGGACTTTGAAAGTTCAGATCAGGGTCAAGCAAAAAACCAGAGGAGGGCTGTTGGGTAATAAATGTGAAATGGGACAAATGTTGGCTCCAGTCGAGTTGAGCTGGGACAGTGAGGAGGAAACAGGTGGGGCAAGCGTTTTTTCCAGCAGTGTCAGTCTGGTGTAAAGGTGGTTGGGGGAGGGGCAACTGGAGTTTGTCGTGTCCATCAGGGACAGGTCAGCCGATGAGGAGGGAGGATCAAGTCTCAAGTGGGATGGGGGTCAAGTTATTTGTAGGACGAATGTAGTTTATAAATGGAAGGGGGATGTTGCTCGGTTTAATAGTTGCTCAGGAGTTAGTGTAGTTTTACATTTTTTTCTATGTGACTTTGATGTTCAAGTCAGTGAGAACTCTCCAAACTCACTGACTTAAATAGATATGTTTAAGGAGTGCAATACAAGGTAAACTGTCCATCAGAAAATCCAATTTCCTTCATAATTCCTGTGGAAACAGCTACTTTACGAATTCTATGTGGGCCCAATGCATAACTCAACTTTATGATGCTTCAAAGACTCTTTGTCCATGTGGGTGGCACAGTGGTTAGCACTGCTGCCTCACAGCACCAGAGACCCAGGTTCAATTTTTTTAAATTTCAAAAATATACTTTATTCATAAAATATTTTGATCTTCTTTACAATTGGTCATGCCATACATCCGTAAACATTCCATTTCTCAGTATACAGAGACAGAGTAATCATTCATATATACAGGTCTGTACAATTACATATTTAGAGCTGAAAATGTGTTGCTGGAAAAGCACAGCAGGTCAGGCAGCATTCAGAGAGCAGGAGAATCGACGTTTCGGGCAGAGCCCTTCTTCAGGAAACATATTACATATTTGTTGTGGTTCTGCTCGCCGAGCTGGAAGTTTTTGCTGCAAACGTTTCGTTCCCTGGCTAGGGAACATCATCAGTGCTGTTGGAGCCTCGTGTGAAGCGCTGCTTTGATGTTTCTTCCGGTATTTATATTGGTTTGTTCTTGCCGCTTCCGGGTGTCAGTTTCAGCTGCAGTGATTTGTATGTGGGGTCCATACACTCAGACAACCAGCAACATGAATTTGACTGGGAAAACACCACTATCATAGGACAAGCCAGACAGAGAACAGCCAGAGAATTCCTAGAAGCATGGCATTCATCCCCAAACTCCATCAACAGACACATTGACCTGGACACCATATACAAACCACTACAGCTGAAACTGACACCCGGAAGCGGCAAGAACAAACCAATATAAATACCGGAAGAAACATCAAAGCAGCGCTTCACACGAGGCTCCAACAGCACTGATGATGTTCCCTAGCCAGGGAACGAAACGTTTGCAGCAAAAACTTCCAGCTCGGCGAGCAGAACCACAACAACGGACACCCGAGCTACAAATCTTCAATCAGATTTTAAATATTACATATTTAACTGAGGCGTTAGCAGAGCCCAAATGACTGCGTGGGCCCCCTGTTCTTCTTAGGCAGGTAGATGTTACATGGTGGTCTTTCCCCACCGCGCCTTGGCAGCAGCTGCCCAAGCTCAGGCAACTGTCTTTGTGGAGTTTGCACATTCTCCCCATGTCTGCGTGGGTTTCCTCTGGGTGCTCCGGTTTCCTCCCCCAAAAATATGCAGGTTAGGCGAATTGGCCATGCTAAATTGCCCGTAGTGTTAGGTGAAGGGGTTCATGTCGAGGAATGGGTCTGGGTAGGTTGCTCTGCGGAGGGTCGGTGTGGACTTGTTGGGCCGAAGGGCCTGTTTCCACACTGTAAATAATCTAATCAGAATATCTGGGCCAATGGCTAACTTACTATTTTGTACACGTTTGCTATCATATAATAAAGTACATGCTGCTTAAGAATGCCTCATCTTCCACCTTGGAACCCTTCAACCCCAGGGCATCAATGTCGACTTCACCAGTTTCCCCATTTCCCCTCCCCCACCTTACCTCAGTTCCAACCTTCCAGCTCAGCACTGTCTCCATGACCTGTCCTACCGGCCAATCTCCCTTCCCACCTCTCTGTTCCACCCTCCCCTCTGACCTATCACCTCCATCCCCACCCCCATTCACCTATTATACTGTTTGCTACCTTCTCCCCAGCCCCACGCCCCCATTTATCTCTCCACCTTGGAGGCTCACTACCTCTATTCCTGATGAAGGGCTTTTGCCTGAAACGTTGATTTTCCTGCTCCTCGGATGCTGCCTGACTTGCTGTGCTTTTCCAGCACTACTCTGATCTAGCCCCTGCATAAGATAAGAGCCTCTTCTCTTTAAGACTGATGTGATTTTCCTCTATCAATGTGAATAAATGTGAAGCCCCTTGATGGTATCGAAGAAAGAAGATGGTGGCAGAAAACTGCCCCATATGCCATTTGGTCAGTGTTTCGCCTTGCACGCCATACAATAAGGTTGCGGCAAGTCCATTCTCAGTGTACAGCCAGGAAAAAGAATTCAGTGTCAAGAATGTAGCTGTGGTAGATGTCATATTAGTGATTCAAAAAAGGCTTTCAAATTCTATCACCTGATTTTAAAACCTGGGACTTTCAAAGACTGAAATGGTTTCACAGCAAGAATCAAAACACTGCCATAAAATGACCACAGTTATCACCTGACCATGCAGCTTCATGAAACCAGGATGGACCAAACAAAACCAATCTGAACTGAAATTAATACATTCTCAAAAGCCCTGGAAACAGCCAACTCAGTTAGGAATGAAAATGTCCTCTTCTTCTGTTTTGTTTTACACCTTTATGGGAAGTTTTATACATTAGAAATGGCACTGAACCCCCACTTAGCAAGCTTTGATAAAGGTGAGTGTCCTCAGATGGAATACCAAAAAAAAGCTTTTTGCTCAAGCAAAAAAACAGAAATTGCTGGAAAACGCTGAGCAGGTCTGGCACTGTTTTGGATGGAGTGACCTTTCGTCAGAACTCTTGTTGTATTTCAGGGAGCTGTTTGTATTGATGGGTGAATGTGGTTTTATAACTGCAGAACTGGAACCAGCTTGAGAAACCCTATAGCTGCATCTCCAGAATGCAAGACGGATTGAAAAACAACCAAGAATCCTGAGGATTCAAAGGATAACTGCAATGTTTGGTGCAGGTGTCTGCGTGTGTGAGCTTACGTGTGTGTGAGTGAGTCTGTGTGTGTGCATGCGCATGTGTGTGTGCGTGTGTGTGTGTGTATGTTTGTGTCTGTGTGGGTGTGTGTCTGTGTGTATGCGTGCCTGTGTGCGTGTCTGTGTATATGTGTGCATCTGTGTGTGTCTTTGTGTACGTGTGTGGGTGTGTCTGTGTGTGTGTCTGTCTGCATCTGTGTATGTGTTTCTGTGTCTGTCTGGGGGTCTGTCTGTGTGTGTGTGGGGGGGTGTCTCTGTGTGCATGCATGTATGTGTGTGTCTGTGTATGTGTGTGGGTGTCTGCCTGGGTGTGTGTATGTCTGTGTGTGTGTGTGTCTGTGTGTGTGTCTGTGTGTGTGTCTGTGTGTGCGTCTGTGTGTGTCTGTGTCTGTGTCTCTGTGTGAGTGTTTGTGTGTGTCTGTGTGTGTGTGTGTGTCTGTGTGTGTCTATGTGTGGGTGTATGTGTGTGTGTGTGTCTGCGTCTGTGTGTGTGTGTGGGTGTGTGTTATGTCTGTGTCTGTGTGTGTCTGTGTCTAGCTGTGTCTGTGTGTGAGTGTATGTGTCTGTGTCTGTGTGTGTGTGCCTGTGTGTGTGTGTGTGTCTATGTCTGCGTGTGTGTCTGTGTCTGTGTGTGTGTGTCTGTGTCTGTATGTGTGTCTGTGTGTGTGTGTCTGTGTCTGGGTCTTTCCAAGTGGGTGTGTGTGTGTGGGTGTGTGGGTGTGTGGGTCTGTGTGTGTTTCTGTGTGGGTGTGTGAGTCTGTGTATGTTTCTGTGTGTGTGTGTGTGTGTGTGTGTGTCTGTGTCTGTGTGTGTGTCTGTGTGTGGGTGTTTGTGTCTGTGTGTGTGCCTGTGTCTGTGTGTGTGTCTGTGTCTGGGTGTGTGTGGGTGTCTGTGTGTGTCTGTGTGTGGGTGTGTCTGTGTGTGGGTCTTTCCAAGTTTGTGTGTGTGTGTGTGTGTGTCTGTGTGTCTGTGTATGTGTCTGTGTGTGTGTCTGTGTGTGGGTGTGTGGGTCTGTGTGTGTTTCTGTGTGGGTCTGTGTATTTTTCTGTGTGTCTGTGTGTCTGTGTGTGTGTGTGCCTGTGTCTGGGTGTGTGTGGGTGTCTGTGTGTGTCTGTGTGTGGGTGTGTCTGTGTGTGGGTCTTTCCAAGTTTGTGTGTGTGTGTGTGTGTGTGTGTCTGTGTGTCTGTGTATGTGTCTGTGTGTGTGTCTGTGTGTGGGTGTGTGGGTCTGTGTGTGTTTCTGTGTGGATCTGTGTATTTTTCTGTGTGTGTGTGTCTGTGTGTGTGTGTGTGTGTGTGTGTGTGTCTGTGTGTGGGTGTTTGTGTCTGTGTGTGTGCCTGTGTCTGTGTGTGTGTCTGTGTCTGTGTCTGTGTCTGGGTGTGGGTGGGTGTCTGTGTGTGTCTGTGTGTGGGTGTGTCTGTGTGTGGGTCTTTCCAAGTGGGTGTTTGTGTGTGTGTGTGTGTGTCTGTGTATGTGTCTGTGTGTGGGTGTGTGGGTCTGTATGTGTTTCTGTGTGGGTGTGTGGGTCTGTGTATGTTTCTGTGTGTGTGTGTGTCTGTGTGTCTGTGTGTGTGTGTGTGCCTGAGTCTGGGTGTGTGTGGGTGTCTGCGTGTGTCTGTGTGTGGGTGTGTCTGTGTGTGGGTCTTTCCAAGTGTGTGTGTGTGTGTGTGTGTGTCTGTGTGTCTGTGTATGTGTCGGTGTGTGGGTCTGTGTGTGTTTCTGTGTGGGTCTGTGTATTTTTCTGTGTGTGTGTGTGTGTGTGTCTGTGTGTGTCTGTGTGTGGGTGTTTGTGTCTGTGTGTGTGTTTGTGTCTGTGTGTGTGTCTGTGCGTGTGTCTGTGTCTGGGTGTGTGTGGGTGTCTGTGTGTGTCTGTGTGTGGGTGTGTCTGTGTGTGGGTCTTTCCAAGTGGGTGTTTGTGTGTGTGTGTGTCTGTGTATGTGTCTGTGTGTGTGTCTGTGTGTGGGTGTGTGGGTCTGTATGTGTTTCTGTGTGGGTGTGTGGGTCTGTGTATGTTTCTGTGTGTGTGTGTGTGTGTGTGTGTCTGTGTCTGTGTGTGTGTCTGTGTGTGGGTGTTTGTGTCTGTGTGTGTGCCTGTGTCTGTGTGTGTGTCTGTGTGTGTGGGTGTGTCTGTGTGTGGGTGTGTCTGTGTGTGGGTCTTTCCAAGTGTGTGTGTGTGTGTGTCTGTGTGTCTGTGTATGTGTCTGTGTGTGTGTCTGTGTGTGGGTGTGTGGGTGTGTGGGTCTGTGTGTGTTTCTGTGTGGGTCTGTGTATTTTTCTGTGTGTGTGTGTCTCTGTGTGTGTGTGTGTGTCTGTGTGTGGGTGTTTGTGTCTGTGTGTGTTTGTGTCTGTGTGTGTGTCTGTGTCTGGGTGTGTGTGGGTGTCTGTGATGTCTGTGTGTGGGTGTGTCTGTGTGTGGGTCTTTCTAAGTGGGTGTTTGTTGTGCGTGTGTGTGTGTCTGTGTATGTGTCTGTGTGTGGGTGTGTGGGTCTATATGTGTTTCTGTGTGGGTGTGTGGGTCTGTGTATGTTTCTGTGTGTGTGTGTGTGTCTGTGTGTGTGTATGTGTCTGTGTGTGTATGTGTCTGTGTGTGTGTGGGTGTGTGTCTGTGTCTGGGTGTGTATGGGTGTCTGTGTGTGTCTGTGTGTGGGTCTTTCCAAGTGGATGTTTGTGTCTGTGTCTGTGTGTGTGTGTGTAGGTGTGCGTGGGTGTGTGTCTGTGTGTGTGTGTGTGTATGGGTGTGCGTGGGTGTGTGTCTGTGTCTGTGTGTGTGTCTGTGTGTGTGTGTGGGTGTGTGGGTGTGTGTCTGTGTCTGTGTGTGTGTGGGTGTGTGGGTGTGTGTCTGTGTGTGGGTATGTGGGTGTGTGGGTGTGTGTCTGTGTCTGTGTGTGTGTGTGGGTGTGTGGGTGTATGTCTGTGTCTGTGTGTGGGTGTGTGGGTGTGTGTCTGTGTCTGTGTGTGGGTATGTGGGTGTATCTGTGTCTGTTGCATCATGTTTTTTTTCTCGGCGTAAAATTGTTCTTTTTCCCTTTAAAGAGAAACTTGATAATTGCCTCCTTACTGTTAACTGTGCAAATTAGTTGGCTACATTTGAATTGGAGAGATATATCTTTGTGCTGGAAAGAAATTCAATATTTGTTGAGGCCAACAAAAGGGTAGATAAGAGGAGGAAACCAATACACTCCCATCCTCACCTGCTCCTAACACAGCGGACAGTATAGTTAGGGGTATGGGTATTATTCTTTGCAGCTGAGGATATGAGTGCTGAAGTCTATGCTACTTGTCTGAAGCCAAGGTAAGGACATCTCTCCAGAGCTTGGGTGGGGAGGGATCCAATTGTTGCAGTCCATATGGGCCCCAGTGATAGTGGCTGGACTGAGTGAGTATGGCCAAATGGGAAATAAATTACAAAGCAGAACTACAAGATTAATAAATGCTGGTATACTGTCTGAACCATGGGTAAATTAGAAAAGGGTAAATAAAATCAGAGACTGAATATGCTGCTGAAAGATTGGTGCAGGATTAATGATTAATGTGGAAATAGCAACAGCACTGAGAAAACAGGGAGCTGTACCATTGAGTTGATCTTATAGTTTCCTGGTGAGTCTTATGACTAGGCTTTGAACCATATTAACTTATAGATTTATTGGATAACTTAAATGGGAAGAGGCTACAGTAAAGAGGGATCTGGACTTGCTTATACATGAACCACAAAATATTCCACCAGTTCAGAAAGGAAATAAAAAGGCAAGTGGAACATTGGTCTTTATTGCAAAGGAGATACGTTCTAAAAGTACGGGAGTATTGCTACAGCTATATATGGCATCAACAAAATGCATCACACTGAAGGAGGCATAACTTATTGGAAGAAGTTCGGATCCTGATTCCTAGGATGAGGGGGTTGCCTTATGGGGAAAGGTGGGGTCGATTGACCCTGTGCCCATTGGAGTTTAGTAGAATGAAAAGTGATCTTGTTGGTCCTCTGTCTTAGGTCTTATGCTGAGGTTACTGGACAAGATAAAAGAAAATATAAAGAAAACAAAGTTTGGTGGAACAATTTGAAAATAAAGGGTGTCCCACTTAAAATAAAGATGAGGAGGAAAATCTCCTTACAGAGGATCATCAAAATTTAGAATCCCCTTCTCAAGAGACCAGTGGAGACTGGGATAGTAAATGTTTTGATTGGCAAGAGACTTATGGATGAAAGGAGGTAGCCAGGAAAGCCAAATTAAGGCCCATTCTGATGATCTTATTGAATGGTGAAGCAGGTTTGAAGAGCTAAATGGCCTATTCTTGGTCCTATGTTCTATCTGTTGTCTGACTGACCAACTCATTTGCAACTTGATGGACAGGGGTCCTGGTAGATTGAAAGAGAGTGTGAGAGAGACAGAGAGCAAGCTGGTATCACAATAGTGTCAAGAGGCAACATGTAAACAAGGGAAAACAGAGGGCCAAGCAGGATTCTTACGGGTCTCCTGAGCTGCTGGTGCTGATGAAGAGAAGCCATTCCGGGAGTCTCTTTGTAGTGCTGCATAGGAGTAAAATGTCAAAGGAGCAGTGCCATGAAACAGGGCATGACTGATTATGCCAAACATGACAGAACACAAGGAGGGACCATACACTACATCACTAAAGTTACGATAGACCTAATAATGTCAGGGGTGACATTTTTTATTCCCTCTCATGCCAGACAGTCTGAAATTGCTGCCTAGGCCTTTTGCCTCTCCATTGGTAGTGCCCAGAAAGCACAGGCTAGCGTGCTGGCAGAAGCTTATGATGAATGAAAAACAAGAGTGTAGATTAGACTTACAGTGTGGAAACAGGCCCTTCGGCCCAACAAGTCCACACCGACCCGCCGAAGCGCAACCCACCCATACCCCTACATTTACCCCTTACCTAACACTATGGGCAATTTAGCTTGGCCAATTCACCTGACCCGCACATCTTTGTGACTGTGGGAGGAAACCGGAGCACCCGGAGGAAACCCACGCAGACACGGGGAGAACGTGCAAACTCCACACAGTCAGTCGCCTGAGTCGGGAATTGAACCCGGGTCTACAGGCGCTGTGAGGCAGCAGTGCTAACCACTGTGCCACCGTGCCGCCCTAGCTGAAGACTTCACAGGGCATTCTGGTTGATGGCATCCCAGGAGATCTCAAATACAAGCAAAGGATAAAAATGCTTTTGCTAATCCTAGCACTTTGGGTTGTTCTCAGCTTTTCCTTGGACATTTTATGTTTCAGGACATTCCTGGCCTAATTCCTCTGCTCGTTTTTTCCCCCCAGAATTCCCCAACATTCTGATATCTAGTAGATGAATGTGGAAGAGATCCCTTTCTGCCACTTTCCATGATTAGATTTGATCAACACTTGTTATAGACCAAGATTTTGGCATAGCTTCATTAAAGCTATTGACAATTCAAGTGAAATGATGTAAGGTCAGGGACTTGATAGAGCAGGTATCTGGCCTGTCCAGAAAATGGAGGTTTTCACAATTGCACTCAGTAGAGGAGAGTTATTCCCTTATCTTGAAGGTTGATTTTCTCAAAAGGCAATACATACTGTTGCTGTTTGCTTCAAACAACTGAGGCAGTGTTTTTTCTTTTAAACCGCCAACTGTGTTATCAGGAATAGTATTAAGGTGGGTGCACTTCCTGTCAAGTCCTTTTGTGTCACTTCATGTGGTCAATGGCAGTATCATTTCCGTTTGTAAGCATTTGGATCAACAGACAGCAATGGTTGTGAGGTGGCAGCATCCTGTTTTCACATTAAACAGTAAGTTAAGTAAGTTAAAAAGTAAGAAGTAAGTTAAAATTGTGATATAAATCAACTAGAAAATTACAGTGAAAGAACTAAACATAGAGGAGTATTGTACCTCTGATAGGATATTGTAGAGACAGTTATATTCTGTATCAAATTCATGAAGTATCAGACCTGGCAATGTTTAGTGGAAAACAAAAAACAGAATTTGCTGGAAAAGCTCAGCAGATCTAGCAGCATCTGTGGAGAGAAATCAGAGTTAACGTTTCAGGTCAAGTGACTCTTCCTCAGAACTGTGTAATTCTTTTGTTTTTTATTCAGTGCTCTCATGAGACAGTGTAAATGATATATTTCTCTAAATCAAACCCCTAACTTCACATTTACCTGGATTATTTGATGGGAGAATGTACAGGGATCTTTAATATGTACCCAGACACGCAGAGGAGGAGCTCCTATCAATCATGTTATAGATTAGATTAGATTCCTTACAGTATGGAAACCCAACAAGTCCATAAAAACTCTCTGAAGAACAACCCACCCAGACCCATTCCACAGCCCTATATTTACCCCTGACTAATGCAGCTCACACTGTGGGCAATTTAACACCTAACCTGCACATCTTTGGGTGTGTTATAGTGGCACACGTAGATGTGTTATGTATTCCATGTTGTACTAGAAGCCTGGAGCTTGTGGGAGCTCACAGCCACCTTGTAGTGAGCTTTCTGGCAGCTCTTAACTCCCCTGTTAGATACTGACAGTTAAGCCCTCAGCTGCTCTCACATAGCCTATTGGACTGGAGCTCATGCAGCAGGTCAGGTAAAGGGCCAGTGAAGATTCACCCTATAAGCTAAGGGTGGAGTATCTACTTCATTCTGTGAGGGAAGGGGCATCACTTTCAAATGATCTGAGGTCCTTCAAAGATCAATGTGAGCACTGCATCCTTGTGTGAACCTGAGGCATTAACCAACTGTGTGAAGTACAAATTCTGCCCGAAGCACTTTTGAACACATCATGCAACATTTCAACTGAATCCCGATTAATGGCTGTGATGTACAAGCAATGTGATGCATCCTGGAAAAATTCACCCAGTTTGGCCAAGTTGTGAACATCTCACATGTCTCATATCATGCACAAGATGCAGTAGTTGTGAACCAAGTTTCACACCTTGGTTCACAAAGCATTTACTTAGTGCTAAATCTGGCTTCAAAGCCTTTACCATTGAAGCAGCTGCAGGACACATATTTACTCATACACCTGATGATGAAAAGAGAACATTTACTTGTAAATGTGATAACATATTTACCATTGAATGTCATCCATATTATCAATGTGGTCTCAGAAGGTTTTCTTTTCTTCCTGGTACATCTCTGTGCTCAGACACCTGGGCTGATTGCAGAGGCTGCTGTTAACCTACTGTGCCAGGACCCTCGAAAGATGACAATATCCCCCACCCCCAACTTGACTGCGGGCAACTTTTGTTCAACTTGTTTTTATTATTCTTTAAACAGGAGGTGGGTATCACTGTCTAGGTCATCTGTTGCTGCTTAGAGGACATTTGAGAGTCAACCACATTGCTGTGGGTATGGAGTCTCATGTAGGTCAGACCAGGTAAGGACAGTAGGTTCCCTTCCCTGAAGGTTTTTAGTGAACCAGATGGTCTTCTTTCACAATAATCAACGGTGTTACACGGTAGCTGTTAATTCCAGATTTTCAAAAAAGTTTAAAACAAAAAAAAACATCTGCCATTGATTGATTCAAACTGATGTCTCCAGAATGCTGATGTCTGGATTGTTAGTTCAGTGACATTCCCATTACACCATAATTTATCCTTTGTGCACTTCCAGTGCGCACATCGCTTATGCTGCTGGAACATGGCACAAGTGTGAGGTTGTTGTTACACAGTGGTGTAACACATGGCCACCCTCTTTAACAATGACCTGCTGCCTGGCCTTGTGTCTGCACCAAAAGGCAGGTCAAAACAGAACTACCATGAGACTTTAAGCTCTAACTAAAGCACAACAAGGCCAGGCAGGGCAAGGCAGGAATGCTGTGAACATTGTAGTAGACACAAAGTGAGCCCGTGCTAAAAGAGAATAAGCCTTGAAATGCTTCCCTATCCATGAGATAGGAGACTGTCCTTGATGGCAAAACATCCTGATTTCAATGAAAGTTGCCAGTCCACTCCAAACCACCGCGTTGAAGTAGAAAACCGTACTGTAAGTGGATTAGAGATTCACCATGAAGGCACGGTGTGAGTGACAAGTGTTGGATGCCAAGGGAAATAAATAATATAGGGTACATGCACTCAGTGCTCATGGAGTGTGCCATGACATGTTGGTGCCTGGTGTCCAAGTTGCAGGTTGGGAGGAGCAAACAATGAGCTGGAATCACCAGGGAACCACTATGACTTTCATCTTGGAAACTGCTGTCATCTGGTTTCTATCCAGCAGATGGGAAAATTGGAAACTTCATATCAATAAAACAGGAATAACTAATATTGAGATGTTAGTGCATGCTACTACATGTAAATAGGCCACTCGCTGCTGTCTAGTAAGAACCAATCTCATGGTTGGAAAACTGGATTTTTTCAACATGAGAAGCTCCTGTCTGGCCATCTCACACCTTTTTTTTATAACTTTTGTACAGGGACTGGGTAGGCATCCTATTTCTCTGAGCTACAGGCTATTGTCAAAATGATTGTGGCCCATTTTTGGAATGAGAGGTGTGTAAAGTTTAGCCAGACATTAAGTTGTCAGGGTGATTGTATCTCATCCTGATGCAGAATCTATTGTGTTTTTTGTTGATGGGGGTCAAAAGTGAACTGGTAAATCAGAAACTTCAGAATTTATTTTGTACAATGCATTTATTGACTGGATATAGGTACAACAGCTCCTACAACCCTTAAAACATACATTGTCTTGTAATAAGATGATGGCTGACATTGGAACTTATTGCTACTTTCCCCAACTACCAAAATATTTGATCCTCCTAGAATCTAAATAGCTACTATTTTCGTTATGGAGTACGTTCAAAGCTAAGCATCTACAACTTTTTGGAGTAGAGAATTCTCCCGATCACCTTCAGCCAGAGGTACATAGTTAATGATTCATCTTGTCCTCCTCTTGGTTTCCCCGCCAACAAAACGTCTATCTTCAGCCAATTTTTTTACATCTTTATGGCATCTAAAAATAGCTGAGGACACAGTTAAGGCTATCAGCCCTGTACAACTCGACATGCTGAGTACTTGTGCTCCAGAATTAGCCATGCTTCTTATCAGGCTGTCCCAGCAAACATTCAACATTGTCCGCAGTGTCGATTCCAATGCCTGAGTATGTTGGATCCACAAAAAAACAGAAATTCATTCATCTCATTACCATTCCATCAGCTACATTTGAAACAGCAGCAGAGTAATTAAACTGTCACTGACAGCTATCAAGGGCACTTACTCAGCATGCTCAGTGATGACCAAAGTGGGTTATGTTGGGACCACTTCAACTCCAGATCTAATTATAGCCTTGGCCCAAACATGGGCTATAAAGGTGAGGCGAGAGTGATTACTCTTGACATCAATTAGTACCATCCCAAGATGCACTGTGGCAGCTTGCAAAGCTTGACACCTCCCACTGATAACCAAGAAGGGGAAGGCAGCAAGTAAATATGAACACCATCACATCACTAACTTACCCTCCACCGCACATCATTGTAATTTGCAAATATTCACTACTCCTTTGCTGGGTCAGAAATATGGAACTCCTAACCGAACAGGGCTAAGGCAGTACCTTCAAGACATGGTCTGCAGCAATTCAATATGAAGCCATACTTTTCTCAGGGGCAATTTAGGACAGGTACTAAATGCAGGTTTTGGCAGCAATGCCTATCCTCTTTGGATAAATTTCAAATTAAACTGAATGGATTCAGATACTAATTTAGAGTGAAACATATTGCTATGGGAGCAGAGTCACAAATTGGTTTTATGTTTTTTAAAATCAATCTGCTTGGACAAGGGTGGCACAGTGGTTAGCATTGCTGCCTCACAGCACTAGGATTCCAGGTTCGATTCCAACCTCAGGCAACTGACTGTGTGGAGTTTCCACATTATCCCCGTGTTTGCGTGGGTTCCTTCCAGGGTCTGGTTTTCTGCCACAGTCCAAAGATGTGCAGGTCAGGTGAATTGCCCGTGTTAAATCACCCATAATGCTAGGCGCATTAGTCAGAGGCAAATGGGTCTAGGTAGTGTGGACTTGTTGGGCTGTAGGGCTGTTCCCACACTGTAGGGAATCTAATCTAATGTTATGACACACAATCATGTTAGGGGTTGAGGGTGGCTTGAACCTGGATCTTCTGGCCTAAGACACCTGACTCATTTCTTCACAGCACCTTTCGGCAAGGCCAGATGGATCCGCTGGTTTCCGTCATTTCAGGTCTTCAGTGAATTAATTCTTACAGTTAGGTTTTTATGATAATATAGCTGTGCCATGGTCAATCTATGAAAATCAAAGCCCAAAAACACTTATTTTTTAACATTTGCTAAAGCTACTATAGTGGGACTTGAACTTGTGCTTTTTATACTATTTGTTAATTAACTTAATCATTGCACTTTGTCCTGTAGCACCCCAATCGAGTCATTGCTGCAGGATAAAGGGCCATAGGAAACAAACCGATTAAAGGCAGCTGCAGGACAGATATTTTAAAGTAATTTTTCAACCAGGCTCATCAACCAGGATAGACGATTTGAAGCAAGTGAGTCTTTTTTTATTTCTTTATGGGAATTAGTTGAGCAAGCATTGGTCACTGAAAATAGCCCAAGCAAGCCACTCTGATCAGAGAGCAGTTAAGAGTCCAACACATTACTGTTGGTCTGGAGTCAGATTTATGGCAAGGATGGCAGAATTCATTCTCTATAAAGGGACAATCAACCACGTTTCCATGGTAATCATTAGACTAGCTTTTAATTCCAGGCATTTTAAGAAATTCATTCAAATTTCATTATTTGCTCTGGTGGGATTCAAACCCATATCCCCGGAGTATTAACCAGGGGCTCTGAATTACCAGCCCAGTAACATTACAACCACACCACTGCCTCTTCAAACTGACTCAGGAGTTTTTAAAAGTGATAATTAATATTGTAATGATTGGGAGTTGGGGAAAATATAGCCTTCAACATCCATTAACCATTATTTTGAGGGTTCCACCCAATAGTACTGAGCCTGGTGCATTTTGTAGGGTTAGCAAAAGTAAACATTATTTTAGATAAACCTTGCATTTATATATCATGTTTGACAATGTCAGGAGATCCAAAATACTTTACAACAGTAAAGTACTTATAAAGGTGTAGACACTACTGTAATCTACAAAGGAACACAGATCCCTCCCTTAAGAGAAAATAATGGACGCATCAAATTTTCATTTTCTGCTTCTGTATCCCAATTTGAAATTCCTTTGTTGAGGGGAAATGAAGCACCAAGAATAAACATGTGGGATGGTAGAGATTTATTCCTGTGGGATGATAGATATTTAATCTTGTGGGATGGTAGATATTTAATCCTGTTTTTCCTCTGTTGTTACCTCTATAAAAATGAGATCCACAATTTGAAGTCAGCTTTTGACAGGCTGCTGGGGATTCTGAATTCTTTGGTCTTTGAGCCTTGAGATATCCAATTGTTTTAATGAATCTTGTGCATCAATGTCACTTGGAGACTTTGTCTTTCTGCTCTCTGGTGAAGAACATTGCTTTTGACAGGTATAACCTGGACTGGCTTTTCTTGAAAGGATCTTAGTTTGATCACTGGTTTGTGGCCTGAGTTTGGATTGGTAGTTTTGATTGATGAGAGATTGGCATTTGAGTCATCCAATGTATTTCCTTGCAAGTTAGAGAACATAAAGATTTGCTATTAATGTGTCCTTCAGACCTGTTCAATTACCTCAGTGTCATGGCCCAGTTTAGACCAAAGAACCATTCCCCAAAATATATTGCTTCATGTCATGACTCTCAGCTGATGGTCCCACCACAGTTACATTGTGATCACTTATTTTCACCAGGACATTCACTGAAATGGAACGAAGTCTCTTGCACCTTTGCAGGATCGCCTCCTTGTCGGAATTCCTTGAAGTTAAATCTATATGATAGATCCTTAGCTGCTGTTGTATTTCCTGAATTTGTGTACAAATTACTGACTTGGCTTCAGATAGATTTCTTTGGGAATTGTGTGCTGGCCTTTTTGGGTATAAGGATATTTCACACAGCTCATCAAAACAAGATGCTTTAATGTCTGCGGAATATTTTGTAAGAAACTGTTGAAGGCAATTGCTGTTAAAAGCCTGCAGGTATTTGAAGGTCCATTTATCAACCATAAAGCTTATATGAGGGGCAAAAGAACTGTTTGAAGACTGAGATGAAAATGAATTCAGGCTACTAGCATCCATTTTAGAAATGGAATCGTTTTCCACAGCAGAAGTACTCATATACTTCGTTGCTTCTTGAGGGTCATGAGTGCTCCTCTTGATATATGAAGCAGTGCCTTCTTTGTTATTGGAACTGGCAACTGACAGAGAAGATGGAGAAGCAACCAAAGGCATTGGGGAATTATTGCTTTTATTCAAAGAAAATTCTGGCTCAGAGGATCTTGAGTGGACATTTGAGGCATACTGGCTGGTACTATAATCTTCTTCACTGGATGCTGATGAATCAGAGCCACTATCAGGGGAACTTGGTTGCCTGTATTTTCTGAAAGCTCCAGATTGTAAAAATTCCTCATTTCTTTCACACCTCTTTTTGTTGGCTGAGTGACTTTGGCTGGAGACTACATGTGCTGGCTGAGGCAAAATCAAGTCCCTAAGATCTGTCCGAAGTTTTACTAAAGAAGGGAAAGAACCTTTGATCTCCACAATGCAGCCTTGGGAACGTATAACTTGAAAATCATGCCTAAAGATTAATTGACGAGCCTTCCTTTCTGAAAAGCAGCTTGTGTCCAGTTTTGTTGTCACAAACAGCATTACCTATTAGGTTAAAAAGAAATGTCTAATTAGCACTATATATACTTTAATTCCCTCCCTTTCTGCTATTTTGCCCTCAATTACACTTTGCAGGTGAAATGCCAGTTTGCCTGCACTCATCCAACTTAATATATTATAATTACCACCCACAGTGCAGTATCTACTGTGGGGAGACAAAGCACAGATTGGGTGAATATTCAGTGAACACTGATCCCAAATTTCCAGTTGTTGTCGTCTTTGGCCTCCCACAATGTTCCAGATACTCAACAGTAGACTTTTTGGACTGATGACTATAATATGTGAAAAGATACTCCTTTAAAACAAGGAACTATGGAAAGCGTTGCAGTTTTAAAAATGATTCACCAGAACTCATTGTGAGCTATATCCATAATATGGCCCATTCAAGCAGTGGGGGAGAATTCCAGATGGCTATGTGTGTGTTCAGGGTAGTTTTATCCAGTCAAAGACTTTTGATTGATATTTCAACCAGGACCAGTTATTTGTAATCAGAAATATTCAGCATAGTAACAAGTTTTTGACTTATTCTTGGGTGAGTGGCTACAGCTTTCTGTTTGGAGAATAAAGTAGAAGCATCTAGCCTGTGAAAGAACAAGTGCCTAAATCTCTATTTCTTTTGTGAGTGGAGAAGTAAAAGAAAATTCTCAGCACCTAGCTATTCTCTCTCTCTCTCTTTCTCAGTGCAAAATCCTTTCTTGAGAAAGAAAAGAGGATGAACTACTTTAAGAGACCCTGAAAGAATCAGTAAACGGAAGATTTAAAATCAATTTGTCCACAACCACACGTCCTTATCAAAGAATCAAAAGTGAATTAACAGAAAACAACTCATTAATGCCTGAAATCCAAACTGGTGCTAGAATGGTGCATCACTAATTTTTATGTTCCTTCCCCCTCTCATAATATTTGTGTCTGGTTTGTCTGTGTGTGTGTCTGTTTGTACTTACAGAGGACTTTTAAAAAAGGGGGTAAGGTTTGAGTTATTTAATTGCAAGTTAGCAATTTATGGTTCTTTTTTGCTGTTAAACTGTTGATGGCAATTAATAGGTGATTATCTTGAAAATGATCAAAACCTGCTGTGTGCATTCTAATAACCGGAACTAGACTATTGGATAAAATTGGGCAATTTGATAGTTTAATCAAATTTTCACATTCGTAACAGCTCCAGAATAGTGGGACTTGATTTCCTGCACATTACCTGAGTGACCCATGACACAATAGAAGCACTTTATCTTTCATTAGGCTTTTAACAGCCTTGAAGGTCTCAATACTCATTTTTACAATTTAGTTACTGACTGTTTTCTCATTGGCATTGATTCCACAGTAAACATTTACACCTCCACTGGACTCATTTCAGATAACTACTGATCCACTTGCCTTGCACTATCGTCCCTTGTTTGTAAATTATTCTTTACAATGCTGATAATAAGTGCCAGATGGAATGTGTACAAGCAATAGTGGGCTGCCCATCTGGTGACTTAAAATTATCCCCATTTTTCACAGGTTTTAAATTTCTCCCTCAAAACATATACCTGTTCATCATCAGCATCGCACGGTTCTTTTTCAACTTCCCGTACTTCCAGTTTGTATTTCTTATTGTCAAATGTAAATACGTGTTCTCTTTTAAGGACGTTGTTTGCATCTGTAAGGAAGAAATCATTTTAAGAAACACAAAATTGCAGATTGGAGTGGATCCCATTATCTCCTAGATAGGCTAAGACCCAACAGTGTAACTGTTAAAGCAGCTCTGCAGGCTACTTGCATTAAGATTAGAATTTAAGTATACTTATCTAAATATGGAGTCAAGAGGAGTAGGAGTGAGAATGAGATTAGCTACATAAATAAGGAAGTATTCCTACAAATGTAGATGGCGAGATCACATTTGGAATACTGTCCAAGTTTTGGTTTCTATATATCAAGAAGGACATTTTTTTGAGGCAGCAGAGAAAAGATTTACTAGATTGTCCCCTTGGATGAAACAGTTCCCCCTGTGATAACAGATTGAAAAAATGGGGCTTATATTCTCTGGAGTTTGGAAGACTGGATGGAGATCTTATTGAAAATGTATAAGATTCTAAAGGGGCTCAACAGCATAGTTAGTATTTATTTCCCTTGGCCAAGACACTTTGAACACACAGACACAAATTCAGGATAAGGGGAAATATAAAGCTTGATGACTCAATTTTTCCTCATGCAATATATCACAAATCGGCCTGGGGAGACTTTGTTGTATTTTCACAAAGGCAAATATATTCTTCCGGTGGTAGTGAGTCCAAAGGTGCGCTCAGTAATTCAGACAAGGTTTCACCAAGACCTGAGAGTAAGACAATATGCTAATTTGAAGAATTATTACAAGATAGAGCGTGTAGGGCTCATCATGTTACCGCTGGCTTTCTGAGCATTGTGACTTAGTGCCAAACTCCTGCCTTTTCTCGATAACCCTGCACATTGTTTCTATTTAAATGATCATTAAATGCTCTCTTCAATATCCCAACGAAACTGGCTCCACATTGCTACCAGGCAGTGAATTCCAAACATGGGCTACTCTCCTTGTGAGAAAGTTTTTTCTCATCTTGCATTTGCTTTTTTTTGCAAAGCACTTAGAAAAGGTGGCCTCTGATTCTTGGTCTTTTTACATGCAGGAATAGTTTCTTTCAATTTAGAGGTCCCTCTGTCCCGGCCCCATATGATGTTATAAACATTGATCAAATCTCCTACCCAAGCAGGAGAATCCAATTTCTCCAACCTATCCTCATAACTGAGGTGTCCCATCCCTGGGATCATTCTCATAAACCTCTCCTGCACTCTTTCCAATGAATTCACATCCTTCCTACAGTGTGGCACAAGAACTGTCGACAATATTCCAGCTGAGATCCTATAGAGATCCAGCATTACCTCCCTGCTCTTATACTGTAAGCTCTATTCATTTTTAAAAACAATAAAGCTTAAAATGCAATTTTCCTTGCTAACTATCTGTACGGTTACATTTTGAGTCTTACGTGCAAGAGCATTCATATCCTTCTGAACACTGGGGCTGATGCAAACCTGTGACTAGTGTCTGTAAAAGGTCAACTGCCTTTCCCCTGCTCTGTACCATGCCCTCCTCAATTCAGGCCTCTGCACCAGCCCAAAGCCCCCAATATCACCACCCCACTGCAGCAATCACCGAGCTCAATTACCTTCCTCCTTCTCAAAAATGACATAAGCACAGCCTTTAACACCAGTTTGATATTCCACGTCCAATACTTCACCCCCTCCATTGCTCGACTTCTGGAAATAGATGGTCAGTTTATCCAGCAGACGTTGCACAGAAACATTTTCAGGAACATTCAGGACTTGAATTTTCTTTGGGTGTTGCGGCATTGTTTCTGGGTTCCCGAGCCTGTGGAAACAAACCTTTATATGAAATGAAATTTATTTTGACTTCCTGTATGTCATTCCAAATGATACCCAAGTAAAGGAGGAGTGATTGAATGTAACTAGCTGTTTCAGTATGGAATGTAGGGTCCCAAAAGATGATGGAAATAGTAAGATTGACTTAAGGTAGTGACTGTGCAGGTTCACTGCTGTGTCAGTTAGCAGTGTGGGTTTCTTTCTCTTTCTCTCTCTTCAGCACAGCTCATGTGCTACCTTTGTCTGTTCCTCTCCCTTTTCAAAGTGCCATTGTGAAAGGTCATCAACCTGAAACATTAACTCTTCTTCTCTCTTTTTATAGATGCTGCTTGACCTGAAAATTTCCAGCATTTTCTGTTTACATTTCAGATTTCAGCACCTACAAGTAGTTTTATTTTTCCATAGACATCCAATGTAAATCACTTCTGTCACGTTATATTTAGAAGCTCTGGCCACTAGATGTCACTGCACCATTCTCAAAATGCTTGCTTTTATTCAATGTTTTCTTTTACAATTACGATGTTTGGCCGAAACTTATTCAGCTTGTCATTAAATATTTCCAGTAACCCATTTTCATTCCATTGGCAGCTTCTAAAAACTTCAAACTTGATTTGCTGTAGCTGAAGAGCATGTGCGTGTGAATGTTCACAATTTCCTTAAATGTACAAGTATCATTTCCCCTTCCCCCACCTCACCCTAGTTCCAAACGTCCAGCTCAGCACTGTCCCCATGACTTGTCTGGACTTGTCCTACCTCCCTATCCCCTTTTCCACCTGTCCACTCCACCCTCTCCTCCCTGACCTATCACCTTCATCCCCTCTCCCACTCACCTTTGTATTCTATGTTACTTTCTCCCCACCCCCATCATCTTGTAGCTTATCTCTCCACGCTTCAGGCTCTCTGCCTTTATTCCTGAAGGGCTTTTGCCCGAAACATCAATTTTGCTACTCCTTGGATGCTGCCTGAACTGCTGTGCTCTTCCAGCACCACTAATCCAGAAGCAAATATTATTTAAGCCAGCTGACTAATCATCAGCCTCATTCACAGTCTCCACCAAAATTTGTGCCTTTGCTTTCCAAAGTTCTGAGGTGACAAATTCCAAAAGCTTAATGCATGTGAAATTCATTAAAACTTTTCTACTCCTCCAAACACCACACTGACTGCAGGTGAGAGGCACATATCACAATTCCTCCTTTCACAAGTCAGGGGAATCATATATCATCTAGAACTGGGAAAACAAATACTGCAGGCTCACCACTGATGACCGATATTTAGTCATAGGGATAGGACATTGTAGAACCTCTTCCTCTAGTGAGTTGGTATGGGTAACGAATGAAAGAAGTCAAAATTGCAAGGCACATGTCAACATCCTCGGAGTTAGCATTGACTAGAAACTGAATTGGACATGTCATAACAAGACCATGGCCACAAGGGCAGGTCACAAACTAGGAATTCGGTGGTGAGTAACTCACTCCCGTCTCTCCAGTGTCTGTCCACCATCTGTAGGTAATTGTGGAGCTGGAAAACACAGCAGGTCAGGCAGCATCCGAAGAGCAGGAGAATCGATGTTTCTGGCATAAACCATTCATTAGGAATGAGGCTTGTGGGCCAGGGGGCTGAGAGATAAATGGGAGGGAGGGTGGGGTTGGGGGGGAAGATAGCTGAGAATGCGATAGGAGGATGAAGGTGGGGAAAAAAATGATAGGTTGGAGAGGATAGATGGGAACGGTGATGGACAGGTCAGGAGGGTGGTGCCGAGTTGGGTCTGGGATAATATGGGGGGATGGGAAATGAGGAAACTGGTGAAATCCACATTTATCCTGTGTGGTTGCAGGGTCCCAAGGTGGAATATCTCGTGTTCTTCCTCCAGGCGTCGGGTGGTTAGAATTTGGCGATAGAGGGGGCCTAGGACCTGCATGTCCTTGGCAGAGTGGGAGGGGGAGTTGAAGTATTCAGCCACAGGATGGTGAGGTTGGTTAGTGCTGGTGTCCCAGAGATCTGAAACAATCCACAAGTTTGTGTCTTGTCTCCTTCTGTTCGCTGTCCTCTGTCCACCATCTACAAGGAACGTGATGGATTGCCTGGATGGGTGCAATTCCATCAATATTCAAGGACCATTCAGCATAAAAGTAGCCCGTTTGATTTGTACCTCATCCACCACCTTCATCCATCCTGTTGCACAGTGGCACCACTGTGTGCCACCTCCAAGATACACTGCAGTAACTCACCAAAGTTCCAGCATCAGCACTTACCACAGAGTAGGACCAAGGCAGCAGCTACATGGGTATACCTCCACCTCCAAGCTATACAGCATCCTGATAGGGAAATATATCACTGTTCTTTCATGGTCACTGGTCAAAGTCCTGAAAAATTCTGAAACTCCCTCCCCTAAAAGCACTGTGGGTGCTTCTAAACCATAAGGACTGCAGCAGTTCAAGAAGGCAGCTCCCCACCACCTTCACCAGGCATGAGCAATAAATGCTGGTCCAGCCAGTGACACTCACATCCTGGGAGTGAAGAAAAGAAAGTGTGCTGAAAGACTGAAGAATGCTTAGAAGTGGATTTTCATTTTCTTTGTTCTTCTACCTGGAAGTGTTATCACACACAACTGAATGATGTGCCCTCCACAAAAACAGTGGGATTTTACTTTTTTTAAACTGGTAATGACTATCAGTAAAATACTCCTGTAGTCAATTGAATATTTATAAGTAAAACCCATTGTGGGTATTGCCAAGCATCAAAGGGAAAGGGGGCTGTAGGGAGAGCAGGAAGGGACTAAATCAAAATGGAGGTGGAGGGGGAAATAAAGCACTCTATCTCTCACTGTGCTCACCTCTCCCTAAAGGCATGGAGAGTAGTGGTGGTTACCATGCTTAGAATGGATAGATCCTGGGCCCAAACATCTTCCGCTGCTTCATGAAATGACCTTCCCTCCATCATAAGGTCAGAAATGGGGATGTTCACCAATGATTGTACAATATTCTGCACCACTTGTGACTCCTCAGATACTGAAGCAGTCCATGTTCAAATGCAACAAGATCTGAACAGTATCAAGCTAACAACTGGCAAGTAACATTTGTGCCATACAAATGCTAGACAATGTCTCTTATTGAAGATAGTCAATCTAATCATTGTTCTTTGACATTCAATGGTGTTATCATCATGGAATGCCCTACTATCAAAATCCTCGGAGTTACCATTGACTAGAAGCTCAACTGGATTCATCATATAAACACAGTGGCTACAAGAGCAGGTCAGAGACTAGGAATACTGCCGTGAGAAACTCACCACCTGATTCCCCAAAGCCTGTTCTACACGTACAAGGCACAAGTCAGGTTTGTGATGGAATACTCGAGTAAAAAGTGAGGTCTGCAGATGCTGGAGATCACAGTTGAAAATGTGTTGCTGGTTAAAGCACAGCAGGTTAGGCAGCATCCAAGGAACAGGAAATTCGACGTTTCGGGCCAGAGCCCTTCATCATGAAAGGCTGATGGAATACTCCCCACCTTCCTGGATGAGTGCAGTTCCAACAACACTCAAGGAGCTTGACACCAGAACAAGGCAGCCCGCTTGATTGGCACCACATCCACAAACATCATGGGAGCAGATACATGGGAACACCATCACCTGCAAGTTTCTCTCCTGACTTGGCAACATATTGCTATTCCTTCACTGTTGCTGGATCAATATCCTGGAAATCCTTCCCTAATGGCATTGTGGGCCCATCAATAGCATGTGGACTGCAGTGGCTCAAGAAGGCAACTCAATCCCACCTTCTCAAGGGCAACTAGGGACAAGCAATAAATGCTGACCCAGCCAGTGACACCCACATCCATGAGTGAATAAAATGAAACATTTGTGCAGAGGGCTTGCATCCAAATTGTTGATGGAAGTCAGTTCTGAATAGGCAGTCTGTACTGCAAAGGATATGGAGGGAGAGTAAGCCACGTGATACCATATGCTTACAGCAAATGTTACCAACCTGAAACTTGCTATAGATGAGTTTGATGGAAGCAGGCACAATCATTGGTTTCAAAAAGAAACTGGATGTGCATTTCGAGAAGCAGAGCTACAGAGGCGGAACAGGAAATGTAATCGACTGGGCTGCTCTATAGAGAGACAGCACAGATGTGATTGGCAAATGGCCTCCTACTATACCCTAATAAAATCATATGAAGTAGGAGCAAACATAGGCCATTCAGCCCATCGAGTCTGTTCTGACCTTCAATGAGATCACTGCTGATTTGATAATGCTCAATTTCACTTTCCTGCATTTTATTTATAAGCCTTGATTCTCTTACTGATTATGAACTTCTACCTCAGTCTTGAATATATGTAATGATCCAGCCTCAACTGCCTCGGTAGTAAAGAATTCCACAGATTCACTACCCTCAGAGAAGAAATTCCTGCTTATCTTGGTCTGAAATGTGTGTCCCCAATATTCTGGGATTATGTCCCTCTTGTCCAAAGCTCCCCCAAAAGGGAAGGCAGCATCCGAAGAGCAGGAGAATCGACGTTTCAGGCAAGAGCCTTTCATCAGGAATGAGGCTTGTCAGCTGAGGAGGTAGAGAGATAAATGGGAGGGAAGGTAACTGAGAGCATGATTGTAGTTGGAGGTGGGGATAATAGTGATAGATCAGAGAAGAGGGTGGAGTGGATAGATGGGAAGGAAGATTGACAGGTCATGAGGGCAGTGCCGAGTTGGAAGGTCGGAACTGGAAATAAAGGGGGGGGTGGGAAATGAGGAAACTGGTGAAGTCCACATTCGTGCCATGGGGTTGAAAAGTCCTGAGGTGGAAGATGAGGCGTTCTTCCTCCAGGCGTTGGGTGGTAAAGGTTTGGTGATAGAGGAGGCCCAGGACCTGCATAACCTTGGTGGAGTGGCAGGGGAAATCGAAGTATTTGGCCACAGGGCAGTGGGGTTGGTTTGTGCAGGTGTCCTGGAGATGTTCTCTGAAGTGCTCTGTGAGAAGGCATCCTGTCTCCCCAATGTAGAGGGGGCCACACCAGGAGCAACGATACAGTAAATGACATGTGTGGAAACGCAGGTGAAAGTTTGATGGATGTGGAAGGCTCCTTTGGGGCCTTGGTCAGAGGTGAGGAGGGAGGTGTGGGTGCAGGTTTTGCAATTCCTGTGGTGTCAGGGGAAGGTGTTGGGAGGGGTGGGTGGGTGCTGGGGGGGTGTGGACCTGACAAGAGAGTTGTGGATTGAACAGTCTTTACAGAAAGCAGATAGAGATGGGAATGGAAATGTATCTCTGGTGGTGGGGTTTGTTTGTAGGTGGCGGAAATGGTGGAGACTGGTGCGATGTATACAGAGTTGGTGGGGTGGAAAGTGAGGACCTGGGGGGGGTGGTTTGTCCTTGTTGCGGTCGGAGGGGTGGGGTTTGAAAGTGGAGGTGCGGGAATTGGATGAGATGAACTGGAGGGCATCATCAACCACATGGGGGGAAGTTATGGATATTGAAGAAGGAAGCCATCTGGTGTGTTCTGTGGTGGAACTGGTCCTCCTGGGAGATGTAGCAGAGGCAGAGGAATTGGAAATAAGGGACAGCGTTTTTTTTTCTGTGGTGGAACTGGTCCTCTTGGGAGCAGATGCCGTGGAATTGGGTTCCAGCGGCACAGGAATTGGCACCCCCTCAGCTCACAACCTATTTCTGATGAAGGGCTCTTGCCTAACCCCTTGTCGATTCTCCTGCTCTTCGGATGCTGCCTGACCTGCTGTGCTTTTCCAGCGACACACTCCAGACTCTGATCTCCAGCACCTGTAGGCCTCACTTTCTTCCAAAAGGGGGAAATAATCTTTCCACATCCTCTGTGGAAAGTCCGTAAGAATAGGAATCTTTTACGTTTCAATAAGGTAACCTCTCATTCATCTAAATTCCAACAAGAATGGGCCCAACCCTCTCAACCTCTCCTCATAACGCAATCTCTCCACATCCAAGCGAATTTTCTCTGGGCTGCCTCCAATGCCTGTATATCTTTCCTTAGATAAGGGGCCCAAAGCTGTTGACATATTCCAGAACGGGTCTTACTCTATTGTCCCACTCATTTGGTCACATTGCCCTCTCCCCCGCTCCTAATTTTGTGTCGCTGACATCTTCCACTTCCTTTTTGAAAGTGATTATTGATTCTGTTTCCCCTAAGCCACTTGCAGGAAGTATGCTCCAGATTTAAAACTAAAATTCTGCTTCGCTCCTCCTCAAATATTCTTCATTGACTTTGCAAGGTGCAAAATCCGGACTTGTATCTGCTGTGCTGGTAAACTCGATCTTATCACCTTCAGGATCAGTGGTGCTGGAAGAGCACAGCAGTTCAGGCAGCAAATCACCTTCAGGTCCACCTCCCCCAATCCCTTGAGAGTCTGGATGATCCACTGACAGAGTGACTCCGAGAGCGCCCTAATCCCCTCAAAAACTGACCATTTGTTGCTTTGAACTGACCGACTCAAGAAGCTTGACCCTCGTTTGGTTTTCCTGCTCGAATCAGTTTCTTAATAACGAGTAGAAACTGAAAATATTGGGAAGACTCGAAATATTTAACAGTGTGCGCAGTTTCCTTTGATAAGAGACAGTACCCGTTACAGTGACAGCTCCTGTGGAACAGGGGATTTCCAACAGATCCCCCTCTACCTCTTACCTCTCCGGGGCAATGGGCTTCACTTGACGTCGTTTCATGCTGAAGTCTCCCTGAATTGGTGAGCGAGTCCTCCCTTTCTGAACTGCGTCTCCAGCCGGGGAAAATGAAAGTGAAATCAAGTTGAGGAGAATATTTCAGCTGCCTGCTCTCTCCAATAGCCCCTGCTGTTTAGACCCACCTCCCCTCTCAGCTGCCTCTGTTAGTGTCGGATTTGTCCCAGTCACTAAAAATATCCCAGCACAGACGGAATTTTTTTAAAGTGTCAGCAAATGGTTTCTCTGTCCTTTGACCTCCACGTTCCCTCCCCCCGAAATCCGAGCCGTTTCTCAACCCCATCAACAGCACAGCACAGCACGAAAGAGACGTTTCGGCCCGTCTTCCCTGTGGTAGCTGAGGGATCAAGCTTTTCAATTATCCCAATGTTATTTATCCATGATGCTGTATCTAATTTTCCTTTGAAGTATTTGTCCGATTTGAAAGTTGCTACTGAATCTGCCTCTGCTCCTCTCACAGGTAGTTCACTCCCTGTTTGTCACCTCATGCTCTTTAAACTATCACCTTAAACTTGTGTCTTCTGATCATTAGTCACTGGAATCGGTCTCTTCCTAAGCATTCTTGATATTTTTAATCTATCAAGGAACAGATCAAGTGGAACTTGAACTTGGGCCTTGTGGGAGAAGTAGGGACTACTTTGCAAGAAACCCTTATCTCAGTCACTCTTTCAAAACTATTCTTGGAATCGAATGCTTGCATTAACTCTTCCCTTGACCTTCCGTAGTGATTGGAACCAGGGCCAGATTGATCTCATTGACTACGGGACCCTTGATTGGGAGGTTGTTAACCTGGGTCAATCAGGGAATTCTAGCTGGTCAGGCAGCATCCAAGGAGCAGGAGAATCAACGTTTCGGGCATAAGCCCTTCTTCAGGAATTCTCCAGGATTCCTGAAGAAGGGCTTATGCCCGAAACGTCAATTCTCCTGCTCCTTGGATGCTGCCTGACCTGCTGAGCTTTTCATATATAAAGGGGAGCCAATATGGGGCTGGGGAAAAAATAAGGACTACCACAGTTAGGCAGTAGTGTGGGGGTAAAATTAAAAAAAAATAAACAGGAGTGTCAGATATCCCGGAAAAATACACCGCGGGGAGTGGAGTGCATTATTTCCCCCCGAGCATAAGAGGTACAGTTAGTAAGTTTGCAGATGACACCAAAATTGGAGGTGTAGTGGACAGCAAAGAGGGTTACCTCAGATTACAACGGGATCTTGATCAGATGGGCCAATGGGCTGAGAAGTGGCAGATGGAGTTTAATTCAGATAAATGCGAGGTGCTGCATTTTGGGAAAGCAAATCTTAGCAGGACTTATACACTTAATTGTAAGGTCCTCGGGAGTGTTGCTGAACAAAGAGACCTTGGAGTGCAGGTTCATAGCTCCTTGAAAGTGGAGTCGCAGGTAGATAGGATAGTGAAGAAGGCATTTGGTATGCTTTCCTTTATTGGTCAGAGTATTGAATACAGGAGTTGGGAGGTCATGTTGCGTCTGTACAGGACATTGGTTAGGCCACTGTTGGAATATTTCGTGCAATTCTGGTCTCCTTCCTATCGGAAAGATGTTGTGAAACTTGAAAGGGTTCAGAAAAGGTTTACAAGGATGTTGCCTGGGTTGGAGGATTTGAGCTATAGGGAGAGGCTGAACAGCCTTGGGCTGTTTTCCCTGGAGCGTCGGAGGCTGAGGGGTGACCTTATAGAGGTTTACAAAATTGAGGTTTCATGAATAGGATGAATACGCAAAGTCTTTTCCCTGGGGTGGGGGAGTCCAGAAATAGAGGGCATAGGTTTAGGATGAGAAGGGAAAGATATAAATGAGAACTAAGGGGCAACTTTTTCACGCAAAGGGTGGTATGTGTATGGAATGAGCTGCCAGAGGATGTGGTAGAGGCTGGTACAATTGCAACATTTAAGAGGCATTTGGATGGGTATATGAATAGGAAGGATTTGGAGGGATATGGGCCGGGTGCTGGCAGGTGGGACTATATTGGGTTGGGATATCCGGTCGGCATGGACAGGTTGGACCGAAGGGTCTGTTTTTATGCTGTACATCTCTATGACTCTATAACTCTATTTTGATTTAATCCCTGGCCTGCCCTTCACTGTTTGATCACACAGCATTGCCCTTTGATGTAAAGGGCACTGCTTGTCACTGGCCATTCGGGTGTTTCCTTTCTGCCAGGTGGTGGAAACTGAATAAAGATTCGTGCACCTTGTGCCTTTCACTGTGTCTCAACCTGCACACACACAACATGGGTGCTGGGGGAAAAAATAAACACTACCGCAGTTAAGCGATAGTGTAGGGGTAAAAAGAAAAAGGAGGAGAAAGAAAAAAAAAGGAGTGTCAGATATTCTCAAAAAATAAGAAATAAAGGGGTGTCAACATGGGTGCTGGGGAAAATATAAGCACTACTGCAGTTAGGCGGTAGTGTGGGGGTAAATTAAAAAATAATAAACAGGAGTGTCAGATATCCCGAAAAAAACAAAAAAAATGGGGGAATTGGGGGCATCGAGAGGTGTGGAGTGCATTATTTCCCCCTCCAACTCTGTTTTGATTTAATCCCTGCCCTCCCCTTCACTGTTTGATCACACAGCATGCCCTTTGATGTGAAAGGCATTGCCTGTCACTGGCTACTCGGGTGTTTCCTTTCTTCCCGGTGGTGGAAATTTGAATAAAGATTCGTGCAAAAAGAAAGGGGTGTTGGGGGCACCCTGGGGAGTGGAGTGCATTATTTCTCCCTCCAACTCTATTTTGATTTAATCCCTGCCCTCCCCTCCCCTCCCCTCCCCTTCACTGTTTGATCACACAGCATGCCCTTTGATGTGAAAGGCATTGCCTGTCACTGGCCACTCGGGTGTTTCCTTTCTTCCCGGTGGTGGAAATTTGAATAAAGATTCGTGCAAAAAGAAAGGGGTGTTGGGGGCACCCTGGGGAGTGGAGTGCATTATTTCTCCCTCCAACTCTATTTTGATTTAATCCCTGCCCTCCCCTCCCCTCCCCTTCACTGTTTGATCACGCAGCATTGCCCTTTGAGAAGGGCACTGCTTGTCACTGGCCATTTGGGTGTTTCTTTGCTTCCTGGTGGTGGAAACTGAATAAAGATTTGTGCACCTTGTGTCTTTCACTGTGTCTCACACCTGCACACACACAACGTGGGTGCTGAGGGAAAATAAACAGTACCACAGTTAGGCGATAGTGTGGGGGTAAAAAAAAATCAACAGGAGTGTTGAGGGGTTCTGTTCACAAAACAAAGGAAGTTGGGGGCACCGCAGGGAGTGGAATACATTATTTCCCCCTCCAACTCTATTTTAATCCCTGCCCTGCCCTTCACTGTTTGATCACACAGCATTGCCCTTTGATGTGAAGGGCAGTGTTTGTCACTGGCCACTCGGTGTTTCCTTTCTTTCTGGTGGTGGAATCTGAATAAAGGTTCATGCATCTTATGTCTTTCACTGTGTCTCACACCGGCACACACACAACATGGGTGCTGGGGGAAAAAATAATATGTAAAAAAAAATAAAGGGGAGTTCGGGGATTGGAGTTTTGTCCTCATTTCCTGTGAATTGGTTGAACAGTAGGGTTTGGGGCCTGGTTTTGCTGCTCTCTCTCCCTTGTAAATGTGCTGTCTCTTGTATACAGCTGCAAATGTTAATTGTTTTTTTGTAAACTGTTATGTACACTGTTTCGTAATTGTTTAATAAAATAAAAAAAAGGGGAGTTGGAAAAATAAGCACTACTACAATTAGGCGGGAGTGTGGGAAAAAAAACCAGGAGTGTCAGAGGTTCTGTTCACTCTGAAAAAAAGGATGTGTGATAATAAATAGGAGTGTAATTGGTTCTAGAAGAAAAAAAAGGGGAGTTGGCACCGCAGTTAGCCGGTAGTATGGGGGTGATAAAAATAATTTTAAGAAAAGGGAGTTAGGATTTGAGGTTTTTCCTCATCTCCCTGAAAACCTGTTGAATGTCAGGGTTTGGGGCCTGGCTTTTGCCATTCCCCTCCTTTGTGAAATTGCTGTTTCTTTGTAAACAGTTATTAATGTTAATTGTTTTGTAAACTGTGAATTGTTTAATAAAATATAAATAAACAGGGAAAAAAATAAAGGGGAGTTGGGATTTGAGGTTTTCCTTATTTCCCTGAAAACTGGTTGAACGTTAGGGTTTGAGGGCCTGGCTTTTGCCATTCCTCTCTTTTGTGAAATTGCTGTTTCTTTGTGAACAGCTGTTAATGTTAATTGTTTTATAAACTGTGAACTATTTAATAAAATAAAAAAGGGAGTTTTTTTTAAAAGTAAAGGGGAGATGTCACACCTGCACACACACAACATGGGTGCTGAGGTTAAGCAGCAGTGTGTAGGTTAAACCAATTTTTAAAAATCACTGGGAGTCTCAGAGGTTCTATTCACTCTGAAGAAAAAAATATATAAACAGGAGATCAACTTGGATGCTGGGGAAAATATAAGCACTAAAGAATTAAAAAAAGGAGATTGGCAGAGGAGTGGATTGGTGTAGTTCAGTTGCGAAACAGTGTAATGCCAACCATGTGGGTTCAATTCCCATCACTATCTGAGGTTACTATAAAGGGCTCTCCTTCTCAACCTCTCCCCTTGCCTAAGGTGTGATGGCCCTCAGGTTAAGTCACCACTAGGCTACCTCTCTCTAATGAGAGAGCAGCCCTATAGTCAGGTAAGACTATGGCAACTTGACTCCACACCACTAACAGCCATCCTTGTTTTGGCTGTAGGAGATCATGGCAATGTCACTGGATCAATAGAACAAGGACCTGTGGGAATGCAAGTTCAAATCATACTTTGGCAGGTGGTAAAATTTGAATCAGGTAAATGGGTGGAATTAGACAGTGATCATTGCGGTAATAAACTACATAAACTGGAGATTCAGAGAGTGTCCTCCTTCCAGGGACTGGCTCTGAGCTGGCTGATCAGAGCCCATGTACTGTATACGTGCAGTCTGTTTACCAGCCTCTGTGCAGTTTTTTTTTTCACCTTCACTGCTCCAAATAATTGAAGTTTGTCATTCTTGATAGCCTCTTCAAGATTTTCTTCTGCAAATAAGAATGTTGGAGGTTGAAGACAGACCAGGGCCATTCTAGTCATGTGGCATAATGTTAATGGAGTTGTTTGTAATAATAGCAATCAATCTCTCTGAAGTAAATGAGGAGGAACACAAAAATGATGTGAGGAAAAGCCCCAGAGATTTATGAACCAGAGTGTTCAATGCTGCCAGTTCCTCCTAAGCACATTACACTTACTACATCAAGTCTCAGATTTCTCATGTACTGAAACTTATAATGTCCAATAGTTAAACATTTCCAAGCACAAGTGAAGGTTACTATGGCTGATAATTACTTCCCCTTTTCCATGATAGTCAGCAGCAATATCCTTGCCCATGTTTGACCATAAGATTTCATTGTATCCAGGATCTATGTAGAGGACTCCTTCACAACTATATACCACTGTGCCCGCACCTCTGTTGTATCTGTTTTGTCAGAGATGGGAAAGGTGATGATAATGGTGGTGTCTGGGCCATTGTCTGTAAGGTATGAGCCCATAAGAATGATTACATCGCTCTATTGCTTGATTAATCTGTGCTTGATTTGGCACCCAGATGTTACTCAAGAGGACTGTACAGTGTTAACAGCTGAATTTGCTAATGTTATTTCTAGTGCTGAGGTGAGTTCCAGGTGATCAGTCCAGTTTTAGATTTTTTTCAGATTTTCTAGTGGCAGACACAGCTGAATTTGTAACAATCTTCGGGTAAAAAATGAGGTCTGCAGATGCTGGAGATCACAGCTGAAAATGTGTTGCTGGTTAAAGCACAGCAGGTTAGGCAGCATCCAAGGAATAGGAAATTCGATGTTTCGGGCATAAGCCCTTCATCAGGAAGGCTTAGGCCCTGATGAAGGGCTTATGCCTGAAACGTCAAATTTCCTATTCCTTGGATGCTGCCTAACCTGCTGTGCTTTAACCAGCAACACATTTTCAGCTGAATTTGTAACAAGGTCACTTCAGAGAAACTTTACAGCCAATCACATTGCAGTCAGGCTGGGGTCATACATAGGCCAGACTAGGTACGAAAGGCAGTTTATCCTTCCCTAAATGATATTTGTGAGACAGATGGGTTTTTATCAAAAATCAAAATGGTTTCATGGGCAACATCAGCCCTTTCATTCCAGACATTTATTGAACTTCCAACATCTGTCACAACCGGAATGAAATCGGTGTCCCGAAAACATTAGCTGGGTTTGCTGGAATATCTAGGTTAGCAATAATACAACTGTAGCATCACCTCCCCCACCCCATCCATCAATGCTTGGTACTTTACTGTAATGATGACCTAGTCTATGCTTAACCATGCTATAACATCAGGTAGTGTTTGCTGGAGCAATCTAGTGATCTTAGTCCATCTCTATCTATGCTATAACATATCAGAGTGCTTGAAGCTGTGGTATACACTCAACGTAGGAAAGTGGTCTCAACAAAGTTGTTGAGCAATGGAATAAAATGATATAAACAGACTCAAATCACAAACATAATAAATGACCTAGGGCTATAGTACCAGAAGTTTTAATACCTCAATTAATGTTAAATCAATTATCAGTGTCATTTGTGTCTGAGCTATACATTTTCTTAATTGAAGAAAACCAGATAAAAGCTTGAGACTCTGTATGAGAAATTAGAAAGAATCAAACAGGATTTGATGAATCATAAAGTAGCAGTTTGTTAATATCCAGTTTGGTTGCGAGGTGTTTCCCAGTCTCTTCTGTTGATTCTCAGTGTGCATGCTGATATTCCTTTAAAACTTTGTTATTCTTAGAGGTCACTCATCCTCCTGGATCATCTTGTGAGTTTAACAGTCCTCTGACAGCAGTAACTATTCTCAGTATTTTCATGCCCGTATTGTGTTGGTTGAGCAGTGTTTAGCTACACCTATGGTGCTGCGTGTAACGGACGTATCTGGAGCTGTAGTCATTCTGATGGCTGATGCAGTTTGCAAATCGCTGGTCACATTCACACAGCAGATACTTGCACTTACTGCCTAGGCCTCCTGGGGCTAAGAAAGCAAAGGGATAAGTTGGTGAATGAATACAATTTCAGCCATTTAAGAATGAGTAGGAGATATCACATGACCAGTCAATTATTGTCCAGCAACATTGAGAAATGTATTTCAATATGAAAGACTAGCCAGCCCGACATGGGAAAAACCTACTCAACCTATTAGGTCCATTCTTCCTCTGGTTCATATAGAATCTCCCATTTTGGCATTTGTCTGTAGCCTTTTGATCTCATCTCTTAAAACTCTTATATTGTACATCCACAGACTTGGCCGCCAGTTTAATCTCTGTATTGTTAGGCCGAAAGTACCTAACAGGTTCTGGAAAGTCTGATCAAAATGAATATAAGTAGACACATGCACTTCAATATGAAGCAAATATGTTAGTTTAATCTACTTAATATATATCAGAGACAAATGCAAACAAATGGTTGAAAATCTTTCGCTTAAACTACATAATGGACACATATTTGCAATCTGTCATAATATATCATGTATAATCATAATATACATACAGTTCTGAGGAAGGATCACTCGACTTGAAATGTTAACTCTGATTTCTCTCCACAGATGCTGCCAGACCTGCTGAGCTTTTCCAGCAATCTCTGTTTTTGTTTCTAATTTATATAAACAAAGTGAGTCTCCCACTGCCTTATATCTATCAGTGACATTGGCAATGGTGGCACTCAGAACACTAGCTCAGGTTCCACAACACTGGTTTGAACCCCCGCCTGATGGCGAAAAGTCTGATCAGTGCGGCAAGGTCACTGAGATAAATACTATCCTGACTCTAGGATTATACGCTGCATTTCGTAATGACTGCAGTCCTTTTCCAGCCTTGAAAACAGGCTGAGAAACCAATCCAGGTGGCCCCATGCACAATAGGACAGACAATTCAGTGTCATATAATTACCTCCCAATCAAAACAGGCCTGTCTTCCATGTAGTATTCTACCTACCTTCAGTTGCTCATTGGTATGAGTAATTGCCCCTAATGATTAACCCTTAATGATCTGATTTGAAGATGTCATTTTTATGTCCAATACTACAATCACCCCACTCACAGTGTCCACAATCACTACTGTCATGTGGTGGGATGGTTGGAAGAGAGACTAATCGCTCTGGCCAAATAGACAACTACAATGGCCCATGTGACTTGCCATGTTCCTTCAATTCATCAATGCATCGGTATCAGCCTGCTCCTCATAAAAGGCAAGAGGGAAACTGGCCTGAAAACAGATAAGTGCTGTTCTTTAAATATGCAGATTGTTCTCATGATACCAGGCCAAACTTGTTACCTGAAGCGAAGATGGGGCTAGAAGAGTAACTTACTTTGATCCGGGCTCTACAATGAAAACTTGGATCAACCTATCCTCACTTTCTGACCATCTGATAGAGACTGGTGACAAGAAATGGACAAATGTGCTTCTGCCTGGGGCTCAGAGCATCCATTGCACTGTTTATTAACAACACATTTAGAGACTCAACTCATTTACAAATCTCCTTACAAATACAGTATTAATTTCTACATTACATCTCAAAGTGCTTCAAGGTGGGCAGAGTTATGTGTGTTGATTAATATTGCATTCCCAGAAGTTTTCCTGAGTTTTATTTCTTCTTTTATGGCAGCTTGGACCTCAATACCAGTGGTGTTTCCTATTCCTATATTTTGTAGTGAATGATAGTTGAAGTCTGCCACATTGCTGTGGGCCCGAAGTGACACAAAGGGCTGACCAGGTAAGGATGACTGATTTTCTTCCTTAAAAGGATATTCATGAACCAGATGGGTTTTTACAACAATCATCATTATCATTGCTGAGAATAACTTTCAATTCCAGATTTTAATTCATGGAGCTTAAAACTGTTTTAAAAATGGCAGTTTGGAGACTTGATCCCATGTCCCCAGAGTTTAGCCTAGGCCTCTGGATTACTCGCACATATTCCAGTGCAACCAGGACCAGCCTGAATTATCCAACGGAGGGCAGGAAGGATAGAGTAGAAGCTTGTTAATGGCCTGGGGAAGAATAACCTGTAAGTCAGCAAACCTGAGAATTTGGTGCATATGTAACTGTTGGATTCAATGCTGTTGAAGTTTCTTTCACATATCGTGGGTGAAAAATCATGGGGCCTGGGTAATCTTTCTCTGAATCTTGTGCATTCCCTTACATTTAGCTGACTGATCATTTTTACAGGCAGAGAATGCAGGCCATCATAGTACTGGCATCAAAGCAGCAAGAAGCCCTTTTATAAGGCTGTTGCCATCTGCCTTGGTCACTCAGGCAGTTCCCACCTCCCGGTTACATATCAAACCACAAACTGGGCATTAAGTTCACCTCAGACCCACTTACAACATTTACATTTCAAGATCACATTATGTGAGCAAGGTAATGTGGCACAAAGTTGGCACACAGAAACTATCTAAGCTTTATGTTCCTTACCCAAAGAAAGTAGGAATTGATAATCTGGAATAAAGTGAAGCTCTGGAGTATTGTTTCATCCTCCATGTTCACTCTGATTTGTGAGCATGCACTGACAACAGTTTTCAAATCAGCATTTGGTAGTGACTGTCAGGATGGGTTTCTGGGGCCTACTCCATAGAGGACCCTTGCAAAACAAGTGGATGATCAAATCAGGAGTAAACCCTGTGGGTTTTTCGGAAGGGTGAGATCAAGTGGGAACCAGTCATTTGACCTCAGCCTGCAATATCCCTGCAACATCCAGTCTCATTCCCAAATGCACAGTTCCTCAAGAGCAGAGCAAATAGATTCAACTTCAATTTCATCTTCAACAAACACAGAAATGGTTGGAGAAACTTGGCAGGTCTGACAGCATCTATGGGAAGAAAACAGAGTTAACGTTTCGAGTCTGGTGACTGTCCTCAGACCACAATCCTTTGTTTTATTTATCTGTTTCACTTCTTTGGGGGAAAATGGTTTCAGCACACCTCTTGATGAATTTACAGAATATTAAATAAAACTTTGTATTCTTTAGCTCCCTTGTGAAGGTGTAAATCAAGTGTCTGAGTCTTGTCTCAGTGAGTTTGATGCTGACCCATGGCTTACAACCATATAAAATAGAAGCAGAAGCAGATTGTATGGCCCTTCAAGCCTGCTCCACCATTCAATAAGATCATGACTGATGTGTTTGCATTCACAATTCCATCTTCCCAATTATCCATGCTAACCATTAATTTCCCTACCTAGCAAGAAAATACCGACCCCCATCTTAAAAATATTCAGTGATTCCACCTCCACCACCTTCTGAAACAGTTCCAAAGTTACACAGCCCTTTGAGAATATGGCAGAATCTAGCCAGCTGTGTCATAAGCTGCGCCCTGTGAGCCCAGTTTGAGTTCTCGAATCAACATGGATTCCTCAGGAAATGAAAAAAATGATTTTCTTGAGCAACCCAGGAGGAAAGAAAAATCACATAAAATTAATGGACATGAGGAGGAAAGGTCAAATGACTGGTGATTAAAAATTGACTGGCAGTTAAAAACTGGACTGATTGGGTAATGAAAGGTCTCGTGGATCTTCATTCAATGAGGGAAGATAGTCAAGAAACAATCATTACCCAAGTGCAGAAAGATGTGGATAATATTCAGGCTTGAGCTCATAAGTAGCAAGAAACATTTACTGCACTCAAGTGCCAGGCAATGATCATCTACAAGAGAGAATCTAACCATTGCATGTTGGCATTCAATGGCATTATCATCATTAAATGCCGGGATATCTATATCCTGGGGAATTGCTATTGACTAGAAACTGAACAGGACCAACAGTATAAACACAATGCCGTCTGGGCTAGGTAACACACCGCCTGACCTCCCACAAGTTGCCCATAATCTACAAGGGATTAGGCGAAGATGTGATGGAATACTGTTCACTTGTGAGGTCCAAAAATACTCAATAAGTGAATTACCCAGAGAAAAGCAGTGTGCTTGATTGGCAGCACATCCGTCTGCACTAATCCTAACCCTAATCCTCTGACACTTTGCTTAATTTCAGCAGTAAGTTGGTGCTGTTATACTCGATCTGAAATAGTTGTACCACTTTGTACACACTGCTATGATAATCATAATCATAGTCATGATTAAGACCCTTGACATGAGTAAGACAATGCCTTTCTAACCTTCCTGAAAGTCTCCTCAGGCATTCTAATAACCTAAGATCTCCATTGGTCTGTTACTGTGATGACTCTGGCTTCTGGTTTCCTGGCCCTTTAACCAGACTTTCTAACTTAGCCTTAATGTTGACAGAGTTGTCACCTTATGCCTGGAGTTATGCCCCCTCTGCTGCTGCTGGCATAGCTTTTCTCAATTTGTTTTACATTGTCAAGTTCTTTGGATTGAAGCTGTGTTCTAAACTTGATACATCACTTTTTTTTAATCTTCCTTTCCACACAATCTTTGCTGTCCATTTGTCTTAGGAAGAGTTGGGGAAGACACCATTTTGTCAGTTCTGTCACTAAAAATGATAACTAACTGAGGTAAAAACAGAAATTGATGGGGAAATTCAGTATCTGTGGAGAGAAAACAGAGTCAATGTTTCAGGTCCAGTTAGCTTTCTTCAGAACTGATTGTGGCTCCGAAAAGGATGGTTTATGTGTTAAAGGGTGGGTGGGGGGTGGGGGGGGGAGTGGTGGAGGTGTCAACAATTGGGCAAATGAAGGAATGGATAATGTGAGTCTAGGAGAAAGAAAAGCTGCTAAAAGGGATAATTAGTGGGTGAAAATAGGTTGGCTGCGATGAAAGCAGCCCATTCGATGACAAGGTCTGGATTGTGCGAATGGGTAAAGCGTCCTGAAGACGGTTACACCAAAAATGTCGACTTCTCCACCTCTTGATGCTGCCAGGCTTGCTGTGTTCTTCCAGCCTCCTGTTTATCTACCTTGGGTAAAGGACATTCCAGAACGTGTACGGGTCCTAAAATTATTGAACTTGATATTGAGTCCTTTAGGGTCCCCAAGTGGAAAACAAAATGCTGTTCTTCCAGCTTCACTGGTCCAAGACAGAACTGTTGGCCAGGGAACAATGTGTTATGTTGATGTGGCAGTTAACATGGGGTCATTTTTGTTGTCAAAATGTAGATGATTTGCAAAGCAGTCACCAGTCTACATTTTGTCTCCCCAGTGTACACATCGTGAGAAGCGAATACAGTAGATTAGATTCAGTAAAGTGCAGGTAAATTGCTACTTCATCTGGAAGGCATGTCTGGGGCCTTGAATACTGAGAAGGGAGAAAGTAAACAGGCGGTGTTACACCTACTGTGATTGCAGAGGAAGATGTTGTGGGAATGTGGGGTGGTGTTGGGAGTGGAGGAAGAGTGGACCAAGGTTGGTCCAGAGGGAATGATCCCTGTCGAAGGCTGACAAGGGAGGGGAGGGGAATGTGTAACTGGTGGTGGCATCCCGCTGGAGGTTGAGGAAATGAGGGCTAATGATCCTTTGGATGTGAATGCTGGTCGGATGGTAAGTGAGAACCAGGGAATCCTTTCAGTGCTGTGGGAGGGAAGAGAAGACAGGAGGGCAGAAATGGGTTGGACACAGCTGAGGGCCCTGTCAACCATAGTGATGGGGAATCCTCGACTGAGGAAAAAGGTGGACATTTGTGAGGCCCGCTTGTGGATGGTGGCATTGTCAGAACAGATGCAACAGAGACGGAGGAACTGGGAGAATGGAATTGGGTATTTACAGAAAGCAGGGTTTGAGGATGTACAATCGAGATAACTGTAGGAGTCGGTGGGTTTGTAGTGAATATTGGTGACCAGTCTATCCCAGTAATGGAAACAGAGATGTCAAGGAAGGGAAGGGAGTAGTCAGAGATGAACCAGGTGAAGGTGAAAGCTAGACGAAAATTGGAAGTGAATCTGATAAATCTTTACAATTCCGGCTGAGAGAGGGAAGCAGTGCCAATGGTGTCATCAATGTACCGAAGAAAATGTTGTGGGGAGGGACCCGAGTAGGACTGAGATTTTATTTTTTCCATCGGCAGATGAGGAATTTTCCTGGGGATGTACAAGAAAGGTACACTTAGCACCTTCTTGCAGAATAGCATGATACTTTGGCTTCAATTTGCCTAAGATATTGAATAACTTGTAAAATTATAGCTAACACTTTCTCTCATCTTCATTTCTGAAGTACTATATCCACTGTCTCTAAAATACCTCAATGAATAAGGCATTTCCACCCAACAATGAGGTATCCTAATGCTTCAATTATATCGAGTACCTCACTCGCATTTTGTCCTCTGTGATACACCACAGGATGAAGAGACTATATTGCAATGACCTTCTGAATGGCTTGGAGGTTAAATCCTTACGGTAATTTATCACTGAGCGAGGAAGCAGGTGAGAAAATGAGAAAATGAGGAAACATACCACATTGTACTTGCTGCCTTGAAGTACACTGAAAGGAATATCTTGTAAGATATGGGTGGAAGAAACGGCACTGTGAGTTCAGCCTCTCATAACATTTGTCATGTTTCATGCAGCACCTGTCAAACAAACAAACAGACAGAATCAGTGAATCCTTATCGTAAATACAGACACTGTCGTTTGGCACCTAATAAATCCAGGACCTGCACCAACAATCCAGAAAATTGCAACTTTATAATCCCTCCACAATAATGTGAGAATTAAAATTCATTTTAAATAACCAAGAAATGAACTGCTGCTATCAGTGAAAGACAAGCAGAGATGATTGAAGCTGTACGAACATAAACAGTTCTACAAGGTGATGTACAGTGAAGAAAATGTCAGTGTTTTTGCCATTTGGCCAGAACTGAAAAGCAAGCAATCTCTTCTAGAGGCAAAGTAGAGGACAGCAAATAAAGAAATTGACTGAGATGATTGACGTAGATACTGACTGTTACAGAATGGTTGCAGATAAGCTACAGGAGACATTGAGGATATTACAGTTCAGAGAAGTATGAAATCCCACTATCGACTGGTAGGCGTGGTTACAAGTTTCAGTACCAACATCAGTCAAAATGACAATTATGGGGTAAAACTCAGACCATTCACAGTTGTCTTTCCAGAACAAAATTCAGCCACCCTCCCCTCATGTAGCGTATATGTGACTCCAATCTTCAACTGGTTCATCACTAACCAACTTTTCACCATTAGATCAGGATCAGTCGGCCCACTGATGATTACACAATGTTCAGTGCCATTTGGAGTTCCACACGTACTGAGAAAACCTGTGCCAATACACAACTAGACCTGGGTAATAGTTATGCCTAGGAGAAAGTGAGGACTGCAGATGCTGGAGATCAGAGTCTGGAGTGTGGTGCTGGAAAAGCACAGCAGGTCATGCAGCATCCGAGGAGCAGGAAAATCAATGTTTCAGACATAAGCTCTTCGTCAGGAATAGTTATGCCTCAGCTGACAAGTAACATTCATGTCAGGAAAGTGTCAGGCAATGACCGTCTCCAACAAGCGAAAATCTAACATTCAATGACATTACCATCACTGAATTTCTTACTATCAACATCCTGGGTGTTACCATTGACCGAAACTGAACTTAGCCATTATACAAACACAGTGGATACAACAGCAGGTCAGAGAGCAGGAATATTGTGACCAATAATGTACCTCCTGACTCACCAATGCCTGTCCACCATCAACAGGGCACAAGTCAGGACTATAATACAACATTCCCCACAACAGGAACAAGTGTGTACAGGCAGACAATCCTTTATCCAAAATCCCAAAATCAGAAAAGCTCCAAAGACCGAAGGTTTTTTTTTGTGAAGTTGTTTTCTCATTAACAAGGTTGTTTGGTGTGCAAACAGTTTACCCAAGTCAACACTCCCTCGATGTGTGTCACTCAGATGCGACGTTGCGGGGCGTGGCCCATCACTGGCAGGCCTCGATTCTGTTCCAAGGCCCACTTTACTCAGTGAGTCTGCTGTTCAGTAAAATTTTTTAAAATTTCACCATCAAACTGTCACTTTTTCTGAAATTCAAAAAATTCTGAATTCCGAAAACCAGCTGGCCCCGAGCATTTCGGATAAAGGATTGCACACCTTTACCATCTATAAGATACATTACAGAAATTTGCAAAGGCTCTTTACACAGCATCTTCCAAACTCACAACCACAGCCATTTGGAAGGGCAACACCAACAAATACAAAGGAACAGTACCACCTGCAAGGTTACCTTCAAGGTACAGGCCATCCTGACTTGGAGATAGATCATTGTTGATCCATTGTCGCTGCAACAAAATCTTTGCTTTCCTTTCCTTGGGTATTTACTTACTTCAAATGGATTGCAGCAATTCAAGAAGGCAGCTCACTACCACCTTCTCAAGGGCAATTACAGATGGCTAATAAATCCTGGCCCAGTAACATTGAAGCCCTCAGACCCCAAATAAATAAAAACAAAATGTAAGAGTTGAAAATATGTTTTGTAAAAGTTTCAATAAAGATTCAGTGTCAAATTGTGTTGTTAGTCATTCTCAGACTCAGTCTAAGAAATAGTCATATAAACCTATACATTATTTTAATCATTAAACATGTGATTAGTACCTCTTCTTTAGACTCTTTTAGAATGTGCAGATGCAATCCATCTGGAATAGAAGTTTTATTATCCTTATGTTTGAGTTATTTACTATTTATATGCTTATTTATTGTAAATGAAACTATTACTATCATATTTGGATGTCATGTGTAAGGGTTGCCCACATTTGAAAGACACAAAATGACAATCAAGGGACAAACAGCCTGCTCCAGCATTTAGACACAAAATGGCGGACAAGTAATTAAAACAGAATTAAATGCCTGTTCCAGCGTTTAAGTGAAACACAATTATACTTTTGAACAGGGTGACTCTACGGTGAATGGAAGGCCCTGTATAAACAGCCATCAGAGACAGTTCAATAAGAAGATGTCTGAGGATAGTTACAAGTTGTGTCAGCTACAAGTAATTGAGTCTAGCCTCATTAATGAAAGGATGTTGTCCCATTCGGTGACCAGTGTCAGTTAAAATGAGGGGTGTAAATCTCAGTCCATGAGACAGTCAACCTAACTCATCATGCAGTTGTGAAAACAACAGCTGAAGTTACTTTGTAGTAATCAGTTGTTTCTTTGAAGTTATTCACAATATTAAGACATAAATTCTAGTTAAAGAATTATAGATACACATACATAACCAAAATATAATAGAAGCATTAGGGGAAAATATTCAAATATAGATGTGAAAGTAGTTTTGGGAAATGCTTTTCTTATCTCTAAAATGATTACTGACATGGCCTGTATGAAGTAGATTATTTGCAACTCATTAGTTAAAGAGTGCTAACAGCAGAATAGCTATAAAATTTTACATGCAACTAATTTTATAAAAGAAGTTAATATTGTGAATCTTATAGCAGTTAATTAGAACCAGCTGGTCTTGTGTACTTTTTATATACAGTTAGTTCTCCTATTATTGTGGTTGCATTGCCTTGTTACGCCATGTTATAGAAAATTGTACAATAGAAATAATGGGGTCAATGGGAAAAATGGGGTTGGGGTGAACCACCAAAAATACCAGTAAAAATCAAAACAAAAATAGTATTTCGCCTAACAAAAGCAAGTCTAAGTAAATTTTGGCCTATTGTAACTGACCTGTTCTATGGTACTGTATAGTGCAATTCAGCAAGATCTTCAACTGATTATTCTTGGTTGGCATCAATACCTTCTCAATACACTACATTCTAGCCAGTCTTTTGATCCCACCCAATGGTAACTAGTCAGATCACAGAATGAAATGTACCTTGATAGATCAAGGATGGAGTGTTAATTTCATCCACTAAGTGTCAGTTTTGTCAAGTTTTTCAGAGGGTTTCACATCATGATGCTTGGGGATGTCTATCACCTTGATTTGCAAAACCCTCCCAGATTTATTACAAACCCCACCCTTTTGTGCCCCCCCCCCCCCCCACGTATTCTAGCACAATCATACCATGTGCCATTTCCAAAACAGCTCACCACTTCCTGGATATCCCAGAATTGACCAACACCCATGATGCAGCGCTATCTTTAAAAAGAGATTGTGCACCTAGATAAGAGCTGTCAGTCCGGAGCTCCCCTGCATGGCTCTTGACACCAGCCCTGGGCATGGCAGGCAATGGAAAATTGGTGCCTCTCTTTGTGGGCTGGGACATGGAGATGCTGCTGCTGTGGATGGAGTGATGCAGAGGCAGGATATCCTTTTCTCCCAGGCCAACAGAGGATACCATTCTACCGGAACCATGCCAACCTGGACCAGGGTTACCATCCAAGTCAATGCATTCTCACCCATCTAAAGGAATGTACAGAATGTAGGAAGAATATCAATGACCTTCACCACTCTGTCAATGCAAGTGCCACCATCTTCTCATTGATACTTCACACTCTCTCTATCTCTGCCACTGTACCCAGCATTTCCTGCAACATCTTCCCCATTCACCTTCATTAACATCTGACCCTAACAATGAATCTCTCTGTGCAGCCTATTCACCCCCTCAGGATATCTCCACTCATGTACCAAAAGTCACAGTGTACCACCCACCTTTCTCTCCCTTGCCCACTATGTTCAGAGTTTCCTGACTCTGACCCCCTGACCTGCTGATTGACTATGTCCAAGCCCCGAGTACTGGTATTTTTTTGCAGTTAGTCACCATAGTTATTAGCCTCTGAAACAGATTTACATGATTCTGCAGATATCCTTTATCATCTCAACACATTTTTTTAAATAAAAAGAGAGGAAAGAAAGTTTTTAATACAAATATAAAAGCCAAGTTTCTAATTGCTCAACACTGTCATTTTACAGTTAGTCAATTCCAATAAAGTTTCACTCGTATCTCAACTTCTCCAGATTTTACATTAACAAATTGCTCCCAGCTTCTTGTCCTCAGGCTGTAGAGATATTTTTGCGATGCTTTTCCAAGTCCACTTACACAAGCACTTCATAATAACTTTCATGAAGCTCTTCATGAGAAAACACATGAGCTGACTGATCACGTGATGCCGATGCAGAGTCCAGTCCTCCATGCACCTCGACACGTTGTGCTGGGGATGAGACTCGTGTAACAGCGAACGGGAGTTCACTTTATTAAAAAGGTTGGCGATTCACAAATTGCGTTACAGACAAATTGCGTTTAATAAACTTGCATTATAGGAGAACTACCTGTATATATAATTGGAACAGTGGGAAAATGTAAGAGGAGTGATAGAGATAGCAAATGGAATATAATGATTAACAGAATTCAACCAGTCATAGTGTCACAGAGTCAGAGACTCACAGAGATGTACAGCACAGAAACAGACCCTTCGGTCCAACTCATCCGTGCTGACCAGATATTCTAACCTAATCCAGACCCATTTGCCAACACTTGACCTATATCCCTCTAAACCCTTCCTATTCATATACCCATCCAGACCTTAGGGATAGGCAAGTCTGGAACATATCTGAAGGACAATGGTCAGTAGCTTTGGAACATGAGTTAATAGGATGCATAGAAAGATCCCAAGGCCTGGCGATTGCAATGTCTGTTAAACACCATGAGATCATGGGAACCTGGTATTGTCAATAGGAGTGCCCATCATTGATTAAGTGTTTCACAGGATTGGATGTATGAATAAGGGGAAAGACACAGTGACCATGATTTTTGTGATTATTGAAACACATGATGTGTAAAAATGTTGTACCTCACTGTGAAAATCAGAGTGTGCCATTGATCTGTCTTCTGATCTGAGCCAAAGATTAAGAGAACGACTAGGTTCTCACGGCGAGGTCAGATTCAGGGAAGTCTTTGGTCCTCTCCCTGTATTAACCGGTTGTTGCTTGAATAAGAATGAAGACTGCCATGTGCCTGAACTCTGCCAGCCTCCTGAGTCTTTGTCCCTGGATGGGCATTTCGCTCCTACATCTTGTTACCTTGATAAATACCGAATTAAAATTATTAAGTAATATTTTTACTATTTCACTATTTCTGCCTGTGGTTTAATCTTGTGCATTCCTTAATGGCCAGAACAATGTAACAAACATACTTCTAACCCATGTTTCATGTAGCATGTCCTTTCTTTGTTTGATTTAGGTGGATTTTATTTTGCAAAGTGGAAATATTTCTCTGGAGTCTGTACAAAAGGAAAATCCTGCCTTTCATAACTTCAGAATGCCCCAATGTGCTTGATGACAAATCAAGTTCTTTTGAAATGTGGTCATTGTTATGATGTAGGAGAAATTAGGCATTCTTTTTACATGCTGAACCACGTGGAGTGCCACTTCAGTTTCTGACAGACTACATCCTCAGTGATTAAAAATCCCACATCACGGAATCAGGGAATCCCTACAGTGCAGAAAGAGGCCTGTCAGCCCACAGAATCTGCACTGAGAAGAGCATCCTACCCAAATGCATTCCCTTACCTTATCCCCGTTTACCATGATTAACCCTCCTGATTTGCACATCCTTGGATATTAGTAATTTAGCAAGGCCTATCCACCTAACTGGATCTTAAATACATATTCTACTTCTCTCATGAAGTGGCATGGCTCAGAGGTTGCACTCTTGCTTGAGACTCAAGAACCACTGTACAAACTTGAGCATGAGAATTTATGTTACCAGTTCAGTGCAATAATGAGGGAGGTTTGCAGTGTCAGAGGTGCCTTCTTTTGGATGACAAACGAGCCAAGACCTTGCCTGCCCTCCCAATTGAGCATAAGAAAACATCGCAATGTTCTAGCAGAAGTGTAAAATTAGAGTTTTACCATGGCCTTGTCAACATTTATTTCCCCATCAAAATCTAAAATAGATTACTGCCAAAAAAAAGACGCATTTTGTGGAAGATTTTGATTTCACACTCATCAGGGCAATTTGCAAGAATACTAATTCAAGTATGAATTGTCCTGATGAGTCCAAACTAAAAGTTCCAATAAAATGTATATGTTTTCAGCAAATTCTGTACTACCAAAAGACAATATAAAATAAGTTAGTTTTTTTAAAAAATGTTGATTGTGAGAGCTTGCTAATGTAAATTAACCACCATTTTCCAAATTGCAATACTTCAAAAGTGCTTATTTGGCTGTAAAGTGCTTCCAGCAGTCTTGATGTCATGAAAGGTGCTATATAAATATAACTTCCTTATATTCTCGACTTGTTATGAGTGTAGGGCTGACTTCATTTATCCACCAGATGGAGCTGTCAGCTTAGAACTGGAAGCTTGATTAGAAAGCTCTGTGAAATCACAGAACTGGGAAGCATTGCCTCTCAACCATTGCACTCCTAGAAGCAACTTCATCCTTCAAAGAGGCACTGTTCATAAGACATTATTGCCTGATATTCTGATGGCCAGGTAATCTTTGGAGCAGCCCAGGGTGGAGTTGTGTACTGGGGCCCTGCAAAATCACAGACACAGCATACACTGTGGGAGTTGTCTGGCAAATGAAAGATTTTAATGGGGGATATCCCTGTGTCTCCTTAATGTTGGAGAATTCAGAAACTTCTTCCTCTCAATGGAATATAAAAGTAGGGATAGAAACTAGAAGTAGGAGTAGGCCAATCAATCCTTCCAGCGAGCTCCACCATTCAATGTGGTCATAGCTGAGCCTCCATCTCAATGCCATATTACAACTTGCACCTCGTACCCTTCGATGCCTTTAACATTTAAGTAAAACAACTATCTCTTTCTTAAATATATTCAGTGGCTTGGCCTCCACAGTCTTCTGTGGTGGAGAATTTCGTAGATTCGTTCGGCTTTGAATGAAAAAGTATTTCCCCATCTCAGTCCTAAATGGTTTACCCTGTATCCTGAGACTCTGTCCCTTGGGTCTAGACTGCCCCATCAGGGTAAACAATCTCACAGCATCTAGCCGGTTCGAATTTTATACATTTCAATCAGCGATGCTCTCATCCTTCAAAGCTCTAGCAAATACAAGCCAATTGAACCAATCCTTCCTCATGGGACTGTCCTGCTATCCCCAGTATCAGCCTGGCAAACATTTGCTGCACTCCCTCTATGGCAAGTACATTCTTTCTTAGGTAGGGAGACTAAAACTGCATCTAATAGTTCAGGTGTAGTCTCACCGAGCCCCTGTATAACTGCAGTAAGGCATCTCTGACTTTCAAATCCCCTTGCAATGAAGTTCAAAATACCTTTGACCTTCCGAACTGCTTGCAGCACCTGCCTGTCTACTGTCACTGACTGGTGTGTAAGGACCAGATTAGGCAAGAAAATGGAGTTGCAGATTGTCAGATCAGCCAGAGTCTCACTGGTTGGCAGAGTAGATTCAATTGGCTGATTTTATTGTCTCATGGCCTGGCTGTCAATGATGGGATGAAATGATGCAAGGATGCAAAAGGGGCCACACAAACAGGAATAGGATCCGAGAATTGTAGGGATAGAGGATATTGCAAGAAAAAAAGGCGATATAGAGATTCAAAGACATATATGAGAGTTTTGAGAAGATTTGTAGCTCAGGTTGAGGTTTTGAATGTAAGTGAGCTGAAAGGTTCATTTCCAGATGTTTCGTTACCTTACTAGGTAACATCTTCAGTGGATGCAGGTCCACCGGCAGAACATAACAACACGACGGTTGGAGGAGGAGCGCCTCATCTTGCGCCTGGGAACCCTCCAACCACAAGGTATGAATTCAGATTTCTCCAGTTTCCTCATTTCCCCTCCCCCCACCTTGTCTCAGTCGGTTCCCTCAACTCAGCACCGCCCTCCTAACCTGCAATCTCCTTACTGACCTCTCCGCCCCCACCCCACTCCGGCCTATCACCCTCACCTTGACCTCCTTCCACCTATCCCACCTCCATCGCCCCTCCCCCAAGTCCCTCCTCCCTACCTTTTATCTTAGCCTGCTTGGCTACTCTCTCTCATTCCTGATGAAGGGCTTATGCTCGAAACGTCGAATTCCCTATTCCTGAGATGCTGCCTAACCTGCTGTGCTTTAACCAGCAACACATTTTCAGCAACATCTTCAGTGGGTCTCATGTGAAGCAATGCTGAAGATTCCTGCTTTCTATTTATATGTTTGGGATTCTTTGGGTTGGTGATGTTATTTCTTGTGGTGAAGTCATTTCTTGTTCCTTTTCTCGGGGGGTGGTAGATGGGGTCTAATTTGATGTGTTTGTTGATAGATCAACAAACCCATTGGGTTAGACCCCATCTACCACCCCCTGAGAAAAGGAACAGGAAGTGACTTCACCACAGGAAATAACATCACCACAGGAAATAACATCATCACAGGAAATGGCATCACCAACCTAAAGAAACCCAAACATATAAATAGAAAGCAGGAATTTTCAGCATTGCTTCGCATGAGGCCCACTGAAGATGTTACCTAGTAAGGTAACGAAACACCAGGAAATGAACCTTTCAGCTCAGCCAGCAAACCTATATCCAAAACATATATGAGAATTGAATTTTAAATAGAATTGAGAGATCAAAGGCATATGTTGTTCATTGAGATTAGGAATGATGGGTAAACCATAAGACCATAAGATATAGGTGTGGAAGTAAGGCCATTTGGTGCATCAAGTCCACTCCGCCATTCAATCATGGCTGATGGGCATTTCAACTCCACTTACCCGCATTCTCCGCGTTGCCCTTAATTCCTTGTGACATTAAGAATTTATCAATCTCTGCCTTGAAGACATTTAGCGTCCCGGCCTCCACTGCACTCTGCGGCAATGAATTCCACAGGCCCACCACTCTCTGGCTGAAGAAATGTCTCCGCATTTCTGTTTTGAATTGACCCCCCTCTAATTCTCAGGCTGTCTCCACGGGTCCTAGTCTCCTCACCTAACAGAAACAATTTCCTAGCGTCCACCCTTTCCAAGCCATGTATTATCTTGTAAGTTTCTATTAGATCTCCCCTTAATCTTCTAAACTCTAATGAATACAATCCCAGGATCCACAGCTGTTCCACGTATGTTAGACCTACCATTCCAGGGATCATCCATGTGAATCTCCGCTGGACACGTTCCAGTGCCAGTATGTCCTTCCTGAGGTGTGGGGACCAAAACTGGACACAGTACTCCAAATGGGGCCTAACCAGAGCTTTATACAGTCTCAGTAGCACAACAGTGCTTTTATATTCCAACCCTCTTGAGATAAATGACAACATTGCATTCGCTTTCTTAATCACGGACTCAACCTGTATGTTTACCTTTAGAGAATCCTCTACTAGCACTCCCAGATCCCTTTGTACTTTGGCTTTACGAATTTTCTCACCGTTTAGAAAGTAGTCCATGCTTGTATTCTTTTTTCCAAAGTGCATGACCTCGCATTTGCTCACATTGAATTCCATCAGCCATTTCCTGGACCACTCTCCCAAACTGTCTAGATCTTCTGCAGCCTCCCCACTTCCTCAGTACTACCTGCCTGTCCACCTAACTTCATATCATCTGCAAACTTCACTAGAATGCCCCCAGTCCCTTCATCCAGATCATTAATGTATAACGTGAACAGCTGCGGCCCCAACACTGAACCTTGCGGGACACCGCTTGTCACCGGCTGCCATTCCGAAAAAGAACTTTTTATCCCAACTCTCTGCCTTCTGTCACATAGCCAATCCTCAATCCATACCAGTAGCTCACCTCAAACACCATGGGCCCTCACCTTGCTCAGCAGCCTCCCATGTGGCACCTTATCAAAGGCCTTTTGGAAGTCTAGATAGACCACATCCACTGGGTTTCCCTGGTCTAACCTACTTGTCACCTCTTCAAAGAATTCCAACAGGTTTGTCAGACACGATCTCCCCTTACTAAATCTATGTTGACTTGTTCTAATCCAACTCTGCTCTTCCAAGAATTTAGAAACCTCATTCTTAATGATGGATTCTAGAATTTTGCCAACAAGCAAGGTTAGGCTAATTGGCCTATAATTTTCCTTCTTTTGTCTTGATCCTTTCTTGAACAAAGGGGTTACAACAGCGATCTTCCAATCATCCGGGACTTTCCCTGACTCCAGTGACTTTTGAAAGATCTCAACCAACGCCTCCGCTATTTCCTCAGCCACCTCCCTCAGAACTCCAGGATGTATCCCATTGGAGCCAGGAGATTTATCAATTTTAAGACCTTTTAGCTTTTCTAGAACTTTCTCTTTTGTAATGGCAACCATACTCAACTCAGCCCCCTGACTGCCTTTAATTGTTGCGATATTACTCATGTCTTCCACTATGAAGACTAATGCAAAGTACTTGTTAAGTTCTCCTGCTATTTCCTTATCTCCCATCATTAGACTTCCAGCATCAGTTTGAAGTTAATGTCTACTTTTGCCTGTCGTTTGTTTCTTATGTATTGAAAGAAACTTTTACTATCATTTCTAATATTACTGGCTAGCCTACCTTCATAGTTGATCCTCTCCTTCCTTATTTCTCTCTTTGTTATCCTCTGTTTGTTTTTGTAGCCTTCCCAATCTTCTGATTTCCCACTGCTCTTGGCCACTTTATAGGATCTCTCTTTTTCTTTAATACATTTCCTAACTTCCTTTGTCAGCCATGGCTGTCTAATCCCTCCCCGGATAATCTTTCTTTTCCTGGGGATGAACCTCTGTACAGTGTCCTCAATTATACCCACAAACTCCTGCCATTTTTGCTCTACTGTCTTCCCTGCTAGGCTCTGCTTCCTGTCTATTTTTGTCAGTTCCTCTCTCATGCCCTCATAATTACCTTTATTTAACTGTAACACCATTACATCCGATTTTGCCTTCTCTCTTTCAAACTCCAGACTGAACTCTACCATATTATGATTGCTGCTTCCTAAGGGTTCCATTACTTTAAGGTTTTTTATAAAGTCTGGTTCATTACATAGCACTAGGTCCAGAATAGCCTGCTCCCTTGTGGGCTCCATGACAAGCTGTTCCAAAAAGCCATCCTGTAAGCATTCCATGAATTCCCTTTCTTTGGATCCACTGGCAACATTATTTACCCAGTCCACCTGCGTATTGAAGTCTCCCATGATCACCGTGACCTTACCTTTCTGACGTGCCTTCTCTATTTCCCGGTACATGTTGCGCCCCTGGTCCTGACCACTGTTAGGAGGTCGGTACATAACTCCCATTATGGGTTTTTTTTGCCTTTGTAGTTCCTCAATTCCACCCACACAGACTCCACATTATCCGACGCTATGCCATTCAGTGCCATAGATTTAATTTTGTTCTTAACTAACAAGGCAACCCCACCCCCTCTGCCACATTACTCTGTTTTGAATACAGACAGCAATTAGACATTGACACAGGTTTGAAGATGAGCAGCCAGCTGGGTAGTTATGGAATAGTCAACTGTAACATCAATAAGAGAGCTAAGGTGGTTATCAAGAGGTACCTTTAGGTGGCATTGGTAAAGGAGAGATATGAGGACAAACTCTCAGATGAGTATGCTGCTAAGATTGGGACCTGTCTTGTTTCACCTGGTGGTACTGGCAGGGGCTTTGGAATTAGGGAACGGAAATTGTGACAATGCCTGAAAACAGATGATTTTTCCCTTCTCATTGTTTCACACGGAGGAAAGAACAGCTCATCCAGAACTGGACATCAGTCAAACAGTTCATCCAGTCATTTATTTTAGTGCAGGTTGTGGTTGTTTTATTTGTGTGCAAATTGGTTGATACGCTTCCTCCATTAAAACAATGGCTATACTTCATACAGTCATCATTGACTTGAAATTTTTAAGGATATGGAAAGTGTGATGTAAAAATCCTTTTTTTAGATTACTCACAGTGTGAAAGCAGGCCCTTCAGCCCAACAAGTCCACACCGACCTTCCGAAGAGCAACCCACCGAGACCCGTTTCCCCTACATTTACTCCTTCATCTAACCCTATAGGCAATTTAGCATGGCCATTTCGCTTAACCTGCACATCTTTGGACTGTGGGAGGAAACTGGAGCACCCGGAGGAAACCCACGCAGACACGGGGATAATGTGCAAACTCCACAGACAGTTGCCTGAGGCGAGAATTGAACTAGGGTCTCTGGCACTGTGAGACAGCAGTGCTAATCACTGTGCCACCGTGCCACCCACATTTATGAATGTTTACCATAAGACCATAAGACCATAGGACATAGGAGTGGAAGTAAGGCCATTCGGCCCATCGGGTCCACTCCACCATTCAATCATGGCTGATGGGCATTTCAACTCCACTTACCCGCATTCTCCCCGTAGCCCTTAATTCCTCGAGACAACAAGAATCTATCAATCTCTGCCTTGAAGGCATTTAGCATCCTGGCCTCCACTGCACTCTGTGGCAATGAATTCCACAGGCCCACCACTCTCTGGCTGAAGAAATGTCTCCGCATTTCTGTTCTGAATTGACCCCCTCTAATTCTAAGGCTGTGTCCACGGGTTCTAGTCTCCTCGCCTAAACAATTTCCCAACGTCCACCTTTTCCAAGCCATGTATTATCTTGTAAGTTTCTATTAAATCTCCCCTTAATCTTCTAAACTCCAATGAATACAATCCCAGGATCCTCAGCTGTTCCTCGTATGTTAGACCTACCATTCCAGGGAACATCGTGTGAATCTCCGCTGGACATGCTCCAGTGCCAGTATGTCCATTATGAACATTAATCCACTAGCTCCTCATTACAACATCGCAATCATCCTTAAATGGTTGGAGTGTCTTTTCCTCAATGATCATTCCCAACATTGTGTTAAATGTCTACTGTGTCAATAATTTGCATTTCTCAATGATTTATCCTTCACAGCTCCGAATTTCTCGCGCATTCTGCTGCTCAGAATGGCTTTGAAATATTGGGTCTATCTTACCTGTCCTACTTAGTATCTCAACCTACTCAAACCCATCCAAGGGTAAGAGGTCAGACTTACACTTTTAACTTATATAAACGTCTAAATCAATGGAATTAGAGGTGTTGTGAAAATGGCAACAAACAAACTATCCCAGTATCACAGGAGAGAATGATTAGTTTCAGGGTTATATGCCATAATGGATGTAATTATGGAAGTTGGATTTCAGTTGAAGTCTATTTTGAGAGTAGGTTGTTTCTGTCACTAATATGGGATACTTCCCTCATGGGAAAAGGTGAGGACTGCAGATGCTGGAGATCAGAGTCGAAGAGTGTGGTGTTGGAAAAGTATAGCAGGTCAGGCAGCATCTGAGTAGCAGGAGAATTAAAGTTTTGGGTATAAGCCCTTCATCAGGCCCGAAACGTCAACTCTCCTGCTCCTCAGATGTGCCTGACTAGCTGTGCTTTTCCCGCACCACCCTCTTCGATATTTCCCTCATGGTTTCTTCACATCCAAGTGATGTGGGGAGATGAACATCTAACACCCAAACCTACAGATTGTGCATGCATGGACATTGGATAGATAACACTGGATTATGAGGACATGACAAGACATGGTGGCTACATGGAAGAGTTATCAAAGATCAGCTGGCATTTTAAAACAGCAGTGTCCTCCGGGTGCTGTGTCAGTGCCATTCAATGGAAGACATCAGAGTCAGAAAGGATGCTTAAAGAAGAAGCAGCAGGTGTCTTGTAAGCTATTAAAGCTGGCACTACCAATCAATCCTGTCTACCGGTTTCCCAGATCCACGGACACCACACCAGCAGCCGTAGTTAAGGTATCGCCAAGTTATCTGAAAGAAGTTCTTGCCAGTAGCGCAGGACAGCACTTTAGAGAGCTGCCAGATATCACGTCTACGACGCTGGGGCCGTCCGTCCACTTGCAGCATCAACAGGAAGAGCATGAGGCCTGTGGAGAAATGGAAGAAGAAGCTGTAAGCCTTCAGCAGAAATTCACAGAATCCATCTTTCAAGATACTTTGAGGAATTGCAGAGTTAATCAAACGTAATCACCATGTGCTTGCTAAAGAATAATGGTACTTCGCAAAGTAAATAAGAACTTTTTAAAGAAGTGTTGAAGGGAATGCACAAGTGTGGACCTTTAGGAGATATTTGATTGGACATGTCAGGAAAGCCTTGTTGGAAAGATTTAGGCCCAAGAGAGAATGTAGCAACAGAAAAAGTTGAAGAATGAACAGGAAATCAAGTTGAAATATCAGCCTGTTTAACACCAGTATTTATTATCAGCAATAGACTAATATAGAGAGAAGTCTGGCAATGATTAATTGGGGCTATATGTAAAAGTGAATTTGGCTGAGTACAACAGCAAGTCACCATAAGAGGGGAAGAGACAGCAAGTAGGAAATAGCTTGCATAATGGTTAACATTATTGATCAGAATTTTGGCGTGTTTAATGTTTGTTAAAATTTTAAATCTAGTTAATAACATTTATTTGTTGCTACGTGTATTGAATTCTATTTGTAATACTGTTTTATTTTTAAAATGTACTTAATCTCAGGCCACATCTGTTGCAAAAACACAAGAAATAATCTGAAAAAACGATAGGCTTGTTATTATTACTGTGAACTCTTCTGAAATAAACATGATGACATGGACTGTGTCAGGCACTCATTGTATCTGAAAAAATACAAAAACAGAAACTGCTGGAGAAACTCAGCAGATCTGGCAGTGTCTGTGGAGAAGAAACAGAGTTACCATTTTGAATCCAGTGATCCTTCTTCAGAACAGTTTCCCCCAAAGCCTCCACATGCTTCCTCCAACGTAGTGACCAGAAATGCACACAATACTCCAAATGTGGCCAACTAAAATATTATACCACTACAGCATGACTTGCCAATGTTTATACTCAAAGTCCAGATGAAAACAAGCATGTCATATGCCCTCTTTACCATGTTATCTACTTGTGTTGCACTTTTAGGGAGCGATGGACTTACACCCCAAGATCCCTCTATATATCAATGCCCCTCAGGGTCCTGCCATTTACTGTATACTTTCCACTTGCACTTGACCTCACAAGATACATCATAGAATCATAGAATCCCTACAGTATGGAAGCAGGCCATTTGGCCCATTGAGTCCACACCAACCCTCCAAAGAGCATCCCACCCAAACCCAGCACCCTACCCTGTCCCTGTAATTGCACATTCTCCATGGTTAATCCACCTAGCCTGCACATCCTTGAACATTACAGACAATTTAACAAGGCCAATCCACGTAACTTACACATCTTTGGGAGGAAACCAGACCACCCGGAAGAAACCCAAGCAGACATGGGGGTAATATGTAAACTCCACACTGACAATTGCCCGAGGGTGGAATCAAACCTGTATTTTCCTGGTTGGCGATCAGTAGGAAGTAGTGTGCCTCAGGGATCAGTGTTGAGACTGCAATTGTTTCCAATTTACATAGATGATTTAGAGTTGGGGGCCAAAGTTCTCAGATGGCATTAAAATGAATGGTAGAGCAAGGTGTACAGAGGACACTGAAAGTCTGCAGAGGGATCGAGATAGGTTAAATGAGTGGGCAAGGGTCTGGTAGATGGAGTACAATGTTGGTAAATGTGAGGTCATCTGTTTTGGTAGGAATAACAGCAATATGGACTATTATTTAAATGATAAAAATTTACAGAATGCTGCTATGCAGAGGGACCAAGGTGTCCTTCCTTATGAATCACAAAATGTTGGTTTGCAGGTGCAGCAGGTAATGAAGAAAGTAAATGAAACATTGTCCTTCATTGCCGGAGGGATGGAGTTTAAAAATAAGAAGGTTATGTCGCAGCTGTATAGGGTGCTAGAGTACTGTGTACAGTTTCGGTCTCCTTAGTTCAAAAAAGATATACTGGCACTGGACACGATGCAGAGACAATTCACTAGGTTGATTCCAGAATTGAAAGGATTGGCTGATGATGAGAGATTGAGTCGACTGGGACTATATTCATTGGATTTTATTAGAATGGGGAGGATCTTAAAGAAACATTTGAAATTATGAAGGGAATAGGTAGGATAGAAGCAGGAAGGTTGTTTCCACTGGTGGGTGAAACTAGAACTAGGGGCATAGCTTCAAAATAAGGGGGAACAGAATTAGGATTGAGTTGAGAAGGAACTTCACCCAAAGGATTGTGAATTTGTGGAATTCCCTGCCTAGTGAAGCAGTTAACACCACACTATTGAATGTTTCTAAAGCAAAGATAGATAGATTTTTGAACAGTAAAGGAATTAAAGGTTAAGGTGAGAGGGTGAATAAGTGGAGCTGAGTCCATGAAAAGATCAGCCATGACATTATTGAATGCCGCAGCAGACTTGAAGGGCCAGATGGCCTACTCCTGCTCCTATTTCTTATGTTCCTGTGTCCCTGGTGCTGTGAGGCAGCAGTGTTAACCAATGATCCATCGTGACTATGACTTTACTGGATGAGCTGTCCCTGATGTCCTTCTTTAGTGCAGCTGTTATATTCTCCTAAATCAATAATAATCCCCCAACATTTTTACATTGTTCTTTATCATCTAAACTATGGAACTTTGAGCTGTCAATGCTGCCCTTCTCTCAAATAAGTTTCTATCATGTCTAGAACATCATTGTTCCATGTACCATAGCAGGATTTAAGCTCATCTGTCTTACCTGCTATATTCCTTGCAGTGAAGTAAATAAACTTCAGCCCACCACTGCTGTCCTGTTCACTACTTGGCCCTGCTTTGTTCCTCTTATTAGACTTACTTGACTTAAACTCTACTTTCTTCTCAATCACTCCACATGCTGACCTACTGCTCTGGTTTCCACCAGCTGCCACACTAGTTTAAACCCTCCTGAATAGGATTAGCAAACTTCCCTGCTGGGATATTGTTGCCCAAGTTTCGGTGCAGCCCATCCTTTTTGTACAGATCCCCCCTCCTGGAAGTGATCCCAAAGATCCGGATATCTGAAACTCTCCCTTCTATACCAGCACTTTAGCCACGTAATTGTATTATCTTCCAATTTCTGGCCTCACTTGGACTGGAACAGGGAGTATTCCCAAGATTAGAGAATTTGTCCTGAGGATAGACGTACAAATTGAGCTACCTGTGCCTCACTTGGTAGATTACTTGCCTCTGAATTGTAAGATTCCAGATTCAAGTCCATTCCGGGGTTTGAACAGAATAAATCAGTTCTGATGCCCCAGAGCTGAGGGAGAACCATACTGTCAGAGGTTCTGTCTTTCAGATGATGCATTAAACCGAGAGATCCCGTCTGCCTGCTTGGTTATTTCAAAGAGGAATGTCTCACTGATATCCTGACAACTATCATTAAAAAAAAGATTATCTGCTTGTTCTCATGTCACTGTATGTGGGAGTACGTGATTAGATTAGATTAGATTTACAGTGTGGAAACAGGCCCTTCGGCCCAACAAGTCCACACCGACCCGCCGAAGCGAAACCCACCCATACCCCTACATTTACCCCTTACCTAACACTACGGGCAATTTAGCATGGCCAATTCACCTGACCCGCACATCTTTGTGACTGTGGGAGGAAACCGGAGCACCCGGAGGAAACCCACGCTGACACGGGGAGAACGTGCAAACTCCACACAGTCAGTCGCCTGAGTCGGGAATTAAACCCGGGTCTTCAAGCGCTGTGAGGCAGCAGTGCTAACCACTGTGCCACCGTGCCGCCCACAACGTGGAGCAAAGATTGGCTGTTGTGTTTCCTACAATATAACAGTTTCTACGTATTATTTTTCTGGGGCTGTAAATCACTTTGAGGCATCTAGTGATTGTAAAAATGCAAATCTTCTTGCTACCATTAATTAGTTATTTCTATTAGCCCCACCAATGCTGTATAATGGGATTGTAATAAATCTGAACTTAATGCTTTCTAACAATAATTCTTTTCAAACACTAAAATTAACTTGATTTAAATTAATACTTTTTTATTGCTTTGAAATCAGCCCTGAATTATTCTGGATGAATAAAATCTAGGAAATTAAAATGCCTTGTACTCACCAGTGCAAATCTGTAGGGTAGTCCCACGTTTAACCATCATGTTTGAAAACTCTCTACAAACTGCCTTTTCCCTCCAAACCTCAATAGCTTCATCTGCTTTCTTTTGAGGTTTATATCTTGCTTTTCTTTGCTGTAATTATAGTAAATTAGATGCAAAGGTTTACTCACACTGACACTCCCCAATCCTCTCTTTAAGGATTGATTTTCTTTCTAGGAGAATGCAGATTGTGTCAAATAAACTGAAATATTCTCACATTGGTCCAAGCAACTAGGGAAAGCTAAGCTTTCATATAACGTTAGATGCACAGGCAGGGTGTGGTCTATCTCCTGATGTACTGTTGGTGGTAGCTTTTAAGCAGAAATAGTATTTTGGCAGAAATATTATTTCCACAGATTTATGAATCATTCGCCAAAAACAATAGCAACAACTTTTATTTACATAGATCCTTTAAATTAGAGAAACTTCTTCAGTGACTTCGCAGAAACATAATGAAAAAATGAGGTGTGTCAATCTCACAGTTACAGATGATGGTGAATGGTGAAAAATGTAAACAGCAACCACTGGGGATATTTATCAGAGCACAGCAGTTCTAGCTGTCGCATGTGGAAACAGAGCTGAGACATTTAATTGCTTACTACAGCCCATCATGATGAAAATGAAACAAGGATATGGATGTGTTTCATGGAACTCTCATCCCTTGGACTCTTGGACAGGTCAGTAAGGTTAAGTCACCATAGACCATAGGGCTGCTCTCTCATTAATAGTTTAACCTGAGGGTCACCGTGCCTCAGGCAAGGGGAGATGTTGAGAAGGAGAGTCCTTCATGGTAACCTCAGCCAGTACAGGATATGTACCCACACTGTTGATGTTACGCTGCACCACAAACCAGTCATCCAGCTAACTGACACTCAAGTGAAAAATGTTTCCATTGCAATTTCACTTTCTAGGAAATTCAGGCCAATGTATTTTTCATTTGTTGCTCCAGCTTACCAGGAAATTTGGGCCTGAATTTTGAGGCATATTTCAGAGAATACTACCATAGACCAGTTTCTCTCCAGTATGATGTACCATCTGGGCCAAGAACCACAATCTGCTGCTCTGTGCATGACAATGAGAATAGTAACTAACAATCCAGACAGGTGTGCAGATGTTCAAAGACCGCAACACTCAAAGTAAATGGGAATCAGTGTGTGTCCGGATCAACAAACTCTGCAAAAGTCCATCTCCAAATTTCAATCCTGACAATTTTAAGGAAACCCTTTTAATAAAGTGCAGTAAATGAGAAACAGAAAGGGAAGCAGACCAGAAGAGTCACATTAGTTTGTATAATAATGACCTCATTTCCAATGAAGTGATGATTATTTTCACCTTTATTTCTAATGTCGTGAGCTGAATTGCTTTGTATTGTTTATTTCTATGTTACTATATCAGTGATTCTGTCAGAAATAGTTGTATAGCAGGTTTTGGAACACAAGACTTGTTCTGAAGACTTCATTTTCTTTGCCAGATCTCCCCCTTCCATTAGCTGTTGTATGTGTGATCTCACTGGCTATGAACCTTGCAGCACCAACACCCAAACTGATACTGTCCTTTCTAACACATCACTGTCTGAGAGTTTGCTGTGTGCACGCACTCTGTCCCATTTCCCACATCACAAGAATGTAGCTGCATTCCAATGGTAGTACTTCAGGGGGTGCTTTGTGAGAGGAGGGGGGCTTTTATTTTGAGGAGGATGCAATATAAATACAGGTCCTTTGCTGTTTTCATAGAATGTGGTCATTACTGGCAAGGACAACATTCCTTTCCTATCTTTAGGTATCTTTGAGAAGGTGGTGTTGATTAACATTCTTGGCCTGCTAGTGTCCATCTCATGTTGTTACATGTGCTATGCTGTTAGGTAGAGATCTGCAATGTTTTGACCCAGCGATGATGAAGGAATGAAAATATATTTCCAAGGTAGTAGTCCTTATGTTGAATCCCAGTTAGAGAAGGCATTGAGGGCGGCAAGGGCACAGAATGTAGTTTGAGTGTGAAGATGTCAATGTCCATCACCAAGAATGCCACCATTACTACTGACTGAGCCAACTGAGTCCTAAAGGGACAAAGCTGCTAGACTATCTGTGCAGCAGGTGATGAGGGAACCAACAAGAAGGAAAAATCTACCTGACCTCATCCTCACCAACTTTGGGAAAAATGACAACTGCACTGGCATTGTGGAGGTGAAACCCATCTTCATATTGAGGATATCATCCATCATGCCAGGTGGCAGCACCACTATGCTAAATCAGACAGATGCTGAACAGATCTAGCAACTCAAAACTGAACAACAAAGAGGCACAGTAGGTCATCAGCAGCAACAAAATTATTTTCAACTACTCTGCGTAACCTCATGGCCTGGGTTATTCCAGGCTCTGCCATTACCAGGAAGCTGGGAAATCAAACTTTGTTCAATGCGGATTGCAGGAGCATGTGCCAGGAACAACAACAGAGATACCTAAAACTGAGGTGTCAATCTGTTTAATCTACAATACAGGAGTATTTGCATGACCGCCAATAAAGCAGCATGTGACAGGCCTAAACAATCCCACAATCAATGAATTGGATCTAAGCTCTGCCCTGTCCAGTCATGAATAAAGGTGGGTAAAAGCAACCAACTGGACATTGAGGCTCCTCAGCTATCTCCATCAATAACAAGGGAGCCCAGCGCATCAGTGCAAAAGACAAGACTGAAGACTTTGCAACAATCTTCCATCAGAAGTGCCAGTTGGGTGATCCATCTTGACTCCCTCCTGACAGCCCCAGCATCACATATGCCAGTCTCCAAACAGTTGATTCAACCCACATGACCATGATCCTGCTGAAGAGAGTGGATAATGCTCCACCATTCAATAAGATCATGATTGGTTCGTTTATTTTCTGAATTCTGCACTCCCAAATTATTTTTGATTACCTTTGAATCAGAGATAACAGGGTGTCAGATCCTTAACTTAATATCATTTATAACTTGCCCTAACAGCTTGCTTCAGCTATGATCACATGGGAAGTTGCAGAGTCCCTCTGTACTGAATGAAATAAATCAAATCTTTTAAACTGATTTCACCAAATGTGCGGGCAGCAAGGCCAGAAGGAAGTGAACATGCTCCCCTGTATTTTCAAAGCATTTGAAAATGTTCTTTAGCATGTAGATTTAAAACTGCACGGTGTTGGACACAGACAGACAAGGTTTCATTCATATGAAACAATCAGTTCTGATTGGCCTTATTGAATTATCTCATCCAGATCTAATTACATTTCTACGCAGAAAGTAGCAGCAAGTTTTCTCCAGGTCAATGTTCGTTCCTTCGTCGACACCAAAAATAGATGAACTATTCATTTAACAACTTGTTATTTGTGGCTTTTGCTGCAAGCATAATGATGGGTTCCTGAAAAACAATGGTGATTACTCTTCAAAATAATTCATCATACATAAAGTGCAATGGGCACTATTTGAAAGATGTGATAAAGTTCCAGTTCAATGTATGAAAACTAGGACCATCCTAACTCCTGGGCTGCCAGCTACTCTGGAAAGACATTTGCTATGATGGCTCTGTCAGTCTTCATTGAAGGTCATAAATCATCAATTAAATCAAATTTCAAGTTAAGATTTGACAAATGTTATGAAACAGCAAAGTAGAAAGTGCATCTCTATATTATTCGAGAGTAGGCAACTGTTGTAAGTTGTAAACTTAAATATCTGTAGATTTCCTATTCCAATGGCATTGCCTGTTAGGTATGTTGCAATCAATTCACACACAGCAATTTCACAGATGGGCGTCAGATGAACAGTCAAGTTGAACTGCTTTTGGTAATCTTGGTTATAGGAGGAATGTTGGATGAAACTCAAGGAGAACTCCTCTCTTTTTGTCCAATAATATCATTTGATCTTTAATGCCCATTTGAACTGACAGACGTGGCATTGTTTAAGGTCTCATTTGAAGGCTGGAATATCCAGCAACTCCCGGTACTCAACAGCAGCAACTCTTAGTTGCTGTAAATCTTGGGTTTAGGAAGCTAACAGTGTATAGGAAGCAGGAGATATTGAAGGAGATGATGTTGAAATCTTTGGACAGACTGCATAGTAGGATATTGTGTGGTGAACCTTAATTTTAGCATAGTGACAATGCGGACATGAGAAGGTATGACAAGTGGAAGGTTTCTGGTCATTCCCAATTGACCTGAATTGAATGGCTTGTTAAATCACTTCAGAGAGCGGTTTAACTTTGGGGATGGAAAATTTATAGAAGCAATGTGAGGAAAGTTACATGGACTAAAAGGAACTTGAACAACATGGAAAAAAGGTTGACTGAGTGGCAGGAGACAGGGAGTAATGTTGAGTGGGCATTTTTTGGGGTGGAGGAAGGTTTGGAGTAGAGTTCCCCAGGGGTCAGTACTGGGGCCTTGGTTTTCCTGATACATATTAATGATATAGATCTTGGTGTGCATTGGAAAATTTCATAGTTTGTGATGTCACAAAATTTGGGAGGATTGTAAACTGTGAGGAGGACTGCAGTCTAGGTTTGTTCAATACATTACATCAATTGTATGGCACTTTGATCTTTTACTATAAATTCTGTGAATAATGATCCTGCCTCACTAGTTACCTGACAAAGGAACAGTGCTCCAAAAGCTAGTGCTTCCAATTAAATCTGTTGAACTATAACTTGTTGTGGTGTGATTTTTAACTTTGTTCACCCCAATCCAACACTGGTACCTCCACATCAAATAAGTAACCTGTTGTTAGACAGTCGGTGATTTAGAGTTCCAAAGAAGAGTCATATCAGATTCAAAACAGGAACTCTGTTTCTCTCTTCCCCAATGCTGCCCAACCTGCTGAGTTTTTCCAGCATTTTTCTTATTTTTATTTTTGTTTTTATTTGCATTGGCAGTTTTTTTTCTTGGATTTAGAGAGACCCAATGTTTCATGATTTCTCTCTGATATTTAGATGCTGTGATCTGCTTTATTGTTCACCCTTTAATCAACTAAATGTAAAACAAAGAAAGATAGAAAATGAGAAAGAAGGAAATATAAAGTAAAAAATGTAATGAAGAAAACAAAGGGTAATAATTTGATAATGTCATGGTTCAAACAAAAGAAAGAAAGAAAGAAAGACATGATTATTACATTGTTCCTGAATATAGAATGACACAAAGCACTTTACAACTAATGAAGGGCAATTGTTGTAAGTAGTAAACTTAAATATCTGAAGATTTCCTATTCCAACGACATTGCCTGTTAGGTATGTTGCAATCAATTCACACACAGCAATTTCACAGATGGGCGTCAGATGAACAGTCAAGTTGAACTGCTTTTGGTAATCTTGGTTACAGGAGGAATGTTGGATGAGACTCAAGGAGAACTCCTCTCTTTTTGTCCAATAATATCATTTTGATCTTTAATGCCCATTTGAACTGACAGACGTGGCATTGTTTAAGGTCTCATTTGAAGGCTGGAATATCCAGCAATTCCCGGTACTCAACAGCAGCAACTCTTAGTTGCTGTAAATCTTGGGTTTAGGAAGCCAACAGAGTATAGGAAGATATTGAAGGAGATGATGTTGAAATCTTTGGACAGACTGCATAGTAGGAGATTGTGTGGAGAATCTTAATTTTAGCTAGTGACAATGCAGACATGAGAAGGTATGACAAGTGGAAGGAATAGGACTGGAACAAACCGTACCACAATGACTAAGTAGAACAAGACAAGTTTGTTTAGAAAAAGCTGTGTATAATAGTACTGATAAAACAGACGCAAAATTCAATGAAATGTGATACATAATCTGGAGATAAAACTGTTCATCCTCAACTCGTTCTCCTATACACTTTTTCTGTGGTTACCTTTGTTTATATTGGTCCCATATCTGAAGTAAAATCTCTCTCTGAATGCCCATTTGTGATGTCTGTGTGTGTAAATTTCATATCTGGAACATTGCTGATCATTTTTCACAGCCAGTGTGCTGTGCTGCCAATTGATTGCAGCATGATCCAAACAATGAGGATGGCATTCCCACAGCTGAGCCAGTGTCACATAGGCCAATAAGCTGAAGTGACAAAATTATCCTAACTTGGATTACTTGGGTTTATCCAACAAATTTGTAGTCACTTGAAGATCGAGTATTCAGCTGCAAGAGGGGCTCAGCACTACCTTCAAGGGCAGGTGTCTGACTTGCAGGCAAAGCTATTTTGAAGAATTTCTGCTATTGTTAACTGCTTGAAAGTATCCTCCTGCATTTTTGGTATTGGGGTTTGGAGGTCTGTCCCAGGGGCTGTGATGGCAGTAAGTGTTTTTTTGGCCTGGAGCAAGCTGTAGGGCAACAAGGAGATCTGAAACATTGAAGAAGTAACAATGGGAGAAGGGAATGTATCCTAGACCCCTAAGCAAACACGATGCTTGAGAGCAAATTATCCGTCTCCCTTGTGAGTGATACAACATTCTCCTGAATAATATGAAGGCACCACTCCCTGCACAAGAGTTGCCCAGTCAGTTTTACTTTAGCCACTAATATTATCAGCACAAAACCCTGACATAGCATTTTCCTACAAGAATGCATTTGATTATAAAAACAACAATAAATTACTCATATGATGTAATGTATATGTACGTTGTATGTCATATATAACATATTTGTAAAATCTTTTGATATGTATAAAGACATAAGATATGCAATGAGCTACTTGTCCTTGTGCATTCCTGTAGCACCTGTCTTGACTGATGTGGTGCTCCCCTGGTGACAGTAGCATCAAAACTGCAGACTTTCACTGGCTGAGGCTACAGATGCTTTTGCAGGACAACCTCGGGCAATTCTGGGCACTAAAGTTTCGTTTTGGACTGCCTTACCTCATGTGTTGTACAGACAGTTGCTGGGCTGCAGCATGAAATTGAATGTCACTTTGTGTACTCAGATCCACAGGAAAAATGGCAGCAGTCTGAGGCTTCATGGATCTAATGACCTCACTCTGACCTCCCTCTGGCCTTCCTCTGAAGCACTGAGATGTTCACTTCTGCCTATGTTACATGAAAGCTGAGACAGCAGTCGTATCATGGCTGGGTCTGTTGTGGAGCTTCATGGTGGAACCAGGTTCAGGTTAACATTCTGTACGACTCTCTGGAATACATGCAATGCCAATAGCAGAATGTAATAGATCAAGTGTCATTGCCTCCAATCACTGGGCATGGGGTTGCTGAGTCACTTTATGCCAGACCCTGGTGAGGAGGGACATGAGACATGGTGTAATCAATTAGTGGTTCCTGATGAAGGGCTTTTGCCCAAAATGTCAATTTTCCTACTCCTTGGATGCTGCCTGACCTGCTGTGTTTTTTCAGCACCACTCTAATCTTGATTCTAATCTCCAGCATCTGCAGTACCCACTTTCGCCATGATCTAATCAATAGCTTCCCATTGTTCTTAATGAAAATGGTAATGCCTGATGTGACAGATTCATTAACCTCTCTTCCTAATATTCTCCGTACCATCATTCCCATTGTGTTCAATGGATGGACATGTGGCTTCCCTGTCCCTCTCCTCACCTCACCAATCCTCTGAATCTCCCACCTGTTCCATGGAGGAACCACAGGAGGATTTTAGCCTGTTCCAAACTCCTCTAGCCTGTTTTCCACATTCCCAGGTTTGAGGATGAATTTCTGCAGCAACCCCCCACCTCAAATCAAAGAATGACAGAATCATATAGTACCTGGCCCATCAAGTCTGCACTGACAAAATTTAGAGTCGAGTGAGGTGCTAGAAAAGCACAGCAGGTCAGGCAGCATCTGAGGAGCAGAAGAATTGATGTTTCAGGCATAAGTCCTTCATCAGGACTGACAAAATTTAGACTAGTCCTACTTTCCCATACTTGGCCTGTAACCTTGAGAGTTTATGTTTAGATCAGAGTGGTGCTGGAAAAGCAAAGCAGGCCAGGCAGATGAAGGGCTTCTGTCTGAAACATCAATTTTCCTGCTCCTTGGTTGCTGCCTGACCTGCTGTGCTTTCCCAGCACCACTCTGATCTAAACTCTGATCTCCAGCATCTGCAGTCCTCACTTTTGCATACCTTGAGACTTTTGACATTTCAAGTGCTCATCCAAGTATCTTTTTTAAAGATTGTGAAATTTCCTATCTCACTACCTTCCCAGGTATTTCATTCCAGACTCCCAATACTCTTTTGGTGAAAGTTCTTTTCCCTAAATGCAGAGATGGGAAGAAATTACTTCTCTGAAAAGATCATGAATCCGTGGAATTCACTATTCTAGAATGTGGTCGATGTTGGGACATTGCTTAAATTTAAAGGAGAAGGTAGACAGATTTTTAATTGGATTGAAAGGTTGTAAGGAGTAGTGTTGACATTGAGATGAGATTAACCATTATTGTATTAAATGGCAGAGCAAGCTCCAGGGGCTAAATCACCTCATCCTGCTCCTAGTTCTTGTGTAATCTCATGTATTTGCTCTATACATATTGTTGCAATTATTTCTTTTGCAGCAAGTTTATTAACTGAAAGATTGAATCTGTTGTTTGTATGTACTTTGCTTTTAAGAGCATTCCCTCTAAATATTCACATGTTACATGTAGGCAGTGCTGTTAATCTATCTGGCTACCAGTCTGCTTTGGATTTGCACACTATACATGCAGATATCTGTTGATCTGCTGTAATATTTGCTTCATTGCTTAAAATGTGGCTTATTGTTTTAAATAAATTAACTCATGAAGTTAAACAATCCATGATGACTGATTTATTATTAGTCAATGACCATCAACATGGCAGACATCATGCAGGAAAAACAGTCCACTTGACTGTCATTTCATTTCACTATCTGGACATTAATTCCCATCATTGTTGGCCTCTTCTCAGTGTATGTGTACAAGTTAGAAGATCTACTGCAACTCCTCAACATGTTACTTCCCAAGCCTGTGATATCTCCAGTCTAGAAGACAAAGGCAGCATATTGAGAAGAATATCATAATCTCTAGCATGCCTCCTAGTCAAGTAGCACACCAGCTTTGCCATTCCTTCATTGTCTTTGGCTTGAAGTTCTGGAACTCCAGATCGAACATCATTCATGGACCAGTTTAAACATCCAGAGTATAGTGCTTAACAACGAAAGTCACCTTCTCAAAGAAAATGATTGATGGCCTTGCTGGTGATGTCCAGATCCAAAGAATGAATCAAGTGGATCAGCCATGATAATGGAGCAGGCTTGGTGGATTCAAGATGGCGGTCTGAGTTTGCTGAACTCTGCCCAGGATTCAGACAAAGTGGGGCACCTACCCTCCCTTCACCTTTCAAATTGCTAAATGTAGTTTTTTTCCTGGCTGCTATAGCCATTTTGCAACAAACATGAGCGGTTTGGTGCATTCTAAAATGACCAAAGGCAAAGGAGCACAGAGCTCGCAACAGACATGGACGCCCCCTGCAGCAACAGATGCATCCACGGCTTCCCCGGGGGACTTATCTGCAGAGGCAAGCCTGGAGATCCAGAGCCTCGGGCAGCATGTCGGACGGGGCGGAACAACGGACTCATCAAGGTCATCAGAAGAATATCCAGTTGCTGGGCCTTCCTCAATGGGAAGAAGAAGTCCAGCTTGTTAATTTTCTGGAGCAGTGGCTCTCACAACTGCTGAGGCTGGAGTGTGAGGTAGTCTGAGTGCTGGTCGAGTGGCCCCACCAGGTCACAGTGCACAGGCCCCGGTTGGACTAGTGCCTCCACCTGATCCTAATGTGACTCCAGCACTACAGAGACGAACAAATGTTGCTGGAGGCCTCCAGAGCACTGGGGAAGGACCCCCAAGCAATGGTGTACAAGGGATCAAGAATAATGCTCTTTCAGGACTTCTCTTTGGTCGTGATACACAAGAAGAAGACATTTGACAAAGTAAAGACGCGTCTGAGGGATCGGAATATTCAGTATTCCATGAGATAGCTGGCAACATTGCGCTTCAGTCACAGAGTGTCTGTGAATAACTTCAGATCGCCGGAAAAGGCAAAAGAATTTTTGGACACTCTTAAATAGACTGATTGGACTGAATTATATGGACAATTATTTTGTTTTATCCTTCTTTTTCCCCCTTCTCCCTTTTTTCTCTCTTTTTCTTATCTTTATTTATAATCTGCCCGGTTTACCTGGTTGTTGGGGGGTGATTTTGATTTCTCCTTTAATATATGATGGTATCATAATTTTATATATGCTGCTGCTTTGTCAAGAACGCCCAGAGTAATAGTGTGGAAGGGTGGGTTGGATACCCACTTTTAATTTCCTTGTTATAAGATATTGCCATCTGTTTATCTTACTTTGCGATGTCTGGGGCAAGGACACGGTCCCAGCGGGAAGGAGTCATGGTGGGATTATTGGATGGTAGGAGTGCCCCCTGTGGACAAGTGGGAAAGTCTCCTTTTAGTTATGTTTTATGTTGTTATTTCTTAGGAGTAGTTTTTAATAGTTTTGATCTAGCAGTTTTAAAGGTTGTATTTTCAAAATTTATATGAATTGTTTACGGTTTCTACTCAATGCTCTATGAGTCGGGTTCTTCCTCCTGTGGGGGAAGGGGGGCTCAGATTTTCCTGAGCAATCATGGCTAGTCATTCGTTTAAATGGTGCACCTGGACTGTTAGAAGGAGTTACTCTCCAATTAAAAGGAAAAAGACACTGTCAAGTCTTAAAAAAGAGAAGGTCGATGTAGCCCTTTTACAGAAAACACACCTAACTGACAAAGAGCATTTGAAGCTGCATCTGGGAGGATTTGGCTAGGTGTTCTCACCTTTCAACTTGAAAAGTAGAGAAATGGCCATTCTTATCCAGCAGCTCCAGAGTGGTGAAGCATCTGGGCCAGATGGATTTCAGACTGAGTTCTAGAAAGAGTTTATAGATGAACTGGCTGGATCACTTATAGACATGTACGATTATTCATTTAGACAAGGTAGTCTCCCACCCTCCTTGAGAGAAGCAAATATCTCTCTCATCCTCAAGAAAGGGAAAGCCCCAGACGACTGTACTTCATACGGGCCTATATCCTTACTGAATGTGGACTTTAAAATCCTGTCGAAAATGCTGGCATAAAGATTGGAGAGGGTATTGCCATTTATCATAAAAGAGGATCAGACGGGGTTTATTAAGGGTTGCAGATCTACTCATAATATTAGAAGAGTGTTAAATACGTACAGGCATGCCAGCAAAGAGCGATACCAGGCTTCGTTATCTCCCTAGATGCAGAGAAATCATTTGATCAGGTGGAATGGCTGTACCTTTTTTCATATCATGGAGCGGTTTGGCCTTCGAGAGGTTTTTACCAATTGGGTCGCAGTGTTATATAATGACCCAAAAGCAGTGGTGCTTACTAACGGCATAAGGTCAGGTAGTTTTAGTGTTGGCAAAGGTTGTCATCAAGTGTGCTCTCTTTCGCCACTATTATTTGCACTAGTGATCGAACCGCTGGCGGAAGCTATCCAGATGGACCCCAGTATAACGGCCCCGGAGGTAGGATCAAGCAAGCATAAAATTACTCTTTATGCGGATGTCATCCTTCTTTTCTCAGCTGATCCATTGACATCTGTGCCCCGCCTAATACAAGTGGCTCATTTATTTGGTACTTTTTCAGGGTACAAAATTAATTTTATGAAATCAGAAGCTATGCCAGTGGGAGGTCTTACCAGCATATCCAACTTTGCGGATAGAACCTGCTTTCCCTTTCAGTGGTCACAGGGAGGTTTGCTCCACTTAGGTATTTTCTATTACCCCGACATTTGATCAGTTTTATAAAGCTAACTATGTGCATCTGATAGAGAAAATAAGGCAGAACCTTTGGCACTGGGAAGATCTCCTGATATCCTGGTTGGGAAGAATATCTCTGGTCAAGGTGAATGTTCTCTCTCGCCTATTATACCCCAGGAGAATGCTTTCTTTGATATTGCCGAGGCAAGTGCTGCATAGGCTTTATGGTTCGCTCGGTTCCTTTGTCTGGCGTCATAGATGGCCCTTTATCAAATTAGACAAATTGCAGCTCCCACAGGTAAGTGGGGGTCTAGATTACCCAGATTTTAGGAAGTACCAACTGAGCTCCTTCCTATCATATGTGGCTGATTGGGCCTCTCGTGATCCACAATCAATTTGGTTGGATATCGAGGCTTCCCATCAAAATGCCCCCTCATCAACCAATTGTTTATGGATAAGATGAGAACTGTCACGGATCATTATAAAAGCCTGATGTCCTCAACCCAATCAAAGCTTGGAGGATGATCCGACAGAAAACCTCCCCCCTCACTCCTATAGTGGGAATGTTGGCATTTCAGCCAGGCTTGATAGATGCTGGCTTTAAACTTTGGGAGTCCAGAGAAATCTCCTGCTTGGGAGATCTATTTGATGGGGAGATCATGATGTCCTTCGAATAGTTGCGTCAGAAGTTCGGGTTACCTAGCAGGGACGTCTTTCTTTATTTTCAAGTACAAGACTTCATATAAAAAAAGATTACATTGATGGTCAATCCTTATAAATTGGATATGGAGTGAACCGTGCTTTGGCTTGGGTGCCCCCTCAGTCAGTACTTTCTATCACTCGCGAGGTAATAATGTGTCGAAGGAAATGGAACAACTTTATAAAATCTGGACTCAAAAATTGGGGTAGAAGTCTCCTCAGAGACGTGGGAGGACATCTGGGAAAATGCCAGATCTCCATCTGGAATAGGACTCAAGATGTTCAATTGAAGGTACTTCACAGGGCCCATATGGCACCAGAGCAGCTTGCAAAGTTTAAGATAGGAGTGTCCCAATGTGCCCTAAGTGTAAAATAGAAGTTGGTTCTCTAACGCATTGTTGTAACATTTCCATTTCCTATCCATCAGTGAATAGAGAATGAGGTTTCTTTCCCGGTCATGGAAACTGTTCAATGACTTCTTCAAAAGGTGAGTCTCGAGATATTTCATTTGCTCTGAGGCTGAATTATTTATTTGAGGGGGAGAGTGAAGGTGGTCAGGTGGTCACAGTGCACGAACTGGCTCATCTGAAATCCTTGTTAAACTGAGAACAGTACATCTTAGGTGAAAAGTACATCTATGTACTGTGACCCATAGTCATCAGCACTTATTGAGAAGCATCGCAGAACTTTATGAGTTGTATGTCCTCTGAAATGTCACTTGCATTTGCCTAAAAATAGGATTGGCACATTTTAACCCACCATTTACTGAGAGAAAGACCTCCTGTGGTTTGAATTTTGTGCCAAGTGGTGAGGGAGGAGGGAGGAAGGGATGATTAAATTGCAGGTTGGTTAATGTTCTATATTTGAATTATGTTTTAATTTTCAGCTTCAGTTCACGGAAGACAGCTGAGGATTTTTGAATCGTGCTATCTTGAGGACGATATTCCTTGAACACTTCAAGTGCTAGTGAGCTTCTGATGTGGCCAAATCGCATCTCACATGAGGCACTGCCTTGATTGAAAGAGTTGAAGCTTGGCAAGAAGGTAAACACATCAGAACTATAAACAGGAGTTGGCAATTCAGCCCCTTGCGCCTGGCCTGCTAATTAGGATGATCATGGCTGATTTCATCTCAAGGCCTGAAGAAGGGCTCATGCCTGAATCATCGATTCTCCTGCTCTTTGGATGCTGCCTGACCTGCTGCGCTTTTCCAGCAACACATTTTCAGCTCTGATTTCATCTCAACTCCACTTTTCACACTTGTCCCATTCCCCATAAACCTTTAACACATTACTGTACTAAATAAAAATCTGTCTCTGTCCTCCTTAAATTTATTCAGTGTCCTTGTATCCATTGCTCTCAGGGGCAGTGAATTTCACAGACTCACCACCCTTTGAGAGAAGTAATTAGTCCTCAACACTGTTTTAAATCTAACACCCCGAGCTTAAAACTATGATCTCTCATTCTAGGTTACCCCACAAGGCAAAACCTCCGCTGTATGTCTACTTGTCAATTCATTTTAACGTCTTATCAGCTTAGATCTTAGATCTTCTTTCATTCTTCTAAACTCTAAGGAACATCAGCCAAAGATGCTCCAACTCGCCTCATAAGACAAGCAAGGGGCAGATTGACACTTTATTTGCTTTCTAGGCCTGGTTCGGGGGATACATGGCATTTTAGTGAATGGCTCTTGACCTTCTCTTTGCAGACACGAGCTGATTAGGACTGACAGGTTACTGCAGAGATTTTCAACTATTACTTCAAAGTGTGTCACCTTTTACTGACATTGCTGGGAGTTTGAAAAGGACTGTTGCAACACTTTCTCATACACCATCAAGACTTCATCCACACTCAATCACTACTTTATGCCAAAGTTCTCTAAGGATTTCAACTAAAAAATCAATTCGGTGCCTTATTGCTACGTTCCTGGAGACGCCAAGGAGAAAGAGAATGCTGTGGGTCATCAACTGTGGGAGGAATGGGAGCAGGACATGAGACAAGGCAGAAAAGTACCAGCTGCTGAAGAAGAGAAAGCTACGGGCGGCACGGTGGCTCAGTGGATGGCACTACTGCCTCATAGTGAAAGGGACCCAGGTTTGATTCCAGCTTGCGTGAAGTTTGCACATTCTCTCTGTGTCTGCGTGGGTTTCCTCCAGGTGCCCGTAGTGTTAGGTACATTAGTCAGAGGAAAATGGGTCTGGGTGGGTTACTCTTCGGAGGGTCGGTGTGGACTTGTTGGGCCAAAGGTCCTGTTTCTACACTGTAGGGAATCTAATCATTGTATCATTTAACAGCAGGGTATGCTTGAGGTGCCGAATGGCATATTTCTGCCCCTATATCTTGGGGTGGCATGGTGGCTCAGTGGTGAGCACTGCTGTCTCACAGCATCAAGAACCCGGGTTCAACTCCCGCCTCGGGCAACTGTGGAATTTGCACATTCTCCCCGTGTCTGCGTGGGTTTCCTCCGGGTGCTCTGGTTTCCTCCCACAGTCCAAAGGTATGCAGGTTAGGTGAATTGGCCACGCTAAATTAAATTAGTCAGGGGTAAATGTAGGGGAATGGGTCTGGCTGGGTAGGTCTTCGGAGGATCGGTGTGGACTAGTTGGGCTGACGGGCCTGTTTCCACACTGTAGGGAAGCTAAAAAAAACATGAGGGCAAGGTGGAATCTTTCCCTTGTGTACAAGACATGTCTCCTCCACCACCACCCTCTGAACTAGGGGCTCCAGGAAGACGTCAGAGAATCTGTGGGCCCTTTCACAAGGTCACTGAACTATCTTAAATTATTCCACTGTGGATTAGCCATCATGCTCCATACGTCTAATTCCAGTGAATATGAAGAGATCATACCACTCTGCAAACCTTAGTCTGAACATCATGTTAGAGGTAAACTTGGAGGATCTCTAAACAAATTGAAATTATGGTCATTAGCAATTAGGTAAAGCATTGTGTGCTAAAGTTATACTTCCAAAGTGATGTGTATCATTCTAACAGCACTCATTCAGCGCCTGTTTTCACTCTTGTTATACTTTACTTCCTCATGGAATTTCATCAGTGAGAACAATTCATTACCTTTAGGAGCATGTGATGCTGAATGGATGATCATTTTTATCCATGGAAGGGTGAGATCAGAAACTGTAGTCTGTCATAAACAGGTTAAAAGTCCAATTACAGCAGCTATGAGGAAAGGATAATTTAATAGCTTGTTGTAGTTTACAGAGGTGTCAAAGGATTAATAAAATTTTATGATGTCAGTTCATTCATTCACCATCTCCAATTTTTTTTGTTTTGGCGTAAAGTTGCATGAATCCAGAACTGAACTAGATATTACACAAGAGCAAAAAATATTTTGGTGCAAAAGTGATATGGAGCATACAAACTAGGAGTGAAAGTAAGCCACTTGGTTTCTCAAGCCCATCCTCCCATTAGATATGATCATGTCTGATCTGATTAGTTGTAATCCTAACTACCCCAATAACATTTCACCTCCTTACTTGTTAAGAATCTACTCATCTCAGTCTTACAAAGAGTCAAAGGCTGCATCCATCAGCTTTTGAGGAAGAAAGTTTCAAACACTCCACTCTGCAAGAAAAATAATCTCCTCATCTCTGTCTTAACATGTGACCCTTTATTTTTAAACAGTGACCTCTAGAATCCCTCCTACAGGAGGAAACATTCTGCCCTCATTCACCTTGTCATGACCCATCAGGTATTGTATGTCCCAATCAAGCCTTCCCTTACATGTCTAAGCTCCACGAGATACAAGCTTAGTCTATCCAACCTTTCCTCATACGACAACCAGGTATTATTCCAGGTATTATTCTCATAAACTTCCACTGAACTGCTTTGAACTCATTTACATCTTTCCTTAAGTAAAGAGACCAAAACTGTATACTTAGTATTCCAGATGTAATCTTGCCAATATTCTGCTTAGATGAAGCATAACATCTTTACTTATATTTTCAATTCCCCTTGTAATAAATGATATAGTTCTATTATTACTCCCAATTACTTGCTCTACCTGAAAACTGAACGTTTGCAATTTAGATTACATTACCTACAGTGTGGAAACAGGCCCTTCAGCACAACCAGTCCACACCGACCTCTGAAGAGTAACCCACCCAGACTCATTTCCCTCTGACTAACACTATGGGCAATTTAGCATGGCCAATTCACCTGACCTGCACATCTTTGTGATTGTGGGAAGAAACCAGAGCACCTGGCGGAAACCCGCACAGACATGGGGAGAATGTGCAAACTCCACACAGACAGTTGCCTGAGGCTGGAATCGAACATGGGCCCCTGGTGCTGTGAGGCAGCGGTGCTAACCACTGAATCACCCCTTCATACTTCATGAAACCCAGATATCTCTGCATCTCACAGCTCTGCAGTCTCTGTCCCTTTAGATATTGCTTCTTTTTTCATTCCTGCTCAAATGGACAGCTTTACATTTTTCTACATTATACTCCATTTGCCAGAACTTTGTCTACACACTTTATCTACCTATATTCCTTTGTAGCTTCATTATTTCCAATTCACAATTTACTATCTTAGCTATATTTCCTCAGAAAATTTAGTCAACATCAGGCTGGTATTCTTCAGTAATTTCCTAGACACATTCAGCAAAGATGTCACAGCCGATACTCAGGCATCAAGAAGATTTAGGTTGAGGTCCTGGAGCATCAATTCCAGAGGTTCACCACAAACCAGCTATGATTAAGCTTGGTAGAGAAATTATTTATACTGCAATCGAAGAAATTAGCACCCTTCCAGGCAGTAACGTGTTTAATCATAGGCTGTGCCTCTGTTTACTTAGGATAATTTTCCAAATTTGTCTATGATTTCTTGAAAAAAATGCCAATTATCCCCATTTCCCTGTCTGGCAAGACATTAAAGGGCCAATGATAATTCTTCCAAAGAAGAACAGCAGAGTTCTCCCAGTGTGCTTCCTCAATCAAATCCATCAAATTAACTACTTAGGTATCTTCATTGCTGTTTGGAGAAGCTTGCTTTTCACAAAATGCCGTCATATTTTTATGACTACATTCAAAGGTCAATCATGAGGTCCTTTCTTTAAGCCTGACAATGTAAAATTGGCCCATTGGTATTTTAAAAACTTGCATTTTTGCTGCAAGTTTTTCAAAACCCATCCTGTATTATAAAGCAAAAGGAAGTTGAAGACAAAAGCTCACTTGACATTCCTGTACAGCATTGAAGAGGCATTGGATTTAGATATGGTGTCTTTTGGATTAAACCAATGACCCCTCTGATTTAACGGGTGATTCCCATGTCACTATTCAAAGCAGAGCAGAAGAGATGTTCTAAAGATCTAACAAACATTTGTTCTTCAACCACATAAAGTAAAAGAGATTACAAGAACTTAAGAACAAGAATAGACCATATATCCCTTCAAGCTGATTTGCTGTTCCATCGTTATCTCTTTTATGTTCATTTGCAAATTGGTTATTACCTTTTCTAGTTTATATTTGTTTCTCCACTGAAATCAATCTGTCTTGTGAAAAATCTCTCTCAAATTATTATCTCTGTCTCAGTCCCTTCTATCAGTCTCTCATTGTTCAATGGACATTATTCAAGACCCATCACTTCATTGTTAATGAGTGATCCCAGGCCTGGAAAATGGCAGACTGCTTGGAGCATTCTAAGGAGGGAGGGGGGGGGGGTGGAGTGCTGAAGAAGAAATAATTTTAAATCAATAGAGTTGGGATTCTGTGAGTCAATGTCACTCAGTTTCAGCCACAGATGAATAAAAGCAGTTGTGAACACAAATAACTTTACAGAGGTGGAGATAAATGACCACTGAACTGGAGAAGATATTGGGTGGAAAACTCATCTTAAGGTCAAAAGAGACACCAATGTTGTAACCAGTCAATGGTCTGAGACAATAGCCAAGCAATGGGAGAGAATTATAGAAGATTGTGTGGGAGGGAACCAAAGACAATGGCCTTTTCCTTATCAATGTTCTATGTGAAATTCATTCAGGACTGAACTTTGCTCAAGTATTGAGAAATTGGAGGGGTCATGAGAAATGATTGTGAGATAGAGCTAGGTATCATTAGAGCATTTGTGAAATCTGACACTGTATTTTAGGATAATGTCTCTGAGGAATGGCATTTGGATGAGTCATAAAAAGACCAAGGTTGGATTTTTGAACAGCTCAAAGAGGAAAAGAAAAACACAGAGAGCTAAGTAGATGCCTAAAATCTAACTATTTAAATGTTAGAAACGTGTGTGGAGAAGATTGTGGAGGAGACTGATGAGCATTTAGATAGTGGAGTGTACGAAACAATAGTTCAATAATATAACAACAAAATTAGAGCCTGTTATATCACTGAATACCAGACATTGTAGCATTTAGTCGGAGCAAGTAAAAAACATTATTCTAGAAAAGCCCAATTCAGAAGGTAGTTCTCAATATTGCCTTTTCCTTGACCAAGCTTTTGAATTCAGACTCTTTGACATGGGAGTAAAATGACACAACAATAGAGATCACTGGATGAAAATTATTAAGTGTGGTCGCATCTGTGGGGAGAAAGCAGAGTTAATGTTTCATGTCAGGTGACTTTTCATTAAGTTTTGAATGCTGAAAAATTTCCCGTGTGAAATCTTGGAATGTTGTACCTTTTAGGGGGCCACATAAGCTCTCCTACTGATTTGATTCTAGACAGGTGATAAGTTGATAGTTATTTTTAGGTTTTTATTGTTCTAGGGATATACTAAACAGGCATTAAAATAAAACAACTGCAATCTTTGATCAGGATGTGTTAGTAGCCTGATGTGCTGGTGTGTGGACAAATTTGCTGCAAAGGTCACAGCTTGAGGACAGCCATTAAAAACCCCTGCATTGCAGGTAAAAAGAAAACAATAACCTTTCACTTCTTGTTACAAACTAGTTGCCATCACAGGGAAGCAAGAAACGGAATTTCTGTTAACTTGCAAAACCTATGTGAATCTCAATTTGCAATGTCAATGCTATTGACTTCATCCAACATAACAAACTCATCTGTGTGTGTGTGTGTGTGTGTGTGTGTGTGTGTGTGTGTGTGTACTTATTTGATGTTGCATCATGTTTTTTTTCTCAGCGTTAGCAGCTAATAAACTTGCTTGTTCTTTCTCTCAAGAAAACCTGGTAATTGTCTCCTTACTGCTGTGTTGCAAATTAGAAAGCTACATTTGAATTGGAGAGAGATATATCTTTGTGCCTAAAAAGACTTTAAATATTTATTGTACCCAACAAAAGAATGGACAAGAGGAGGAAACCAATACACCCCTATTCTCACCTGCTCCTAACACAGTAGACAGTATAGATTAGACTTACAGTGTGGAAACAGGCCCTTCGGTCCAACAAGTCCACACCAACCCGCCGAAGCACAACCCACCCATACCCCTACATTTACCCCTTACCTAACACTATGGGCAATTTAGCATGGCCAATTCACCTGACCCGCACATCTTTGGACTGTGGGAGGAAACCGGAGCACCCGGAGGAAACCCACACAGACACGGGGAGAACGTGCAAACTCCACACAGTCTGTCACCTGAGTCGGGAATTGAACCCGGGTCTCAGGCGCTGTGAGGCAGCAGTGCTAACCACTGTGCCACCGTGCTGCCCACAATAAAATAGTTAGGGGTATGGATATTATTCTCTGTAGCTGAGGATGTGAGTCCTGAAGTCTATGTTACCTGTTTGGAAAAGGAGTGGACAAGCAGGACGCTGGAAAAGCACAGCAAGCCAGGCAGCGTCAGGAGTTGCAGAAGTCGACGTGATGCTGCCTGGCTTACTGTGTTCTTCTAGCCTCCTCCCTGTCTACTTTGGATTCCAGCATATTTTTGTCTCTGGAGCCAAAGTAAGGACAGGTCTACAGAGCTTGAGAGGAACTTAGATTGGGAGGGGAGGAATCCAGTTGTTGCAGTCCATATGAGCACCAATGATACAGATTGGACTAAGTAAACGGTTCTACTGAGGGAGTATGACCACATGAGATCTAAATCAAAATGTGGAACTACAAGATTAATAAATATTGGCATATTGCCTGAGCCATGAGTAAATTAGAAAAGGATAAATAAAATCAGAGACTGAATACATGGCTGAATGATTAGTGTGGATGATATGGGTACTGATTAATGTGGAAATGCTGAGAAAAGAGGAACTGGACCATTGAGTTGATCTTCACATAGGGAATGGGTGAGTAAACAAGGGGGGACAGTCATGTCTCTGCACATGAGAATATAACAACTCGGGGCATCCTGTCTGGAAACATAATGAATTAAGGAGCATCACCAGGGACTATTCATAATACTTTGGAGATGTTACAGTACAGATTGAATCAGAACCTTAATAGGGTCTCAAGCATTGTTATGATGACACTGAAGAAATGTGGCTTATATTTCCTTGAATTTAGAAGATTGAGGAGTGAGCTACTCAAGATCTTTAAAATAATAAACTTATTTGATATGATAGATATAGAGACATTATTTTCTTTGGTGGCGAATCAAGAACAAACAGATGAAATCTGACAATACAAGCTTCATAATTGTAGAGTTAATGCATTTTGAAAACCTGGAATTCATTCTTCAAACAGCAGGATTTGGTTGCTGCATCAACTCAAACTTTGAAGACTGTGATCATTTTTTCTTTGGTAAAGGTATTGAGAAGTGTAGATTAAAGATGAATAAATGGAGTTGAGGTATGGATCAGCCATGAGGGTAACGAGGGAGAGAATAGGGCCCTTCAAAGATCAACAAGGTGGCCTTTGTGCAGAGCCACAGAAAATGGGGAAGATACTAAATGAGTATTTGCATCAGTATTTACCATGGAAAAGGATATGGAAGATATAGGCTGCAGGGAAATAGATGGTGACTCCTTGCAAAATGTCCATATTACAGAGGAGGAAGTGCTGGATGTCTATAAAGGTGGATAAATCCCTAAGACCTGATCAGATGTACCCTAGAACTCTGTGGGAAGCCGGAGAAATGACTGCTGGGCCTTTTGCTGCGATATTTGTGTCATCGCTACTCACAGGTGAGGTGCCAGAAGACTGGAGGTTGGCTAACGTGGTGCCACTGTTTAAGAAGGGTGGTAAGGACAGGCCAGGGAAGTATAGACCAGTGAGCCTGACCTCGGTGGTAAGAAAGTTGTTGGAGGGAATCCTGAGGGACAGGATGTACATGTATTTGGAAAGGCAAAGACTTATTAGGGATTGTCAACATGGCTTTGTATGTGGGAAATCATGTCTCACATATTTGATTGAGTTTTTTGAAGAAGTAACAAAGAGGATTGATGAGGGCAGAGCGGTGGATGTGATCTATATGGACTTTAGTAAGGTGTTCAACAAGGTTCCTCATATGAGACTGGCTAGCAAGGTTAGATCTCACAGAATAATGGGAGAACTAGCCATTTGGATACAGAACAGGCTCAAAGGTAGAAGACAGAAGATGATTGTGGAGGGTTGTTTTTCAGACTGGAGGCCTGTGACCAGTGGAGTGCCACAAGGATCGGTGCTGGGTCCTCTACTTTTTGTCACTTACATAAATGATTTGGAAGCGAGCATAAGAGGTACAGTTAGTAAGTTTGCAAATGACACCAAAATTGGAGGTGTAGTGGACAGCGAAGAGGATTACCTCAGATTACAACAGGATCTTGGCCAGATGGGCCAATGGGCTGAGAAGTGGCAAATGGAGTTTAATTCAGATAAAAGCGAGGTGCTGCATTTTGGGAAAGCAAATCTTAGCAGGACTTATACACTTAATGGTAAGGTCCTAGGGAGTGTTGCTGAACAGAGAGACCTTGGAGTGCAGATTCATAGCTCCTTGAAAGTGAGGTCACAGGTAGATAGAATAGTGAAGAAGGCATTTGGTATGCTTTTCTTTATTGGTTAGAGTATTGAGTACAGGACTTCGAAGGTCATGTTGCGACTGTACAGGAAATTGGTTAGGCCACTATTGTAACATTGCATGCAATTCTGGTCTTCTTCCTATTGGAAAGATGTTGTGAAACTTGAAAGACTTCAGAAAAGATTTACAAGGATATTGCCAGGGTTGGAGGACTTGAGCTATAGGGAGAGGCTGAACAGGCTGGGGCTGTTTTCCCTGAAGGGTCAGAGGCTGCAGGGTGACCTTACAGATGTTTACAAAATTATGAGGGGCATGGATCAGATAAATAGACAAAGTCTTTTACTTGAGGCCAGGCAGTCCAGTACTAGAGGGTGAGAGGGGAAAAATATAAAAGAGACCTAAGGGGCAACATTTACACACAGAGGGTGGTACGTGTATGGAATGAGCTGCTAGAGGAAGTGGTAGAGGCTGGTACAATTGCAACATTTAAAAGGCATTCGGATGGGTATATGAATAGGAAGGGTTTGGAGGGATGTGGGTTGGGTGCTGGCAGGTGGGACTAGATTGGGTTGGGATATCTAGTTGGCATGGACGGGTTGCACCGAAGGGTCTGGTTCCATGCTGTACATCTCTATGACTCTATGACTCTATAGGCAGTGAGCCTTACATCAGTGGCAGGGAAATTACCAGAGAAGATTCTTAGGGACAGGATTTACTCACGTTTGGAGAGGAATGCATTTATTAGGGATAGTCAGGATGGCCTTATATGTCTCACAAATTGGATTCAGATTTTTGGGCAAGTGGTATAGGTCGGGCATGAATGTTGTCTACATGGACTTTACTAAAGCATTTGACAAGGTCCCTCATGGAAGGCTGATCCTGATAGCTAAGTCACATGGAATCCATGGTGAGTTTGCAAGTTGGATATAAAATTAGCTTGGTCATTGAAGGTGGACTGTGTTGTGGAGGAGTGTTTTTCTGACTGGAGGTCTGTGACCGGTGGTGTTGCACAATTATCCGTGCTGGGACCACTATTGTTTGTAATATATACAAATGACTTGGATGAAAATGCAGGTAGTAAGTTTGCACATGAATCAAATGTTGGTGGAGTTGTGGATAGTGAGTAAGGTTATTAAAGGATAAAACAGGATATACATCAGTTGGAAAATTGGGCAGAGAAATGGCGAATGGAGTTTAATCCAGACAAGTGTGATGCATCTTGGGAGGTCAAATGCAAGAGGCAAGTATATTAATGGCCAGACCCCGAGCAGCCACTGATATACAGAGGGATCTTGAGCTTCAAGTCCAGTTCAAGTGGACAATGTGGAAAAGAAGGCATGTGGTATGATTGCCTTCACTGAATGGGCTTTGCGTATATAGTCGTTTTGCAGCTATATAAGACTTTAGTTAGGGCAAACTTGGAGTATTGTGTGCAGTTCTGGTTACCATATCATAGGAAGGATGTGGAGACTTTGGAGAAGGTGCAAAAGTGATTTACCAGGATATTGCCTGGATTGAAGCATATTAGCTATAAGGAAAGGTTAGACAAACTTGGATTGTTTTTGCTAGAATGTTGCTAGATTGTTTTTTGCTGAGGGGCGTGGATAGGATGGAAAGTTGAAAAATCTTTCCCAGGGTGGAAATGTCAAATGCTGGGGGACATAGGTTTAAAGTGAGAGGGGAAAAGTTTAAAGGAGATGTGTGAGGGAAAGTTTTAACACAGAATGTGATAGGTGCCTAGAATATGCTGCCAGGGAAAGTGGGAGGAAGAGATATATTAGCAAAGTTTAAGTAGCATTTAGACAGACATATTTACAGGTAGGGAATAGAGAGATTTGGTGCATGTGCAGGCAAATGGGATTAATTTATTTGTGGTCGGCATAGACACGTTGGGCCAAAGCACCTGTTCCTGTTCTGTACTATACTATGTTCTATGCTCTATATAACAGGCTTGAGGGGCTGAATGGTCTACTTCTGCTCCTGTTCCTTTTATACTGATCAGTCAGGGAGATGGACACAGCCTCAGTATAAGCTACTTCTTGTCATGCTGCTATGTTGCAGAGATCAATGCAAAAACATTTCCAGCTGCAGAGAAAACTGAAACATGTTTTTGTTGGCACGGAAGAATTCTGCGCCAGTCATCAGCACTCATGGTTTCCTTAACTAGTGTTTGTGTACAGCCTGTGTGTAAAAGGAGATTCATTTAATTAATTAATGAATTTCCCCAGGGTGCAGTGCAGGCCCTGTGTACCGTGAAATAAAATAAAGAAGGCAGCTGATTCAGGGGCAGATGTGAAGTCTGTGAGCCCAGCTTCTCCTCATCAATCACTCAGCCTCTCACGGTGTGTGAATGTGCCTGCTTGTAGATGTGCAACTATCCTGATCGCCTCTGGGTCAAGGCGAGCATACAAGGGAATGGCGTGTCGTGAGGACCCATACTGCTGCCTTTCAGCCCTCAGGATAATCAGCACTGTCACGGCCCTGCTTTCTCTCCTTATCTCAGCTGCATCTTCTCAGTTCCTGGATCCAGACGTGAGTTACGTATTTGTTTCCTCTTCCTTTCTCACTGACACCCTATCCTCTGCGTCATTGTGGTATTGAGCTGCCTTGGTGCTACTGGTTAGTACAGGCAGTGCTGTCACTGTCTCAGGAGGCCTGGATCCCCTGGCCACTCAACAAGAAAGACAAATGTTCGCTACAGAAAAACACTTGGAGGTCATGCAGCTCCTCAAACACATATTCTGATCCCTTGTTTCCTCTCTTGCTTCATTTTCTTCTTCCTGACACTGTCACTGTTTCAATGCTGGGAAATTTATTTCCCTCTCCAATTTTAGTGCCTGCCTCTGTGTTTTTGCTGTGTGTTGAGGGCAGCAGTTTGTTAAAAATATCCTTTTGTCACTGGTGAAGGTTTTACAACAGGGTATCCCTTTAATAGATGTTAAATGGGGAAACATTGCTGGGGAGAAGGGTGGAGATATGTGAGGTTATTCGAGAGGTTGGGAGGTGATGGGAGTGTATTTCTATTTAGGATCAGGTTCCTGACTCTGCATGGTGTCAAGATGGTTACCTGACAGTGAAATTTTACAGGAACGGCAAAAGATTTAAAAGGGACCCGAGGGGCAACATTTTCATACAGAGGGTGGTGCATGTGTAGATTGAACTGCCAGAGGAAATAATACAGTTACAACATTTAAAAAGCATTTGGACAGGTACATGAGTAGGGAAGGTTTAGAGGAATAAGGGGCAAACACATGAAAATGGGACTTGTTTAGTTTGGGAAACATGGTTGGCATGGATGAGTTGGGCTGAAGTGTCTGTTTCCATGCTTTATGACTCTGTGATCTATGATGTGTGCTTGGGTAGGCTCATATATATATATATATATATATATATATAGTTTTAAATTGAAGAAGGGCACACTGCTTGCATTTTAATGGAAGGACACCCCCCACTAGATGGACAGCAGTCACAGTTGTAGCGCATTGACCATGTGAGATTCGGTGCCTGGATGCTGAGTAAAGTTCATGGGATGGAAGATTGCACTGCACGGCCCAGTTTATCAGTGGACCTTGTCATTTCATTTTCTCTCTTTCAACTGCAATGTGCAGTGCTGACTGAAACAGTCCAGTTCTCAAGGTCTTCAACAGACTGCTTCACTGCCTTTTTTTCATTAATTCATGGGATGAGGGCATTGCCAGCTCGGCCAGCATTTATCCCTAATTGCTAGAGGGCTTTAAGACCTAACCACATTACTGTGGGTCTGGAATCATATGTAGGCCAGATCAGGTAAGGATGGCAATTTCCTGATGGGTTTTTTCTAACAATAGATTTATACTTCCTAATTCCAGATACTTATTGAATTCAAATTCCACCATTTGCCTTGGTGATATTTGGACCCAGGGCCCTAGAGCATTACCTGAATTATCAGTCTAGTGATAATACCATTAGGCGTTCACCTCCCCCTTGCAGCCAAAGTAGCCAGCTTGCCTCAAAATACATAATTGTTTTGCAAACATCAGTCAAATAAAAGCAAAGTACTGAGATATAAAATAACACACAAAACACTGGAGAAACTCAGCAGGTCTGGTAGTACATGTGAGGGAAAAACTGAGTTAATGTTCCAAGCCCAGATATAACAATATATTAATGGGCGGAAAATCTAACAGTTTCTATCAAAAGGCACGCAGTATTTAACAAACTAATGGGACTGAAGACAGACAAATCACAGGTATTTGATGGTTAGCATCTAAGGGTTTTAAAGGCATTGACTGTAGAGATTAGTGGAGGCCTTCGTGTAAGTACTCCAGAACATACTGGATTCTGGAATGGTTCCAGCAGATTGGAAAACTGTTAATGTAATGTCTATGGTCAAGAAGAGAGAGAGAGATGGAAAATAAGAAGCAGTTAGCCTAACATCTGCCATTGGGAAAATGCTGGAGTTCATTATTCAGGAAGAAATAGCAGGGCATTTAGAACATCTTAACAGTCAAAGTTCTAGAACTAAGAGTCACAATCTAAAGTAAAGGTATCATAGTCCTACTCTCTCATTAAGGAGAGACAACCGGTGGTGGTTTAACTCGAGGGTCACCACACCTCAGGTGAGGAAAGTCCTTCATAGGAACATCAGTTGGTGTGGGAATTGTTGGCATTACTCTGTGTTACAAACCCAATTACGCCAACTGAGCTAACTCCCTTGGATAGAGGGTAGGGCATTTAGAACTGAGATGAGGAGAAATTTATTCACAGAAAGAGGATGAACCTATGGAAATCTCTGCCACAGGAAGTAGTTGAGGCCCAAACATTAAATATTAGACCCCAAGACTATGGGGTATAGGAGCAGAATTAGGCCAATCAGCCCATCAAGTCTGCTCTGACATTCAATCATGCCTGATATGTTTCTCAATTCCATTCTCCTGCTTTATCCCAGTAATCCTTCATTCCCTTACTAATGAAGAACCTACCTCCATTATAAAGACACGCAATGTCTTCACTTCAACTGCCTTCTGAGGCAATGTTTTCAAGAAGAAGATAGATAGATCCATCTAGAGGGATCAAAAGGTGTGGGATGAAAGCAAGAACAGGGTGCTGAGTTGAATGATCAGCCATGATCATATTAGATGGCAGAACAAACTTCAAGGACCACATGAAGAGATTCTGCCTGAAACATCTACTCTCCTGCTCCTCAGATGCTGCCTGGCCTGGTGTGCTTTTCCAGCACCACACTCTCGACTTCAAGGACCAGATGCCTACTCCTGTTCCTGTCTCCTATGTTTCTACATAACATAGTTTTGTGAAAGACAATTCAAGTTTGACAAATTTGCTCGGGTTCTCTGATAGTATAAGAAACAGAGTTGATAAAGGGGGCCAATAAAGTGCATTTGGATTTACGAAAGCCATTCAATAATATGCCACGTTAAAGATTATTACACAACTTAGGAGCTCATTATATTGGGGATACTGTATTAGTATGGTTTGAGGATTGGTTAACACATAAGACAGAGAGTCAGGATAAGCAGGTCTTTTACAGGTTGGAAAGATATAATTAGTGGAGTGGTACAAAGATAAGTCTTAAGATCTCAACTATTTACTACCTACATTAATGACCTGGAGCAGGGACAGAGTGTAATATATCCAAATTTGCTGATGATACAAAAATAGGTGTGAGGTTTTGTTATGATGAGGACATAAAGCATCTGCAAATGGATATAAATCTTTTGAGTTAGTGAGCAAAAGCTTGCCAGATAGGGTTTAATGTAAGAGTGTGCAAGGTCATACACTTTGTTAGGAAGAATCAAAAAGCAGACAACTATTTAAATGGAAAAAAACTATGCATTAAAAAAAAGTTGGAAAACAAGTGCAGCAAATTATTAAAAAAAGCAAATTAACTTTTTAACTTTCATTGCTGAGGGGAGGTTTGGAGTTTAAGAACAGAAAAGTCTTGGTACCACTGTTCAGGGTGTTGGGCGAGGCTGCACCTGGAGGATCGTGTACAGGTTTTGATTCCATATTTACGAAATACTGGCATAGGAGGCAATTCAAGAGAAATTCATTGGACTGCCTCTTGGGATGAGGAGGTGGGTACTGCAGATGCTGGAGATTAGAGTCAAGATGAAAGTGGTGCTGGAAAAGCACAACAGGTCAGGCAGCATCCGAGGAGCACGAAAATCGACACTTCAGGCAAAAGCCCTTCGAAAGGAAATTCCTGATGAAAGGCTTTTGCCTGAAACGTCAAGTTTCCTGCTCGTTGGATGCTGCCTGACCTGCTGTGCTTTTCCAGCACCACTCTCATCCTGGAATGAGGAGTTGACTTATCAACAATGGTTAAACAGTTAGACTTTCATTCATTACTGTTTGAACAATGAGTTAATCTTATTGAAATGTACATGATTCTGAGGGGACTTAACAGGGTGGAAGTAGAGAGATGCTTCCTGTAGTATGGAAATCATGAACTAGGAATTATAATTCCTGAATAAAGGGACACTCATTCAAAATGGAGATGCAAAGGAAGTTCTAGAAATCTCTACCCCAGAGAGTTGTTGATGTTCGATTATTGAAAATATTAAACAAAGCAGTATATAGGTTTTTAAAATATTGGGAAGATGAGAGCTATGGAGTGTGTTTATCCAAATCTTTTTTTCATGCTTTAGTTTTCAGACAGAGCTTTTCATTCTTCTGCTGTGTACATTCATTTTACATAAATGCTTTATTTCTTTTCCTACAACCATCTAATTTACCTTTGTTCTGTTACATTTTTGTTCTGAAACATCCTGTCAGCTTTTACCCTGTCAAGCCCCTTAACAGTCCCAAACTGTTCAGCCTTTGATTGTAAGACAATCCTTCCATACCAGAAGTCATTTGAGTGTATATTCTCTGAACTGCCTCCAATGAAGTAACATCATTCCTTAGATGAGGGAATCAAACTACTGACAGTGCTCCAGCTGCGGTCTCATCAGCTCCTTGCAGTTTCAAGACTTCTCGACTCTTCTACTCCAACCTTGTTGAAACAAGAGCCAAGAATAATTAGCTTTCCTGCTGCACCTGTGTGTTAGGTTTGTAGCTTTTATCACAAATTGTAAGAGATAAACAATTTTCTGATGCAAGCAAAAGCAACATTTTAATAAGATAAAGTAGCTGAAATGTGCTGAGAACCAATGAAGAGCTCATTTTACATTGTGCCAAAAAGATTGAAAGTGAAAATTGGGACAGTGTAAAATGAGCTGCCAATCCATTTTGTATCCATTTTCATTTCCTGACAAAGACAAATCCCTAAAGGCTTTAGTTGACAACATTGTCAGTAAGCCAAATGCCATGGAAGCTTAATTCAGGATTTTAGTTTTCACTGAGTGCACCTACGCCTGGCCTATTACATAAATCAATCTAAGGGCATCTGAGGTTCATAATCAAGGCTACTCTGCCCTCTCTAGGTACAGACAAGTACTGATACTAGAAATGCTGTGGACGAAATTCAAGTACAGTGTATTGCCCAGAACAGGCTAACATGACTAGTTCCCAATGTCATTCTGATTTACACCTATCTTGCAGGATTCATTAGAGAAAAGAAGTCAGGAAAATCTATTCTCTGATTGTTTTTATCTATCCTTTTTAATTTGCTCATGGAATGGAGGTGCTTTTGCTAAGGATGCCATTTATTGCCAGTTCCTATCTGTCCTTGAAAAGGTTGGGATGAACTGTCATGTGTTCTCTCTATGAGGTGTAGATACGCTCATACAGTTGTCAGATACAGAGCTTCAGTTATTAATCCATCAACAATGATAGAACACATGATTCTACTTCAGAATTGTTCATGACTTGCAGGTTGCCATGTGCCTGTTACCCTTGTCCTTTATCACAATTTCACAGGGCTTTGGTGATGCTGCACCAGGAACATTGTATGCCGTTCTCCTCTTCTCACCTAAAGAAGTCCACACTTGGCTCAGAGGGAGTACAATGAAGTTCACTTGACTCATTCTTGGGATGAGAGGAATGTACTATGAGGAGTACCCTACGTTTTTTTGATGAATGAGCAGTCATGTAATCGAATCACATAAAATATTAAGTTGACTACCAAAGTGGAAGATGAGGAAATGTTTCTGTCAGCTAGGGATTTGGGAACACAGGGTCACAGTCTCATAATAAGCGGTTGACCATTTAGAACTGAGATATAAAGGAATTTCTTCAAATGTTTGTGAATCTCTGGAATTATCCACCACAAAGAATGGCTTGGGTATATTCAAGACATAGAGCCAATGCAAACCAAAAATACTTTTTAAAAAATATTGGGAAGTTGAGAGCTATGAATTGTGTTTATCTAATTTTTTTTCATGTTTTTGTTTTCAGACAGAGCTTTTCATTCTTCTGCTGTGTATATTTACTTTACATAAATGCTTTATTTCTTTTCCTACAACCATCTAATTTACTTTTGTTCCATTACATTTCTAGTGGAAACATCCTCTCAGCTTTTACCCTGTCAAGCCCCTTAACAGTCCCAAACTGTTTAGCCTTAGCTTGCAAGACAATCCCACCATACCAGGAATCATCTGAGTGTATATTCTCTGAACTGCCTCCAATGAAGTAACACCTTTCCTTACATAAGGGGATCAAACTACTGACAGTGCTCCAGCTGCGGTCTCATCAGCACTTTGCACAGTTTCAAGACTTCTTGACTCTTCTACTCCAACCCTGCTGAAACAAGGGCCAAGAATAATTAGCTTTCCTGATAACCTGCTGCATCGGTGTGGGAGGTTTGTCATATAGGCTATAGCTTTTTTCACAAATTGCAAGAGATAAACAATTTTCCGATGCAATTAACTGTGAAAAAGATTAATAATGTACATGGCGTAATGAAAGTTGTTAAGGATGGTTTTAAATCTAAAGGCGATACTAATAAGATTGCACAGAATGGTGATAATTCTGTGGTTTAAATTAGTTTTAGAAACATATCAGCGTCTAGGAGTCATGGAATGGCTACAGAATATCCTTCCAGAGTAGGGTGAGATGGTGGAGGTGAAAGGCCAGAAGTTATGGTCCTCATTGGGACCAACAATATAGATAGTAAGAGGGATGAGGTATTGTAAACAGTTTTTAGTGATTTATGAAGGAAAGAGCAGGACCCCAAGAGCAGTAATCACAGGATTACTCACAATGCCAAGTGCTGTTAATATCTGGAGAACTTGATCAAGCATGGAAGTGTTGGTAGGTGAGCATCAAATCTCTGAGGTATTGGGCCTGGTTCTGAGGCTGATGGGGCTTGCACAGTCTGAATGTATCACTCTTTAACAGGACCAGAACTGACAGCCTTGTCGGGAGATTTGCTAATCCTGTCAGGGAGACTTTAAACTGGCATTGTCTGGGAATGGGAAATTGAGGGGTAGCTCAAATTGCAAGAAAATAATGTTGGCAGCAGGAAGAAAAACAAGGCAAGTGAGATTAGACAGCAGGCAAAACAAAGGAGAGGGCTGAATGGCATACTTCTGTTCCTTGTTACTATGTTTGTACTATGCAATCTGAACTATAAGAGTCTCACACTAACATGCTTCACTAACTATCCTCTGAAGTGGCTTAATATTAGGAGATACTCAAAGAGAAGGCTCACTACCAGAATGGACAATTAATGCTGGTCTTTTCAGTGAATGTCATATTCTGAAAATAAACAATATGAAGAAGTTTGTTTAGTAACAGAGAAAGATGAGGAAAAGTTGTAAGAGCTAAGCTCACCAACAAAAGCAATTAAGCAAATCATGTGGTTGAACAGAGGTGGAAGAAGCTTCCGGAAAAGTAACTGATACTATCCTAATGAGATACAATGAAAGTTAAAAGGACAGATGGCTTCTAGTGTGATTCAGAACAGTTCTCTCAACACTTGGCCTTGTCACATCTGAATGAATCAACAGTGGAGTTGATGTCATTCTAATTGCATTTTCAAAGGATGTAATTTAGAAATAATTGTTTAACAAGAACAATCGAACTCAATTCAAATAACAAAAGTGTTTCTCGAGATGTCATTTTCTGTCATGAAAAGGTTCACTTTGTCCCCAAGTCTCTAAAATACTGGTTATGGCATCAAATAGCGGGTCAGTGCCAGTGGCTAGTGGTGAAACATAGTTCACCAAACCCAGTCATTATTCAGCCATTGGCATTAAACCTGTTAGATTGCTGTATCAACTCAGTTCATTAATCTACATCAGAGAAGATGGAATGAGAAAGTTGAAGTGGTGAACTAAAGGCATGGATCACCCTTACAGACAAAGCAGAATTGTTCAGCCTATTCAGCTTCTTTGATGCTAAATGACCTGTTGCACATTTCTAACAATATAATAACAGCCAGACAACCTGTTTCTGTAATTTTAGTTAAGGGATGAATATTGGCCAGAACACTAGGATAACCCACCTACCTTTCTTCAACGTGCCACTGTGAGATAATTTCCACCCAAGAAGCTTCAGTTTAACATCTGATTCAAACAACAGTGTCTTGAACAATGCAGTACTACATCAGTGTTGAACGGAATATCAGCTTTGATTCATATGCTCAAGTCGCAAAGCAGGACTTGAACCCATGACACTTGGATTCAGGGGTAAGAGTGCTCTAAACTGAACCACAGCTGACTGTAGTTAAGCGTGGTATGGAAGCCTGAAATACTTACCTTAGATAACTGAATTTTCAAAGTGGATAGATTAAATTTCTTGGTCTTCGAAGTGGCCTATAAAACCATAAGATATAGGAGTGGAAGTAAGGCCATTCGGCCCATCGAGTCCACTCTGCCATTCAATCATGGCTGATGGGCATTTCAACTCCACTTACCCACATTCTCCCTGTAGCCCTTAATTCCTTGTGACATCAAGAATTTATCAATGTCTGCCTTGAAGACATTTAGCATCCTGGCCTCCACTGCGCTCTGTGGCAATGAATTCCACAGGCCCACCACTCTCTGGCTGAAGAAATATCTCTGCATTTCTGTTCTGAATTGACTCCCTCTAATTCTAAGGAGAAAGTGAGGTCTGCAGATGCTGGGGATCAGAGCTAAAAATGTGTTGCTGGAAAAGCGCAGCAGGTCAGGCAGCATCCAAGGAACAGGAAATTCAACGTTTCGGGCATAAGCCATTCCCGATGAAGGGCTTATGCCCGAAATGTCGAATTTTCTGTTCCTTGGATGCTGCCTGACCTGCTGTGCTTTTCCAGCAACACATTTTCAGCCCCTCTCATTCTAAGGCTGTCTCCACGTGTCCTAGTTTCCTCGCCTAACGGAAACAATTTCCTAACGTCCACCCTTTCCAAGCCATGTATTATCTTGTAAGTTTCTATTAGATCTTGCCTTAATCTTCTAAACTACAATGAATACAATCCCAGGATCCTCAGCCGTTCCTCGTATGTTAGACCTACCATTCCAGGGATCATCCGTGTGAATCTTCGCTGGACACACTCCAGTGCCAGTATGTTCTTCCTGAGGTGTGGGGACCAAAACTGGACACAGTACTCCAAATGGGGCCTAACCAGAGCTTTATAAAGTCTCAGTAGCACAACGGTGCTTTTATATTCCAACCCTCTTGAGATAAGTGACAACATTGCATTCGCCTTCTTAATCACGGACTCAACCTGCATGTCTACCTTTAGAGAATCCTCTACTAGCACTCCCAGATCCCTTTGTACTTTGGCTTTACGAATTTTCTCACCATTTAGAAAGTAGTCTACGCTTTTATTCTTTTTGCCAAAGTGCATGACCTCACATTTGCTCACGTTAAATTCCATCAGCCATTTCCTGGACCACTCTCCCAAACTGTCTAGATCTTCTGCAGCCTCCCCACTTCCTCAGTACTACCCGCCTGTCCACCTAACTTCATATCATCTGCAAACTTCACTAGAATGCCCCCAGTCCCTTCATCCAGATCATTAATGTATAACGTGAACAGCTGCGGCCCCAACACTGAACCTTGCGGGACTCCGCTTGTCACCGGCTGCCATTCCGAAAAAGAACCTTTTATCCCAACTCTCTGCCTTCTGTCACACAGCCAATCCTCAATCCATACCAGTAGCTCACCTCAAACACCATGGGCCCTCACCTTGCTCAGCAGCCTCCCATGTGGCACCTTATCAAAGGCCTTTTGGAAGTCTAGATATACCACATCCACTGGGTTTCCCTGGTCTAACCTACTTGTCACCTCTTCAAAGAATTCCAACAGGTTTGTCAGGCACGACCTCCCCTTACTAAATCCATGTTGACTTGTTCTAATCCAACTCTGCTCTTCCAAGAATTTAGAAACCTCATTCTTAATGATGGATTCTAGAATTTTACCAACAAGCAAGGTTAGGCTAATTGGCCTATAATTTTCCATCTTTTGTCTTGATCCTTTCTTGAACAGCGATCTTCCAATCATCCGGGACTTTCCCTGACTCCAGTGACTTTTGAAAGATCTCAACCAACGCCTCCGCTATTTCCTCAGCCACCTCCCTCAGATCTCTAGGGTGTATCCCATAGGGGCCAGGAGATTTATCAATTTTAAGACCTTTTAGCTTTTCTAGCACTTTCTCTTTTGTAATGACAACCATACTCAACTCAGCCCCCTGACTCCCTTTAATTGTTGGGATATTACTCATGTCTTCCACTGTGAAGACTGACGCAAAGTACCTATTAAGTTCTCCAGCTATTTCCTTATCTCCCATCACTAGCTTTCCAGCATCAGTTTGAAGTGGCCCAATGTCTACTTTTGCCTGTCGTTTGTTTCTTATGTATTGAAAGAAACTTTTACTATCATTTCTAATATTACTGGCTAGCCTACCTTCGTATTTGATCCTCTCCTTCCTTATTTCTAGTCAACCAGTTTGTAGAAAGGAAATCTTAATGACCTAACTTCAGAATGGTGACTATTTGAGCAATGATGTTTGTGAGGGCAGGTCACCAGGGAGTTGTGTGGAAAGTCACAGTTATCATGCATATTGTTGCATACAGTCAGTAGTCAATAAGATGTCTGTATAATGAATAAACAGATGAACATACTGCAGATTAGGGCAAACACTGAGGTTTAGAGTGTTAAAACATAAGAACCAGGAGCAGGAGTGGGTAACTCATTCCCTTAAGCTTGCTGCGCCATTCAATATGCTCATGGCTGATCTCAGCTTCAACTCCACTTTTCTGTCCGCTCTCCATAACCTTTCAAACTGATACTAATTAAAAACCTGTTTATCTCTTACCCAGAGTTACTCAATGTCCAAGCATCCAATGCAATCGGGAGTAATTACTTCCACAGACTCATGACCTTTTGTTGAGAAGTAATTTATTTTCTTTTACGTTTTAAATCTGCCACCCCTTATCCTAAAACAATGACATCTTATTCTAGGTTGACCAACATAAGGAAACAGCTCTTCCACATCTACTTTGTCAATCCCTTTTAGCATCCTATATATCTTAATTACATCTCCTCTCATTCTTCTAAACTCCAGAGACTTTAGCATAAGCCGCTAAATCTCTATTCATAAGGCAATCTAGTGAACCTCCTCTGAACTACCTCCAAAGCAACTACATCCCTCCACAAGTAAGGGGACCAAAACTGTACATAATACTTGAGATGAGGTCTCATTATTGCCTTCTACAATTGCAGCAACATTTCCCTATTTTTACATTCTATTCATTTAAGAATAAATGTCAAGATTTCATTTGCCTTCCCTATTATCTGCTGTATTTGGATACTAGTTTCCTGTGTTTCATGCACAAGGATACACAGATCCCTCTCACTGAAGCATTCTGAAGTTATTTTACATTTAGATAATAAGCTATTTTTCTATTCCTCCAACCAAAATAAATAATCTCACAATAATTCACGTTTAACTTCTTCTGCCAAATTTTGAACCATTCAACTAAACTATCTATATCCATTTGTAAATTTCTGATTTCCTCATTGCAAATTACTTTCCCACCTATGTTGATGTCATCTGCAAATTTGACTGTAACATTTTCTATCCCTGTATCCAAATCATTAACATAAGGCACCAGAATCCCATGTGGAATCTGCACTCTAGGTTAAGAGGTTGCTTCTGGTATGACCTTTACTGCTGTTGCTTTAGACATTTAAAGTACAAAGTCCTCTCCAGAGTTGCTGCCAAATATGTTGGATTGGAATCATGCTTTATTCTCTGATAATCAGTGGAGAAATACAATTCTTTTTTGGCACCAACATTGTGGAGATGGACCACACTGGATATAGTTTTAAAGGGTTCAGTGTGAGATACCATCTGCTAGTCTGGAATGTATTCTTAAAGGATGGAACTTGGGTTACAAAACAGATGTCATCAGCGAAGATGAACTTACAAGATGTAGGTGTTAGAAGGTCATTTGTATTCATGTTGGACAGCACAGTGGTTAGCACTGAGCCTGCAGTAGTCCTTTGTTCAATCTTCTCCATACAATTCTCCCATGTCCAAGGTGAACTCGAAATCATCAGTTTCAGTGGAGTGTTTCAACAATGTCCCGACCCAAGTGGGAAGAATTCACAACAACTTTAAGAGCAGGACAATGTGTCACACTCTAGTATATGCAGCTGTGAGGTCCTATAGCAATATGCCTAAACCTTCAGTACCAGAATATGATCACGTATTCTGCATCATTTATGGAAATTGACTTGGTCAGCATCAAGGATTGGGTTTTAACTCCAAAAGATATCCAATAATAGCAGATGTCCCTCAAAGATGTTACTGGTCAATGCCAGCGTGAGATCTTTTCTAGGTTTTGGAATAGCTCAATGTCAGAGATTCATGTATGATTGAAATGACAGGCAAAATCTTGTTCTGGTGAGAGCAGTCTGGCCTGTTGGGTGTAGAGCCAGTAAGAAACCTGCATTGCCTCTCCCAGGGAAGGCCCACTTGAAGTGCAAGCCAGACAGACATTGGTGAGGTGTTCCCTGACAAAGCCCCGCAAGTGGAAGACCCATGCGACGAGATCAGTCTGCCAGAATCACAGGGTTGCAGGGGACCCCATTCACAATATGGGGTGTGGGGTTGGAGATGGAGGTCATTGGGAGAGGGTCCAGCAAAGGGCAAATCACATCTTGCCTCCTGGTGTCCAAGCCTGTGACGTTTAGGTCTTTGAACCATCCCACTGCCCATGCAGCTTGTGCGGATATACATGCTGCATGGTGAGGGTTCCCCTGCCACCAGCTTCAACCAAGCAGCAGCACCAGGAGGCTGTTAACTAGTTTTTAATTGGACACTTCACAGTCTCAATTGGTGACAGGGCTGGAATTTTGACCATTGCTGTTCCGACCCAGAACTAAATTCAGATAGCGGCAGGAAGGTACCTGGATTCAGGTCCAGTACTGCCCAGGTGAAAGTGAGGACTACAGCTGCTGGAGGTTAGAGGCGAGAATGTGGTTCTGGAAAAGGTCAGATGGCATTTGAGGAGCGGGAAAATTGACGTTTTGGGCAAATTTCCTGACGAAGGGCTTATGCCTGAAACGTCGATTTTCCTGCTCCTCGGATGCTGCCTGACCTGTTGTGCTTTTCCAGCACCAGTCTCTTGGCCCCAATACTACCCATTCTAAGGAAATGCAGTTCACACCTTCAAATTGCACCCAGTACCCGCTGATTGCACCCAGTGGAGGAGAACCAGATTCCACCAAAAACACCAGGAAGAATTGGATAGAAGAGAGATTGGGATGGAAGGCTGAGGAAATAAATTTTGTAAAACTAGCATACGTTGTGCCATTGGACTTTCTTTTATCTAAGATAAGAACTTGCCATTATAGGGCATTTTAAGGGTTCAACCTAAGCCCTTCCTGAGCTTTTCTAGCACCACACTCTCGCTTCTAATCTCCAGCATCAGCAGTCCTCACTTTCACCTATAAGTCACAGCTAACTAAGTGGGCAAATAACCAATTTGCACAGAATAAGATTCACAATTAGCAAAAGTTAAGTAACAAGATATTCTGATCTTTGATTGTGGAATATAAAACATGTCAAAGACACTGGGGAAACATCCCTCCTCTTCTTCACATGGTTCCACAGAATGTTAATATCTACTTGAGAAGGCAGATGGAACTTTTGTTTAATGTCTTTTCCAGAAGATACCCTACTTTGGTGTCAGTACTATGTTGCAGTCATAGCCTTGTGACTCTGACATGGGAGTGCTATCAGTGACTGAAGTCTGTCACCACCATTGAGAGTACTGAGTGTTACGAGTAGTTGAAAGGGGATAATTGTCTCTCCTGTTATCAATCTTCCTGTTTGACACTGACGGGATCTGGGTGTTGCTGGCAAAGCCATTATTTGTTGCTTATCTCTAAGTAACTGAGTATTTGAGCTGAATAGTTCACAGGGCCATTTCAGAGACCAGTTAACACTCAGCTTAATTGCAGTTGGCCTGGATTCACATGTAAACCAAATCAAGGATGGCAAATTGCCCATCCTCAAGGACATTATTCAATCTGATGTTATTTACAACCCTGTTTTCATACTCACCATTACGGAAACTAGCTTTAAATCCATATTTATTATTTGAACTCAAATACCACTAACTCCCATGTGATGAGAGTTGAATTCCTGTCTTTAGATCATTAGCCCAGTGACATCATGATTACTGTGCCACCATCTCCCCAATATTGTCACAGCCATCCACAAATCAACTGTTTTGCTATTGGCTGATTCCTATGTGTAGACCTTTATGTTGGCAACATGAAACATGGACAGGACTGTTCTCCTCTTGATTTCTGGCCATTGTTCCAATTCTCTAAAGATAGGCAATTGAGTAGGATACATTTGAAAATGGACAAGGAAGGTTCAGGGGTCAGTACTGTACCTGTGGTTGGATAGTTGGGAGAGGAATGAACCATCCAGTTTTCATCTGGATGATTATGTGTTAAACTTAACAGGACTGTCTTTGTTTTAGAGTCATAAAGTCATAGAGATGTACAGCATGGAAACAGACCCTTCGGTCCAGCCCATCCATGCTGACCAGATATCCCAACCCAATCTAGTCCCACCTGTCAGCCCATATGCCTCCAAACCCTTCCTATTCATATACCTAATCCAAATGCCTTTAAAAACTGCAATTATACCCCCCTCCACCACTTCCTCTACAGCTCATTCCATACCCGTACCACCCTCTGCATGAAAAGGTTGCCCCTTAGGTCCCTTTTATATCTTTCCCCTCTCACCCTAAACCTATACCCTCTAGTTCTGGACTCCCCTACCCTAGGGAAAAGACTGTCTATTTAACCTATCCATGTCCCTCATAATTTTGTTAACTTCTATAAGGTCACCCCTCAGCCTCCGATGCTCCAGGGAAAACAGCCCCATCCTGTTCAACTTCTCTCTATAGCTCAAATCCTCCAACGCTGGCAACATCCTTGTAAATCGTTTCTGAAACCTTTCAAGAGTCACAACATTTTTGCAATAGGAAGGAGACCAGAATTGCATACAATATTCCAACTGGACATTCCAATGTCCTGTACAGCCGCAGCATGACCTCCCAACTCCTGTACTCAATGCTCTGACCAATGAAGATAAGCATATCAAACACCTTCTTCAATATCCTATCTACCTGTGACTCTATTTCCATTGTCAATAAGATACCTACCCCGAGAGTCATGATGGCGATTGCTGTGATCTTGCATTGTTTCTATAATTGGGCAAGCAGGTACCTTTAAGAAAATTAAGTGATTATGTCTTTGTATAAAATACCAGCTCCATGTTGAACAACTCTTGCTTTAGTTTGTAATCCAACAGTATAATCAGTTAATCAAGCAGATTGAGTCCAGACTGTATCAATACCCGTGATAGAGTTGTAATAGAGATTGCTATATGAATACATCCTCTGGTACTTGTTCTCAACAATAATACAGTCTCAGTGTTCATGTTCTAGAATTAACAAAATGATTCAATAATGCAGCAATGACCACAAGAACATTGGAATTGTGAGACATGAAAAGACCGCAATCCAACTAGTTCATATTTTACCAAACTGATGTTTGGACGATAAAATAATGATGAAGTAGTTGAATAATCATTGCAACTAATCCTTATCAATAAATCTGCAATAAATCCAGACACAGCCCAAAGAAAATCCCAGAGAGAAAGGGCTATGGTGACGGAAGATCTCGAGTTACCTGCTCCATCTAAGTATTTTATGTCTCAAATTAGTCACATCCTGTACCAATACTGTATCCATTTCCTGCATAGTTAAAGTTGTGGATTTTTTTTAAAGCTTGGTTTTCATATAAAAAAATCCCGTAAAAAGTTAATTTCCCTCATCATTTGAGAAGAAGCAACATTGTTTTGTTTAAATTCAATCTTTGGATATAGTCAGGTCTGGCGTGTAATTCCCATCATTCATTGCTTTAAGCAGGTCATATTGGTACTTCCCCTCGGATTCCCAATAAAAAGATTGAACAAAGCAGAAAGGGTGATTGATGAGGGGAAGTGCTTCAAGGCTGTAAGGAGTCTTTTGAAACTAGGGAAAGGGGTGGTAAGGCAACGACCTTTATCGATAGTGTTTAAGAAATGATGATTAATTCCCTTGAATGTACAGGAAGAAAGATTTTTTTTAATAAAAAGTATTCTTGGAATGTGGACATTGTAGGTAACATTAGCCATTCTGGAGATGATAGAATGGCAGGGCAGGAATGATACACAGGATGACAGAGTTGCAGGAGCAGAGTGCTTGCTGGCAAGCAGGACTGCATGGAGAGGTTCAAAAGAGACATACCAGAATGTTTGAGTTGTACAGAAAAGCTGGATAGACTGGAGCATAGGAGGTTGAGATGCAACCTGGTAGAAGTTTATAAAATGATGAGAGGTGTACTTAGAATTAATGGTAGTTGTCTTTTCCCTAGGATGGGGAATTTCAACTCTAGAGGGCACAATTTTTAGGTGACAGGAAAGAGATTTAAAAAAGACATGAAAGGCAAATAATTTTACACAGAGGGTGGTTCACATGTGGAATAAACTTCCTGAGGAAGTGGTGGATGCAGGTACAATTACAACTTCTAAAAGACATTTGCATAGGTACATGAATAGGATAGATTTGGAGGAATATGGGCAAGGAGCAGACAGGTGGGACTAGTTCAGTTTGGGATTATGTTCAGCAAAGGGTCTATGTCCGTGCTGTATGACTCCATGATCCTATGAAGAAACAACACAACAAATGATTGAAGTTCATAAGGATAGCTACACAAAGGGAAAAAAAGCAAAGGTCACCTTGCACGTCTCTGAGAGCAATGTTATTTGAAGACAAATTAATGAAAACTTGAAAGCCAGCTGCACTTTGTGATTAATAAAAAATATTGATGATCTCACATGCTTATCAGTGAAACTGTAAAGATGAAAGCAACTTATTAAAAGAATTCTGAATGCAAGCAGCATTCTCATCTCCAAGAAATTGTGCATGAATATTTTTATGGTTAACAAAGATATGAATATCCTGTCACATGCTATTTCTGTGACCTTCAACTCTCAGTTTAAGATCGACCTTCTTTTTAAATTTCCTGCAATCACTGAGGCAGAATTAGTTTTATTAAGAAACTCAGGTGCAGGACAAAAACATGTGACGCAGAACACGAATGTTGGAAAGAAGATGAAATGAATCAAGACATGAGAGATATGTATTATGATTATGAGAGAGTGGGCAGTTTAGATAGAAGCTGGCTGTTTCCAGCAGTTTACAGCTGCATAATGAGTTTCCGAAGATAGAAGATTAAATGTAAGAGATATAGAACAGGAGGAATGAGAAATCCCTTTCCACAGAGAGCTGTAAGGCTGTGAAAATTGAATTATTTTGAATTGAATTTATTGTCACATGTACCGAGGCACAGTAAAAAGTTTTGTCTTCTGAGCAATACAGGTAGATCACAGAGTTAAGTCGCCTAGATAAGTAAATAATAGGTTAGCAGCGGCAAAAGAAAACACAGGTACAGGTGAATGTTAAGAGTTTGTGAGTCCATTCAGTATTCTAACAACAGTAGGGTAGAAACTGTTATGTAACTGGCTCACTCAGATTTAGTAATTTTGTCAACATTAAAGCTTAGAATGGATAGGTGGGCGAAAGGAAAAAGGCTGAATGCCGATGCAAATAAGATGGGTAAGTATTTCTAAGACTATTTACTCACATAGAAGGCAAATGTCAATAAAGTTAAATGACCTGTTTCTATGTTGTGCCACATACATAAGCACTGTGGGATGATATCAAATTCTTTGTGGAAAAATTTCATAGGATGGCTTATCTAATTCCATTGGCATCTTCATTGGAGACTGGTCAACCAGCTCATTCTTCATCTGCAGTTTCTTGAGCAGTTTTGCCAAAGGAACTCTTGGTGGAGCTCTGGTATAAGCAATTTCCTTCCATTGACTCTGCCTTTCTTCAGCAGCCTCATATTTGTTTGTTTCAAACCTGTTGATTAGTTCCCTTGTTATAATGCGTCCGCTCCTGTAGCACAGTCTCTCTGTTATCAGAGGTTGGTTCAACATTAAACACTGATTTTGACATTCTAGAATCACCCATCAGTGATACAAATCTGTCCTGGTTCATTTGGCATTGGAAGAGAATGCATGTCATGCCAAACAAATTGGTTCTGTTGAGGACCACCTAAATTTCATGATGGTGTGAAGACAGCATTGATGGAAGTACTCCAACAAGGCAGTAGGCACATTGATTTCCTGTACAAAGTCTGAGCACAATGATCTTTCTTGGAGACTCAGGATGGAATCTCCATAGACCTGAATGATGGGGACCATGGCAAGATAGTTGGGAAAATTGGATGAGAAATCTAATGAGGAGTTTCCCGACTTCAAGAGCAAAAAGTCCAATTTTCCAACCAAATATTAAATTGTGAGCCAAACTTCTTGCTGGTGAGCAGTGAGAGATGTATTTTCATGCATTAGTGTGCATTGATATCTTATTCAATCTCAATCCACCTTCTTCATCAGGCAGAAGATACAAAAGTTTGAAAACATGAATCAACAGATTTAAGAACAGCTTATTCCCCGCTGTTAACAAATATTTGAATGGACGTCTTATTTATTAAAGTTGATCTTTCTCTGCACCTTCTCTGTAGCTGTAACAGTATCATCTGCATTCTGTTCTACCATCATGATGTACGTATGTAGGGTGTGATTTGCCTGAATAGCATGCAAAACAATACTTTTCACTGTATCTCAGTGCATGTGACAATAATGAATCAGATCAAATCCATTAAATATGCAGTTTCACATTCTTCCACCCACCAGACAGAGATCAGATGCTGAGAATTCCTGACAGGAAATTCAGAACAAAGGCAGGTGCTTGCATTTCCTGACCTCCTCCTTAGACCGTCGGCACCACCAACTCTGGGCTCACTCCACAGGCAGTGGACTGCACACGCCCCATTTCCATGGACATTGGCATCCAATATGTCCCAACCTCTGTGCTAACATGGCACATTTCCGATCCACTCACAATAAGTTTCTGCAATGCTGCAATTCAACAACATTGCACTTTAAGGATCAGCAGAGCCTGTCATTACAATGCTGCCGGCAAAGATAATTTGCATAAACATGAGTTACATTTCAGGTCTGCTTGCTCACTCTCTTGTACATCACAATGGTCGCAGGACTAAGCTGTAGGGACAGGGATTGGTAATATGGATGAGAGTTACTGCTGTAATGTCAGGTGGTATGTGAATAAATGTAGGGGAGCAGTAGTGATTGGTCTGTCTATGGAGTGCAGGTAGTAAGGGTCATGGAGCATTGGTGTGGTGGGATGGTGTCCTATGCTGACCACGTTGGACCTGTGACTCACTGTGTCGAGCACAACCTGCATTTCCTGGTGTAGTCACTTGACTCTTAAATGCAAATGAGGAATAGAAAATAGCTGAGACCATACTCAGAAGGTGCTGTGCTCTTTGTTGTAAGAGTATTTTGATTTAAAAGTAGGGATGTCTTACTGCAGTGATATAGGGCCAAGGTGAGACCACACTTCAAGTATTGTTCTGCCTAACTAAGAGAGGGTATTGCTACAGAGGTTCACCAGGCTGATAGCAGGGATGGCAGGCCTGTCCTCAGGGAGACATTTGTCCGTCTGGATGTATATTTGCTACATTTAGAAGAACGAGAGGGGTTTTAATTGAAACATATAAAATTCTAACAGAGCTGGACAGATTAGATGCTGGGTGAATGTTTTTCCTGGTTGGGGAGTCTATAACCAAGGAACATAGTCTCACGATACAGGGAAGACCATTTAGGACCGAGAGGAGGAAAAAATTCTTCACTCAAAGAAGGATGACTCTGTGAAATTTGCTACTATAGAAGTTTGTGGAGGCCAAGACACTGAATATATACGTAAGGAGGATAGAAACATTTTTACACTTTAAAGACGTTAAGGCATATGTGGAGAAAGTGAGAATATAGTGTTGTAATGAAGGATCAGCTATAACCTTGTTGAATGACAGAGCAGGATTGAAGGACCTTATGGTGTGCTCCTGTTCCTGATTTCTATATTCTGTGTTTTTTTATTTCTGTCCCAACATACGATTTCCTTTCTGAGCAACAAGAAGCTCTTCATGAGACAATAACATCAACCATGATGAACTTGCAAAGTGCAGGTTGCCAACATCTGTAACCATCTCATTGTGCATGTGAAATGCAGGCAATGTCCCACTGTGTGGGATACAAATAATCATGACTACATTATTGATCATAACAGATTGAAGATTGTCATTGCTATGAAACAGATATATTCAAAGGTGACATTAAAAGAGATAAGTCCCAAAGCACAATGTTAATGCGAGACCTCATAGGTTGCACAGGGGCAAGGACTGATTCTTCTCACATTGAATTGTAAATATTCTTGACCATGCTCTTATATACAATTATGCTTTTCCTGGGTGATGTGGAAGAGGGATAGGACAATATTAATGCAGGACATATAATCTCCTACTGCATCTTTGCAAAGTGACTGAAACTGCATTCATCGGAATCAGGTGCAAAGCGAAAGTTCCTTGTGGAGGTAGTTCATGGCCCTCTAGTGGGGTGCTTTATATCCCACTATGTGGAGGAGTATGGTAAATTGTGATTTGTGGGTGAGGCAAATACAGGAAGGACATATTCTGAAGGACGTGTTCTGCTTCTATTGTTCCCACACAAGTTTCATTGCAGGTAGACAGGGGAGTTTGATGGGTGTTTAGTATATTTGGCTTCAATTCTCCGATCTTTGAGTAAATGAGTTGGGACGTGTTGAGATTGTGCAGGGCATTGGTGAGGCCTCCTCTGAAGTACCGTGTACAGTTCAGATCGCCCTTTTATAGGAAGGATATTATTAAACTGGAGAGGGTTCAGAAAAGATTTACCGAAATGTTGCCAGAAATGGAGGGTTTCAGTAATAAAAATAGGTGAGATAAGATGGGACTTTTTTCACTGGCGTGTAGGAGCTGAGGTGTGAGAAATTTATAAAATCATGAGGGACATGGAGAAGGTGATTAAAAAAAAGGTCTTTTCCATAGGGTGAGGGAGTTCAAAACTAACGGCATATTTTTAAGGTGAGAGGAGAGAGATTTGAAAAGGACATGAAGGACAACGTTTTTACACTGAAGGTAATTCATGTGTGGAATGAACTGCCAGAGGAACTGGTGGATGCAAGTACAATTACAGCATTTAAAATGCATTTAGACAGGTACATGAATATGAAAGGTTTGGAGAGATCTGGGCCAAATGCATGCCGGTGGGGCTAGTTTAGTTGGGAACATGGTTGGCATGGAGCATGTATGACTCTATGACTCCATAAGTGTGACTAAAGAATCCAGAATGGCAGGAGTTAATGTTGCTATTGTTTGTGAACTAATGAAAATGCAGCCAAACAAAGGAGGACCTGTGCAGATGTAAGAGTGAGCCCATGACCAGTAGCAGATACCAAGCAGCCTCCACATGAACAGCTCAGAGCTGAAGGTCCCATCTGTGTGTGCAGAAGGTATGGGAGGCTTCACATCTCTCATCCTTAATGCTAATTCCTCCAAATGAGTGAAGTATGCTGTCGCTTCAGACAAGTAGAAGTCCCAGGACACTGTCACAGAATTGTGGCAACTGCTGGGTGGCACCTACAATATGAAGGGTTGGCCATCCCATCCTGATGGCACGACAGCTGTATTGAACTTTTGTGCAAATCGCTCCTGTGAAGCAGCTGCTGGAGATGTGTGCAAGGAATTTCTCAATCACCCACATGGATCGAGGCTGCTGCTAATACCATTTATAGCATGTCATACCATTGCTTCTCATTTCCCCTGGACAAGGTCAGTGTTACAGTCTGGGTCAATGTTACAGGAGTCAGTGTTACAGTCCGGGGTCAGTGTTACAGCCTGGGGTCGTGATACAATCTGACTCAATGTTACAGCCCGGGGTCAGTAGTACAGGGGTCATTGTTACAGCCCAGGATCAGTGTTACAGCCTGAGGTCAGTGATATAGCCCAACGTCAGTGACGCAGCCTGGGATCGGGTTACAGGGTCACTATTACAGGAGACAGTGATTTCGCCCAGGGTGAGTGTTACAGCCTGAGGTTAGCGTTACAGGGGTAACTGTTACAGTCTGGGGTCAGTGTTACATGGGGCAACGTTACAGGAGTCGGTGATGCAGCCTGAGATCAGAGATACAGACTGGGGTTAGGGTTATACCCTGAGATCAGTGTTACAGGGGTCACTGTTACAACCTGGGACCATTGTTACAGTCTAGATGCAGTGTTACAATTTGAGGTCAGTGTTTTTTTTAGATTACTTACAGTGTGGAAACAGGCCCTTCGGCCCAACAAGTCCACACCAACCCACCGCAGCGCAACCCAACCAGACCCATTCCCCTACATTTACCCCTTCACCTAACACTATGGACAATTTAACATGGCCAATTTACCTAATCTGCACATTTTTGGACTGCAGGAGGAAACTGGAGTACCCAGAGACACGGGGAGAATGTGCAAAATCCACACAGTCAGTCGCCTGACGCGGGAATTGAACCCAGGTCTCTGGTGCTGTGAGGCAGCAGTTCTAATCACTGTGCCACCATGCCACCGTGCCGCCCACAATATTACAGTGTGTGGTCAATACTACAGCCTGGGGTCAGTGTTACAGCCTGGAGTCAGTGTTAGAGGAGTCAGTGATACAGCCCAACGTCAGCGACACAACCTGGGGTCAGGATTACAACCTGGGGTCAGTGTTACCGTGGTCACTATTACAGGAGACAGTGATATAGCCCAGGATCAGTGTTACAGCCCAGGGTCAGTTTTACAAGCTGAGGTTAGTGTTACAGGGGTCAGTGTTACAGTCTGGGGTGAGTGTTACAGCCCAGGGTCAGTAGTGCAGCCTGGGGTCACTGTTATACAGGACAATGTTACAGGAGTTAGTGATACAGATCAGGGTCAGTGTTACAGCCTGGGGTCAGTGTTACAGCCTGAGATCAGAGATACAGATGGGGTCAGTGTTACAGCGCGAGGTCAATATTATAGCCTGAGATCAGTGTTACAGTCTGCGATCAGTGTTACAGCCCAAGGTAGTGTTACAGCCTGAGGTCAGTCGTACATTCTGGAGTCAGGGTTACAGTCTGGGGTCAGTGATACAGGGGTTAGTATCAAGCCTGGGGTCATTGTTACAGCTTGAGGTTAGTGTCACAGGGGTCAGTGTTACAGTCTGGGGTCAGTAGTGCAGCTTGCGGTCAATAGTGCAGCCAGGGGTCAGTGTTACATGGGAAATATTACAGGAGTCAGTGATACAGATCAGGGTCAGTGTTACAGGCTGGGGTCAGTGTTATAGTCTGGGGTCAGGGTTATATCCTGAGGTCAGTGTTACAGTCTGGTTCAATGTAACAGCCCTGGGTCAGTGTTACAGCTTGGGGTCAGTGTTACTGTCTGCAGTCAGTGTTAAAGTCTGGGGTCACTGTTACAGCTTGAGATTAGTGTTACAGGGTCAGAGTTACTGTCCAGGGTCATGTTACAGCCTGGAGTCAGTGTTACAGTCCGCGGTCAGTGTTACAGTCCGCGGTCAGTATTACAGTCCACAGTCAGTGTTACAGCCTAAGTTCAGTGTTACAGTTCATGGTCAGTATTACAGTCCGGGATCAGTGTTACAGTCCGAGGTCAGTGTTACAGCCTGGAGTCAGTGTTACACCCCGGGGTTAGTGATACAGCCTAGCCTCTGTGTTACAGTTAGAGGTCAGTGTTACAGTCTGGGGTCAGTGTTACAGTCTGGAGTCAGTGTTACAGCCTGGAATCAGTGTGACAGCCTGGGATCAGTGTGACAGCCTGGGATCAGTGTTACAGTCTGGGGTCAGTGTTATAGTCCATGGTCAGTGTTACAGCCTGGGGCCATTGTTACTGTCAAGGGTCAGTGTTACAGTTTGAGCTCAGTGTTAAAGCCGGAGGTCAGTGTTACAGCCTAGATTCAGTGTTACAATTTGAGGTCAGTGTTACTGTGTGTGGTCAATGTTACAGCCTGGGGTCATTGTTACAGCCTGGGGTCAGTGTTACAGCTTGGGGTCAGTGTCACAGTCTGGGGCCAGCGTCACAGTCGGGGGTCAGTGTTACAGCCTAGGGTCAGTGTTACAGCTTCGGATCAGTGTTACAGCCTGCGATCGGTGTCAGTCTGGGGTCAGTGTTACAGCCTGGGGTCAGTGTTACAGTCTGGGATCAGTGTTACAGTCTGGTGTCAATGTTCCATTTTGGGGTCAGTGTTACAGCCTGGGGTCAGTGTTAGAGCCTAAGGTCAGTGTTACAGTCCACGGTCAGTTTTACAGTCCGGGGTTAGTGTTACAGACTGGGGTCAGTGTTACAGTCCAAGGTCAGTGTTACAGCCTAGAGTCAGTATTACAGTCTGGTGTCAGTGTTACAGCCTAGGGTCAGTATTACAGTCCAGGATCAGTGTTACTGTCCGGATTCAGTGTTACAGCCTGGGGTCAGTGTTACACCCTGAGATCAGTGTTACAGCCTTGACTCAGTGTTACAGTCTGAGGTCAGTGTTACAGTCCATGGTCAGTGTTACAGTCCACGGTCAATGTTACAGTCTGTAGTTTGTGTTACAGTCAGCGGTCAATGATACAGTCTGGGGTCAGTGTTACAGTCTGGGTCAGTGTGACAGCCTGGGATCAGTGTTACAATCTGGTCAGTGTAACAACCTGGAGTCAGTGTTACAGCCTGGGGCCATTGTTACAGTCGGGGATTAATGTTACAGCCTAAGGTCAGCGTTTCAGTCTGTGCTCAGTGTTACAGTCCGGGATCAGTGTTACAGTCCGGGGTCAGTGTTTCAGCCGGGGGTCAGTGTTACAGCCTGAGGTTAGTTTTACAGGGGTCAGTGTTACAGCCTGGCGTCAGTATTATAGTCCGGGGTCAGTGTTACAGTATGTGGTTAGTGTTACACGGGTCAGTGTTACAGCCTGAGGAACATGTTACAGTCTGGGGTCAGTGTTACAGACGTAGGTTAGTGTCACAGGAGTCAGTGTCACAGCCTGGGGTCAGTGTTACAGCCTGGAGTCAGTGTTATACCTGGAGTCAGTGTTATAGCCCGGGGTCAGTGTTATAGCCCGGGGTCAGTATTACACTCCAGGATCAGAGTTACAGCCTGGGGTCAATGATACAGTCTGAGGTCAGTGATACAGCCTGGGGTCAATGATACAGTCTGGGGTCAGTGATACAGCCTGGGGTCAGTGATACAGCCTGGGATCAGTGTTACAGCCTAGAGTCAAAGTTACTTTTTAGGGTCGGTGTTACAGCATGATGTTAGTGTTACAGGGATCAGTGTTACAGTCTAGAGTCAGTGCTGCAGCCAGGGGTCAGTGTTATTGTCTGGAGTCAGTGCTACAATCTAGAGTCAGTGTTACAGCCTGGGGAATCTGAGGTCAGTGTTACACTTCAGGGTCAGTGTTACAGTCTGACGTCAGTGTTACAATCTGGGCAAACGGATTTGGTAACATCATAGATCTTTCCAAGGTGCAGGATATAATAGACTGTACACATGCATCATTGAGAGGTCCATATCATGATGCTGCTGAGTTGATCAATCGTAAAAGATTCCATTGCACTATGTCCAAGTGATATATGGTGATCAATTAATGTTACAGGGATTAGTGTTACAGCCAGAGGTCACAGTCTGAGGTCAGTATTACTGTCTGGGGTCAGTATTACAGCCTGAGGTCAGTGTCACAGCCTGAGGTCAGTGTTACAGCCTGGGGTCAGTGTTATAGCCTGGGGTCAGTGTTACAGCCAAGGGTCAGTGTTACAGCCTGGGGTCAGTGTTACAGCCTAGGGTCAGTGTTACAGCCCGGAGTCAGTGTCACAGCCTGGGGTCAGTGTCACAGCCTGGGGTCAGTGTCACAGCCAGAGGTCAGTGTCACAGCCTGAGGTCAATGTTACAGCCTGAGGTCAGTGTTACAGCCTGGGGTCAGTGTTACAGTCTGGGGTCAATGTTACAGCCTGGTCTCAGTGTTAAAGCCTGAGGTCAGTGTTACAGTCTGGGGTCAATATTACAGCCTGGGGTCAGTGTTACAGCCTGAGGTCAGTGTTACAGCCTGGGGTCAGTGTTACAGCCTAGGTTCAGTGTTACAGTCTGGGGTCAATGTTACAGCCTGGGGTCAGTGTTAAAACCTGGGGTCAGTGTCACAGCTTGGGGTCAGTGTTACAGCCTGGGTTCAGTGTTACAGCCTGAGGTCAGTGTTACAGCCTGGGGTCAGTGTTAGAGCCTAAGGTCAGTGTTACAGCCTAGGGTCAGTGTCACAGCCTGGGGTCAGTGTCACAGCCTGGGTTCAGTGTTACAGCCTGGGGTCAGTGTTACAGGCCAGGGTCACTGTTACAGTCTGGGGTCAGTGTTACAGCCTGAGGTCAGTGTTACAGCCTGAGGTCAGTGTCACAGCCTGAGGTCAGCGTAGAGCCTGGGGTCAATGTCACGGCCTAGGGTCAGTGTTACAGCCTGGGGTCAGTGTCACAGCCTGGGGTCAGTGTCACAGCCTGAGGTCAGTGTCACAGCCTGGGGTCAGTGTTACAGCCTGGGGTCAGTGTTACAATCTGAGGTCAGTGTCACAGCCTAGGGTCAGTGTCACAGCCTGGGTCAGTGTTACAACCTGAGGTCAGTGTCACAGCCTGGGGTCAGTGTTACTGTCTGGGGTCAGTGTCACAGCATGGGGTCAGGGTTACAGCCTGGGGTCAGGGTTACAGCATGGGGTCAGTGTCACAGTCTGGGATCAACGCTACAGTCTGGGGTCAGTTTTACAGCCCGGTGTCAGTTTTACAGCCTGGGATCTGTTTTACAGTCGGAGGTCAGTTTTACAGCCTGGGATCAGTGTTACGGTCTGGGGTCAGTGTTACTGTCTAGGGTCACTGTTACACTCCATGGTCACTGTTACAGCCTGTCAGTCAGATTTGATTACTTCACTGACCTTCCCCCAGGTCAGGATGTCATGGACTGCACAAACAGAACATTGAGAGGTCCATATCATGATGCTGCTGAGTTCATAAATTGAAAGAGTTTCCATTGCACAATGTCCAAGTGATCTATAATCATCAATGCCTCTTCTCAGAAGTCTGTGCCTGGTGCTCTGGGAAATTCCATGTTACCGATATCCTTGAGTAATTCCTGCTGTGCTGTACAACCAGATTTCTGACAGAATGGTAACCTGGATGGTGCGGTGGGGGGAGGGGGGGGGGGTGCCATGAGAGGTGACTCTGTTACTCAATCTCCCCAGTTGCTTTGCGATACATTGCAATCCATTTTTCAACAAGGCCCAATGTAGAGGAGACAATATGCCTCCTGAAAATGAGGCTCCAATCTGTGGATCAGCCAGGGGGTGAGTCTAATAGTACAGTCCAGACAGAGTGTACCACATGACGCTAGCATGCTTTACAACTGGAGCAGGTAAAGATGAGAAGTGATGAAGGCTAATGAGCTGGGAGAGTGGGAGGAGGAAGGTGAGGATACTGGGCAGCAGGAACATCATCTTGCCCAACAACATTAGGTGCACTAAACCAGACAGGACATAACTGACACTGAGTATCCAGTACATCAGCTGGATGTAGTGATCATTTCATTGTCTATAAAATTGTGCTGAAAGGCAAGTAGTTTGTCTCTGTTCCAAGCGGCAGATTCAGCTTCTGTTTGTTTGTTTCCCGTTGGTTCTGCTACTGGTGAATAAAAAATTACTGTGTTCAAGCATCTGAAGATTTCATGTGCATGCTGACCCCACACTGAATGACAATGAGACGCTGGGATACACCCATCATTGACAGTAGAAGAGTAAAAGTGACTTAGAGAGTGATGTAGGGTGGGATGTGGCTGAGGGCAGGCTAACTTTGTGGCTTGTTGATTGAACATAAGTAAGTGTAGGAATGCACAGTTGTATGTGCAAGGAAGGTTTTAGACACGTCACTTGATGTCATCAAAAGCGTTGATTTATGGTTGCTGTTCCATTTCTGGGATGCCTGGGATTTTGAGGTATCCTGGCAGTGATGAAAACAGTTACCTAAAGTGAGTGGGTGAATAGAAATATTTACACCAGGCAGGTTGACTCTGATTGGACGAGGTATTGAACTAGAGATTGGCTGTCACCTGTTTTGGCAAGTTGGAACAGGCATAATGTGTATACCTGTTCTTTCTGTCTGTCTTTTATTGCATCTGGTACATAGGCCAATGCTGGGGGTTTGTCTGATTTATTTCTTCTTCAAACTTTCTCTCATAGCTTGATACAAGTGATACAAGGTCTCCAAGGCCATTTCAGAGGGCAGTTCAGTGTCTGTGAGTCTGAGGTTACCTGCAGGTGTTCCAAGGATATTTCTTACCTGAAGGGCAAAAGGAAAGCAAATGGCTGTTTACAATAGCCCTATACTTTCACAGTCTCCAGTAATGCAGTTGGACTCTTAGCCCAACATTACTGATTTATTGAATTATCATGGTGGGATTTGAACTCATAATTTTGGAGCATTAGCTCTGCCCTCAAAATGAACAACTTAATCCCAATAGTGATCAGAAGCTGTTAACTGAAGTTAAATTTTACACTCCATCGCAATACTGGGGTTGAATGAGGGGGACGGTGGGCCTGGTGAAAGGAGGAGAATTATTACTGTCCTAAGCTTTAGTAGGACAGGAACCAATCCCAGGCTATCAACACTCTCCAACCAGCTCTCTTGGATGGGAAGCTAACCCATGGTGATGCAATTTATAAAGACAAGATAGAAATAATATTAGCCTTTTGCTCTGATTTCAAGGAATCAATAATTCCTACTGTAAATGTCTTGAAATTGCCAATTCATTTTAATGTCAGGTTCAAAAAGCTAATAATCTGTTGAGATACCTAACATCAAAGCAGGTGCAGTGTATCTGGATAAGATAACACAAATGGTGCTAGGGTCTACTTGTTCAATTTTCTCTTATTTATGATTGGTTGAAATCTATAAGATAACAAAGCTTGCCTGGAAGAAGAGGATTATGAATACACACATGAAAGACAGGATCATGTGCCCAACTGTAAAAATTACATGATACCAAAATATGTTGAGCAATTGAAATTGTTTCATGACTAGTATAGCTAGCTTCTCTCATTAATCTCATGTATTTGTAGTGAGATTTAGATTATGTATTAGTTATTACATGAATGGGATCCAGCACCAACACAATGACTATTTGGCTAACTGTCCTGTTTGGGGGAACTCTTTGAATTATGCCACATTGAGATCAGAAATTAATGGATGAATTAATGGGCCTGAATTTCCTAGGCACTGGGGACCTAAATGTGGCTTGAGAATTCATTGAGGAGGAAATCAAAGCTGAATATTGATTTAGCATGTACTGGGGGACATAGGCCCAGTCAATTCCCTAGAACAATACAAAGATAGGTAGAGGGAGAGGTAGCATTGAGGAGGTGGACAGGCTGTAGAAGGATTTGGACAGGTTAGGAGAGTGGGCAAAGAGGTGGCAGATGGAGTACAATGTGGGAAAATGTGAGGTCAGGCACTTTGGTAGGAAGAATAGAGGCATGGACTATTTTGTAAATGGGGAAAAAATTCAGATATCTGAAGTGCAAAGAGACTTGGGGGTTCTAGTCCAGAATTCTCTCCAGGTAAACTTGCAGGTTGAGTCAGTAGTTGGGAAGGCAAATGCAATGATGGCATTTATTTCGAGAGAACTTGAATATAAAAACAGGGATGTACTTCTGAAGCTCTATAAGGGCCTGGTCAGACCACATTTGGAGTATTGTGTGCAGTTTGGGGCCCCATATCTCAGGAAGGATGTACTGGACCTGGAGTATGCTCAGAGGAGGTCCACAAGAATGGTCCCAGAAATGAAAAGCTTAATATATGAGGAACTTTTGAGGAATCTGGGTTTATACTCAATGGAGTTCAAAAGGATGAGAGGGGGGATCTAATTGAAACATACAGAATATTGAATGGCCTGGACAGAGTGGATGTCGGGAAGACATTTCCATTGGTAGGTCCGAGGGCATAGCCTTAGAGTAAAGGAAAGGCATTTTAGAATGGAGATAAGAACAAACTTCTTCAGCCAGTGAGTGGTGAATCTATGGAATCTATTGCCACAGAAGGTTGTGGAGACATGGTGGCTCAGTGGTTAGTACTACTGCCTCACAGCCCTAGTAACTAAAGTTCGATTTCAGCATTGGGTGACTATCTGTGTGGATTTTTCACATTCTCCCCATGTCTGCGTAGATTTTCTCCTGCAACCCAAAGATTTGCAGGTTAGGTGAATTGGCCTGCTAAATTGTCCATTGTTCAGCGATGTGTACAAGTTACATATGTTAGTTAGGGGTAAATGTAGAATAATAGGGTAGGGGAATGGGTCTGTGTGGGTTGCGCTTCAGAGGGTTGGTGTGGACTTGTTGGGCAAATGGCCTGTTTCCGTACTGTAGGAATTCTATGATCTCTATGAGGCTAGGTCATTGAGTATATTTACGATGGAGATAGATAGGTTCTTGAGGTTCAAGGGTTACGGGGAGAAAGCAGGAGAATGGGGTTGAGAAACTTATCAGATCATGATTGAATGGCAGAGCAGACTTGATGGGCTGAATGGCCTAATTTTTGCTCCTATGTCTTATGGTCTTGTTATGAAAAGAGTAAATGTGCAATTTGTTGAGTGTAGCAGAATAAAGGATTTACTTTTAATGTGCCACTGAGCAGCGGAAGTGAGGGAAGAATGGAATCAGGTCAACACCAGTGCTCATATTGTCTAGTCTCTATTAGTAATGAAGTTCATAACGTTTTTCCAAGTTATGGACATCATCTCTTGGCCATTTATCCACTAGATTTAACAAAATTTAAACTTGCTGGTCACTTTTCCCGCACATCCCACAACTGGATCCCTCAAGAATGTCACTTGTGGATCCATTTTACCCCTTTGTGCTGCATCTGACAGATCTGTCATATATGTAATGATTTCTTTCATTAGAGTGATCTATCAGGCTATTTATTATATCTGTTATTTAAATATTTTATTATTTATTACATTTATCATATTATATTCTGTTTGTCAGGACATTCATCACAATACATAAACATTTGGGATACAAAGTACCATGTTTACTTATATGTTCATTTTATGTTCATTTAAGCGGGCATTGGATAGGCATTTGGAAGTTATTGGGCTAGTATAGGTTAGGTAGGACTCGGTCGGCGCAACATCGAGGGCCGAAGGGCCTGTACTGCGCTGTATCCTTCTATGTTCTATGTTCTATGTTCTATCAGCTACTTTGATTCTGAGATTTTTTAATTAATTCTATTCAATTATGAGAAATGACCTTAATTGTTTGATTGTCATGCTCATGTTGACAATAGCCTTGCCTTTTTAATACATCTGATTTCCTGATTCGACTTTGGTCCCTTTGCACGTGCCTCAAAACTCAGAATTTTCACAGAGACCTCAACGATGATGAAAGTCTGTCCTCCTGCAAATAGAGGGGGAGAAAAGGGCTAATTGTGGTAGCATCCAAAGAAGAAGGACCTTAACAAAGCACAAAATTAAGGCAATTCTGATTTTGCTAAGAGACCATGTTTTGGAGCAATATTCACCAGTGAATTGAATACCTACACATCCATGTCAATCTGATTATCAATTTACAGTCTGATTGAACAGCTAAAAGCACAATTCATGCTATGTCTCTTTGCTGAAAAGACTTACATTTGTAGAATTAATGACGTAATGTTTATGTTTTCACATATGCTTCTAAACTCATAATTAGCAAATTCTGCGCATTATCAATCAGGAAACGTGATGGTGGCCAATATCTGGTCTGAGTTTATTTCCCTAAATTTTTCTCTATAATCATGCTTTTGTCTTTACTATTGTAGAAAGCCTAATTCTGATTTTCACATTTATAAAATGTAGAATGAAAATATGTTTCTCTTTGTTCCATATCTTTAAATGCATGGTGCCTATTTATTTAGATTAGTTATAGTGTGGAAACAGGCCTTTCGGATCAACAAGTCCACACCAACCCTCCGAAGAGCAACCCACCCAGACCCATTTCCCTACAACTAACACTACAGGCAATTTAGCATGCCCAATTCACCTAACCTGCTCATTTTTGGATTGTGGGAGGAAACCCACTCAGAAACGGGGAGAATGTGCAAACTCCACATAGACAGTTGCCTCAGGTAGGAATTGAACCCAGGTCTCTGGTGCTGTGTGCTAACCACTGTGCCACCATGCTGCAAACAACTTGTTAATGTCACATGCCAATAGAAAGCTTACAAAAGGATGTGACAGAATCATCCAATGTCTTTTATAGATTTCACATTTCTCACTAAGCTTTTTGACTAACCCATGTACTCTTCATTAACCATACCTAAAATGTTTAACAGGATTTTTTAACCTTTGCCCATTAGGATGGGCATATTGGCTTTGTGTCTTTAAGACACTTGGCTTTATTTCTCTGTGGTGTTTATTCTGCAGCAAGAAACTCATCTCGTGCCTTTCCAAAGCTTGTTGATCGTCTACACGGTGCAAGTTTGGAGGGTGATGGAATACTGCCTGAATGTGCAGACTCCGAAAACACTCAAGAAGTGCAACAGTGTTCAGGAAAAAGTAGCACACTTATCTGACATCCCTCCCACCAACTTGAACATTTATTCCCTTCATCAATGATACAGATTAGCAGCAGTTTATTTATTACCTAGAATATACATTGCTGCTACAAAATCAGGAATGTGTGTGGTTTGGAGGGGAACTTGCAGGTGATGGTGCAACAACTTGATAAGCCTCCTTCGGTGATACAAGATGTCTGCAATCTTGTACCACCCTCAAGTTCCCCTCTAAACCATACACCATCCTAATTTTGTACCGTAACACTGTGCCTTCTTGTTGCTAGGAGCATCCTCCCCTAACAACTTTGCAAACTTACCAACACACTGGAGATGACCGTGGTTCAAGAATACAGGTATTGGGGATGGGATATAAATACTGGCCTAGCCAAGCCTGATCACATCCCATGGCAGAATGACAGAATTGTTACTGTGCAGAAGGAAGCCATTCAGTCCATCAAAGAATTAAAGAAGAATTAAAAAGAAACCAGATGTCATTAGTAATTGTCTCACATGTAAATGAGTACCATTGGGTTAAATGGCACTAGCTTCCTAGATATGGACAGCGAGGCAGAAATCCTAGTAAAATGGAACACCTCTTAATTAACTGCTGCAGGTAATGTCACATCGGGGTCCTGTGTCTATCCCCATGGCCTCAGGATGCATTTCTGATCCCAGTGATGGGACAATGTAAGATCTGGTAAAATTCAGCTCATCAAGTTTTGTTAAGGGATACAAGGATGTCCTGAATGGGGAAACCTAGCCACTATTGAATCCCCTAGTCTTTGTGTCACTATGGAATGTGCCATTTGCTTCATGAAAGTTGAAAGGCGTGATTGTTTCCCCAGAACTGTTTTGAAGTTAATACACACCTCAATCTAACATGCTCCCTCCCCTCCCCTGCCCCACCCCGAGAGGTGATCGTCCCAGTTAGGATCAGTTGCATTTCGCAATCTTTTAAATGCAACCTGCTAAAGCTCATGGTATATTATTCAGATTGACCACCCATTGTGTGACAGTTGTCAAATTCTGACCATGCCTCTCAGCAATTTAACAAAGTATATTTCTTATGGAATTCACTTGATTCAAATCTTCACCATTTTCTAATTCATGAGGATCCACGTCATAAAATATTTTACCTCTGACAATACTAAGGCGAAGCCTTGTTTATTTTTTTTTGGTAAAAATGCAGTTCATGCCCACAAGTCCCCTTCATTCTTCCAAGTCACATAGTTCTGATTTTAAGAGCCTCTTATCTTGGCAACTAAGGGGAGCTTTCACTCATTTTTGGCAATGGTCATTGGGATTGTGGTTTTCTGTCCAAATAAACTTTTTTTAATATTCAGTTTTTACCTTGAAGAATCCTTCTGTCTGTGAGCATTTTATCCAGAAAACTAGTTGGTGAAGGGTAGAGCTGGAGCCAAACTTTCCTCATGTTTATGAGCACGTATTTACATAACTATACAATGCAAGCATGCACATTTGCAACTTAAAACTATAATTTCAGTCTGTGTCTATTTATAAGGAAACAAGTGAATATCTACTCCACATACAATTTACTCTATTAGAATATAATTAAAAATAATCTTACATACTAATCCTAAACCAAATCCTCGAAACTCTAAGCCTAAAAGAGCCAACACTGACTGTCATACAATCACAATGCTCACCTGGTTTTGACTAAACCTGACAGGGCCAGCTTATTCCTTCTGCTGACTAACCTAAGCCTGGCAGGACATCAGTTGATTTTTGGATGAGATGTTTTCTGGATAATTTGTTAATTTGCTTTCTGTGTTTCTGTCTGATTTTCTATCTTTCCACTTTCAATTTAAATTGACCCTTTTTTTTGCACAAAATAATTTATAATATTTAACTATGGTTCATAGAGACCATAGTAATTTTTTCCTACTAAAGATGGACGCTGAAAACCAATAGGACAGTTCTGACATATAAGTAACATACAAAAAGTAACTATAAGCAAGTAACTATACTGATTTACAATGTGGTCATGAATTAATCCTGTCTCATTGCACATGACTAGGTGTAAGGTAATATACTTTCTGATTGGCTATAGAATGCATTGTTCTGGAACTGGACCTGAATGTACTTTAGGAACTCATTTTCGAAGCTTCATTTGACAATTTGATTCATCAAATCTACATGAAGATTAAAATCATCCCCGATTATTGTAATACCTCTCTCAAGTACCTATTATTTGATCCTTAATTTATCCCAAAGTGTAGTTAGTGTTAGAGAGCCTGCAAGTGATATTTTACCTCTGCTATGCCTTAACTCCACCCAAAGTGATTCTACATCTTGATCTTTAGAACTAAGGTAATACTCACTTAAACATTACAACCACGTATCTGAAATTGTTATCAAGTCATATATACTTATTTCTATTTGTGACACTGTTCTGTTTGATAACTGTCCCTTTGCACTATCGTGCCATTTGGCGTTCCAAATTTGTTACTTTGCACCATCTCGCTTCTGTATATATGCTGTTTTCTGCTGGCATCCACAGACCATTAGTCTGATGTTCAGATTGACTAATTGCTACCCACATGCCAGTTACGAATATTGTTTATGTTCCCTTGTTCTACGAGTAATTATCAATTACTATTGCTATCAGCAAGAAGTGATCCCAAGTAGGGACAGTTTTCTGCACTTGTGTGATGAATAACAATTGCTTATTGGTTCCACAGGGCAAATGAAAAGGATGTACATATTTATTTTAACAGTGTTGTGAATGCTGCTCCAAACTCTTGTGTTCTTGATTTCAACAACAGATGGGCTGAGGCAGGTATACAGTCAGATTACAGATTTGGAAATGGACAGTCATACTGATGGTGTGGGTATGTGTTCAGAATATCTGTGTTCAGAAGCTCAGATATGAAATATAAGTTAAAAAAGAAAGCCTGGTTCATAAACTACTCGATTATGTTAATTTTAATCATATGCAAATTCACTATCTAGCTTTGCAATTAAACTATAGCTATAACCTTGTTGGCAGAGACAATAATTTGAACAGGACAAAGTGTATCACTATCATTTGTTAATAGAATTAAAGGCAGCTGAAATTACAAAGTTCTTGCCCTTTAATCTCATCTGATTTTCTGTGCCTCTAGATTTCTTCATTAAAAGTTATGTCCTTCATTGCTTACATGTATCTATCAGATGACTAACTGGAATTGTCTGTTGGTGAGCTTCATTTACAGCTATCAGAGAAAACAATCACTGAGATATTGCCATGCTTAATGGAACCTAGGTGCTTAGCAACATCTTAACCATCAACCAAGCAATTATAGTTATACTGAAAGGCCAAAGTTCAGAGTTCAAGATAACACTGGAGCTAGAAATATCATGCAAGATAAAGCAGGAAGTGTTGGTTAGACAAGGATAAACCCTGGAACTTTAACAAGGAGACAAAATTGAGGGAGGCAAGGTCCTTGTTAGGACTGTACTTGGAAGGAAGAATGAGGTGAGATTAAAGTGATATTAATTCTGCAAATACATGCAAATAAGTCTTTCATTAGCGATCTTGTCTCACTATTCATCATGTGGTTGGAAAATGTGACTCGCCATCACAATGCTCCTTGCTGGACATCTCACTCAATTTTTCCAAGTTGCTTGCCAGGACCCACATTACTCAAGGGCTGGAAAAAAATCACCCTTAGTTATTTTCATTTAAACATTGCCTGAATTCATTCAAGGAGAAACAGGATGAAATGGACAGAATACAAGCACAGCATAGTGAGGGGTTTAGAATAGACCTTAGCATGGCTCAATGGTAGCACTCTAACTTTCAAAAGATCATTAGCTCAGAGTCCCACTGAGACTTTGACATAAAATCCAAATACACTGCTGTGCTGTCAAAGGAATGAAATGTAAAGCCCTGTTTGCTGCTTTAGCTGGATGAAGAATATTTCATGGCTTTGGTTCAAACAGTGCAGATCTAATCTCCTGGCACCTGAGTGAATATTCATTCATCGATCAATATCACTAAAACAGCTAATTTGAAAGTTTTATTTCATTGTAATTCCTGAAGTTTGCTAATTGCAATTTTTCACAATGACTGCACTTAAAAGTACTTAATTGGCTGTAAAGCATTTGGGATGTCTTGTGGTGAAACCTGCAAATATTTTCTTCCTTTGAGTTGAATCTCCAGTGCAGATAAGAAGATGCTGATTGAAAGTTGACTGTACTTTATGAAGTTTAGGCTCCATTACATTAACAATCTTAAACTTCTGTTTTAACTGGAGAAGCTAGGTTTCTTTCCCATTGGATAAAGATGGTGGAAAGAAGGGTTAGGGTCTTTCATTTAAATTGTAGGTGGCAGAAGGAGCAGAGATGGAGAATTAAAATGACTAGCAATTCTCCACTCAACTCCCTCTGTGACCTCTATATTCTCAGCCTGTTCTAGTCAAGTTTAATGGATGATATAATGATCCCCATTAGCAGCTATTGATTCTTCCAGGCTGACCTTTACCCAATTCTTTGTCTGCCCGACTGCTGTTCTCTCTCTGGGCTCCATCTCCACCTATCGTTTATTCTTCCCCACCCCCCTCCCCTCAACGCATCTTCAACCTATTTACCAACCTTTTCCTAGCCACACTTAGTTGTAAAGAATGGTCATTGGACTCAAAAAATTAACTTGGCTTTCTCTCTACAGATACTGTTAGATCTGCTGAGTTTCTTGGGCACTTTCTGTTTTTGTTTCAAATTTCCAGCAGTCTTTTATTTGAGTTTAACAAAGTCAGGTCATAGCTGTTGTCAAACTAGGAGAAAGTGAGGACTGCAGATGCTGGAGATCAGAGCTGCAAAATGTGTTGCTGGAAAAGCGCAGCAGGTCAGGCAGCATCAAAGGATCAGGAGAATTGACGTTTCGGGCATAAGCCCTTCTTCAGGGATTCCTGAAGAAGGGCTTATGCCCGAAACGTCAATTCTCCTGATCCTTTGATGCTGCCTGACCTGCTGCGCTTTTCCAGCAACACATTTTTCATAACTGTTGTCCTCAAACGTCCAGCTGGAAGCAGTTTGTAATGAATTTGCTTTCTCATTTACTCACTTCCAGCTACATCCCTTGTTTGTTTACATGTCCCATCAACATCTCCTCTTTCCTTGCACTATATTGCCTTTACTCGCTTAATCACTGCTATCTATCTTTGTCCAAATTGTTTTATTCTTTATGCATCCCATCACCTCCTCGGCCTCTCATTTTGCTTAAAATCTGATTAATTGCTAACTTTATCTGGTTGTGAAGAATGCCCATTTCACTGAAGTGCTAACTCCCTTCTCTCTGCACATTTGCTACCTGACTTTCTGAGATTTCCAGTATTTTCTGATTTTATTTATCTTTCTGACCTTGTTTTCAGTTGTTATTTCCACATCCCTTATTAAAATTCAATATCATTTTATTGATGGTAACATGATGTGCCTCAAGATAAAATGTTCTATTAAGAAGATTACCATTATCTTTCTCAATGTATCTAAGTTCTTCACTCACTCGATGGATTGGGTGAGAACATTCAAAATCTAGGGGGTGGATAGGATGGACCATCAAGATGAGATGGCGTATGTTTGGGAGTTCACCAGTAGTAAGAAGTTAAACCTGAACTCATTTCATGAGGAATGAACAGTTGTTTCTTCTGTCATGATGTATTTAACAAATGTAGAGTGGAACTGAAGATCACTGCCAACACGCCTGAATCGGTCGGGATAAGTGTTTCAATCTGTGATGAAGAAGGCTTCAACTTGAAATAACTCCACAGAGGCAGGTATCCTGTCACCAAATCACCCTTTAATTACACGCAAAACGTGCTTGGCATTGATCTGGCTCCCCCAGAGCCAGGTCTGGGAGTGTCAGGATGTCTGGTAATCCTGTTTACATCTGTCAGCCAGGGCCCCCTGATTGGATCAGGTTAACAGCCCCAATCAGTGAACTTGTATTCTATGAGGTCCCCCTAGCTGACCTCATTACAATCACTACATCTCTCCTTCTCTGAGTCCAAGGACTTAGGCCTTTTTTTTTTATAGTACCTTCTGGGACATTTTAGCACTGAGCCAGGTTCCACTGACTCTGCCTCTGATCTGGGTGATGTGCGATACCACAGATGCCTGGAGCATCTCAGAAGAAATTCCTTCCCCTCTTCAGAGCATAAATGCGGTGCTATCTGCCGTGTCCATCTTAGATTTCTAGGTCTGTTCAATGCCTTCACAATGTCTTCTTCTTTCTTATCCTCCTCCCCACTGTCTCTCGGTTCAGCCCTGGAATCCACATCTAGAGTTGAGGGTGTCTGTTTTGGAATGGAGCCTGTTGGCCTTGAACCTTTGTTTGGTGGACCTCAGGGGCATTTGTGTCGAGCGGGCCCAGACATAGTGAGTGTATCCTGTTCGGAGGGAGTGAACTCTCCTCGGCTGTCCCTCCCACAGGGCTGAGGGTGGCAGGCAGCATGGAGGTGGCAGGCCCAGTTACCCTTGGAGCATTCTGAAAGGGGACCTTTGGGGGTCCTGTAAGTGTTTCCCACACCAGTCGAGTACCCTTTTGGTGCCACCCTGTTGCTTGGTGAGGAATGGGCACCTTGATTGAGATCAAGGTCCCTCGTCCACCTGAATTGAGAAGAAACATCTTCACCCAGAGGGTTGTAAATCTATGGAATGCCTGGCCCAGTGAAGTAGTTGATGTTTTTAAACCTAAGATAGAAGGAATTAAGGGATACAGAGAGAGGGCGGGTAAGTGGAGCTGAGGCCACAAAAAGATCCGCCATGACCTTATCGAATGTCAAAGCAGGCTCGTGGACCAGATGGCCTACTCCTGCTCTTGGTTCTTGTGTTCTTATGACCTGTGGCATTTCTTCCTCAAAACACTGTGGAGACTGACAGTGAAGAACTCCCCAGGATCTAACCCCATCTCTAATCTAGCGAATGTTCCCACCAAGGTGCCTGTATGTGAACTGGTGGAGGGTGCAAGAGTGCCAGCCTTGTCAGTGCTTCCTCTGTGACAGACTTATTCTCTTCCTCAGGCGGGAGAGGAAAGGAATTCTTGTGGGGCCACCTTTTTAACTGCGGAGACTGCAGTAATGTTGCTGGTGCCTACGGTAGACAAAAGAGAGAATGCGCCATGATCGAAGGCTAGAGATTTGGGCACATTTAGAGCACATTCACAATGGAGAGTCCACAGCAAAGGAAAATGGTTCTTACTTGCTTGCTAGGATATGGGTGTTATTGTACATCCACAGAATGGGTTCTGGTCTTTGTTGATAAAGGGCAAACATTGTCTTCATAGGGGCTGATGATCTGAATTCTGGGTGCCCCAAATTTGACCTGGCTATTTCAGGTTTTCTTTCCTTCTGGAATGAGACAAAGGGGAGAGTTGAATCAGGTGAAAGTGGCTGGCACTGCTGTTAGTGCAGGAGCAGGTAGGAGAAAGGTGCTGAGGTGACCCCAGTGAGTGAGATGACCATGGAAAAGGCATGCACAGTGGGTAGTGAGGGCGGGGAGGAGTGGTTGGACTGGCTAAGAGCAACTGATGAAAAGCATCACAGACAATAGTGAGAGTGGCCAGTCACGAGCCTTGTTGGGACATGGGTGCAACAGCAGAGAGTGACCATGAGGTGGCAGAGAGAAGATGGTGGTACTTATGGTAGCGAAGCAGGTAAGACCACTGATGGCAATGTTGGATGCTGATTCAGACTGTTGCGACAGCACCGACCTGGGTGGCAACCTCAGGGTGTCTCAGCCCCCCTCTTGCAGTCCTGGAGGAAGAGAATGAGCCTCCTCTGCATCACCCCATTCAGCAGAACCTCCACATTCCTGACTGGAGAGCAGCACCCCAATATTCTCTCGCTTTCTTTATTTCAAAAATGTACTTTTTTTGTTAAAAATATATACAAAATAACAAACTCAGTTCAGTTCTGTACTGTAGCATATAAGGAGACAAACAAACATTGGAGCTTGACTCTATCTAACAAACAAACCAAAGGCATCTCTTACTTGTATATTTACATGCATTTGAGGTACTGGGAGGGTCTGATAAATCAACGGGCATCTCCAACTGTACAGGGCAGCTCACGACTGCCCGCACTTGACTGGGTGCACAGCATCCTTTTAACTATGGTGCCAGCACCATAAATCCTGGGATGTCCCAACACGGCGAAGTGTTTCTGCCTCCAACATGTGAAAAACGTCAGACAGATGGGTGGCACTGGGATGTGGTGCGTGGTTAATGAACTGAGACTGAGATGATTATGCGAGAAAACTCAATGGGCCTCACAAAGAGAAACCGTCAATGAAAGTCGACAAAAATAACACTAAGCCGATTTCCAGTAAGATTGCATCCTCAGTTTGTGACATTGCAGCTACCGGATTAATGTGCTGATAAAAATTACAATTCCTTACAATTCCAAACAAGCGTAAACCTTGTTATTACAAATGGAATATTTCCTGTTGGTGTGCTTTAATACAACTTCCTGAGTTGAACTACCTTATCTGTTTAATTCAAACCTAGGTGTCGATAAGAGAGGGGATTATAAAAAACCTCTTATCAGCATCACTGAACTGAGCACAATTATCCATTGCAGCTGTTAACAACTATTAAACATTTAATTTTTGCATTCTGTCTGGAAAGAAATTAGAAATGGTACAGCTTTGAGATTTATTGATGCCATGACTGTTTTATTGAAGTATACACATTCACTGCTCAAAATGTGCAATCAGCTTTATTAGCAAAGTCTGAAGGCTGAACTCTGAAACTGACCCTTTTCATTTACTAATAGGAGTCATATTGTTTCAGGACCCCTTTCCAAAATTTAGTTTCCCTATGCACAGTTAAGGTGGGTTATGGCCATGATTAGAATGACAAGGTCACCTCAAATAGAAACAAAATATTTCCAATGTCGGAGATCAAAAATAAAAACAGGAAGTGCTGCAGAAACTCAACAAGTCTGGCAGTACCTTTGAAGAGAGAAACAGCTGATGTTTCAAACCTAATGAGCTCTTCAGAACTCCTGACAAATGTAAACTGTTGATTCTTTGTGGGGACGCTTGATACCAAAATTTGATAAGTAAAATACATATGTGAGTGTAAATTTAGCAGAAAAGCCAAAGTTAATTTTCTCTCACTCCATGTTTCCTGAGGCTGTTGGTAGCAATGCAGCAGGACAAATTGAATTTACATTACTGGAGAGCTGCCTGGGGAGGTACCATAAAAACTTTTGGATCATTTGGCTAAATAAAGCTCAGTTCATTTCGAGTATTACTTGGTTCTGACCATTCCAGCATAGAAATCATCTATTATCCCCATTTTGTGCCAGCACTGTCCAGTCTCCAAGTATCACACTAATACTTACATGTGAAGAGGGCCTGAGTGACTGACCAGTAAGGGACAGTTTCTTTAGAAGAATCAGAAGGAAGAAAAGCCCTCTGGGCAAAGTTAACAATCAAACTGTAATACCACCTGCAGCCAATGGGTGCCAGCAGTGACGCATTTTATAAAACTTGTTGAAAGTGTTTTAAACTTGATTTTTCCCAAGGTGGTTGAATGATGTTTTTCAGCCACTTTGAAGATCTGCTGCTTTTGCACCCCACACTTGTTTTTAATATTTCTACAAAGATTACGCAGAATGTAGTGCAAGCTCTTCAAATGGACTGCATTGGTTCAAGATGGCAGCTCACCGTCATCTCTTCAAGGGCAATTCGGGATTAGTGAAGTTTCTATTTGAGTATTGCTGTGAAAAGATATATCTTACTGAAGCTTTTCAAATTACACATTAGGACAATTTGCAAGAATACCAATTCAAGGTAAAAACCAACATTTATACGGTATCAGAATAGAGTGCTGATTGGTTGTCAGTGGACTCTGATGATTGACAGTTAACTGACAAGCTTTGTTTTTATTTTAAACCAGGCAGGTGACTCTAATTGATCAGGGTAGCAGTCTGACAAATGAACGAGAGAATGGCTGTCACTTATTTCATTGATTTGAGATTTGCACTGGGTGTGTACATATCTTTCTGCCTGCAAAGAACAGAGCTCTCTCTGTTAATAGATGTGGCTTCCAGTGAACACCAGTGTGCCACATTACAAACCTGACTAATAATCTTAAATTGATTGTCAAGATTATTTGGCAAATGCTGTCCAATTGTAGTATCACATCTAACGTTGGATACTGTTGCAAGTTTTGCAAATAGGCTGGTTAGGTATGGTCTGTACTTTGTTTCTATGAACAGTCTGGTGAAATGCACCATTTAATATGATTGGCCAGTCATACATACCTGGCAACACAATATAATTGAAATTCATATATCACACCACTCATCTGTGTGGTTTGTAGAACTTTTTTTTAACTTCACAACAGTTAAATTCATGGAAAATATCACTCATCCTGCTTCCAGCTTGATAACAGGTTTCACTTGTTGAGTCCACTCACCACTACTAACAAGTATAGAACCACCATGATATGTAAGCTCCAATTACTATGATTCAATTCAACAACTCCTCTCACTTGAGCAAATTTTCCTGAAGTGAGTTTGAAAGGATGTTGTTTTACAGCTACATCATGAACAACCAAACATGTATTCCTGGCCTATTCACACAAATCTATTTAAGGTTCTGAAATAAACTATGCATGTCTCTTTGATACTTTTCTAGAACATAAAATATTGTGCTACCTAACCCTTTTAAGTACCAGAATCCAACCTTAATTCTCATAAATCAACCTTTGAAGTTTCAATGTCTGATTCATTCATCAATTGCACTGATATTTTCATTTCAATATCACCACTTTCATGATTGTAACTAATTTTTTTCCCATTTACATAAACACTTGCTAATTTTTCCTCCTCTCTGAAGTATTCACAACATCATTTACATCGCAGAGACTCTTTTTGATTTGATAAGACCAAAAAACATCACATTTAAAGGCTTGGAAAGGGAGGACTCTAGGAAATTGTTTCCATTAGGTGAGGAGACTAGGACCCGTGGACACAGCCTTAGAATTAGAGGGGGTCAATTCAGAACGGAAATGCGGAGACATTTCTTCAGCCAGAGAGTGGTGGGCCTGTGGAATTCATTGCCGCAGTATGCAGTGGAGGCCGGGACGCTAAATGTCTTCAAGGCAGAGATTGATAAATTCTTGATGTCACAAGGAATTAAGGGCTACAGGGAGAATGCTGGTAAGTGGAGTTGAAATGCCCATCAGTCATGATTGAATGGCAGAGTGGACTCGATGGGCCGAATGGCCTTACTTCCACTCCTATGTCTTATGGTCTAAAGGCTTCTTATGGAAAGCTAACAATGCTAACATTTTGAATTTTAGTCCTTTCTATCTGTTCTAGTTTTCATTGTTGTTTGAGCACTATTCAATGCTTTTTGGTGAAATCACATGCTTTGCCTGATTATGCTCTGCAATTCGAAGCATAGACTAGAAACACCTCCGAGATTTGGTTCATTCATTTTTCTTTAATCAATTTGCTTTGACCTCTCTCCTCATACCCATGTTGTTGTTACGAGCAGATTCTGAGTTAGCTTTACCAATTTAAGGTTTTCTGGTTTTCAAGTGAAATTTTAACCCCAAGTGATTCTCTTAATCTTTTAACTGCCTGGGTCATAGAACTTTTAAATATTTAAAAATTACTTCCTCTGATTCTGTTTGGGTGCACTAGCATCAAATGTGAACATTCCAATACTTGTAGCAGTTCACACTGAAAGCCCTTTACATTCTTTTCTTTTAAAATATTGGTTTCAAAGTGACAAAATTCAGACACTATTTCTTTTAGTTAATTGTGACTATTAGTCAATTCACTCCATCTCTGTCTCTCATCATCATTCATGAGATGGAGAAGATCATTAGGAGCCTTGTTATTTTTTTCTGTTACAATTCTATCTTTGTTTTAAGTTTCTTTGACATTCTACAGGTACAACATTCCGTGAGTCACATAAATGACTTTACCAGACAGCACTGAATTTACATCAGCAATTGGTTTTGGTCTGTAATTGAACATAGAACATAGACCAGTACAGCACAGTACAGGCTCTTCAGCCCTTGATGTTGTTTCAAACTACTCTAAGATATGGGTGGCATGGTGGCACAGTGGTACCTCACAGCACCTGAGACCCAGGTTCAATTCCCACCTCAGGCAACTGTCTGTATGGAGTTTGCATGTTCTCCCTGGGTGCTCTGGTTTTCTCCCACAGTCCAAAAATATGCAGCTTAGGTGGATTAGCCATGCCAAATTGCCCATAGTGTGTTGGTGAAGGGGTAAGTGTAGGGGAATGGGTCTGGATGGGTTGCTGTTCGGAGGGTCGGTGTGGACTTGTTGGGCCGAAGGGCCTGTTTCCACACTGTAAGTAATCATAAACTAACCGACATACCCTTCATTTTACTCTCATCCATGTGCCTATCCAAGATTTGCTTAAATGTCCCTAATGTATCTGATCTACTGCCACCACTGGCAGTGCATTCCATGCACCAATCACTCTCTGTGTAAAGAACTTACCTCTGATATCTCTCCTAAACCTTCCGCCGATCACCTTAAAATTATGCCCCCTTGTGATAGCCATTTCTGCCCTGGGAAAAAGTCTCAGACTATTCATTCCATCTCTGTCTCTCATCATCTTGTACACCTCCACCAAGGGCCTCTTGCTCTTCTTTGTTCCAATGAGAGAAGCTTTAGCTCCCTCAGCCTTTCTTCATAAGACATGCCCTCCAGTCCAGGCCATTTCGTGGTAAATCTCCATTGCACCCTGTTTAAAGTTTCCACATCCTTCCCATGATTATGTAACCAGAACTGAATACAATATTCCAAGTGTGGTTTAACCAGGGCTTTACTAACTGCAGCATAACTTCGCGGCACTTAAATTCAATCCCCTTGCTAATGAAGGCCAATACACCATATGTCTTCTTAACAAACCTATCAACCTGGGTGGCAACTTTGAGGGATCTATGGACATGGATCCCAAGATCCCTGTCTTCCTCCACACTGCCAAGAATCCTGCCTTTAATCCTATATTCTGCATTCAAATTTGACTTTCGAAAATGAATCACCTCACACTTTTCCAGGTTGAACTCAATCTGCCATTTCTCAGCCCAGTTCTGCATCCTGTCAATGTCCCATTGCAACCTACAATAGTCCTCCACACTATCCACCAATCTTCATGTCATTGGTAAACTTAATAATCTAGTCTTCCACTTCCTTATCCAAGTCATTTATAAAAATCACAAAGAGCAAAGGTTCCAGATCAGATCCTTGTGGAACACCACTGGTCATCAAGCTCCAAACTGAGTAATTCCCATCTACTACCACCCTCTGTCTGCTATGGGCCAGCCAATTCTGTATCCAGACAGCCAAATTGCCCTGTATACCATGCCTCCTTACTTTCTGATGAACCTACCATGGGGAACCTTATCAAACGCCTTGCTAAAATCCATGTACACCACATCCACTGCTCTACTTTCATCAATGTGTTTTGTCATATCCTCAATAAGGCTTGTGAGGCATGACCTGTCCCTCACAAAGCCATGCTGACTATCTCTAGTGAATCTATGGTTTTCCAAGTCATCATAAATCCTGTCTCTCAGAATCCTCTACAATAATTTGCACACAACAGACGTAAGACTGACTGGTCTGTAATTCCCAGGATTATCCCTACTCCCTTTCATGAACAAGGGAAGGGATTTGCCACCCTCCAATCATCTGGCACTACTCCAGCGGTGAGGATGCAAAGATCATCGCTAAAGGTGCAGCAATCTCTTCCCTTGCTTCCTGTAGTAACCTTGGTTATATCTCATCAAGACCAGTGGGCCTATCTATCCTTTTGTTTTTCAAAACTTTCATCACATCCTCCTTCTTACTATCAACCTGTTTGAGCATATTAGCCTGTTACATGTTGTACTCACAAATTACAATCCCTCTCAGTAGTGAATACTGAAGCAAAGCGTTCATTAATGACCTCCCCTACATCCTCTGAGTTTAGGCATAAGTTCTCTCTACTATCCCTGATTGGCTCTACCCTCACTCTGGCCATCCTCTTGTTCCTCACATAAGTGTAGAATGCCTTCGGATTTTCCTTAATCCTATTTACTAAGTTTTTTTATCTCCCTTCTAGCTCTTCTGAGTCCATTCTTCAGTTTGTTCCTGGCTACCTTGTAACCCTCTGGACCACTGTCTGATTCTTTCCTCCTCAACATAAAGTAAGCTTCCTTCTTCCTCTTGACTAGATGTTCCACATTCCTTGTCATCCAAGGTTCCTTCACCCTACTATCCCTTCCTTTGTCAGTGGGACAAACCTGTCCAGCACTATTAGCAAGTGCTTTCTAAACAACCTCCACATTTGTGTCGCGCATTTTCCTGAGAACATTTGTTCCCAATTTAGGCACTCCAACTCCTGCCTAATAGCATTGTAATCCACCTCTCTAATTAAATATTTTTCCATGCCGTCTGATCCTATCCCTCTCCATGACTATAGTAAAGATCAGGAGACCGTCTCATTCCTGATGAAGAGCTTATGCTCAAAACATCGACACTCCTGCTCCTCAGATGCTGTCTGACTGACTGTGTTTTTCTAAAACACACATTTCGACTATAGTAAAGGTCAGGGAGTTGTGACCACCTGACCTGCTTTGTTGCCAAGCACCAAATCCAATATGGCCTCCCCTCTAGTCTGCCTTGTTAAGTTACCCTGCTAATTCAACACCTTTCCAAAATCTACCTTCCAATCTGCTCCTCCATGTCACTGTTGCTATTGGGGGGTTTGTAGAAAATACCCAGTAAAGTGACTCCTCTTTTTCTGTTTCTGACATCCCCCCCCCCCCCCCCCCCATACTGACTCTGTAGACAAACCCTCCTCGACAATCTCCCTTTCTGCAGCTCTGATACTACCCATGACTAACAATGCCACTCCTCCAACTCTTTTACCTCTCCCTCTATTCCTTTTGAAACATCTAAACCCTTGAACATCCAACAACCATTCCTGCACCTGTGATACCCAAATCTCCATTATGGCCACAACGTCATTGCTCCAAGTACCAAGTTCCAAATTCACCATCCTTATTCCAGATACTTCTTGTGTGAAAATAGACACACTTCAACCCATCACACTGACTGCAACTTTGCCCTATCAACTGTCTATCCCTCCTCACAGACTGTCTGCAAGCTGTATCTGGCAGTTCACTAATTACTCCATCCTCAAATCCACAGCTCCATGCCCCCCTGCCAAACTAGTTCAAACCCTCTCGAAGAGCTCTAGCAAACCTCCTGTCCAGGATATTGGTGCCTTTCCAGTTCAAATGCAATCCGTCCATCTTGTACAGTCCCATCTTCCTCCGAAGATATCCCAATGATCCACATATTGCATTTTGCAGTTGTATAAGACTCTGGTGAGGCCTCATCTGGAGTATTGTGTGCAGTTTTGGTCGCCATACTATAGGAAGGATGTGGAAGCTTTAGAACGAGTGCAGGGGAGGTTTACCAGGATGTTGCCTGGAATGGTAGGAAAATCTTATGAGGAAAGGCTGAGGCACTTGGGGCTGTTCTCATTGGAGAAGAGAAGGTTTAGGGGAGATCTGATAGAAGTGTATAAGATGATTAGGGGTTTAGATAGGGTAGATACTAAGAACCTTTTACCGCTAATGGAGTCAGGTGTTACTAGGGGACATAGCTTTAAATTAAGGGGTGGTAGGTATAGGACAGATGTTAGGGGTAGATTCTTCACACAGCGGGTTGTGAGTTCATGGAATGCCCTGCCCGTATCAGTGGTGAACTCTCCTTCTTTATGGTCATTTAAGAGGGCATTGGATAGGCATTTGGAAGTTATTGGGCTAGTATAGGTTAGGTAGGATTCGGTCGGCGCAACATCGAGGGCCGAAGGGCCTGTACTGCGCTGTATCCTTCTATGTTCTATGTTCTATGTTCTATTTTATATCTGAAGTCTTCCCTCCTACACCAGCCCTGCAGGCATGTGTTCATCTGCACTCGGTCGCTGTTCCTAGCCTCACTAGCTTATGGCACTGATAGCAATCCTGAGGTTACTACTCTGCTCATCCTGCCCTTTAGCTTCCAACCTAACTCCCTATATTCATTTTTCAGGTCCTCCTTCCTTTCCCTAGCTGTATCATTAGTACTGATGTGTACCATGACCTCTGGCTACTCTCACTCCCCCTTAAGAATCCTGTAGACTTGATCTGAGACATCCTTGACCCTGGCACCCAAAAGGTAACATACCATCTGGGAGTCTCTCTCGCGATCACAGAATTTCCCATCTGTTCCTCTTGCTATTGAATCTCCTACCACTATCACTCTCCTATTCTCCCCCTTTCCTTCTAATCCACAGAGCCAGTTCTCCTGTAACTAATACAGTCTGGAAGTTAAAATATTTCCATTCACTTAGGGGTTCTAATCTGTTTTTATGACATTGTATCATTGAGTGTTAGTTATAGAGTCATACCGCATGGAAACAGACCCTTCAGTCCAACTAGTCCAAATCAACCATGTTCCCAAACATATGTGCACTTCCCCTGACAGGTCATTCCAAACACTGACCACTCTGTCTAAAAAAGTTGCTCCTTGTGTCCTTTTTATTACTTTCTTCTCTCACTTAAAAATATACCACCTAGTTTTGAAGTCTCCCACCCTAGAGAAAAAAAACCTTGCTATTCATCCCATCTATGCTCCTCATGATTTTATAAACCTCTATACGCTCAACCTTCTAAGTTCCAGTTTAAAAAAGTCCCGTTCAAATCCTCCATTCCCAGCAACATCCTGGTAAATCTTTTCTGGACCCTTTCCAATGTAGTAATATCTTGGCTACTGTATTGCAATGAAAGACCAGAAGCTCTCATTTTTAATGTTGCAATGTGTGCTAACTTAGTCTGCCTGAAAGCTAATTAATCACTTAGCAAGGGAATGCTACAGTTTGATTGAAACACTTTCCCTATTCCCAAGTCAGGAGTGTTAAAATGCAACTATTCCTGTAAGAGTTACTGCCCCTAACAGCCATTCCGTGACACTTTCCTGTATATTGGACAATACAAGTTGGCAGCAAATGAGGACAAGATGGAGTTCAGTTTGATCACAGACCAGGATTAATCAAGCTTCACACACACACACACACACACACACACACACACACACACACACACACACACACACACACACACACACACACACTAACCTGGAAGAATAACAACCTCTTCTTTAGTATCTTGATCATAGTAAAACTATTTATGATGTTTCACTGAAATGAAGGGAAGGGAGGGAGGAATTGATCCACCAAATGGCTACATTCAAAGAGCAGGGCAGGTAACTGAACAGGTTTTCAAAGTGATGGGATTTGAGGAGGAGTTTGAAGGTGGAAGTGGAAACTATGAACATTGCACAGTGAACTACAGGAATAAAAGGCAGAGGATAGATGATGGATACATAGGATGGAAGGAGCTTCTGAGGCAGAGCTCAGGGATCAGATGAACGTCAAATGTTGATGTACTTGAAGAATGGCCACTCATTTGAATGGCCACTCATTTGAAATACTCAGCAAGAGAGATTTCAAAGATCCTTTAGGAGCTGAAAGAAGTATTCCACTACCAACAAATCTACTTGTAGTTTCTTAAAAATATACCTCCCTGGGCCACTCCTAACTTTAAGTACATCTCCTGGCATATTCAATCTAACAGGGAAGCTACAACTCTTTAACTGATAGGCTGCCAGTCAAAATATCAAGAAATGAAGGTCTTCCCTCTTCAATTGCAGCACTGACTGTCCCAGCATCACTGTCCTGGAGACACCTTTGACTAAACGTTAAATGGACCAGCCACATAACTACAGGTCTGACTGAGGTCAGAGACTGGCAAACAATTCACTTCCTGACTCTTGAAGACCTTCCCATCATCTACAAGACACATTCCAGGAGTGTGATGAAATATTCTCCTATTGCCTGGATACATGCTGTTCAAACCATGAAAAAAAATTTGACCACATCCAGCTGACTTGAATGGCAACTGATCAATATTTTCAAACATTCATTCCCTCTACCACTGACACACAGTGTTAGCATTACAAAGTGTACTGCAGCAACTAGGCACTCCTCCTTTAACAGCGTCTTCCAAACCCCTGACCTCCAGCATCAAGAAGCTTAAGGACAGCTGACTTATGGGAATACTGCCATCTACAAGTTCCCCTCCAAGCCACATACCATAGTGACTTGGAACTATCGCTGCTCCTTCACTTATCCTGGGCCAGAATCCTAGAAGCCCCTCCCTAACAGCTCAGTGAGTGCCCTTCTGGACAGACAGCAGTGGTTCAAGGAATAATTCACTACCAGCAGTCTAAGGACACTTAGGAAGGATCAATAAATCCTGGTCTTACCAAAGGTGTCAAAGACACATGAACAAATGTTCAAAACTCAAGTCATAACGCTATTGGAGCCTGTTCAGCATAAATTCCAGCCCAGTGAAGGGCGTTAAAGTCTTAAAGCCAACAAGTTCCTGATTGTTGATTTTCTTCATCTACTCTGTCAAGCCTGGAAGTAAAGTGGAGTTCCTGTTATCACTCTGGTGGAGACATAAACAATCTGAAGAAATTCCTGACCGTTTAATCTCTGTGTTGTTGAGTTTTGGTCTTCTCTAAGGCTTGAGCTGCAGCAAATCACTTGGAGGCAGTTTCCACCTCAAAACGTCCACCACATCAAAACGTTAAGGGCATGGAAACACCAATGATGACTGCCCAGTTTTCATCTCAGCCACAAACCATCCTAACTTGGCCACACACCTTCATTGTCATAAGGTCAAAATCCCAGAACACAGCATCTAACCACGTTCTGGGTGTACGTTCACCATGTATGAACCACAGCAGTATTTTAGGAAGAAGGCCAAATACCACCTTCCTAGGGTTAACTAGGAATAGGTCATAAATACCAGTCTGGCAAGAACTAGAAGGCATCAGTTTAGGGTGAGAGGGGAAAGATTTAAGAAGGAGCTTAGGCGTATATTTTTCATGCCTTTTCATGGTGTGTGTATCAAATGAGCTGCCAGAGGAAGTAGTGGAGGCTGATACATTTAAAAGGCATCTTGATGTGTATATGAATACAGACCAAGTGCTGGCAAATGGGACTGGATTGGGTTGGGGTATCTGGTTGGCATGGATGAGATGGACTTCCATGCTGTATGAGTCTATGAGTCAATGACACTCACATTCAAGAGAAGAAAAGTAAAATTTACTGAAAAAAAAAAGCTGGAAGGAGCTGAAGCCAAATGGAAATCAATTATTCAGTACAGTTAAGATCATCATAACAATCATTCTTTAAGTGCTTTGATTCAGATTTTCATGAAACAGGGAGCAACTAAAAGCATTTTTTAAACAGTAGTCCATATTCTTTGATTGGTAGACTACCACCACTTTTGTCATTCAGGATTATGCTTTAGAAATTTGAAGACTTAATAGCTATAATTTATATTTTGAATTGCAATCAATGTAATCAAAATTACTAAGACCCTGTGCCTTCACAAACTGTTCTCATACTTTTCAAGGTAAGATCTGCATTCAGACAGTGAAGGAGGGAAGAGATAAGGAGGAAGCATACAGAATTGTAGAGAAACATGAGGAAGCAGAAACAGAGACAGATACTGCAAGGTGAAGTCAGCTGAGGAACTGAGAGAGAATAACAAACAGAATGTTCACGAGAGACCTCATGTAAGAGAAAACCAGACACAAACACATTTCTCATTGGTGTTCCTTACAATAGAGCTTCATTACATGTTGTTAGCAGATTAGCGGATTATGAGTGCAAGGCCTGATAGTAAAAGCAAATCCATACAAAAACTATGGTTCAGAATGAGGGTGGAAAGGTCTCTATGTTATGCTTGAATAAATACTGGAGAGGGTGTGGTAGTGCAATTGCTCATTTTACTTCCATTAAAGTAATAAACATTATCAGAAATTGGTGACAGCAAATCTGCTGCTCATTTTGCATTACTGCTGACATTCATTTTTGTTGACATTTAGATTCATTGTCATTTGCTTGCAAGAAGTCGAGAATTATCCCATTATAGCTTCAGTGTTCTCAATACCATTATTACTGTAATACTAATGTTATGCTAGTACCTTAATAATATGAATCACAACTGTCATATAATGGTAAATACTTGGAACCATTTTTTTTCAAAGTAGATGAAACTTGAGAACCCAGATTCATGAGAAAATGAAGCCATAAGGTATTTGATCAAATAAGTAATATGTTACTGTACAAAGTTAGCAAAGCAAACAAATCCATTCTATACCATTTAACAGACAAACTGTGGTTGAACAAAAGTAAGAAGGCTGAACCCATGGATTTTTCAGCAACCCACCCACGCGATACTTAAACTGTGGGTCACCAAATCTTAGAAAAACTTTGGTTCCTTTATAAAGAATTCCAATATTCCACTTTCAAAATTCTAACCTTGTAACTTTCTGAGAAGCATATCCAACATGGGCTACCGCAATGACAGTTCACAACATTTCAAAATGCTGAAAGGAATCTATTGTGATTGTAATGAGGTCAGTCAGGTGGACCCCATAGAATATGAGTTCCCTAATTGGGACTGTTAATCCAGTGTAGTCAGGCATCTCTGGCTGACACATAAAAAGAGGAGTGTCAAACAACTGGTGGCCTCCATGTTGTGGTACTGGCTTGGCCCTTTAACCCATCCTCCTGATTTTGTCAAAAACATCCAGAGAACATTGGTTCATTTCTTTCGCAATAGAAAGAAATCATAAGTCTCCCCATTGAGGAAGACGGTCAGTCGCTGGTGCGCCTCCACACCCGGGTGATGACTTTGGCCTTCAGACGCTGTAGCGGTATCTTTACATTGAATGTCCTCCTGGATGGTGTGCCCTGGCAGCACATCTTTTCCACTGGGTGCGTAATCTCAATTACGACACGCAGCTCCTGTTTATTGACCGCCAGGGTTTACAGGTCACCCTCAGGATGCTGCCTGATTTTTATCAGGAGTTGATCACTGTCTGGGACATGGGCAACTCACACCGGGCCTACCCACTGTCAGGAGTAGCGGATATTATCAGAGAGCCATTGCTCAGGAATCTGTACTGCCACAATCGCGGGGTGACTGGTAGAGGAAAGGGCCATGGCTACGGGGGTGAACAGAGTCAAGGACAGGCTGGGTGGCAGGAGCCTGGGCTAGATGTTAGTGCAGGAATTGGCAAGCAGCAGTAGATGTCTGGCTTACAGCCAATGCCATCTGATCCCTAAAAACAGCGATGTTCAGACCTGACATTGTGCACCAGTTGGAGGATGCTCAGGTGGGCGGTGGAATCCTGTCTGTGTGTACCCCTGCCCAGGTGGAAATTCTCATTGGCCCCAGGATCCCATAACCACCCTGTGCCCCACAGCCTGAGCTACCTCTGGAACATGTGTGGCATGTCTTTCGCGGAGGCAAAATGGTGGGCTCTGTCCAGATTGCTGCTGCACATCATCCACCTCTACTCATTCATTTGCTGCCCGGACAAATCTTGGCGTGTCTATTGGCCACGGGGCGACAGAGAGCCCCAGTGACGTATTCCATTGGTGACCTGGGATGGAGAGTGCTGCACCCAGCAGTACCTTACAACCGCAGATTGTGCTGGTTCACAGACTCCCAGCCCAACTGCTTATTTTGCAGCGCTATGGAGTCCGTTGAACTTGTATATGTTGATCATGGGTGTTTGAACTCCATTTTTAGTTATTTTTAAAACGTTCTGTTATGTTTTTGGCTGCACATCTCATGCTCCTGATCTTTGGTCACCCGAGGATGAGGGGTGTGGGCAGATCAGAGGACCTCCTCAAGGGTGTGTTCCTGGGTCTGGCTATAAACAGGTCCAAGCAGCGGGCTGTGGAGGAGCTTTGCTCTGTCAACTGCCTGCCCCTCTTCTAGTTACGTTCAAGCTCAGGTGTCATTGGAGAGGGAACACACAGTGTCCACCAATGCTCTCGATGCCTGTAGTGAGAGGTGGGCACTGTGGGTGATGAAGTGCTTTATTTCCCCCTCAAAATCCATTTTGGTTTAGTCCCCACCTTCTCACCCTACACTTCCCCAGAAAAAGAGGAGGGTCAGACATTTTGACTCTCTGAGAGATGGCTCTGAGAGATGGATCAGTATAAAAGTCTTTCAAATGCAAATAAAGGGTGATTTGGTGATGGGATACTGGCCTCTGTGGAGTTATTCTACAATAGGCAGGGCTAATGCACATAAGAGTTTACTCCTGGTTGGGGGAGTCTAGAATCGGAGGGCTGTAATTTAACTAAAATGGTGATGCCTTTACTTCTGAGATTAGGAGTTATGTTTCACTCAGAGTTTTGAGAACCTTTGAAATTCTTTTTCATAAAGCACTGCAGAAATTCAACCTCTGACTGTAAGATTGATCGATTACTCATTACTGATCAAGTACAGAGTTGTACTTATGGATGAGGTGAATAAAAAGCATCAAAATGGCATCATCATCCATGATCATATTTAATGACTGGCTAAATAGTCTATTCCTATTCTCTATTCTTTGTGAGGTGGTAGGCTGTTTGAATAGCTGCGCAGAAATCTGTCTTGTAGTTTTGGCTACTGTATTGCAATTAAAGATCAGAAGCTCTCATTTTTAATGTTGCAATGTGTGCTAACTTAGTCTGCCTGAAAGCTAATTAATCACTTAGCAAGGGAATGCTACAGGTTGCTTGAAACACTTTCCCTATTCTCAAGTCAGGAGTGTTAAAATGTAACTGTTCCTGTAAGAGTTACTGCCCCTAACAGCCATTCCGTGACACTTTCCTGTATATTGGACAATACAAGTTGGCAGCAAATGAGGACAAGATGGAGTTCAGTTTGATCACAGACCAGGATTAATTCAGTTTCACACACACACACACACACACATACACGGAACAATAACATTGGTATCTTGAACATACCAATATTACTTAAGATATTTCACTGAAATGAAGGGGGATGGAGGGAGGAATTGATCCACCAAATATTTACTTTTGAAGAGCAGGGCAAGTAACTGAACAAGTTTTCAAAATGATGGGATTTGAGGAGGATTTTGAACGTGCAAAGTGAAAACTATGAACATCTACAGGACAAAAGGGCAGAGCATAGATGTTGGACACACAGGATGGAAGGAGCTTTTGAGGCAGAGGCTCAGGGATCAGATGAAGGTCAAAACGTTGAAGTCAATGAATATTGATGTACTTGAAGAATGGCCACTCATTTGAATGGCCACTCATGTGAAATTCTCAGGAGAAGGGATTTCAAAGGTCCTTTACAGAGTTAAGAGGAGCATTCCACTACCAACAAATCAACTTGCAGTTTCCTAAAAATTTCCACTCTGGGCCACTCCTAACTTTAAATACAGCTCCTGGCATATTCAATCTAACAGGGAAGCTACAACTGTTTAACTGACAGGCTGCCAGTCAAAATATCAAGAAATAAAGGTCTTCCCTCTTCAATTGAAGCATTGAATGTCCCAACATCACTGTCCTGGAGTCACCTTTGACTAAACATTTAAATGGACCAGCCACATAACTACAGGTCTGTCTGAGGTCAGAGACTGGCAAACAATTCACTTCCTGACTCTTGAAGACCTTCCCATCATCTACAAGACACATTCTAGAAGTGTGATGAAATATTCTCCTATTGCCTGGATGCCTCATGCAGTTCAAACCATGAAAAAAAAGTTGACCTCATTCAGCTGACTTGAATGGCAACTGATCAATATTTTCAAACATTCATTCCCTCTACCACCGACACACAGTGTTAGCATTACAAAGTGTACTGCAGCAACTAGGCACTCCTCCTTTAACAGCCTCTTCCAAACCCCTGACCTCTAGCATCAAGAAGCTTAAGGACAGCTGCCATCTACAAGTTCCCCTCCAAGCCACATACCATAGTGACTTGGAACTATCGCTGCTCCTTCACTTATCCTGGGCCAGAATCCTAGAAGCCCCTCCCTAACAGTTCAGTGAGTGCCCTTCTGGACAGACAGCAGTGGTTCAAGGAATAATTCACTACCAGCAGCCTGAGGACACTTAGGAAGGATCAATAAATCCTGGTCTTACCAAAGGTGTCAAAGACACATGAACAAATGTTTAAAACTCAAGTCATAACGCTATTGGAGCCTGTTCAGCATAAATTAAATAGAGTCCTACGCGCTTGAAGTGGGTGTCCTGTTTGCCTTTGATTTGAAATTTGACTCAGAGTCACATAAGAAAAAAGTGAGTAAATCACGCAGCTCCATTTAGACTGCCCCCTCAGCCCATTCCAGCCCAGTGGAGGGCGTTAAAGTCTTAAAGCCAACAAGTTCCTGATAGTTGATTTTCTTCATCTACTCTGTCAAGTAGGACAAGCCTGGAAGTAAAGTGGAGTTCCTGTTATCACTCTGGTGGAGACATAAACAATCTGAAGAAATTCCTGACTGTTTAATCTCTGTGTTGTTGAGTTTTGGTCTTCTCTAAGGCTTGAGCTGCAGCAAATCACTTGGAGGCGGTTTCCACCTCAAAACGTCTACCACATCAAAACGTTAAGAACATAGAAACACCATGATTACTGCCAAGTTTTCATCTCAGCCACAAACCATCCTAACTTGGCCATACACCTTCATTGTCATAAGGTCAAAATCCCAGAACACAGTATCTAACCACGTTCTGGGTGTATGTTCAACATGTATGAACCACAGCAGTATTTTAGGAAGAAGGCCAAATACCACCTTCCTAGGGTTAACTGGGAAGAGGTCATAAATACCAGTCTGGCAAGAACTAGCAGGCATCAGTTTAGGGTGAGAGGGGAAAGATTTAAAAGGGATCTAAGGGGTATCTTTTTCATGCAGAGGGAGGTGTGTGTATCAATTGAGCTGCCAGAGGAAGTGGTAGAGGCTGATACATTGAAAAGGCATCTTGATGTGGATATGAATACAGGCCAAGTGCTGGCAATTGGGATTGGATTGGGTTGGGGTATCTGGTCGGCATGGATTGAAGATGGACTGAAGGGTCTGCTTCCATGCTGTACATCTCTATGAGTCTTTGAATCAATGTCACCCACATTTAAGAGAATAAAAGTAAAATTTAGTGAAATAAATAGAGTATGAAGGAGCTGAAGCCAAATGGAAATCAATTATTCAGTCCAGTTAAAATCATCATAACAATCATTCCTTAAGTGCTCTGATTCAGACTTCCATGAAACAGGGAACAACTAAAAGCATTTTTTAAACAGCAGTCCATATCCTTTGATTGGCAGACTATCACCACTTTTGTCATTCAGGATTATGCTTTAGAAATTTGAAGACTTAAAAGCTATAATTTATTTTTTGAATTGCATTCCATGTTTAAAGATCTGTCAAAATTACTAAGACCCTGTGCCTTCACAAACTGTTCTCATACTTTTCAAGACAAGATCTGTATACACACAGTAAACGAGACAAGAGGGAAGATGTAAGGAGGAAGCATACAGAACTGTAGAGAAATATGAGGAAACAGAAACAGAGAGTATGAGGATGGGTACAGTAAGGAGAGGTCAGCTGAGGAACTGAGAGAGAATAACAAACAGAAAGTTCATGAGAGACCTGCAATCAAATAAGACAAAACCAGACACAAACACATTTCTTATTGGTGTTCTTTACAGTAAAGCTTCATGACATATTGTTATAAGTTAGCAGATTATGAGTGCAAGGCCTGACAGTAACAGCAAGTCCATATAAAACTATGGTTCAGAATCAGGGTAGAAAGGTCTGAATGTTGTGCTTGAATAAATGCTGGAGAGCGTGTGGGAATGCAATTGCTCATTTTACTTCCATTAATGTAATAAGCAGCATCAGAAATTGGTGACAGCAAATCAGCAAATCTTATATCAAAGAGCCATTGCTCAGGAATCCGTACCTCCACAATCATGGGGTGACTGATAGAGGAAAGGTTTGTGTCCGCGGGGGTGAGCAGAGTCAAGGACAGGCTGGGTGGCAGGAGCCTGGGCTAGATGTTAGTGCAGGGATTGGCAAGCAGCGGTAGATGTCTGGTTTACAGCCAATGCCATCTGACCCCTAAAAACAGCAATGTTCAGACCTGACATTGTGCACCAGTTGGAGGATGCTCAGGTGGGCGGTGGAATCCTGTCTGTGTGTACCCCTGCCCAGGTGGAAATTCACATTGGCCCCAGGATCCTGTAACCACCCTGTGCCCCACAGCCTGAGCTACCTCTGGAACATGAGATGCATGTCTTTCAAGGAGACAAATGGTGGGCACTGTCCGGAATGCTGCTGCACATCATCCACTTCTTTTCATTCATTTCCTGCCCAGACACGCCTTGGCATGTTTATTGGCCACGGGGTGAGAGTGAATCCCAGTGGCATGTTCTCTACATGGGAGTCCTCCCTTGATCCACCGGTGACCTGGGATGGAGGGTGTTGCACACAGCAGTACCTTACAACAGCAGATTGTGCTGGTTCACAGACTCCCAGCCCAACTGCTTATTTTGCAGCACTGTGGAGTCTGTGGACCTTGTATATATTGGTCATGGGTGTTCGCACTCCCTTTTTTAAAAAATGTTCTATTATGTTTTTGGTTGCACCGCCATGCTCCTGATCTTTGGTCACCCGATGATGAGGGGTGTGGGCAGATCAGAGGACCTCCTCAAGGGTGTGCTCCTGGGTCTGGTGATAAACAGGTCCAAGCAGCGGGCTGTGGAGGAGCTTTGCTCTGTCAACTGCCTGGCCCTCTTCTAAAGTTATGTTCAAGCTCAGGTGTCATTGGAGAGGGAACACTCTACCAATGTTCTAGATGCCTGTAGGGAAGGTGGGCACTGTGGGGTTGAAGTGCTTTATTTCCCCCTTGAACTCCATTTTAATTTAGTCCCCTCCCTCTCTCTCTACACCTCCCCACCACATTTCTTCATTGCCCTGATCAGTCTTTGCTTGTTAATGTTCCACTAGCCACATGGGTGTTTTCCCCATGGTGGAAAATATAGAAAAAGAAGAGAGTCAGACATTTTGATACTCTGAGAGATGGCTCTGAGGGAGCTGGACCAGTGTCAAAGTCTTTCACATGCAAATAAAGGGTGATTTGGTGACGGGATACTGGCCTCTGTGGAGTAATTCTACGATAGACAGGGCTAGAGTTTACTTCTGGTTGGGGGGGTCCAGAATCGGAGGGCTGTAATTTAAATATAATGGTGATGCCTTTAGGTCTGAGATTAGGAGTTTTGTTTTACTCAGAGTTTTGAGAACCTTTGAAATTCTTTATCACTGCAGAAACTTAACCTCTCCTGTGAGATTTATAGATTTCCCATTATTGATCTAGTACAGAGTTGTACTTATGGATGAGATGAGTTAAAAAGCATAAAAATGGCATCATCATCCATGATCGTATTTAATGACAGGCTAAATGGTCTATTCTTATTGTCAATTCCTATGTTCATGTCCAAGCTGTTCATCCCTTCCCCTGAGATTGTATGTTTTCCACTGGACTCCCAAGGCTGCACTCCAGTATCTAATCATTCTAACTTTTTCAAAGGCAGCTAACACCACTAAGCTGACACTATCCCTGGGGCTTCTCTGAGCTTTGATATTTCTTAGCTGCACCCATCAAACGCTGCACATGGACTTCATTCATCCCTGTTCTAAACTGTCAGTGGCTTCTAGGGACTTCTTTCCTATTTGCCTAGATTCTGCTAAAAGCAGCACTTCTTCTGCTTCAGCACTCTTCCAGTTCTGAAACTGCAAATAGCTTATTACAGCAAACACACAGACAAGTTGAAACACAGAGAAACTTCTTAAGTTACACCCAAATTCATTATAATATTGCTTACTCCTCTCTGTCTTTAATCTGACCTTTAGGGGGTTTAGCATCCTTCATCTACAATTTCTTCCTTGATCTGAAGAAGTAACTGCAGACCGGGAAGATGAGTTGTGACAACTAGATTCGATATGATTTTATTGAATGGTGGAGTACGTTTGAAGTGCTAACTGCCAACATCTGCCTCCAGGTTTCCATGTTTGGAGTTCACTGGATGTTTTGAAGCTAATTTGGTTGTAACTCACAAGACAAACAATTATTTATAAATTGATTCTACCCTAGAATCACAGAATCGTGGAATTTTACACTGCAGAAAGAGGCCATTCAACCCCTTGTGTCTGTGCCAGCTCGTGAAAAAGTTGGACAGACGTCCCTTTCTCCAGCCCTATCTCTGTAACCCTCTAAATTCATCACTATATATCTACTTCTCTTTTGAAATCTTATGTGAAATCGGCCTCAATCATTCTCCCAGGCAGCACATTTCAATCTTAACACCTCTCTGAATAAAGAGCCTGGTGGCTCAGTGGTTAGCACTGCGGCCTCACAGTGCCAGGGACCCAGATTTATTGTCTTTGTGGAACTTACACATTATCCCTGTGTCTGTGTGGGTTTCCTTCCACAATCCAAAGATGTGCAGGTCAGGTGGATTGCCATGCTAAATTGCCCATAGTGTTAGGTGCATCAGTCAGAGGGAAATAGCTCTGGGTGGGTTATTCTTTGGAGGGTTGGTGTGGACTTGTTGGGCTGAAGGGCTTGTTTCCACAATTTAGGTAATCTAATCTAAAGAGGTTTCTCCTCATATCACTCCTAGCTCTCTTGCTGACAGTTTTGAAATTGTGACCCCTTGTTATTGACATGCCAACTAGTGGAAACAGAACATCCTTTTGTATCCTGTCAAAGTTGTTCATAATTTGCAACACCTCAATGAAGTAAACTCTAAATCTTCTTGGTTCCAAAGAGAATAAGCTCAATTTCTTTAAAATCTCCTTGTATCTAAAATCCCTCATTCCTATTATGTAAATCTCCTTTGAACTCTCTCCAGAGCTTTAGCATCCTTCCTTAATTAAGGTGTTCAGAACTGAACACAACACTCCAAATGTAGTCTGTCCAATCATTTGTATGGGGTGGCATCACTTCCTTGTTTTTATGCTTAATGCCTCTATTTATAAGTCAAGGATCTTGTCCCCTTCTTAACAATTGTTTCAGCTTCTGAGGTCCCTCTGCTCCTGTACTCCCTCCAATGTTGTACCATTGAGCCTGAATTGTCTCTTCTTGTTTCTTCCACCAAAATGCATTATCTCACATTTCTCTGTATTGAAACGTACCTGCCAAGTGTCTGCCCATTTGACCCATTTGTCAATGTATCAGTGGCATCCTCACAATTCATTATTCTTCCTTGCTTTGCATCATCGGCAAATTTAGACATTATTACTTCAACACCCATCTCCAACTCATTAACGTAAATCAGCAAAAGCAAGGATCCAACTCCAATCCCTAGGAAATACCACTTCCAACTCTATACCTAACCATTGTTTCCTATCTTTTAGCCAACTTCTCATCTCAGTATCCAAGAGCTCAAACATACCTTTGAGTGAAGCAGCATTTTACCTGCACTTCTCACAATCTAGGAGAAAGTGAGGAGCGCAGATGCTGGAGATCAGAATAGAGAGTGTGGTGTTGGAAAAAGCACAGCCAGTCAGGCAGCATCCGAGAAGCAAGAGAATCAATATTTCAAGTATAAGCCCTTCATCAGGATGAAGGACTTATGCTCAAAACGTCTATTCTCCTGCTCCTTGAATGCTGCCTGACCGGCTGTGCTTTTCCAGCACTACACTCTCGACTCTTGTCACAATCTAGTCTACTGCATTTGCTGCTCACAAAGTGGTCTCCTCTACATTGGGGAAATGAAACATAGACTGGATGACCACTTTGCAGAATATCTACTTTCTGCCTGCAAAAAAGACCCTGAGTTTCCAGTTGCCTGCTACATTAACACACCACCCTGTTCCCTGTCCAACATCTCTGTCTCAGGCTTGCTGCAGCGCTCCAGTGAAGCTCAGTGTAAGTTGGAAGTAGAACACCTCATTTTTCGCTTGGGGACCCTGCAGCCCTCTGAACTCAATATCAAGTTGAATAATAATAGGGCCTGAACTCCCCCATGTTCTAGCCCCCTATCATACATACTAGGCCTTCTTATGACATAGTCTGCCATTACACACTATCTATTGTTAGCTATTAACAGTCTCCATTAACAGCTATTTACCCTCCCAGCTAGACTATTATCAACCCCTTTATCTGTCCACCTGTTCTTCACTCTTTTTGGCCTCTATCCATACCTATCATTTACCCCTTACCCCCAACCCACCCTATCTTCTACATATAAACTGACATTTTCCTAGCTACCATGATGAAGGGTCACAGGACCCAAAATGTTAATTTCGATTTCTCTTCACAGATGCTGCCAGACCTGCTGAACTTTTCCAGCAACTTCTGGTTTTATTTCTAATCTTGCTGCCAAGGACCCATCAATCACCAAACATTTCTAATTTGCTAACCAACCTGCCATATGGTACTGTATCAAATACTTTCTGAAAGTCCAAATATACAACATCCACAGCATTTCCCTCATCAACTATCTGTGTCACCTTGTCAAAGAACTCAATAAAATTTGTCAGACATGACCCGCCCTTGACTGTCTAGTATTAACTCATTTTTTCTCTAAGTATAAATTTACCTTATCCCATATTATGGCCCCCATTGAGTTTCCCACTACTGATGTCAAGCTGACAGGTCTGTAGTTTCCTGGGTATCCTTTGCCTGTTTCTGAAACAACAATAACTATATGCAAACCTCCAGCCCCCAGGACTAATCCTGTGTTCACAGAGGCCTGGAAAATGTCAGTCAATGACTCTGTGATTTGCTGTCTTATCTCTCTCAACAATCTGGGATGCATCCCATCCAGCCCTGACAACTTATCTACCTGAAGTACTGCCAGCCTTTCATGCACCTCTTCTTTGTCTGTCATTATGCTGCTCAGTTGTTCAATACCCACATTTTCAACTCGACCATTACATTCATCTTCTAATTTGGTAATTAGAAGAAGCAAAGTATTCACTCAGTCCTTTGATTAAGTGAGCAGCTTACCCTGCTTGTTCCTTTTGGGCCTTATGCTATCCTTTAATCTTTTACTAATAGCGTTTGAAGAACATTTCTTTATTTGTTGTTGAACAGCCTGCCATCTTTTCCTCATGAATCTTCTTAAACTTCCTTCCTTAGCCTCTGTCCTGCATTTGAGATACTCTTCCAGGTTTCTGTTGCTATTATTATTCAGGTATGCATCATATGCCTGCTTTATCTTCCCTGTTTCTCATCAATATCCTTAGTTATCCAGGCTACTCTAGCTTTAGACAGCCCATATTTATTTCTCATGTGTATGTACATAGCTTGCACTCCATTCATCTCTGTTTCTAACTTTTTTCATCCACTTCTTTATCCACTAAAATGCGTTTCCAAACAACGTGCTTCAGTTCAACCTTTAGACCCACAAAATCTGCCCTTTTCCAGTCTGGGATCTTAATCATTGACGTTTTAAAATCCTTTTTAACTTAATATTGGACCATAATATATTATTTCCATAAATTGCTATTTCCTAAAATTTCCCCCATTCTGACTTTCTCCACTTGGCCTGCCTCAGTTCCTAGGACGAGATTCAGAACAGATCCCTCCCTGGTAGGACTGGAAATGTACTGTTCCAGAAAGTTCTCCTGCACACATTGTATGAATTTCTTCTCTTCTGTTCTCCACCTTTTCCCAGTTTACCTTTGAGTAATTGAAGTCACCAATTATCTCAACTCTATGTGTCCTGCAGAATTCCATGATCTCCTGACAAATGCTGTCTTCTATTTCCTCCCCACTACTTTGAGGTCCATAATAAGTACCCAACAAGGTCACTGCTCCCATCCTATTAAATTTCTTAAAGAAATATTACCAAACTTTTTAAAAGTAGTAGACTTCAAGGTGCTTTAATTGCACATTTCCTATTCTGTACAGTTAAATTTTAATTCCTGAAACCAAAAATTATACACTAAACTTTACGAGCTATGAGGTCGATAATCACACAAACACCTATCACTAGCCTGTCTGCCTATATATATGCTACCTTGTAATGAAGCACCTTTTCAACCTTTAAGCCTAACAGTTTGTGCTTTTCATCATTTCCTCAGCCCAAAGGTTCTCTGTTACAAAATGTTTGTAACACCGTCTAGGCCTATAATTCCAATTATTGATCTCAAATCTAGCAAAGCAAGGAAGGAAGTTTGATGCACATTAAGGACCTGAACATGATATAAAGAGCACAATTTGGAAAATTCAAGCATTTGCAGGATCTTTAGAAATGTAGTAGTGAAAAGGAAAGTAGCAGGCTTTATTAGGAAAAAGAAAACAATGGTGTAATGGGAAGACACATCACAACAGACCAGCTTAGGTGATGTATTTACTGAAGCAACAGGTTCCATAGCAGTTCATGAGAGCAATTCCATTAATAATAGAACCACAGAAAGAGACATCAGAATAGATGACCAAAAGCTTGGTCAAAGAGATAGGTTTTAAGAAGCATCCCAAAGGACATAAAAATGAACACAAAGAATTGTGAGGTAATGCATTATAGTCAGGAGAATGGAAAGGTACAACATGAACAAAATGGTCGATTTTAATAGGTGTGTGGGAATATAGAAACCTGAGGGTGTGTACACACACATGTTTGAAGATGACAGGGACAGTTAAAAAAGCTATTTAAAAAATAAACGTACAAGGTGCTCGTCTATGCTAATAAACGCAAACATAAGGAAGTTATGCTCAGCAGTTATAAAGCTCTGGTTACCTCTCATGATTCTGTATTCAGTTCTGGTCATTCCACTTTAGAAACGAGCTGAAAAATGTGTTGCTGGAAAAGCGCAGCAGGTCAGGCAGCATCCAAGGAGCAGGAGAATCAACGTTTCAGGCATATGCCCTTCTCCTAGTTGATTTTAACCTACTGTGAATCCTCTTGCAAGGATACCTTCCTTGAAGAAGCTCTCCTCCTCTCCTAGTTGATTTTATCCCACTTTAGAAAGCCTACCAAGGCCTCAGAATGGGCACAAAAGAGATTTACTAGTGTACTACTGAATGAAAGCCTTCAATTATGTGGAGGTACTACAGAAGCTTGGTTGTTCTGCTAAAAGCAGGGAAGGATAAGTAAGAGGAAATTTGAGAGAGATATTCAAAATCCTGAAGGTTTTTGATAGAATAAACAGGCAGTGTTTCTGTTGTGGAAAGGTCAATAAACAGTGGACACAGACATAGGATAATTGGCATGAGGAAACATTAAAATATCAGCATTTATCTCAATGGGACTAGAATACAAAGGGAAGGAAATTATCCTTCAGTTTTACAGAGCTTAGAAAGACAAAACCATAACTACTGAACTCAGTTTTTGATATAGGACCGCAAGAAGAATTGATTAGCCTTGGAATGGGAAACAGAGCAGATTCACCAGAATAATACCAGTTTAAATGTTAAACTGTGGCTTGTGATTCAGATGGCTGAAGGATGATTACTTTAATAGCACAAATATGTGAAAATTCTTTCAGTTGGTGGGGGAATCAGAATAAGGGGCATGATTATTAGAGTTAAGCCATTCTGGAGTGAAATCAGGAAGCACATTTCACAAATTTGGAGCTTGGTCCTACAAAAGATTATGGATGCTCTTGAAATTATCAAATGCTAAGTCAACAGAGTTTTTTGAAACAAGACTATCAAGAGGTAAATGAAATTAAGTTACAAATCAATTAATTGTACATCAGAATATGCTCAAAGGGCTGAATAGCCTACTTCTGTTCCTACATTCCCAGTAAATTTGCACTATATTATGTTAAGTGAATGTAGTTGCAGATCTTCTACATAATATGCTATAGCACATTTTAAAACTTGCAGAAATGTCAGTGACATTCTTTTATTTCACAGTCCACTACAGTTCCTCCAAAGAAACCAGACCCTGTGACATCAGAAACGGTGGTTTTCTGGGGACTGCGACTATGGCAGGTGATCGGAGTCTTCTCCATTTTCGTCTTGGCCGTCAGTAAGTCATTGCAAACAGTTAGTCCTTGTTCTTATCAGTACTCCCAAAATTCGGTCTGTTGGGATGTTAACTGAGGTGAAAAAAATGCCTCTTTGTTTCTTGCTCTCTAGATAAAAGAAATAAAGCAATACTTTTGTAGAACAATTCTCTCTGTGAGTGAAATACTGAAATCTTAAAGTTGTATCATATTAATGTTTTGTTGAAGAGGTTTACATTTGCAAAACACTTCTCATAATCTCAGGATATCACAAAGCATTTTACAATTATTATTTCTAAAAGTGTAAGACCTGTTGTAATGTGAGATGTTCAGCTAGCAGAAATGTTATAATTAGATTCCTTACAGTATGGAAACAGGCCCGTCGGCCCAACAAGTCCACACCAACCCTCAGAAGAGTAAGCCGTCCAGACCCATTCAGACTCATTCACCTAGTCTATATGTATCCCTGACTAATGCACCTAACCCTATGGGCAATTTAGCATGGCAAATTCACCTGACCTGCACATCTTTGGACTGTGGGAGGAAACCGGAGCACCTGGAGAAAACCCACGCAGACACGGGGAGAATGTGCAAACTCCACACAGACAGTCGTCCGAGGGAATCAAACCCAGGTTCCTGGCGCTGTGAGACAGCAGTGCTAAACACTGAGCCACCGTGCCACCATAATACTTTTATGATGGTAATCCAGGGATGAATAAACTCCGCTATCATTCAAAATCTATTCATACAATCTTTTAAGGAGGAGACATTGTTCTAATTTAAAGTAAAGCATAAGTACCTATGTTTAACTGGTTAGAATACAGCATCTCCACCCATATTGCAACAGAATGCTAGCCTAGATTATTGTGCTCAGGACCCAGGAGTGGGAATTGAAACCATAACCCTCTGACTCAGATGTGAATACTACCAAATGAAAGTTGGTGCTTTAGATGGGCGACACAAAGTAAAGTTCAACAAAAATGTTTTATTGACCTTGTGAAAACAGTTCACATAGAATTTTCACACTGCAGCCTATTGCATATGTCAAGAACATCTTGTAAAACATCTCAGAAAAGAATTATTTAAAAATACAGTGACAGTTTTTCACATGCAGAAGTGTTGATAGATTTTAAATATGGATAATTAAATGGTACTGCTTTTTGAGAACACAAAACTTGCATATGGAATAAGGATGTCATCAAAAAATCTTCTGATTGCTAACCATTAAAAAGCACAGTTAATCTAAAGCATTATGAATGTAGATTGAAAATGAAAGTGCATCTGCAAGCTTTCAGCTTTCAAAGAAGGATAATGCATATACTAAACATGCCAAGAGAAGATGCTAAGTTCCTTGTTAGGTAAATATAAAACATCCCAAGGCACTGTTTTTTTAAAAAGACCATCTCTTTCTGGCGTCCAAACCAGCATAAACAAACAAAGTAATACCTAGTCTACACCATTCAAAAATAGACCTTTCAGTCCAAATGGTATAGGCCATGTCCAAGATAGAGTTCTACTATAATTCAATTAACCCTTTCACAGATCCTTCTATAATAAATGCAGAAAATGTTAAAAATATACATAGTAGAAATATAGGAGTCTGAGCAATGTGGCTGCAGCAAGATTTATGACAAAGTAAATGAAATGTCTAGCAAGGTCTATCTTGGTGTCAAAATGAGCTCCTTGGGTAAAGCAAGGTGAAATGGAGTCTTTAGGTGGGATGGGGGATGGGGTACTTGGTGAACAGATGGGGTCTGATGTTGATGATGTCTACTACAAGCTGTATTCCCTGCCATCACTCTGTGTTCTCTGTCATGTAAGTGCCAATAGAAAATGGATGACAATGTCCAGGATGGAAGCAGGAAGTATCACGTTGATAGGTGGAAGTATGTGATCCATGTATGCTGGATGTTAGGACACTGGAAACACAATTACGCGAATCAGCCATTTGGGAACCTCTGTTACATTGAATTTGCAATCATTTCATCACTCTTTCACTGTACATGTTGAGTGATGGTGCTTAGGGGTCAGATGCTGGTCAAGGATGATTTGTAACATACCATTATTGTTTGGAAGTTGAACTTGGACATCTAAAGATTTTGAAGTTAGCAGTAATGATGTTATGAAAGACTTGACCAAAAGTGAACTGTTATTCATCTGACGTCTAAGATACTGAGGGAGCCACACAAAATTGCTTCATTATTTGTCACATAAGTGTCACAGCACTCGGAGCTGAATATAGTGAGAAGTTGAGCATTTGTTGTAGATCTGGGATAAGGACAGTGCCAGAGGAGGACTGCAGACACTCCCTTCTCGATGACATTGAGGAGTCACTCAACCAGTACAGCACGTTCACCAATTTGCTGCGCATGCTGGTCCTGAATGTGAATGAACGATAGAGACGTGCTCTCTTTATCAGAGTACAGCATGTCTTGCTCTACTGAGGAAGTGTGTTCAGCATTCATCTGTAAACCCTTTAGAGATCTAAGAACCTTCTTCACTCCTTCTTTCCTGTTTTAGGTCTTTTCCACTGAGTTCCACCAAAAAAGAGCCATATCGGACCTGAAACATAAATTCTGTTCCTACCACCATAGATGGTGCCAGAGCCACTGAGCCGGTCCAGCACTTTCTGCATTTATTTGATCAAGTTATGTTTCTAAATTCTCCAAGATTTATAAATGAGGGTAAAAATGGATTAAAACATGAATTTAATGCACATTGTTTAATTGCAAAGGCACAATGTTTTGTTTTTAGCCAATGGCTTGAATGAAGCTTTTAAGAACTGTCAGCACGTTTATGTATATAGTAAAGACAAGGGAATTGTCAGTTTGATCGGGGGTTTGATTTTCAAATTAGGATCAGGATCACAATATCTTGATAATTTCATGACAATTTCATCTCATACTCAATTTTTTTTTACCCTTAATCAATCTCTTGTTCTCCGTTAGTGAATTTTAAACGGCTCCCAGTATTTAATCTTGCTCCTTCTTCTAGGAACTTCATGTGACTCTTCTTTGGATCTAACACTATCCTTAACTTCTTTGATTAGCCAGAGTTGTGCCACTTTTCCAATGGTTCTCTTTCACTCAAAAATAGTGCATAACTGTTGCAATGCATGTCATCTTTCTTTACATATTAAGCATTACCTAGCCATTGCCATGCCTTTTAATGACGTTAAAACCCCTCGTACCTTTGTGGTTTTTGGTAATTTCAGATTGGGCTACAGTATTTCACTTCCTATCACAATGGAGAATTCTATTATGTTATGACCCTTTCACAAGATTAGTCATAATGATGAAAAACAGAACACCCTGGAGATGGTCAACAGGATCTAACAACACCTGTCGAGGCTGAAACAAAGTTAATGTTTCATATAAAAAATGAGGTCTGCAGATGCTGGAGATCACATTTGAAAATGTGTTGCTGGTTAAAGCACAGCAGGTTAGGCAGCATCCAAGGAATAGGAAATTCGACGTTTCGGGCATAAGCCCTTCATCAGGATGAATTCCTGATGAAGGGCTTATGCCCGAAACGTCGAATTTCCTATTCCTTGGATGCTGCCTAACCTGTTGTGCTTTAACCAGCAACACATTTTCAACCTTAATGTTTCATATACCAAGTCTTGTATGGTGTGTACATAGAAACATAGAATCAAAGAAACAAAGAGCAGGAGTTGGCATCGGAACAGGAGTAGGAATGGCACGAGGGCAATCTGTAGGTTTGTGGACAATATAAAACTGGTGTGCTGACAAATGGTGAAGAGAATAGTCTTAGATTATAGGAGGTTATAGACAGTCTGGTCAGGTGAGCTGATTGGCAATAAATGAAATTCAATCCAGATAAGTGTGAGGTGAAATTCTCGGGCAGGACTAACAAGGAAGGTAATACATAGAGTTATAAAGTCATAGAGATGTACTGCTCAGAAACAGACCCTTATGTCCAACTCATCCATGCCAACCAGATATCCCAACCCAATCTAGTCCCACCTGCCAGCACCTGGCCCATATCCCTCCAAACCTTCCTATTCATATACCCATCCAGTTGCCTTTTAAATGTTGCAATTGTACCAGCCTCCATCACTTCCTCTGGCAGTTCATTCCATACATAAACCACCCTCTGCGTGAAAAAGTTGCTCCTCAGGTCTCTTTTATATCTTTACCCTCTCATCCTAAACTTATGCCCTCTAGTTCTGGACTCCCCCACCCCAGAGAAAAGACTTAGTCTATTTATCCTATCCATGCCCCTCATGAGTTTGTAAACCTCTATAAAGTCACCCCCCCACTCCCCAACCTCCGATGCTCCAGGGAAAACAGCCCCAGCCTGTTCAGCCTCTCCCTGTAGCTCAAATCCTCCAACCCTGGCAATATCCTTGTAAACCTTTTCTGAACCCTTTCAAGTTTCACAACATCTTTCCGATAGGAAGGAGACCAGAATTACATGCAATATTCCAAAAGTGGCCCAACCAATGTTCTGTACAGCCGCAACATGACCTCCCAACTCCTGTACTCAATATTCTGACCAATAAAGGTAAGCATACCAAATACCTTCTTCACTATCCTATTTACCTGCGACTTCACTTTCAAGGAGCTATGAACCTGTCTCTTTGTTCAACAACACTCCCTAGGACCTTACCATTAAGTGTATAAGTCCTGCTAAGATTTACTCTCTCAAAATCAGCACCTCACATTTAGCTAAAGTTAAACTCCATCTGCCACTTCTCAGCCCACTGGCCCATCTGATCAAGATCTGGTTGTAATTTGAGGTAACGTTCTTCGCTGTCCACTACACCTCCAATTTTGGTGTCATCTGCAAACCTACTAACTATATCTCTTACGCTCACATCCAAATCATTTATATAAACGACAAAAAGTAGAGGACCCAGCACTGACCCTTGCGGCACTCCACTGGTCACAGGCCTCCAGTCTGAAAAACCACCCTCCACCACCCCCTTCTGTCTTCTATCTTTGAGCCAGTTCTGTATCCAAATGGGTAGTTCTCCCTGTATTCCATGATATCTAACCTTGCTAACCAGTCTCTAATGGGGAACCTTGTTGAACATCTTAATGAAGTCCATATAGATCATATCTACTGCTCTGCCCTCATCAATCCTCTTTGTTACTTCTTCAAAAAACTCAATCAAGTTTGTAAGACATGATTTCCCATGCACAAAGCCATGTTGACTATCCCTAATCAGTCCTTGCCTTTCCAAATACAAGTGCATCTTGTCCCTCAGGATTCCCTCCACCAACTTGATCACGAATTACGTCAGGGTCATTGGTCTATAGTTCCCTGGCTCATCCTTACCACCTTTCTTAAACAGTGGCACCACATTAGCCAACCTCCAGTCTTCCGACACCTCACCTGTGACTATCAATGATACAAATATCTCAGCAAGAGGCCCAGCAATCACTTCCCTAGCTTCCCACAGATTTCTAAAATACACCTGATCAGATCCTGGGGATGTACACTTTTATGCATTTCAAGACATCCAGCACTTTCTCCTCTGCAATATGGACATTTTTCAAAATGTCATCATCTATTTCCCTACATTCTATGTCCTCCATATCCTTTTCCACAGTAAATACTGATGCAAAATACCCATTTAGTATCTCTCCCATCTCCTGCAGCTCCACACAGGATCTTTGAGGGGCTCTATTCTCTCCCTAGTTACCCTTTCATGATGAACCATCGGACCCTTGCGAGCATCAAAAATCAGGAGGCAACTGTCCGCTGGTCCCTTAGGGTAGTAGAACAGATACATAAAGCAGTTTATCCAATATGGGATAATAGCCATTATTAGCCAAGACATCAAGTGTAAAGTGGTTATGTTGGAATTGTATGAAACTTTGATTTGTTCACAGCTCAAGTACCATGTATAGTTCTGAAATCCATACTATAGGAAGGATGCAATGGTACTGGAAAGGGTGCAGTGGAGATTTACCAGGACATTGCCTGGGCTGGAGAGTTTTACTTATGAAGAGAGTTTACATAGTCTACGATTGTTTTCCTTGGAGCAGAGAAGGCCAACTGGGTATAGATTAATAAAGTTATGGGGGACATAGAGAGGAGTTGAAGAAACCTTTCCCCTATGTGAAGTGATTAATGACCAAGGAGCATAGATTTACAGAAAGGTGCAGAAGGTTAGATGGGATGTGAGGAAACGTTTTTCACTCGGAGGGTGGTCTGGTTGGGAATCTGGAACTTGCTACCTGATTGGTAGAGGCAAACACCCACAAAACATTTAAGAAGTATTTGGATGTGCCAAGGCATATACAGCGGTGGGCCAAGTGCAGGAAAATGGGATTCGAATAGTTAGCTCCTTATTTTTTGACCAGCATAGACTTGAATTCTGAAGGACACATTGGCTGTGCTGTAGTAGACCTCTATAACTTGATGAGTCTGAGTAGGCCAGTCAGCCCTTTGAGCATCCTCCACTGCTCAATATAAATAAGGCTGATTACCCAACTCAGTACATTTTTCCCACTTTCCAGTCCCCACCCCTATACGCTTTGATCCCTTTAGCCCTGGAAACTATGGCCAAATCCTTGAAAAGGTTCAGTATTTTGGCCTCAACCACTTTCCATAACACAGAATTTTGCAGGCTCACCATCCTTTGGGTAAAGATATTTCTTTTCATCCCAGTTTTAAATGACCTACCCTTATCCTTAGAATATGACCCTGATTCATCTTCATATCTGGTTATCATTTAACCCTCTTCTCATTGCTCAAACTCAAATCTAATATAGCCAATTTCTAGTGAATTCTTCAATGTAGTGGCCAGATCTTTGTGCACTTGCATACCCCTCTATATCCCTTTGTAGCTTCCTTATATCCTCGTCACGGCATGTCTTTCTCTTTATATTGATGTCACCAGCAAATTTAGCCACTGTATCTTTGATCCATTCATCAAAATAATTTATAAACATTTCAAGAATTGGCCATCAGCGCTAGACCCTGTGGCATGCCACTCAGTCCATCTCGTCAACCAGAAGTGACCCATTTATGCCTACTCTTCCATTCTTCCTTCCATACTAATATGTTACTCCTACAACATGAGCTCTTTTTTCTTGAAGTAACTGATGATATGACACCTTGTCACATGCAGGTACACTTACAAATTTTAAAAGACATTTGGATAGGTACATGGATAGTGGGCGGCACGGTGGCACAGTGGTTAGCACAGGTGCCTCACAGCGCCAGAGACCCGGGTTCATTTCCCTCCTCAGGCGACTGACTGTGTGGAGTTTGCACGTTCTCCCCGTGTCTGCGTGGGTTTCCTCCGGGTGCTCCGGTTTCCTCCCACAGTCCAAAGATGTGCAGGTCAGGTAAATTGGCCATGCTAAATTGCCCATAGTGTTAGATAAGGGGTAAATGTAGGGGTATGGGTGGGTTGCGCTTCGGCGGGTCGGTGTGGACTTGTTGGGCCGAAGGGCCTGTTTCTACACTGTAATCTAATCAAATAACTAATCAAATCTAATCTAATCTAATTAAATGAGTTGGAAAAGTTTAGAGGGATATGGGCCAAATGCAGGCAAGTAGGACTAGTTTAGTTTTGGGAAACTGGGTCAGCATGAACTGGTTGGACTGAAGGGTCGGTTTCCATGCATTTTGAATCTATGACTCTATACTACATCTATAGACTCCCCTATGTCCACGGTGCATGTTACTCTTTCAAAGAATTCCCTTCCTTAGGGTCACCAGACCCAAAACATTTACTCCGATTTCTCTTCACAGATGCTGTCAGACCTGCTGAGCTTTTCTTACAACTTCTGTTCTTGTTCCTGACTCATTATTAGTTTTGTTGGCATTTCAGTTCAAGCTAACCGCTTCCTTTTTTTTAATACTACTGCAAATTCATCATTCCACATGTCAGTCATTTCCTTATAATCATTGACAACATCAGTATTCAAGGGGCCCATTTTGATCTGATTAGCCTCCTTTTCCTAAAAAAAAGTGCTGGCTTTAATATTCTTTCCAAGTTTATTTTTGTTCTTCCTTGGAGTCCTTACTATCTGTCATGCCTTGTTCCTTTATAATTCAACAGACCTACAGTGTGGAAACGGGTTTCAGCCCAACCAGTCCACACCGATCCTCTGAAGAGTAACCCACCCAGACCCATTTCCCTCTGACTAATGCACCTAACACTATGGGTAATTCACCTGACGAGCATATCTTTGGACTGTGGAAGGAAATCCACGCAGAAATGTGCAAACTCCACACAGACAGTCACCCTGGGATCGACCCTGGTGCTGTGAGGCAGCAGTGCTAACCACTGAGCCACCATGTGCTCCATTTTGTATCTATGTAAACCAGGGCCAGGTTTTGTGGGGAATCGCAATCACATGAGGATCATCACTCCAGTCCCTCTCTCTCTTTTTAAAAGAGCTCCACATTTCTGCGTCAGAAATACAGAGCTATATCTAACAGTTCTTTCATAGTATAGAATAGACCGAGGAAGACAAATCACACCCTCTTTTCACAGTAGTCAACTGCCATATTCTGAAACATGTAGGCCCTGACAGCCATTTTGGCAACTTCTGTCAAAGGGTAAATCCGTAAGGTAAGTGCAATGATAGGGTGCTGGCAAGGTTAGGTGCTAGATGTGGTGTAAAGGGTGCCAGCAGGTATAGTACCAGATAAGTAAGGTGTCAACTGCACAGGGTTAGACTGCACAGTAAATAGGATACCAGGTGGGCATGGTGCCAGGGAAATGTGTGCCAACTAGGTAGAGTGCTAGTTGTGATGGAGACAGGATGGAGAAATCGGGTTCACTGGTTGGTGGGGAGAGTTGGGATTGGGTATAGAGAGTGCTCATGTTTGGCAGCGGGCTTGTGGGGGGGGCGGTAGGGGGGTTTCAGGTCAGATCATGTGGACTGAGGGAAGGGTCGAGGTCATGTCTGGTTAGCCTGGTGGAAGGATTCAGGACAGATCCAGTAATGACAGGGTTTGGTCTGATGTGATGGAGGAGGGATTCGAGTGCAGATTGGGTCAGGGGGTGGATGGGGATTGTGTGTGTGTGTGTGTGTGTGTGTGTGTGTGTGTGTTTGAGTGTAGGTGTAAGCATGTTTCTGTGTGTGTGTGTGTGTGCAAGTGAGTGCGTGAGTAGTGGAACAAGGTGGGTGGAGTGTTCGGGTGGTGGGTTTGGTATTGGGTCATGGGGCAGGATCTGTTGGTCAGGTCCTGGGTGAAAGGTTGTTGGGTCCTGAGGGTGGGGGTGTGAGTTTGGTGGTGCTGGGTCCCAGGCAGTGAATGTTGTCATCTGAGAAAGAAGTGTGGGACGTTAGATCCCAAGGTGTCAGGTCAGGGTCTTGGGTTGGGAGGTGGGAGGTGAGTTAGATAAGTGTGGGGTCAGTTTAATAGCTGTATAGGAGTTAGACTGTATATTTAACAGTCTAACTTTTCTTGAGTAACTACTTACTTAATTTCATTGGAACTATTTAAAGTATCTGCCTTTTACGGAGCTGTTCGTACAGTTCCAGGCACTCTGCAGTTACCCAGTGGAAAATTCAATTAGCCGGACAATTTCTTCAGAGTCTGCTAATAAAGGAGATTCCACACTGTCCTGATACATAACTCCTGTCAACAACCGCAAAATGGCCAGAAGAAATCTGCCTCTACTTCAATTACTTAATGATGTCTCAAGATCTTTTTTATTGTCCATGGTAGTTTCTTTTAGAAAGTAAAGCTTTTGACCCTTAGCATTACGAACTATTACTGTAAAACACTAAAGATTTTCTTTTGAACAGCTTTAGTACCTGTTTCCAATTTCTTCCTTTCAAATGGGACATGAAACATAACCATTTTATGTTTGTTGTAAGATAAGCGTTCACACATGATCAAGCTGTGAATAAAAATCTAGTTTATTTGAGCCATAATATAAATGCCAGCTCATTTTTTTCCTTTGGCTCTAATCCATTTATTGTCCTTGACAAGTTATGATTCTACAGATGTAGACATGGATCAAACATACAACCTGTGGCATGTTTCTTTCTCTCTTTTTCTAATCTTTTGCTAATGTAGAGCCTTTCATTATGACAGCAGAACAAATTCATGATGGCATGATACCATTAGAGACAAGGTCTGGGTAGCTGATTGGCTTTTTTTTCAAAGTACGATGAGTCCTGTTCATAGTTACTCTGCATCCTTGAGTACAACAGTGCCCAAGCAACAGCATTCCAGGGAATTATCGAGGGAGTTTATAAACTTTCTAACTAATTCCTGGTGGATGCCATTTCTATTTTAACACCTGGCCTGCCAAGTTGATGTGCACAGTTATTTTCTAGTAAATTCATATCATGACAGAAGCACTGTGGAGTATTGTGGTTCAGGCAAGCTCATCAAATCCAAGGGCATCATTTGTGGTCTGTCTGAAATTCCTTCTTCAGTTTTTACTCTCCCTGTAGTGTTTGATGGAATGGGAGAGAGGGGGATATATACCAGTTAACTCAAACTGTTCCTGATTTTTTTTATTCATTCATGGGCTGAGGGGATAATTGGCTTGGCCAATATTTATTGCCCATTCCTAATTGCCCAGAGGGCAGTTAAAGGTCAACCATATTGCTGTGGGTCTGGAGTCACATGTAGGCCAGATCAGGTAAGGATGACACTTTCCCTCTGTAAAGGACATTGGTGAAGCAGATGGTTTTCTCCAACAATCAAAGCCATCTTAATTCCAGATTGTTTTAAGTAAAATTTCACTACCTGCCTTGGTGGGAATCGAACCCAGGTCCCCAAGACATTTGGACCAGGGTCCATAGAATAGCAAGCCACTGACAATACCAGTAGGCCATTGCCTCCCCATTTAGGAATCTTTAATGGGCTAACATAGAGGCATTCTGCAAATGTGTTGCTGGTCAAAGCACAGCAGGCCAGGCAGCATCTCAGGAATAGAGAATTCGACGTTTCGAGCATAAGCCCTTCATCAGGAATAAGAGAGAGAGCCAAGCAGGCTAAGATAAAAGGTAGGGAGGAGGGACTAGGGGGAGGGGCGATGGAGGTGGGATAGGTGGAAGGAGGTCAAGGTGAGGGTGATAGGCCAGAGTGGGGTGGGGGCGGAGAGGTCAGGAAGAGGATTGCAGGTTAGGAGGGCGGTGCTGAGTTGAGGGAACCGACTGAGACAAGGTGGGGGGAGGGGAAATGAGGAAACTGGAGAAATCTGAATTCATACCTTGTGGTTGGAGGGTTCAGAGAGGGTTCATTATTGTCCTCTGGTTTCAAATCCAACCTGCTCCAGGCTGTGTCACCACAGGCTGACCAGTTTTGATGAAACAGATTGAGAAGGATTATTGTGTTGCTGGTCCAAGCCCTGTTTATCCTGGGCTATGGTGATTAATGGGCCGTATATGAGCTGATTAACAGCATCCAGCCCATTCTTTACCTCATCTAGGTGATCTTCCCTTACCTAATCCCCTCCTACTCTCCAATTCCATTTATTGGATCTTTGAAAAAGTAGAATTATATTATGCTTTTTGTTAGATTGAGCTTTGAAGAATGCCAGCACTACTTTTTAGATTGTCGTCCTATCTCGCTGATTGTCCCACAAGCCACTTGTCTTGCAGATATAATCGCTTCAGAAACAAATCACTGTTGGCATCTCCCTACTCTCTCAGATATTAGGTTTGAGGAAGCAATCTGTGCTCAGGACTCCTCATTACATACATCTGCCAAACAGTCAGATCAGACTTTGTCCAGGTGGCAGGATGTTTGGGTCAAACTCTTGCACTTAATAACAGGTCCTGAGCCTTGATTTGCTGGCAGAAACAATATTAATCATAGCATGTGTGCAAGAATAGTTCTAATTAATGCCTTCTCATCTGTGGTTCATTCAAAATCAGCAACTCACACAGAGTGGACTTCAGTACATTCAGGGTAAGACTCCAAGATCTTGGCATTTTCCATGATAGAAAAACGATAATTTTGTTTCGGTAAAAAACATGTTTTTATTTTTTGGATCTGACAACTTGTATCCTAAAGCAAATCTTGGGAATATAGGGCATGTGTCACCCAGAGCTGACTGCACTAATGTAATGCACTTTGAACATAGCAACAGGAGTAGGCTATTCAGCCATTCAAACATGTCCCACCCTTCAATCTGATAATACTCATCTGTACCTCAACACTGCTTAACAAGCTTTGTTTGACATCCGTTAATGCTAAGTGTCAGCTGCCTGGTTTAAGTCAGACAGTTATTAAGACCTACACCAGAATTTTCAACTGAAGAATCTAGGCTAATAATGCAGGTTGAAGGGTCTGTCTTCCAGATGAGATGTTATACTGATTGCTTTTATTATCTGTACCTTTATTTATAAATCTAGTAGCACATGCCTTTTTACCAACTTTATCAAGTTGCCATTTTCAATGATTTGGGATATTTTGATGGGCTAATTTTTGGGCTGGAGGAATGGTTGTAATTGAATTCCCTAGGTTCGGGATTGGAACTTTGTTTTTCCTGATAAATACTCGTGACTTGAGGATTGTTCAGCTCAGTTGGCAGGACAGTTGGTTTGCAATGCAAAGTGATGCCATCAGTGTGGGTTGAATTCCTGTACTGACTGAGGTTACCATGAAGAGGTTTCCATCTCAACCTCTCACCTCACCTGAGGCATGGCCATCTCTATAATGAGAGAACAGCCCCATCGTCTGGTAAGACTATGGTAACTTTACAGGGCTTTATAATCTGGTTGCAGGAAGATCCTGACTGGGAGTTAAATGACCAAATCTAATTAATATTCCAGAAGGATAGATAAGCGAGAGGTGGAGTTACTTTATTGGTTAAGGATGATATCAAGGTTGTATTAAGAAGTGGTATTGGCACTAGAGCTCAAAATGTTGAATCCGCCCGTGTGGAAATGAACAGAATGGAAGAAATACGGTAGTAAGAGTAATTCATGGCCCCTGAACAGTACTTCCAAAGTCGGCACATTATAAACAAGGAAATAATGAGGGCTTGTGGGAAGAGCACAATAGTAATTATGGGTTATTTGAACATGCATATGGACTGGATTAATCAGCTTGGCAAGGATAGTCTCAAAGGAATGTTCTTAAAGTCTATGAGGAATTGTTTCTTCGAGCAGTATGTTATGGAGCCAACCAGAGAACCAACTACTTTAGTTCTGGTGTTATGTAACAAGGAAGGATTGATAAATGGTGTTGTAGTTCAGGATCCTCTTGGAAGGAGTGATCACAACATGCTACAGTTTGAAATTCAGATTGAGAGGGTGAAGAGAGTCATATGTGAGAGTTTTGACATTGTTTATTATGCAGGCCTGAGGAAGGAGTTGGCCCAAGTGGACTGGGCAAAAATATTAATTTTCCATTTGGTCTTGAGGGAGGGGAATTCTTTCAAGGTTCGTTCTTTTGTTGTTCTTGACAACATTTGTCTCTGAGTCAATAAATACCTTCTGTAGGTTGCATACGCTTTCGAAAGTTTACTCGAGCCAGATTTACCAAAACATTATTTGACTGTAATGTTTCATGAAGAGTTACACAGAAAATATGGACAGGAGTAGCTGATTCAACTCTTCGAGCCTGCTTCACCATTCAATGTGATCATGGCTGATCATCCAGCTCAGGACCCTCTTCCTGCTTTCTCCCGCAAACCCTTGGATCTATTTATGATCTAAGCACTATACCTAATTCCTTCTTGAAAACATGTAATGATTTGGCCACAATTTCTTTCTGCGGCAGAGAATTCCATAGGCTGACCACTCTCCGGGTGCAGACATTTCTCCCCATTTCAGGCCTAAATGACCTGTCGTGGATCCTTAGAATGTGACCCTGGTTCTGGCTTGGATATAAGGAGCATCCTTCTTGCATTGGCTCTGTTTGGGACTGTTAGAGTTTTGTGGGCGGCACGGTGGCACAGTGGTTAGCACTGCTGCCTCACAGCGCCTGAAGTCCCGGGTTCAATTCCCGACTCAGGCGACTGACTGTGTGGAGTTTGCACGTTCTCCCCGTGTCTGCGTGGGTTTCCTCCGGGTGCTCCGGTTTCCTCCCACAGTCCAAAGATGTGCGGGTCAGGTGAATTGGCCATGCTAAATTGCCCGTAGTGTTAGGTAAGGGGTAATGTAGGGGTATGGGTGGGTTTCGCTTCGGCGGGTCGGTGTGGACTTGTTGGGCCGAAGGGCCTGTTTCCACACTGTAAGTCTAATCTAATCTAAAAAAAAAATATAGGTTTCAATGTGGTCCCTTCTCATTCTTCTGAACTCCAGTGAAAATAGTCCTAACAGATCCAACTTTGTTTCATACCATCCCAGATATCAGTCTGATGGCTTCCAGCTATTCCAAATGATTCCTCAAAGTGTCCGTTTGCTGGCATGTCATCAACATACATTACACCATTAGTAACATTAACTGCCGCCTGGTTAATTAGCCTCTGGAAAGTGGACAGAGCATATGGCATCACTCAGCATTGTTTAGTGTAACAAAGACCAGTTGTCCTTTAGGTTAGGCTGTCTAGGAAACCAGCTTGTAATTCTTGAGCAGATCTATTTGTACTGGCACTTCTAACCTCATCCTCCAGGTAAGGAATTGGGTCAGAGGAGTTTGCCCTAGTTATTGCATTAACCTTTCTGTGGTTCATAAAAATACTGATTGAACCATGACTGTTGAACTCCAAGTACTTTGATTACATTTGTTCAGATGGTTTTCTAATATGTATAGAATGTTTGCTTTTCAACTCGGTTGGTTTGTTGGGATCTCGGTAATAATAATGCCTTTTTATGGGATTGGAATGCCCTACATGATGTCATATATGGGAAAGATTGCTCAGCCTGAAATCTTCTCCTTACAGACCTCTTTAAATACTGTGAGTAGCCTTGTCAGTCCCCTTGCTTTTCTGTATCTATGTGTGTGAGCATGATGCCAAATCTCTCTATAAATTTCCTGTTAGCTAAACATCCTCACTTTCCCCTTCATTCTCCACTCTACTTGCTGCTGACAGACCTGTGCTTGTTTATCCTCTTTCACAGTTGTAGTATTGTTTCAGCAATGTGATGTGACATAGTATACTTCTCCTGTGGTCTGCACTATCAATCAAATAATTCACCTCATCAATCCTCTTGGCTCGTCTAAATGGACCAAAGAACTTTCAGTGGTTCATGCTGTCAAAGTAGTAGCACTAACAACATTCCACTGATTGAAGTGTTCAAGTCTCAGCCTATTCATTCACTCACTTTCCTCTCACCTATTTATGACATTTTAAAGATACTATTGAGCCACATCACAGGATGTCATAAGCCACTTCCAGAAAACAGAACATAATCTAGCATTGAAGATTTGTCTGCTGCTCTAAGATGCTTTTATTGGTCAGTTTCAGAAGACCTCTTATGTTGTGTCCATAAACTACTTCAAAGCGATTAAACCTGATGGTTTATTGGCTGACAAACACATGAAATCCCAACCCTCAGTCTCAGTTATAGGGCTGATCTGCCCTGAACATCATCTTGAGAGTCCAGTGAAACCATTCTATAGCCCCTTGGGTCTATGGGTTGTAAGCTGAGGACTTTAGCTATGTTAGATCCAGACAATCCACAACTTTCTGAAAAACCTTAGGCACAAAATTGATACCTCAGGCTGGTTTTCAGTCAGTAATCTACATCAATAAAGAGCTTGGTTCACTTTGCTGCCTGGCCTAGGGAGCGCTGGTTCTCCATGGAATGGCATCCAGAAACTGATTCGCCACATCCATAATACTGAAAACATACTGGTGGCCCCTTGTGTTTCTGAAGGCCTGCCACACAGTCTACCAACGCCGTGCTAAATGATCCTCCAAACCTGGTACAGGAATAAGGCGCACCAAATTATTGTAATTTGGGATTTCGCACTGTTAAGCACATTTTTTTAAAAATGCATCAGATCCTTGTAAAGACCTGGCCAAGAGAAATGTGACCTTATTCACACTTCTGGATCAGTGCATGTCAGACTAGCTGTTGGAATTTCATCGGTTATCACCAATATCGCCAGACAGTATTTGGGTGGTTCACCATCCATTCTTCATCTGCAAATGGTCACCACTTCCTTGATTTTAGTAGAGTCAGATTTCAGAACTTCCTGTGCTTCAGTTTCAGTTTGAGCAGTTTAGGCCAATTTATTCACCTCTGATATAAGACCATAAGACATAGGAGTGGAAGTAAGGCCATTCGGCCCATCGAGTCCACTCCGCCATTCAATCATGGCTGATGGGCATTTCAACTCCACTTACCAGCATTCTCCCCGTAGCCCTTAATTCCTCGAGACAACAAGAATCTATCAATCTCTGCCTTGAAGACATTTAGCATCCCGGCCTCCACTGCACTCTGTGGCAATGAATTCCACAGGCCCACCACTCTCTGGCTGAAGAAATGTCTCCGCATTTCTGTTCTGAATTGACCCCCTCTAATTCTAAGGCTGTGTCCACGGGTCCTAGTCTCCTTGCCTAATGGAAACAATTTCCTAGCGTCCACCTTTTCCAAGCCATGTATTATCTTGTACGTCTCTATTAAGTCTCCCCTCAATCTTCTAAACTCCAACGAATACAATCCCAGGATCCTCAGCCGTTCCTCATATGTTAGACCTACCATTCCAGGGATCATCCGTGTGAATCTCCGCTGGACACGTTCCAGTGCCAGTATGTCCTTCCTGAGGTGTGGCGACCAAAACTGGACACAGTACTCTAATGGGGCCTAACCAGAGCTTTATAAAGTCTCAGTAGCACATCTCTGCTTTTATATTCCAACCCTCTTGAGATAAGAGACAACATTGCATTCGCTTTCTTAATCACGGACTCAACCTGCATGTTTACCTTTAGAGAATCCTCGACTAGCACTCCCAGATCCCTTTGTACTTTGGCTTTACTAATTTTCTCACCATTTAGAAAGTAGTCTATGCTTTTATACTTTTTGCCAAAGTGCAAGACCTCGCACTTGCTCACGTTAAATTCCATCAGCCATTTCCTGGACCACTCTCCCAAACTGTCTAGATCCTTCTGTAGACTCCCCACTTCCTCAGTACTACCTGCCTGTCCACCTAACTTCGTATCATCGGCAAACTTCGCTAGAATGCCCCCAGTCCCCTCATCCAAATCATTTATATGTAACGCGAATAGCTGTGGCCCCAACACTGAACCTTGCGGGACACCACTTGTCACTGGCTGCCATTCTGAAAAAGAACCTTTTATCCCAACTCTCTGCCTTCTGTTAGACAGCCAATCCTCAATCCATCCCAGCAGCTCACCTCAAACACCATGGGCCCTCACCTTGCTCAGCAGCCTCCCGTGTGGCACCTTATCAAAGGCCTTTTGAAAGTCTAGATAGACCACATCCACTGGGTTTCCCTGGTCTAACCTACTTGTCACCTCTTCAAAGAATTCCAACAGGTTTGTCAGGCATGACCTCCCCTTACTAAATCCATGTTGACTTGTTCTAATCAGACTCTAAATTCCAAGAATTTAGAAACCTCATCCTTAATGATGGATTCTAGAATTTTACCAACAACCGAGGTTAAGCTCATTGGCCTATAATTTTCCATCTTTTGTCTTGATCCTATCTCGAACAAGGAGGTTACAACAGCCATCTTCCAATCATCCGGGACCTTTCCTGACTCCAGTTACTCTTGAAAGATCTAAGATGTGCCTTGACCAAAGAAGATTCTTTGGCACCTACATCATAGGGTCTTATGACCTGATTTTCTTCAGGTCAGCCATAATCACAGAAAAAAAGTTCTAACAAACAAATAGTAGAGTGACCTGTCTGTGGTGCCAATCTGGCCAAGACACAATGAGTACATATGTGCAGGAAATCTGGTTTCAAAGGCACCAGAACAGAAACAGAGGTGCTCAACAGCACCACAACAGTGGCTGCAAGGAAGATGTTAAGAGCATGTACAAATGCAAGCCTATCACAGTCACTGAGGCAAAAGGTAAATTTTAGTCAATGAGCAGGTTTTCCACATGATTAACTTTACAAACTATGTCAATATTATAAGGTGATGAGAAGCTTTTATGACAATTAGCATATCCTGAAAAGACAGGTCAACACATGTTAAAATCTAAAGGTGACACAAGAGCTAATGGCAATACCACATCCTGAAGGATATATACCTCAACAAGTGATGCTTCCTGGGAGAGACCATCTCTCAACATAAACAGATCACCAATTCCACTGCAGTGGCAATACGTAAGCTTATCATGGCTCCCCAAAATCTTTGACCTGACAGCAGCCAATAGTCCAGCAATGTCAGTACAGGCACATTTCATGAGGTTTCAATGAGATCCATTGTGGTGGAAGTAACAAGATTTGACACAGTTGAATCATAGATGAGCAAGTTTTCTATTTAGAGTCATAGTATCATAGAATTGTATAGCATAGAAACAGACCCTTCAGTCCAACTCATCCATGTCAACCAGATATCCTAAATTAATCCGGTCCCATTTCCCAACATTTGGCCCATATCCCCGTAACCCCTTATAATTCATATACCCATCCAGATGCCTTTTAAATGATGTAATTATATTAGCCCCCACCACCTCTTCTGGCAGTTCATTCTATACACCTACTACTCTCTGCGTGAAAAAGGTGTTCCTCAAGTCCTTTTAAAATCTTTCCCCTCTCACCTTAACCCTATGTCCTCTCGTTTTGGACTGTCCTATCCTGGGAAAAAAAGACCTTGTCTACTTACCTTATCCAATCCCCTCATGATTTTACAAACCTTTGTAAGGTCACCCCTCATTCTCCGACGCTCCAGAGAAAACAGCCCCAGCCAATTGAGCTTCTCCCTATAGCTCAAATCCTCCAATCTTGGTATCACCCTTTTAACTCTTTTCTGAACCCTTTCAAATTTAACAACATCTTTCCTTTAGCTGGAAACCAGGAATGTATACAGTATTCTAAAAGTGACTTAACCAATGTCCTGTGCAACATGACATCCCAACTCCTATACTCAATGCACTGACCAATGAAGGCAAAAATGCCAAATGCCTTATCACCACCCTGTCTACCTGCAACTCCACTTTCAAAGCATGATGTTTCTGCACTCCTCGGTCTCTTTGTCCAGCAACACTTTCCAGTGCCTTTTCATTAACTGTCTAAGTCCTGCCCTAATTTGTCTTACCAAAATGCAGCACCTCACATTTATCTAAATGAAACTCCATCTGCCACTCTTTGTCCCACTGGCCCATCTGATTGTTATATTCTGTGATCACCTTGTTCATTGTCCACTACACCATCAATTTAGTTGTCATCTGAAAACTAACTTACTAACCATTCCTCCTGAGTTCATAACTAGATTATTTACCAGATTCTGAATTAGTGGTGCTGTAAGACCACAGCAGTTCAGGCAGCATCCAAGGAGCAGCGAAATCGATGTTTCGGGCAAAAGCCCTTCATCTGCAGTCATTGTTTTTACCTAGATCATTTACCAGAATGATGAAAAGCAATGCACCCAGCAACAATCCTGTGGCACACTACTGGTCACAGGCCTCCAGTCCGAGAACTAACCTTCTATTACCATCCTTCAAGCCAGTTTTGTATCCAATTGACTAGTTCCCCATTGGATTCTATGAGGTCTAACCTTGCTAGCCAGTCTACCGTGCAGAACCTTGTTGAATGCCTTACTCAAGTCCATATGGACAATGTCTACTGCTCTGCCTTCATCAATCTTCTTTGTCACTTCTTTAAAAAAACTCAATCAAGTTAAGTGAGTTGTGATTTCCCATTTACGAAGATCCTGAATCAGCCCTTGCCTTTCCAAATGTATGCAAATCCTATCCCTTAGAATCCCCTCCAACAACTTACCAAGCACTGATGTCAGGCACACCGGTCTATGTTCCCTGGCTTTTCCTTACCACCTTTCTTAAATAATGGCCAACCTCCAATTTTTCGGCACCTCACTTGTGGCAGTACAAATATCTCAGCAATGGGCCCAGCAAACACTTCCCTAGTTTCCCACAAATGTCTGAGATACATCTGATCAGGTCTTAAGCATTTTAAGATGTCTAACACTTCCGCTTCTGTAATATTGACACTTTTCAAGACATCATTATTAATTCCCTAAGTTCTGTTGCTTCCATGTCTTTTTCCATGTAAATACTTGTTTAGTATCTTACCTGTCTCCTGTGATTCCACAGTTATCATTGATCATTAAGGGGCCCTATTTTCACTTTTTCCCTTATTGTATTTATAGAATCTGTTTGGATTCATCTTAACCCAATTTGCCAAAGCTGTCTCATGCCCCCTTTTTGCCCTCCTGACTTCCCTTTTAAGTATATTCCTACTGCCTTTATACTCCTGTAGGGATTCACTTGATCCCAGCTGTCTCTACCTGAAATATTATTTCCCTACAGTATGGAAACAGGTCCTTTGGCCCAACAAGTCCACACGGACCCTCCAAAGAGTAACTCACCTACATTTACCCCTGACTAATACTATAGACAATTTAGCATGGCCAATTCACCTGACAGCACAATCTTTGGATTCTGGGAGACTCCACACAGACAGTCACCCAAGACCTGGAATTGAACCTGGGTCCCTGGCACTGTGAAGCAGCAGTGCTAACCATTGAGCCACCATGCTGCCCAAATTATGCCTTCTTTTTCTTGACTAAACCCTCTTCTTCTGTAGTCATCCAGCATTCACTACAACTACCAGATTTGCCCTTCACACTAACAAGAATGTACTGTCTCTGAACTCTCATTTTTAAAGATCTCCCACTTTCCACCCATCACTTTACCTGTAAGTAATCGCTTCCGATCAACTTTTGAAAGTTCTTGCTTAATACTGTCAAAATTGGCCTTCCTTCAATTTAGAACTTTAACTTTTAGATGAGGTGTCTCCTTTTCCATAACTATTTTAAACCAATAGTATTACGATCACTGGCACCAAAGTACTCCCCCACTGACACTTCAGTCACATGTTCCTTCTCTAGTAGGTACATCCATGTACCAAATAAAAAAATTTTCTTGTACACACTTTACAAATTCCTCTCCATCCAAGCCCTTAACACTGATAGTTCCAGTCTATATTTGGAAAGTTGAAATCCCCTACCAATTCAACCCTCTTATTCTTACAGATATCTGCGATATTTGTTACATATTTATTTCTCAATTTCCTGCTGACTATTGGCGTCTATATAGCAATCCCAATAAAACGATCATCCCAATCCTATTTCTCAGTTCCACCCAAAAAGACTTCACTGGACATTCTCCCCAGAATATCCTCCCTTTGTACTATGTGACTAACTTTGCAAGTTATGTCAACATTATAAGGCGATCAGAGGCTTTTTTGACCATTGACATCACCTTGCTGCACAGATGACAGAGTGGTCAAACCAAAAGCAATGGGTTTTATCATCTTGCAAAAGACAAACACCAAAGCCTTTTTCACAAGGCATCCATTCGAAGATTCATATTTTCATTGTGGTCATAGCAATGCAGTAGGCAAAATTTTGCTGACAGAACCCACTTGAAAGAATCAAAGATATATTGGCTGTCATCTTACTGCACACAGGAGACTTCCTTTTTGAGCAAATCTCTCAAAGGCGATAGCTTTTAAGTGAAGTTGGGATTAGGTTGAGGAGCAGAAGGTATGCTACATTTATACAAATCCTGTTAGTCCCCACAGCAGATCTGAGCTTCACACCTATAATGGGTCCTTCCAAGAATGATACCTGGACTTCAGGAGCTAAGTTATGGAGAGAAATTACATAAATTAGGCCTGCTTTCTTTAGAATTTAGAAAGTAAAGGGGTGAACTAGTGAAAGTTTTCCAGACTTAAGAGGAAAAAACAGGGTGGATGAAACTACTTCAACTGATTGGAGATTCTAGAACTAACAGGCATATCTAAAAATTAGGGACAGACCATTCAGGAGAGATGTTTGTGAGCACTTCCACACACAAAGGGTGGTAAATGTTTGAGCTCTCTTTCACAAATGGCAGTTGATACTGGATCAGTTGCACAGTTTAAATCTGAGATAGATAAATTTTTATTAAGTAAAGGTATTGAGGAAAATTAGCCAAAGGCATATGGGGTTATATTCACAGATCAGCCATAATCGCATTGCATGATGGACAGACTCGAGAGACTGAATGGCCTACTCCTGTTCCTGTTTTAACTCTTCAGCAAGTTTTAAAGCAAATGCCTGACTCACTACTGAACTCTCAACTCCTGACACACACCGGATCAGATTCATCCCCTCACCCCTACCTCTCAGCACTGTTGGACATGATCTAACCATTTGCTTCCCACTGACCAGATCCTGCCAGAATTGATATTTTCCTCTCACCACAGCCCTGGCAGACCCGACTCCACCCTCAACCTGGCCTGATGCAATCCTCGGCCCTCGCACGAGCACTCAGCCATTAGCCTAGCACCTTAACTATATCACCCACTTGGCACCCTAGCACCCCCACACCTACCCATTTGGTACCTTCCACTCCCACCACCCCACCACTCCTCCGCTGCCACACTTTCCTGACATACTTACCTTCCTCAATCACTGGTAAAGTGTCTTTGGAAATGTTACCTCTTGAGAGACTATAGCAATTATCTTTTAAGAAGGACATTTTTTTCCCCTGTAACACCGCTGTACTGAATAGATTCCTACTTGTTTCCTTCATTTGGGGCAGGCTGGAATAAAATACAGCCTGAAAAATCTCACCAACAAGTGGGTAGGCAATTTTAAACAAGATTACATTCAGTCAGATCTTTTCCAACGCCTTTAGAGTCCCTGGGCCATTACTGATTTAGTTATACTCTGTTAAGACTATAAACTTGTGAACACATAAGACACACAAAGCTCTCATTAACATCTACATAGATCAGATGTTTATATCCAGGAACATGGAACTTATTGTGAAATCAGTGAACACTTTGCAGGTACGAAACATGTTATACAAATCTCACACAACATCTCAATAATTTCTTTTTTCCCCCAGCAAAGCTGGAGTCAGTTAGAATCGGGGAAAACTTTCCATTGGTTGGAGTCATACCTGGCACAAAGGAATATGGTTATGGCTCAAACAAAACCAGAAATTGCTGGAGAAACTCACCAGGTCTAGCACCATCTTGGGAAGAAAACTAAGTTAACATTTTGAGTCCAGTGAGCCTTTTTCAAAACTAGAAGCAGTTAGGAAAGCTGATGACAGTAGCTGATGGAGTGGTGGGAAAGCAATATGTTGATAGGTAGAGACAGAGCCCAGGAAGAGAGAGAGAGAAAAAGGCAGATAAAGGATTTGTTAATAGTAGAGCAGGACGGAAGAGAAACTAGATGGTGATCATGGAGACTATGAATGGTTGAAAATGGGTTGGGTCTACTGAAAGATGGTTATACTTGTTGGAGGTCAGTCATTTCAGTTTCAGGACATCTCTGCAAGAGTTTCACAGGGTAATGTCCTTGGCCTAACCATCTTCAGCTGCTTCAAAAAATGACCTTCCCTCCACCATGAAGTCAGAAATGAGGATGTTCACAAAAGACTGCACAGCATTCAGCACCATTTGCAACTCCTCAGATACTGAAGCAGTCCATGTTCAAATGCAGCAAGACTTGGACAACATCCAAGTTTGGGCTGAAAAGTGGTAAGTAACATTTGTACCACACAATGAATATCACCAACAATAGACAATGTAACGATCACCCCTTTTCTTTCAATAGCATTACCACCAACACTCTGGAGGTCACCAGTTGACAGAAACTGAACTGCATTAGCCATATAAACACAGGGCCTTTGGGAAGAGGGTCAGAGATTAGGAATGAAAATGTGTTGCTGGTTAAAGCACAGCAGGTTAGGCAGCATCCTAGGAACAGGAAATTCGACGTTTCGGGCCAGAGCCCTTCATCAGGAAGTTTTCAGCAACACATTTTCAGCTCTGATCTCCAGCATCTGCAGACCTCACTTTTTACTCAGAGATTAGGAATCCTATTGTGAGTAATTTGCCTACTGACTCCCCAAAGCTGCCCACAATCTACAAGGCACAAGTCAGATATAATTCCTTCACTTGCCCGGATGGGTGCAGCTCCAACAGCACTCAAAAAGCTTGATGCCATCCAGGCCAAAGCAGCCCACATGATTGACACCACATTCACAAACGTCCACTCCTTCTACTACTGACACTCAGTAACAGCAGTGTGTACCATCTATATGATGCAGTGTATCAATTGACTAAGGCTCATTAGACATCACCTTCTAAACCCAAGATCACTTCTATCCAGAAGACCAATGATATCAGATACATCGGAACCCCACCACCTGCATGTTCCCCTCCAAGCCACTCATCATCCTGGCTTGGAGATATACCATTGTTCCTTCAGTGTCCTGGGATTTCCTCATGAGCAGCATTGTGGATCTATCCATAGCACATGGATGCAGTGGTTCAAACAGGCAACAGTTCACCTTCTAAAAGGCATCTAAAGTCAGGCAATAAATGTTGACCCAGCCAGTGATATCAAAGTAAAAAAAAACTATCATTCACTTTGAGGTCATTCAAACTTCTGCCATGAAATCCATACTCACCTCAAGTCCAGTTCAGCTACCTGCTCACTGGACTATGTTAGCATCTAATCAAACTCATTTTTGTATCCCTCCTTGAATTCCCTCCATCTCTACCTCTATAATGCCTTCCAGCTCAACCCTCTGGGATATCAGTGTTCATCTAGCTCAAGGCACTCACACATTCTTAATTTTTATCCCTCCACCATTGGTGGCTATGGTTTTACCTGCCTAAGTTCAGGAATTCCTTCTCTAAACCTCCATTCATTCCAGCTCTTTTTCTTCTTTCAAGAGATTTCTTAAAATCTCTGGCAGAATTTCCAGCCACTGCATAGCATAGGGAATGGGGAATCAGTTTGGAACCTACGGCAAGATTGTAGAAATTAGATTCTCAATGTTGAGATAAAAGTTTGATTCTGAAACTCAGCTTTAAATGCTGGGACAATAATCTGACTAGCAAACTGTGAGAGATCCATTTGCATGTCATTGGTACTTAATCTGACCTTCACTTGAAGGCACTCAACTTCACGTAATGGAGAGAGTCATTAACCTTGAGTCATTGCTGGGTGTATCTTTAAATAGTGGATAGAGCAGAGACTCTGATCACAAACATGGAACAGGCTGGCAGGTTCTGATGGTGTGTGTCTCCTTCACCAGTGCTGCGGAAAGATCTCATCTGCAGAACCCCCATTCTCCAGGACCTCTACATCCCTATGCGCAAAGTAGGGAGCTAACTTGTGTCTGACCAGTTTCTACAGTGCCACTGGAACACTGGGGAGGCCTGGTGCATAGCACAGAAGGCAAGATGCAGAGAACTGCTTGAGAAAATATTCCAGGGTACACAGACAGAAACCTTCAACAAATTGAAACTTTGCCGATTTATGGTAAAATCCAACCACTTTGACCAAGCTTTTGGCAATTATTGCCTTGTAGAAATTATTGTCAAATTTTGCTTCATAGCACTCCTATGAAGTATCTTGAAATGTGCTATTATTTTAATACAGATTGTTGCACCCTATTGATCTGCCCCCGGATATGGGTCCATTTGGCAAGAGGAAGCCAGTCTCGCTGTGAGAAACTCGAAGGTGCTGGCAATTAGCCAAAAAAAGTAAGATTCAGCCTGACATCTCCTTAAACATAAATGAAAACTTTCAAAATGAAGAAGCGTTTGCTCCTGCTGAAAAAGTATTCAATCATGTTTATTTTAACTTGCTACTGTCAAAGTCTTAACAATTGAAATCTTGTCCAATTGTTTCATGTTTCTTCTTTTTAATGTATTAGTCTCCAAGGCAATAGCAACATTATTTTTACCTCGAGCCTATGTCTTAAGCAGGCCATTGCTCTGTACTAACCCTGACCTTGTTGATTCTCTGAGCATTTATGACTTCACTCCCGTTAAATCTAACCATGCTCTCAACTTGAATGTAATTACCCAATTGCACACAGCGGGAGATTTTTTTTTAATGCATGTCCAGTGACATGCTGAGCATTCACCTTCAAAAAAAGTGAGATAATCTTGGGAGTTTAGTGCTGGGGTTATTTCAGAATTGAGAGATTCAGAATAGATTAGTGAGTTAGTAATGGAAACTGACTTAAAGAAAGATTAATGAAATAACCCCAGCACTCAACTCCCAAGATTATCTCACCTTTTTTTAAGGTGAATGCTCAGCATGTCACTGGACATGCATTAAAAAAAAATCTCCCGCTGTGTGCAATTGGGTAATTACATTCAAGTTGAGAGCATGGTTAGATTTAATGGGAGTGAAGTCATAAATGCTCAGAGAATCAACAAGGTCAGGGTTAGTACAGAGCAATGGCCTGCTTAAGACATAGGCTCGAGGTAAAAATAATGTTGCTATTGCCTTGGAGACTAATACATTAAAAAGAAGAAACATGAAACAATTGGACAAGATTTCAATTGTTAAGACTTTGACAGTAGCAAATTAAAATAAACATGATTGAATATTTTTCCAACAGGAGCAATCGCTTCTTCATTTTGAAAGTTTTCATTTATGTTTAAGGAGATGTCAGGCTGAATCTTACTTTTTTTGGCTAATTGCTAGCACCTTCGAGTTTCTCACAGCGAGGCATAGCAAGATCTCCCACAATATCCAACCAAACACATCTCATAAACCACCTAACCTCTCCTATGGCACACCCTCACCCAATTCTGACCCCATTCTACCACTTGTTATACCCAGAACAACTTGCTGCTGCTGCTGGGATATCCAGTCAAAGGACCAGCACTCCTGACGTCTTTAAAGGCCAGTGTTCAAACAAACAAACACTCTCACTCCAGAGCTGCCCTACATGATTCCTGACAAATGCCCATGGCATGGCAAAGAAAGGAAAATTGTTTGTGCGAGGACCTGGAGGCAGTATTGCCTCTAATTTTCTTTCCATCTTTGCAGGCCACCGTGGTCCATGCATAGCAGCAACTTCTGGAACCAGAAGCCAATGCCACGATAGCCTAGCCGATGCTAATCACCATGTGCAAAACCTTGGAGTGACTACATACACACACACACACACATACACACACACACACCCCCCTTGAAGAGAACATTGTCTAGGCATCCTATTAGATGGTAAGGTGTCCAGCTCACACATCATCATTACCCATGAACAACTCCCTAACTATGCCAACCTGATCAGAGGTTGCCACTTGGGTCAATGTGGCCTCTACATTGGCATGCCCAGCAATGCAGGCAAATGATCAATGACCTTCACCACTGTACCAGTTTAAGTGCCACCATCTTCTCTCTGACATCTCACACTCACTCTCTCTCACTGCACCTGTGTCTGTCTCCCAATAAGGCTCATGTCCTACCACTTTCAGTATTGCTCATGACATCTTCCCACTTTCTCTGACCCACCTCAGCCCCTGACACCACTAACCTTGTATTCCCTTAGTGCTGCATACTCATTCACTCAGGGTACCTCCCCATCTGTACCAGCACTGCCATCCACTTTCATCTCCCTTAATACCTACTAGACTCTCATTCCAGGATAAAAATAGACTAGTGTAGGGCAGGAAGAGTTGAGAAGGGTGGTGGGCTATCTGACATTTGACACCTTATTCCTCATAAGGAGAGGATCCAGATCCTGACCACCTCAGGTGGCTCACTGACTAGGTGCAAGGTTCGGAACTGGTATCAGAGGATGTTCTAGACCTATTGTAATATAAAGGGTTTAGGTCTGTCTCTGTAATTTACTAATAAGACATAGGGTAAATCACCACAGGAAATGGTGCAATCTCCATGATCTTGCTCTGTAAGCAGTCCCACGGCAAGATAAATTCACAATATGATGGCTTTTTCAATGAAGTTAATGTTCTCCTTCCCACAACAGACTCTAAATATTGTTTAGCAACCTGAGACTAAACATATTATACTTGGAAAACTTGTCACCTGGTTTACGACAAGTTTGGTCACAGATCACATGGGCCCATCTCTGGGCAGAATTAACATGATCATACTATCCCTTATTCAGAACATTCTGTTTTACCATAAACCACAGGAGACAGTGTCAATTAGAATAATATTGTCAAGTTTTATATTTATAACACAAGAGCTGCAGTCCCTTGAATATAATCAAACTGAAGATTAATATCTGGTAAGCTAGTATTAGTAAAAAGGCAACCAATGTTATAAGCTTTAAATTGGAGAAAACCATCACTCCATCAATTGGTATGGTGGCTTAGTGGTTAGCACTACTGCCTCACAGCACCAAGGATCTAAGTTCAACTCCAACCTCAGGCGACTGTCTACGTGGAGTTTGCACATTCTCCCTGTGTTTATGTGGGTTGCCTTTGGGTGCTCTGGCTTCCTTCCATAGTCAATGATGTGCAGGTTAGGTCATTGGGCCATGCTAAATTGCCACAAAATCCCAGGGATGTAGAGCCTAAGTGAATTAGCCATGGGAAATAGAGGAGTGGATCTGGGTGGGATGCTCTTTGGAGGGTGGGTATGGACTCGATGGGCCAAATGACCTGTGTCCACACTGTAGGGTTTCTAAGATCGAGCCCAGAGTTCTTCAGATGCAATGGTAATCACCCTGAGCACCAATTCCTAATATGAATTACTTCAGTAAAGGCAAATATAATCCTGTAATCTCTATTCCCCTTCATTTGCAATGAGTGTACTTATATTTTGTTTATGCTGGTAAAAATTAGCTAAACCAACCATATGCTCCACCACTGGCACATCATGTCTGCAGTGTGCTCTGTAGATGTATTGCACTGCAGTAACTCACCAAGTTGCCTCTATCTGTAGCTTCCAAATCTGTAACTTCCACCACCCAGAATGAAATCAAAAGTAATCACATGGAAACACCAAAACTTCCACATTTTCTGATCCACATATCATCTTGACTTGGAAGTAAATCAATGTTCCTTCATTATCACTAGATTAAAATTTGGAAACTCCCTTCTTGTTAGTACTCTGAGTGTGCAGCAGTTCAAGAAGGGCCACAGTCACTTCCTGAAACACAGCTAGGGAAATGCTAGAAATGGTAACTGTGCCTGCAAAGCCCGCATCCTTAAATAAATAATGTCAAATACAGCAAGGCCTGGACAATACCCAGGCTTGGGCTGAAAAGTGGCAAGTAACATCCACCCCACACAAATGCCAGGAAATAAACAGCTCCAATAAGAGACTATTTAACCACCGCCCCTTGATAACCAATGGTGTTACATACAAACTGAAAGAACTGTGGTTGTTAGAAATCAGAAACAAAATCAAAAGTTGCTGGAAAAGCTCAACAAGTTTGGCAGCATCTATAGAGAGAAATCAGAATTAAAGTTTTGGGTTATATGACCTTTCCTTAACTTGGTTTTTATGCAGAAGATAGAATGAGGGGAGGGGGGAAGGTAAAAATGATAGGTGGAGATGGAGCCCAAAGAGAGGGAAGAACAGATAGACAGACAAAGGAATGGATGATGATTGGTCTGGAAGGATGAATAGCTACGAATGGGGACTGTTGGTGGCTAACAATGGTTTGTGTGTAATAGCAGACTATGTGACAACAAGACATGGTATGTGGAGGTTGGGGTAAGCACATGTGAAGATGCCTCAGGTACTAAAATAGTTGAACTCAACATTGAGTCCAGAAGGCTGTACAGTTCTCAAGCAGAAAATGAGGTGCTCTTCCTCCAGCTTGTGCTGACCTTCACTAGAGCACTGCAGCAACCTGAGACAGAGATGTTGGCCAGGGAACACAGCGATGTAGTAAAGTGGAAGGCACTGGAAGCTCAGTGCCTTTTTTTTGTGAAAAGAATGTAGTATGTTTGAATGAATGTAGACACGTGTGTGATAGTGAGTGTGTGTTTGTAAACACCTGAAGATGAATGATCTAGGAATAGTCGTTGGAATTTAGAAGAATGAGGGGGGAATCTCATAGAAATATAGAAGAAAGGGTTAAATGAAGATTGAACAGAGCCCTTCAAAATTAGGTAGGATTACAGTCAGATGAATAGGGGATAGCTATTTACTTTGTTTGGGAAGTCAGTGAAAAAAGTGCAACATGGACGCAAAAAGATGACGAGAAAAAACATTGGGAGAAAGCATGTCGCACAGAGAGTGAAAGAGTATAGAACATTTTGTCATGGAAAAGAAGTTGAAGTAGAGAGCCAGTCTATGCTTTGTTTCCCCAGTGGTGTTACATCACAGAATCTCCCACTATCAATATCCTGGGAGTAACCATTGACCAGAAACTAAACCAGACTAGCCACAATGCAAAGCAGTTGCAGGACCAGGTCAGAGACTGGGATACTAGAGTGAGTAACTCACCTCCTGACTCCCCAAAGCCTGTCCATCTTCAACAAGGCACAACTCCGGAATGTGATGACATTTTCCCCATTTGTCTGAATGAGTGTAGCTCTAACAACACTGAAGAGGTTTCGAATTTGATTGATATCACATCCACAAACATTCACTCCCTTTACCAACACTTAGTCATCATAGTGTGTACTTCAGAAATTCACTTAAGATCCTTAAACAACACCTTCCAAACCAATGACCACTTCCATCTAGAAGCACAGGAGCAGCAGATACATGGGAACCCCGCCACCTGCAGTTTTCTCTCCAGGCCGATTGTGCCAAGCCCTATATGATATAACAGACGACAAGGTGAAACAAAACATAGTAACAAACAAAACTAAATCCCTCTCTGATGTGCATAACACGTTTGATGCTTGTTTCGAACAGAAGGTCAGTAAAACGGTGTCACCTGCTACAACAGCCTCAGATGTATCTGTTCCCTCAGTCACTGCTGTAGACGTCAGATGAGATTGCTTGAGGTGAACCCATGGAAAGTGACCAGCCCAGATGGATTCCCTGGTCAGGCATTCAGATCCTGTTGTGGACCAGCTGGCAGGAGTATTCGCTGACATCCTTAACCCCTCCTTATTATGATCTGAAGTTCCCACCTACTTCAAGAAGACCACCATCATCCTGGTGCAAAAGAAAGCTCATGCAATGTGTTTCAATGACTACCACCTGGTGGCTCTGACCTCCATGATTGTGAAGTGCTTCAAGAGGTTAATCATGGCTCATATCAGCTCTGCCCTGCCAGCCTGCCTTGGTCTCTTGTAAAGTGCCTACAGGTCCATGGCAAACACTATCGCCCTGGCCCTGGACTCATTCCTGGAACATCTGGATAACATGGATACATACATGAGGCCCCTACTTATTGATTACAGCTCTATCTTCAAACTATAATCCAACCAAACTAATCTCTAAACCCTAAGACCTAGATCTCTGCTCTGCCCTCTGCAACTGAATCCTCAACTTCTTGACTGATAAACCACAGTCAATAAGAATAGGCAACAACACCTCCACCATGACAATCCTCAGCACTGGTACCCCGCAAGGCTGCGTACTTGGCCCCTTACTATATGTCCTGCCCACTCATGACTGTGTGGCCGAAATCCATCCGAACTCCAACTGCAGGTTCACTGATGATACCACATTGTAGGCTGGATTTCAAGCAATGACGAGACAGAATACAAGAAAGAGATAGAGTGCCTGATGGCATGTTGGAAAGATAACAATCTCTCCCTCAACATCAGCAAAATGAATGAAGCAAGGTAGAGGACATGCCTCATCTGTGTCAATGGAGTTTCAGTTGAAGATGGTCGAGAGCATCAAGTTTCCAGGAGTGATGATCATCAACAATCTGTCCTCTAGGCAAAAGTGAAGACTGAAGATGCAGGTGATTAGGGTCAAGATTAGAGTGGTGCTGGAAAAGCACAGCAGGTCAGGGAAGGGCTCCTGCCTAAAACACAACTGTGTTTCCTGTGCACCAACGCTGCCAAATCTGCTGAGTTTCTCCAGCAATTTCTGGGTTTTTTTCTGTATCGATCCTGTGAAGTCCTCTAAAAATTGTGTATGTTTCAATAAAGTTGACTCTCATTCTTCTATATTATAAAGAATGTCTTGGGCAACTGTATTCATAGCATCCTCACAGTGTGGAAACAGACCCTCCAGCCCATCAAGCCCACACTGACCCTCCGAAGAGTAACCCACCCAGACCCATTCCCCTACCCTATTATCCTGTATTTACCCTGACTAACGCACCTAATCTACAGATCCGTGAACACAATGGGCAATTTAGCATGGCCAATTCACTTGACCCGCACATCTTTGGATTGTGGGAGGAAACCAGAGCATCTGGAGAAAACCCACGCAGATACGGGGAGAAAGTGCAAACGCTATGTAGACAGTCACCTGAGGCTGGAATCAAACCCAGGTCCCTGGTGCTAACCACTGAGCCACTGTGCTGCCCCCATGTTGCCTGACTGTCTGTGTGGTGTTTACTCATTCTCCCGTGTCTATGTGGATGTCCTTCAATTTCCTCCCACAATCCAAAGATGTGCAGTTTAGGTGAATTGGCCATGCAAAATTGCCCATTGTGTTTAGGAATGTGTAGGTTAGGTGCATTAGTCAGGTAAGTACAGGGTATGGGGAATGGGTCTGGGTGGGATACTCTTCAAAGGCTCAGTGTGGACTTGTTAGGCCGAAGGGCCTGTTTCCACACTGTAGGGATTCTATGATGGTCTATGATAAACATTCCAGTTGTTGCCTGACTAGTGCCTGGTCCAGTTTTAGCAAAACCTCCCTGTTACTCCATTGCCCTTTGTTGGAGGTCAATATTCCATGTGCCTTCTCTATTACCCACTGAACTTGGATGCTAGATTTTTATGATTCATGGATGACGTCTCCCAAATGCCTTTCTTCTATGGGTTTCTGAAATATTTCTCCATTTAAGTGACATTCAACTCCTCCATCTTTTTGTGTAACCTCACATTTCCTGACATAGAAGGTGTCTTTACTGTAGACTCTGACAGATCAAAAGAATGTGCAAACACTGGGATGAAGGTCATAAAGATCCCACATGCAAGCAAAGCATGGAGAATGAGCAAACAATATTGGAAGTTACCAAAATACTTTTGGTCCCATTAGTTTAACAGGTTTTATTGAGGATCTGCTGATCCAGAGGGAAAAAAACAGTCGAACTAGATCAGGGGAAGACTGGTATTTTGGAACTGATCCTGGTCCTGGATACTGGTCATCGAGATCCATAGCTGCACCCAGAAGAAGGAAGTACCTGCAAATCCCAGGACCTGAGGAAAAGTGAAGATAGAAATGAGAGGAAGATAGAACAGAGGGAAATGAAAGGGGCCAGAAGGGGGAACAGAATGTATCACTGTCAATGGGTAATCCCCTGATACCTTGCAGACAGATTTGTTGGTTTAAGGCATGTTTGCCTTTTATTGTGAATGACTGCCTCAGGTTATTTAGTTTCCAATGGAAACTCTCTCAACTTAAGTTTAGTCTGATGTTGACTGCTATGGTAATAGATGTGGATGGTCAGCCACAAACACCATAGTTGCTGAAGGTCTGAAATAAAAATAGAAAATGCTGGAGTTGCTCAGCTGGTCAGAAAATGCATGTTAAAATAAGGGCATAGCTTTTAAGGTTAAGGGCATAGCTTTTAAAAGCAAAGGTGACATTTCTTCAGAAGGAAGGATATTATTAATTTGGAAAGGGTACAGAAAAGCTTTACATGGATACTGCCAGGCCTGGAAGGTTTGAGTGATAAGGAGAGGCTGGGACTTTTCTCACTGGTGCATAGGAAGTTGAAGAGTGACCTTACAAACGTTTATAAAATCATGAGGGGCATAGATAAGGCAAATGGCAAAGGCCTTTTCCCTAGGGTGGGTGAGTTCAAAACCAGGGGGCATTGTTTTTAAAGTGAAAGAATAAAAATTCAACGGACCTGAGGCGAAACTGTTTCACATGGAGGGTGATTCAGATGTGGAATGAAATGCCAGAGGAAGTGATGAATCCAGGTACAATTACAACATTTAAAAAGCATTTGAACAGATACATGAATCGGAAAGGTTTAGAGGGATATGGGCCCAATGCAGGCAAATGGGACTAGTTTAGGTTAGGAAACCTGGTCAGCATGGATGAATTGGAATGAAGAGTCTGTTTCCATGTTGTATGATTCTATAACTTCATGACAGCTGGCAGTTTTTGTCTCCATTTAGCCACCAGGTTCCCACAGGCCCAGGAAATCCATCCATGTGGAAACCTAAAGAAAACAAAACTTTCGGTTTCATTAAGATTTTGAAATGAACAAGTTGTTCAGTCTTGTTTTGGCAGTTAGCTATCCACCCATCGAATTACCTTCATTAAAATTGCAATATATTCAGTACAAGGTTAATTTACATTTTACTCCCCCACATTACCCCCAATCTGAAATTGCTGTTACAAATGACACCTAGTACACACATTGATGACCTTTCATTGTATCTGAAAATGATTGAAGAATATTGTTCCTTTCCTGAAAGGATTGGGTAGACTCACAGATGCTTCAATGAATTCAACTTTGATGCTGTTTCCTGATGTAAGCTCACACAGCAGCCAATTTGGATGGTGAAAGGATTTTAAAAGTGACAGGTAATAAAATCTATCAAGAAAGGACCCAATACTGATGCTAGACTACTTTCCAGCTGGAAATTGATGACGTGCTGAGCATGTTTTATGGAAAAATAACTGTCTTCCAAAGTGTAATTATGTAATTACCCTGTACCCTTAATCTGACTGGAGTCCTGAGCACTGGCAGAGTCAAAAAGACCAGCATGAGTGCAGATAATTGCCACCCTCACAAACATGCCAAAGTATGACTTGAGCTGCAATGTCTCAAAAAGTAAAGGAAAAATAAACTACATGGAAATGCAACCTGGTATTAGTAAAGAGAATATTTCCCAGTTTCAGCTAGGAGAAAATTTGTGTTAATTTAGAATTTGTGAGGTGACATATAGGATCTTTACTAATACATTAATACAAAAGAATATGAAAATACTGATTGGAAGAGTTAAGAATGCAGAGGAATTAAAGAAATATAAGAGGAAGAAGATAAACCCAAGTTACTGAAGTCTTTGTACAGTTTCAGCAATGCTCCTGCTGGTTCCATTCTTTCATTAGAGGATTATATTACACAACACCAGGTTATAGTCCAACAGGTTTATTTGGAAATACTATCTTTTGGAGTGCTGTGCCTTCGTTAGGTAGAAGCACTCCAAGTCGGGAAACAATTCAGCTGTCAGGGGCATTCGACCTCAGATCTTCGGGTGACCGTTCTCCAAGACAGAACAACAACGCAGAGTGGCCAAGCATAGGCTGATTGCCAAGTTCGATACCCATGAGGATGATCGCAACTGGGGCCTGGGGTTCATGTCACACTACTGGTGACTCCAGTACACTATACATTCTCACACACACACTCACACAAAATACACATACACACACACCCTCATACAGTTTTTCTTTCATACTCACGTACATACACACCCCACACTCACATGCTTATACTCTGTCACACTCATGTACATACACATGCACACTCACATGTATGCACACAGTCACACTTGCACTCTCTCCCACACACACACAGAAACACACAGACATATGCTGTCTCTCCCCCCAACCCCCCACATGCGCGCACACATACACACATATAAGTCTGTGGGGTGAATTTGCATTTGCAGAATTGTATATGCAGATACATTCTATTTTGCTCAAAAAGCACAATACAGGCAGACAATCCAGGTAACATTTAATAACTTACTACTTTGGAAATAAAACCAGTCTGACTCAAGCTTAAGATACAGACAGACTCTAACCTCAAACCTTTAATGCATTGTCTGAGCTAATATTAGCTTTTTTTTAATTAAAACCTTAAGTTATCTCAAGAATGTGACTTGAAAGGAGTTCAGAGGCTTACATATGAATGAATCAAAGCTTGCAATTCATTCTAAAAGATGAAAGACTTAACAGTAATCTAGGTTTGTTCAATTTATCATATTAGTTGCATGACACTATGATCTTGTGTTATAATTTCTGTGTCCCATGAATTTGTCTCACTAGTTACCTGATGAAGGAGCAGCGCTCTGAAAGCTAGTGCTTCCAAGTAAACCTGTTGGACTATAACCTGGTGTTGTGTGATTTTTAACATTATCCACCCCAGTCCAACACTAGCATTTTCACATCATAGGGGATTGTAGGGCTTGTGACAAGGTCAGCCAGTTGAATGTCATAAATATGAGTTCCCTGATTGGCACTGTTAATCCAAACCACCTGTCGACTGTAGGAAGAATGCCCCAGCTTCTGCCGTGGGATCCTTCAACATCACGGCATCAACATCGACTTCACCAGTTTCCTTACCTCCCCTCCCCCCCACTTCATCCTAGGTCAAACCATCCCCTCTTGAACTGTCCTACCTTTCCATCTTCCTTCCTACCTTTCCACTCCACCCACTCCTCAGAACTATTACAATCACCCCCCTACCTGCATCTACCTATCACATTCCCAGCTACCTTCCCCCCACCCCCACCCTCCTAATTATCTCTCAGGCCCCTTTCCCTTCCACATTCCTGATGAAAGGCTTGTGTCTGAAACATCGTCTCTCCTGTTCCTCGGATGCTGCCTGACCTGCTATGCTTTTCCAACGCCACACTTTTCGACTCTGTTTATCTGATCCAATTCGGGAGCCCTGGCTGACAGATATAAACTGGATTGTCAGAGCTTCTCTTCGCTTGAGGGACTGGCTCTGAGAAAGCACAAATAAAAAATAAATAGGAGTGTCAGAGGTACGGTTCACTCTGGGTTCTGTGGATGTCAGACCAGTGTCAAGTACCTCAAAAATGTAAATAAACGATGACTTGATGATGGGATGCCAGCGACTGTGAAGTTATTTCAGTAATGATGAGAGAAAAAAACATGCTCCTGAAGAAATTCACTTGTAACATCTTTGAGTTGGGGTAAGCATTTCTGGCATCATGTAGTTGTTTTAGATGCTTCACTGATTCAATCCTGCCATTGAAGACTGGGCCCAGTATATGGAAAGAAGCATTATTTTTTGCAGGCAAATGATATTGAGGCTGATAAAAAACAATAAGTGATCCTCCTGACGGCTTGTGGATCCACAGTTTTTTTCCGTCAGAGCCTAACATTTCCTGAGGCACCAGATATTAAAACCTTTCAAAAGTTGACGCTAAGGAATATTTAGACCTCAAGCCTTCTCTATTTCTGAGATGCTGTCTGTTTTACTTGGCAGTTCGAGAAGAAGGGGAACGCTTGACGAGGTTAAGATGACTGGTAGACTTTTGTTTAACCCTTAATGAGATGCTGAGAGACTGCTTGGTATCTGAGATTAATGATATAAGCATGCAAAAACGCCTCCAAGGTGAAACCCAACTGGACTTCAACTGGCTTTATCAAATGCAGCAAGTGGAACATATGAGTTACAGGGTATGCCAATGGAAGTGGACACTTTCACAAGGCCAACTGAGCTTGGGGAAAACAATTGCATAGCCTCACTCAGAATATATCATGAACAGAAGGACTCTAGATCAGCCCACAGCAAAACTTCAAAACAAAGACAAGCCTTAGCCAACAGGTTAACATTTTCTTCAGGATCCGCACCAGCGAGCCACTGTAGTTGCTGCCACTATGCACATTTGAGACAGCAAAAGACTCCCACTGGGCCTGAATTAAGTAAGAGATTTCATTGACTAGTATCCAGGAAAATGCACATCCTGGAAACTCCACTTATATCTGGTTTGGAACTACTAAATTTCTTAGTAACATTCAAATCAGAACCAATCAAAATAAGCGTCTGGTTAAATAGTCACCCAGCTCTAATGCAGGTTGATATTGGTGCGACAGTACCAGTAATTGCAGGGCCAGTCTTAAACAAAATTCACTCTAGACTCCAACCCTTAAGTTTACGTAAGACCTCAGCTCGACTAAGAACCTATCCCAGGGAACCTTTACAGATTATGGGTACAATTTTGGTTCTGGTCTTGTATGAGAAGCAGCTGGATCAGTTCCCACTGGCTGTAGTAAAAGGCTGGGGCTCAAGCTACCCACAGCTTCAGGTCGAATTCAGTGGTGGGTTCTCATGCGAAGTGTATACAATTACAAGTTGGAACACCAACCAGGAGGAAGTAGCAAATGTGGAAGCCTTAAGCCTCCTCCAACTGGCAGATACACCACTGGAAGAACCCATTCTGGTTCTAAACTTTCGGGACACAGTTGCAATCACAGCTGACAATATCACACTGTGGGCAAAAAAAGATCTGGCCCTGACAAAAACCCGAAGCAGCTGGTGGGGGCGGGGGGAAGCAAAGGGGCCATCAGAACTAGAACTGAAACTTTTCTGGACCTTGCAAGACCAGATCACCATAACAGATGGCATTTTATTAAAAGGAGCAAGAGTGATTGTCCCAAGCAAAGGTCACCACCAGATACTGGCTAAACTCCACCAGTAGCACCTGGGGGGTGTCCAAAATGAAGATATTGATTAACAGTTATGTCTGGTGGCCAGGATTGGATACAGATATAGCTGTGTTGGTGGGGCAGTGCCCAGAGTGCCAACCAGGCCAGAAATTACCACCAGCAGCTCCCCCACGTTCACTGGAATGGCCGGGTAAACCCTGGACTCAGTTACACTATGTAAGTCCTTTCATGAGTACAATGTTCTTAGTGATTGCGGATGCCTACTCTAATTGATTAGACATGCATAGAGTTCATTAGTCTATCACCGGCATGACAATAGAAACACTGCAAACATCTTTTGCAATACATGTGCTCCCAGAAGTGTTGGTCCCAGACAATGGGTCATTATTTACCAGCAGGGAATTTGAGTATTTCTTAAAGCCAACTGGCATTCAGCATATAGGGATAGCTCCATACAATCCATCATCCAATGGTCTGGAAGAAAGAGCGGTCCATACATTTAAGTCAAGCTTAAAGAAACAGTCCAAAGCTTCACTCGATTCTAAACCGCCTTGGTTCCTGTTTGATTATTGGACCATCCCTCAGGGATAACTCCAGTTGAGTTACTAAAAGGGAGAAAATGCTGCACCAGGTTAAATCTGATCTTCCCTGACCTGGAGGTTACAGTGAAATGGCTTCAGGAATGCTGATGCTGGACACAAGGCTTTGTTAAGCGACAGAGACAATTTACTTTATGGAGTTGAAATTTGGTGCCAAAGTCATGGAAATGGCCCTGTATGGGTAAGAGGCAAGGTCATTATAAGGTCAGGTCACGTAGTGTACAAGGTTCAGGTAGGTAAGGTGGTCCTGAACATGTACGTGGACCACATGAAAGCTGCAAACTCACAAACAGGGCAGGAATAAAACATACCAGCCCCTCAGAACAGCCAGAAAGGCCATGGGTTCTCCCCCTCCCACTCAGGAGAAGTCTAGGAGTCTGAGATAGACACAGCAGACTTAACAACCTTGATGCCTTTACCGCCCGAAGAAGAACATGAAATTCCTTTCAAGACACCCTGTGAGCAAAAGGTGGACTACAATCCTGCACACGCCACCTGTATCTGAGGCTGAGTCAGAGGACTGGGACACCTTGTGAAAACTCCCCAGGAGAAGATACAAGAAAAAGAACAGGCCACTGTCCCAGTACTTAGAGGGGGAGGGATGAAGTGATCATGATAAGGTCAGCCAGGTGGACCTCATAGAATATATATTCTCTGATTAGGGCTGTTAATCTGGCCCAAGCAGGGAGCACTGGCTGACAGACATAATCAGGAGTGTCAGAGGGTCTGTTCACCCTGAGAGCTGGCCCTGAGGGAGCTGGATCAGTGTCAAACACTCTCCGTGTGTAAATAAAGAATGATGGCATACTGGCCTCTGTGCAGTGATTTCAGGGATATTCAGAGATCCATTGTTGTACCTATAGGAAGAAAGTACTTGTGAATCCCAGGGCCAGGGAAATGGAGGTCAAGGGTCAATGTAGTTTTGTGAACAAAATGGTTCAAGAAAGAGAGAACGGCAGAGAAAGAGGAGGGGACAAAGGGAAAGAGATTGAATCTTTGCCAATCAATAGTCCCCTGGCACCCTGCAGGCAAAACTGTTGATTTCAGGTATGTTCATGTTTAGTTGTGAATCACTGCCTCAAGTTATTTGGTTCCCAGTGGAATATCTCTCAACTTTGGTTTGTCTAACATTGACAGCTAGACTAGACTAGACTAGACTTACAGTGTGGAAACAGGCCTTTCGGCCCAATAAGTCCACACTGACCCGCCGAAGCGCAACCCACCCATACCCCAACATTTACCCCTTACCTAATACTACGGGTAATTTAGCATGGCCAATTCACCTGACCCGCACATCTTCAGACTGTGGGAGGAAACCGGAGCACCCGGAGAAAACCCACGCAGACACGGGGAGAACGTGCAAACTCCACACAGTCAGTCATCTGAGTCGGGAATTGAACCCGGGCCTCAGGTGCTGTGAGGCAGCAGTGCTAACCACTGTGCCACCGTGCCAGCTGTGGCAATAGATTAAGATATAAGGTTTCATTAAAAAATGGAGGGACAATATAAACTGCCAGCACTGGACAGTTCCATTCAATAGGCAATGAGTATTTATGACATGTGGAAACAACATAAACAGCATTCAAACTGAGCTAAAAGACAGAGGATATGATGGGAGAAATTTCAAAATGGAAGAGTGGGGCTGGAGATTTGAAAATGATCACAGTCACTGTGATTCATTTGTTGTTTCAAATCTGACCCCAGAAAATTTAACACTACCTAACCTTTGAAATTATCATCACACATACAGTACCAAGGCAGTGGTATACAGTTGCAGGAATATTCTTTCTGATGAGGTATTAAACTAAGGTCCATTTGAGCTATCTTGTGTACAGCTTCACTGGGAGTTTTTTTTTGTCTTCTCCATAGCTCTATGAAAATCATAAAGTAAATGAGAGGGAAGAACCGAAAGTAAGCACCATCACTAAAGCAAAATTAATGGGAAAGCTATTGGACATATATGCTGCCCCTAGGTTCAGATGCCCTCCATCCTATGTTCCAACAAGAAGTACCTGCAAAATAGATGCACTTATTATATAATCTTCCAAAATTCCTTAGATTCTGAATGCAACACCTGCTCTCTCAGTGGCTCATGCTGGATCCCGGCCTGGTCTCGCGGTGGCTCGTGCTGGATCCAGGCCTGGTCTCTCAGTGGCTCGTGCTGGATCCTGGCCTGGTCTCTCAGTGGCTCGTGCTGGATCCTGGCCTGGTCTTTCGGCAGTATTTGAGCTGTCTCTCAGTGGGCTCAGAGTGTTGCCTCAGCTCGGCATGCAAATGGATCCTGCCTAGGCATGTTCCAACGGCAGCGGGGGAGATTGGAGAGGAGGCAGTTTCAGCAGCAGCGACAATATCTGCAGCGGCAACATTGAGAACAGACTCCCTGACTGAAGGCTATCTCCCTTGCTGCGACTAAGGAGTGCTGACAATCATGGCAAGCTTCCTGCCTTTGTGCCTGAGTACTGTGAGCCTGATATCTCCATTTGAGGAGATAAAGTTCTCAAAGGTTTGGCAAGGCAAGGGTACTGTGAGCATCTAGGTAGCCTCAAGGTAATTGAGAGCTAAGCGATCATGTGACCAGCCCTAAGATGCAGTCTGGCCTAGTGTCTGAGTTGGATGCTAGCCTCAGCATGCAGTGTCCTCATTAGAGAATTGCAATGCCAGCTGTTGGTGCACCCTGAGGTGCAGCATTGAAGCGCTGAAGTTTCCTGAAAATGGATTGGACAGGAACCAGGAAGGTCCTGAGAGGTTGTCAAGTCTCAAATGCCAGGCTCCATGATTTAGAGTTACATGAGGCTGTGTCCTGGAGTGTGCCCTGATATACTGTTGCTTAGTGTCTAAGACTGCGGTCACCAGATCCCCACTCAAACTTCTGTGTCATGAATCATTGATATCTTGTTTCCTCAGGGCAAATGGTAGGATGGAAAGTTGTATGTTAATGAGCAGAGATTTGGTGTTAATGAGGTTGTTAATAGGCATCTCACAGCTGCCTGGTATCTTGTTTTGATATCCAGAATGTAGTTGGAAAATGTAGGTCTTACTCCCAACATCAAGTTAGACTTGCTGAACTTCTCATGTGATTCTACCTGATACTCTGGTGGAGGAAGACAGAACAATACAGCGTAAATGCAAAATTGGAGATGGGCCATTGACGAGGGAAATCAGGAAGTACTTTGATTCAAAGGGTAATGGAATTCTGGAAATATTTGCAAGTCAATTTTACTTTAAGGCAATCCCAACATTATTCCTACAATGGCAGCACGGTGGATCAGTGATTAGCACTGCTGCCTCACAGCACCAGGGTCCCAGGTTCGATTCCAGCTTTGGGCAACTGGGTGGAGTTTGCACATTCTCCCCATGTCTGCGTGGGTTTCCTCTGGGTGGTCCAGTTTCCTCCCATGATCAAAGATGTGGAGGCCAAGCGAATTAGCCATGCTAAATTACCCATAGTGTTAGGTGCATTAGAGGTGGGTTACTCTTCTGAGAGTAGGACTTGTTGAACTGAAGGGCCAACTGTAGGGAATCTAATCTAATCTAGAAGCTCAGATGTTGGCAGCAATCAAAGGGTCCTCTCCCTAAATTACACATGACAACAACAAAATAAGAAAAAAGGTAGTATTCACTGGGCATGAATTATGTAAAAATGTCACTACGCATATTTCAATAAAGTCCACTCAAGTGGTATTGTTAAAATTGATTGCAAAACCTTCCTTTCCTAAGATACATTCTTAATTTACTTCTTTTGTTCAGTTCTTTTGCCATACCCAAGAAAACAGTGCCAACTCCAATTCACATCAGTGGAAGGAAAACATGATTTTGACAAATTCTGATTTCTCAATTATGGGAATTACTGAAAAGTGATTCCCATCTGAAAATGCTTAAATCCTCCCTATTAGACCCAGATTCCCAGTCTAACTGTTATAGGGAGGCAGTAACTGGCATCACACTGTGCCCCTGCTCAAATTAGTCTTATGCTGTGCCAAGGGATAAAGACTCAATAGTTCTGTCATTGAGTGTTTATGTTTGATCTAAATTTCCTGCTACCTGGTCTGATTCTAAGCAGATGAGGGCCTTCGGCACTGATCACTTCTTTACAATCAATTTCTGTAGAGCAGTGAAATGCCAACTGTGACTTTTTTTCTCTCTATAGCGATTATGTCCCTGTTGGGGTTAATTGGCTTCGGGGCTGATCAGTGAGACAGAATCCATCAAGCTGTGCTGACATTCTTTGAAGCTGCATTTTAACAGAAAAAAAGATGTTCTCTCCCAGCAAACATCATGGGCACTACCTGTTCCTTCTCACCAAATTGCTGTGAAGGAGGAGAGGCCAGCTGAAACATCTTTCTTCCATGGCAACTATAGCCTCAATATTAACAAGGCATTGCTGGAAGGGCAAGGATAAGGCATAGCTAAATGTAATGAAATCAGAATGACAAGAGCTATGGACGTTGTAGTGGGAGTGGTCATAGCATGGAGAGGCTGAATTCTCATTCACATAATGAAATTTGCCTCCTTTAATACAATTAAAACCCTGATTTTAAAGGTAACTAGTGTAGTGAGATTGTACTGAGGTTGTAGAAAAGTGAGTCCGTCCTCATACTAGTGAATAACACTTACATTAACTACTTACAAAACATACAGCAGTGAGTGTGAGAGAACCTACTGTTTCAGTCCTAGTTCAAATTGCCCCTCACATTAGCAGGTATCACTAGTCACATATACTACTCATTAACATAATGAGACTTACGGAATCATAGAATTATAGAATATTATAGTGTAGAAGAAGGTCATTTGACCCATTATGTCTGTGCCAATTTCTAAAGAGCTGCCCAGCTAGGCCCATTCTCCAGCCCCATCTCCATTGTCCTCTAACTTCAACACCTTCAAATATATTTTCAGCTCTCTTTTGAAACTTCCCACAGACTCCACCTCCAGCATTATCCAAGGCAGACAGCGCAGTCCAAATCCTAACAACACTCAGAGTAAAGAAGTTTCTCCTCAGCTTTTCTCACTGACAATCTTGAAGTTGTAACTTGATCCTTATCCAACAACGGGCGCTGGAGGAGTTTCCCAAATATTAAGCCATTGGAGCAGAAGTAGGCCATTCAGCCCATTGGGCTCACTCAGCTATTCAATGAGATGATAACTCCACTTTCCTGCTTTTTCCCCATAATAAGAACTTAAGAATTAGGAGCAGGAGTAGGCAATTCAGCCCCTCAAATCTGCTCTGTCATTTAACGTAATGGTGGCCAAACTCATGTCAGCCTCAGCCCTATTTTCCTGCCCACTCTCCATAATCCTTCATCCTGCTGCTAATGAAAAGTCTGCATATCTCCTCTTTAAATTTATTCTATGTCCCAACATCCACTGCACTCTGAGGTAGTGATTACCTTAGATTCATTACCCATTGAAAAAAGTAATTTCTCCTCAAGTCTGTTTTAAATTTGTTACTCCGCGCCCCCCCCATCCTAAAACTGTGATTTCTCATTCCAGATTGCCCCACATAAGAAAAATGCTTAATTCCTTTAAATTCCTAAAAATCTGTTTAACTCAACTTTGAATATCATGGTTCAGCACCAGAGCCCTCCGTACTAAAATGTTCCACAGACTCACTACTCTCTGATGTAAAAGATTTCCTTCATCTCTGTCTTAGGTGGGCCATCCACATTCTGAGATTGTGCCCTCTGGTCCTAGATTTTACCACAAGGGCAAACAATCTTTTCACAAGTACCTTATCCAGTCTCCTAAGAATCTTGTGTGTTTCAATAAGGTTACTTTTCACTCTTCTAAACTCTACTGAGTGCAAACCCAACCTCCTTGTCCTCTCCTCATTTGGCTGTCCCTCCATCCCTGGAATCAACCTTGTGAACCTTTTCTGGTCTATCTCTAATTCCAGTACAAAGGAACCTTGATTATCCGGAAGCCTTGGGAGGGGAGTATTTTGTTTGGATAATCAAATGTTCAGATAACACAGTTCAGCCAAACATCAGGACCTTACGATCTTGTCCAGATAATCTGAAATTCAGACAATCGAATGCTGGATAATTGAGGTTCCTCTGTATATCTTTCCTGAGATAAGGATTCAGATGCTCAAACTGTTCTTAACTACAGCCACACACCATGCACCTTCCAATACATAACAGGATCAATAGCCTGGATATTTGTAGTGGTGGTTTGCTTAGGCAGGATGGCGGGTATCCCCACATGTTTTGGGGTTTTAATTCTATTGTACACATTCTTTAGTCCACAGCAGACTGCAGCTAGGAAGTCAACCTTTTTGAAACGCTTGAATTTCTATTGATCAGGAAACAGACCAATCAAACTGCAGCATCAAGTGAGACAATCCCTCCGCTGTCTGAATTATTATTCTACTCATTTACTATCCAGTACTGGATAAGTAGACAACGCTCTGATTAATTATTTGGAAAACTAAAACGACAGTTTTCAGACCCATTCTCCAAACTCCATCCCCTAGTTGCCATCAGTAACATTACCGAAGTTCACACTTCTCCCTGCCTTCATTGCTAAAACCCTCATTCATGCCTAACTATCCTTATATCTGATTATTGCTACCTAACTATTCCAATGAAAGACTGGCTGGCCTCACATTAACCCTCTGTAAACTTGGTATCTTCCAAAACTTTGCAGCACATGTTTTAACTTGAACCAAATCTCATTTACTTACTAATGTTTAACATTAACTTCTGATAAAGCAACAACTTGATTTTAAATTCCTGATCCTCATTTTCAAACCCCTCCATGACCTCACTCATCCTTGTTTATATAATCTGTTCCAACTGCAAAAGTTCCACAAAGATCTGCACTCATCTTGAGTTGTCCCATTTGTAATCACTTCGTCCAGCTATGACATCTCTTTTTTAGGCCTAAAGTCTTGACTTCCTTCCTGATACTCCCTCTGTAACTTGCATTCCCCATTTATCATAAAAACTCCCCCTTGGGAACTTTATGTTCACAATTCTCTTCAGATAGACTGTAGCACCAACAGTGCAGCGTTCCCTCAGTATTGCATTGGAATGGCTGGCCAGATTTTGTTTTGTTCAGCAAGTGAGACTTGATGCCTTGACTCTCCAACTCAGCAGCAAGACAACTTGTACATGGAGATCACCAGAATTCTTAGAGAATCATAAGATCTTTCTCTTTCTTTCCAGTAATTGTACTGTGCTGTATCTTCAAGTGCAGAATTCCCAGAACGAAGAAGGAGATTGAAGCACGTTATGCCCAGCGCCAGGCTGCAAAGAGGTATGCCAACACCTTGGATAATGTTCCACCACTCAACGAACTGACAGAGATGCCAGGAGGTGAGCTATGAGTTTCCTAAATATTAAAAACAAGCTTTCTCAAAAATATGTTTCTGGGAAGACATCTTCCTCCTGTACTAAAGGTTCAGAAGGAAAACATAGACAAAAGACAAAAGATTTAAATCAAACAATGAAATCTTTGCACCCTGTAGCTCGGATTTTGGCCAAGGATATTAGACGCTGATGGGTGTCCAGTTATGCTATTCTGGAATTCATGGAAATTAACTTTTCAGGCAAGACAATCAAATTATACAGAAACTCTGTGTATGAACGAGGAAACCTCCTTCAACTGAAACTTCTAGGGGCCCTGGTGTGTTTATTCAATAATAGACTCCCTGCCATTTTTTATCTCCTCCTTAATTTCGGGAACGGTAAACTCCTTCCCAAAACTCCCTTGAAATAAAGTCAAGCGACACTCCTTTAATAGATTCCACTTAAAGTGCTTTTAAAGGCATCACTTGCTCTCAGTCAATTTCTTTGCTTGTATAAAAAGTAAAATTGCAGGAAACTCCCACTAATCCATCACTATCAATACAAAAATCAGATGTTATATTGTTCCCTGATGATTGCACAGAGTTCAGCTCTGTTTGAAATTCTGAACATAAAGAAACATGTCTGCTTGCAGCAAGGCCTAGAGATTATCCTGATTTGGTAAATAGCTAATAAGCAGCCATGTCACTCCAACTACAGGCAGTGATCTTCTCCACTGCATCTGACAGTATTTGGGAACATTTCTGCATAAGGACTATATTGGTTCAAGAACAGAAGGAATAAGGGATAAGCAATAAATGCTGGTGATGCCTGCAAAATTAACTTTAACCAAAGATAAAGGACTGTTTAACATTTAGAGTATAAAGGAGCCACAAAACGTGGAAGAGACAGAACAAACTTCACTTGAGTTATAAGGAAGAAGAGAGACATGCAGGTCATCAAAGACCAATAACAACTGAGATACATCCCTGTTGCCCACTCGGCTCCATGTTGAATTATGAATCAAATAACACTCCATTGAATTGATAGTAAGAGAAGTACGCTATTTAGCCTCTTGAGCTTGTTCTGTCATTCCAATTGGCTCATCTTGTCATTCATTCAGGTTCTCCCAACATGGGTTCTGAAATTATGCCAAATGTTAAAGATTAAGTTAGAAGATTTCACTAAAATGATTTTCTTTCATTACTTCATATCCCGACTAAAACCCAACTGTACGTAATCCCCTGCTTAAGATACTTCAGTGCAAAGTTTTGTAAAATGTTATTACATTTATGGGTGCTGTTTAAATGTGAGTTTTTGTTGCTGTTATTTTGATTTATGTGTTTCAAAATTAGATCAGTGTCCCATCAGTATTTATCTTCCTCCTCTGTGCTGTTGTAACTAATTGAAATATTTCTGGATGAAGTGCCCTGGGGTTGTGATTTCAGTTGAATCTCCGAGCTGTCAATCAGCACACTGAAATTATCTGGTCTCAGCTGAACCAACAGTTGGAGCATCAGGAATTAATTTTAAAAACTCAGCATAGTTATTTTGAGTTATGTACATGTGTGTGCGTCATCACTTGGGTGTGTACATTTGTTCATGTGAGCTATATCTGTGGATGTTTTGTAGAAAGTACAAGAACATACTATAATGATACTTTCAACAGTCATTCGGCCAGATAGGGAAGGTTAATGGTCCCTGCGAATCTGCATTTCAACTTCAGAACATAAGAGCTTAAAAATAAGAGTAAATTTCCCGTAAAATGAAATTTAAATGAAAGAACGTCATATTGTCTTACTTTCCTTGTCCTGATCGGCTTTCTCATTTTCTCTCTTTTTATTTTTCTCTCTTTTTACCCTAAAATCCTAGATTCCTCTGACACTATCCCTTTGCAAACTGTCTCTGGTCAACTCCAGCACAGATCTGTCCACTCTCTACCTGTCCTTCAGGAGGAAGATGAAATGGCACCCCTTTGAATTCAAGATGACTACTCACTGGGTCAACTTTTGTTCTTTTATTTCAATTCCTCCACCAACAAGAATCTGTAACTGAAGAAACATCCTCTCGTGTCTTTTTGTCTCTTATTTGAAGGGCTATTATCAGATTTGCTGTTTTGAGTAAAGTGAATTTGTCGAATGTTTTGACAACTGCATGCCATAAAGTCCAGATTTGCAATAATGTTTTAGTAGGAATGCTACATTTTAGTCTTCAGTTCCTGATCTGTTATGGGAATTCAGGGCTGGTATGAAAAGACAGAATCCAGCCTCTCTGTCAACATATGTATAATACAACAACAGGGCTGCTTGTTTGAATAGTGCTGAGCAAAGTTTGCTAACTTATTGCTTAGAAAGTGGACACAATCCATACTAGGAATCAACAAATGTGGAATTCACTGCAGGAGGTGAGTGAAGGAAAATCAATGAATAAATAGAGGACCAGTCATTAAAAAAAGCAATATACTCTTGATGCTGGAAATCTGGAACAGGAATAGAAAATTCCGGAAATATTCAGCAGGTCATGCAGCAAGGTTGAAAGTTGAAACAGCATAAATGTTTCATGTCAACAACCTTTCATCTGAACTGAAGAGAATTAATAAAAACAGAAAGTACTTGAGAAACTCAGGAGAAAGAGTTCATGTTTCATGTCCAATATGATTCTTTAGAGATATAAGGAAATAAGATACAGAAGCAGAAATAGACCACTTAGCCCATCAAATCTGCTCTCATATTCAATGAGATCATAGCTGATCTGATTGTGCTCAATTCCACTTTCCTGCCAATAAACCTTGATTTCCTAACAGAATAAAAATATCTATCTCAATTTTGAATATATTTAACAATCCAGCCTTGACAGCCTTCTGTAGCAAAGAATTACACTCTGTTTTAAGGAAGTATGAAAGCAGACAAAGGAGGCAGGAGGTTAGCAGGGTGATAGTACGATAAGAACGAAAGGGAAACTATGTGATAGATTGAAAGACAAGACAGATTAAATGACAAAGAAAATTAAAATGCAACGTGGAGAATAAAGGAAAGAAGCAAAAGGTTGGGCTAAAGAGAGTATGACTGTGAAAAGCAGTTGCTGTCAGGCCTGCTGAATATTCCCAACATTTTCTGTTTTTAAATAAAAACCAGTGTAGTGTTGTCATTGATTCACAGGCAGATGTTTCATTGACTATGTATGATTACTTATATACGAACACAGTAGCTTTATTATCCTTTTGATTGAATAGGATTCACTCCACCCTTCCCTAAGGTCAGAAGGAAAAAGGAAAAATTTCCCTATACATGTTACAGCTTAATTGTCAATTCATTTTAATTAATTCAAGTTTCTTTAAAGTAAATTTTGAAGCCAACAAACTAGGGAAGTAAAGTTTCTGATCCATAAAGATGGTTCCTGCTGGAATTCTTGATCCAAAGCACTTACTCATGCTGTCAGACTTAAAACTCAAAGACCTTCTTGTCTTTCCAAAGCAAAAACTCTGAGTCTTAGTAGCAACCGGGACTAAATGCCTCATCATCATTGGATGTTGCTGTTGTGCTCTGATTTCCATTGGCTGTTCATTGTAATTCAGTAACTCTCATTGGTTTGCCAAACTAATCCATAACACCCATTAGTTGCTCACATTGAACCCTGGTCTATGATGGCCTATACTGAATCCTGATTCCCATTGATCACTTGTACTGAGGCCTCACTCTTGCTGCTTTCCACACCTAAACCTAACTCCTGTCTGTCTGTGCATCTTCATGAACGTCTTCTTCTCTGTTTCATCTTAGGTTTGTTGGGCCATCAGCTTGAATTAGCAGTTGCGGTGCAATTGATGTCAGAAGGAATTATCAAAATTACCACAAAAAGAAGAGTGAGGTTCATCTATTTCACCTTGCATCATCCAAGTATTTAGATTAGATTCCCTTTGGCCCAACAAGTCCACACCGACCGTTTAAAGAGCAACCCACCCAGACCCATTTCCCTCCAAATGATGCACCTAACACTATGGGCAATTTAGAATGGCCAATTCACCTAACCTGCACATCTTCGGACTGTGGGAGGAAACCAGAGCACCCAGAGGAAACCTGCACAGACACAGGAAAATGTGCAAACTCCACGCAGACAGTTGCCCAAGGCTGAAATCATACCTGGGATCCTGGTGCTGTGAGGCAGCAGTGCTAACCACTGAGCCACCATGCCGCCATAGATTTGGAAAAAGATAAAACTGCTTTAGAAGCAGTTTAGAGAAGGTGCAATTGACTCATATACTGGAACGAAGATCTTATCTCATGAAGAAATATTGAGGCTTTTACTCATAGGTTATGCCTGCATCCATTGATGATCTGTTTGAAACATAACCCAAGAGGATGTTTCCTGTAGTGGGGAAAACTAAACTATGGATAAAGTTTAAGAATAAGAGATCTCCCTATTTTAACAGAGATGAAGTAAAATAATCTAAGATTAAGTATTATTATGAAAAATTCTTATTCTGAGAAGGTATTGAAGGCTAGGTTTATAAATTTGTTCAAGGAGATAGATTGTGATAGACAAGAGAATCAAGGATTATGGAGTTTGACAGGAAATTGGAGATTAGACCAAAATCAGATCAGCTCTGATTTTATTGAATGGTAGAGCAGGTTTGAAGAACAAATGGCTTACTCTCAGTTTATGTTTCAAAAGAAAAGTCTACATTTCCATTAATTTTCATATCTTGAAGTACATTTTTAAGTATAGAATTCAAAAGTACAAAATCGCTACAGCCATAACCTTAATATAAAGAATGAAAACTAAATGCTGGTCCTGGCAGTGACAACAACCTTTCATCTGAACTGAAGAGAATTAATAAAAACAGAAAGTGCTGGAGAAACTCAGGAGAAAGAAATTGTTGAGTGTAAATAACATAAACAACGCCAGTCCATCATTCATTTTTTACATTCAGCAATTTCTGACTTACAGATGAATGATGTGGTCATTTTGAGTGATATGTTATGGCCTAGCAGAGGTCATCCCATTTTTAAGGTGTTTTCTTCTCAGTAGCTAGGCTATTTCTGCAGATTTAACACTTGCAAACTTTCATTTATGTTTTATATTGAAGAGAAATATTTGGCATATGAATGGTGCTGAAATATTGTGATTGTTTAGTCTAATTTTTATTCTTTCTTTCATATAGTTCCTCATTTTCATATTCTATCCTTCAGTTGCCATCTCTCACTTATTCTCTGTTTCCCTTGCTGTCTCAAACAAATTGTCGCCTACTTTCCTTTTAATCTGTTCTTCTTATATGGTTCGATCTGTTCTTGCCCTTGTTCATTATCACCATCTTTGTTTCTCTGCCTTTTTCTATAAGTCTTAATTTCTCACAAAGATTCCTATTGGTGCTAAAGATCCCAGTCATGATCCAATTATAGATTGATTGTACTTGGCTCCCCTGTGTTCTCCATTATAGACCTCAGCAGGGTTTGCTGCAGAGGTTGGAAGGAATCAAATTCCTGCGGTTCAGGCACCTACAAGGAAGGGAATGTCGATTTGTCCAAACTACTCATCACCAAGATTTTCATGCAAGAATTTGAATCTACAAAATATTACAAAACAAAATTTTACTTGGCTTTGATTCAAATGATTAGGTCCAGATATATTCCTATGGATTCAGTACACATCCATTCACTGTTCATTTTCAGGAAATGTGCTCTCTGTTTAAAGAAGCTTCTCCCCATGTCTCCATTGTTTCTTTTGCCAAATCCATCAATCTGGGTTCTGTGATTCTTGATCCTTCCACCAATGGGAACAGTTTTTCCCTATCTGCTTTGTCGTGACCTCTTTATCAAATCACTTTCTCAACTTTCTCTTCTAGAAGGACAAACAGCCCAACTTCTCTAATCTATCACCTAACACAAATTCTTCCCACTTGAAACCATTCTCATGAATCTTCTGATACCTTCAAATCATTCCTGATGTATCGTGCCCAGAACTGAATGCTCTACTAGAGTTCAGGGGATTCCAGTATTTTATACCAGTTTAATGTAACTTTCTTCATTTAATTCGATGTTGCCATAATAAATGGATATATTATTAAAATAGTATATTGAATGTTTTGATAGCTGATGATCCAAGCTCTCCCGCCACCTTCACTGTTTTATGCACATGTTTGTTTAGGTCTACAAAAAAAGTTCAGTTCTAACAAAAGGCCACTGGATTTGAAACATTTTTCTCTTCAGACGCTACCAGACCTGCTGAATTTCTCCAGCACTTCCTGTTTTTGTTTTAGATCTCCAGCATTTGCAGCTCTTTGATTTGCAGCTCTTTGATTTGCAGCTCTTTGATTTATTATTCATTTAGATCCATTTGCTTCTGCACCCTCCTTTTAGAATTCTCTCCTTTAATTTTTATTATCTCTCTGTTTTCTTCCTACCAAAATTTCACTCCTCTATGCAATAAATTGTCTGTCACTTGTCTGTCTATTCTGTCAAAATTGTTACATCCTTTTGAAATTCTATGCAATTCTCTTTATATTGAATAACTGATTGCACTGAATAATGTGCAGAGGAGATTGACAGGATGTTGCCTGGGCTGAAGAATTTTAGTTCTGAAAAGAGATTTGATAGGCAGAGATTGTTTTCATTGGAGCAGAGGAGACTGAGGGGGAACATGATTGACATGTATAAAATTATGAGGGACATAGACAGGGTGGACAGGAAGGATCTTTTCCCTTTGGTGGAGGGAACAAACACCAGTTGGTGTAGATTTAAGGTAAGAGGCAGGAGTTTAAAGGTATCTGAGGAAACAAATTTTCACTCAGAAGGTGGTGGGGTTCTGTAATCCAAAGCCTGTACCCTCAGAGGGCAGAGACAGAAATCTTCATCATATTTAAGAATATTTGGATGTTCACTTGCAATAGCAAGAAATACAAGACTATGGACCAAGTGGTGGAAAATGAGATTAAAATAGTTAGGTGGTTGTGTTTGACTCAATGGGCCAAAAGGCCTTTTTCTGTGCTAAGGATGATGAAAAATGTGGCAACTGTAGGTTCTACTTTTATTCTGACTGGTCAATATTGGTCCTGACCAGCTTCACACTTCTCCCAATCCACTTTGTATGCTCCTTGCCTGCTGCATGGTGATGCTAATTCTTTCATACTCTTTTCACTAGTACCAATTTGCCTCATTATGCCCCTGGTCTCCTTCACAGTGATCCCAACCAGCCCCATTCACTGCCTATTCTGCTTCACAGTAAGCCTGATCTTTTTCACACTCATCTCAGTCTGCTTCACAATAATTCTGACCTGCCTCACACTCCTCCTGGTCTGCTTTACAGCAATATTGGCCTACCTCACACTCCTCTCAGTCTGCCTCACTATGATGCTGACCTGCCTCTCACATGTCCCAGACTGTTTCACAATAATCCTGGCCTGTTTCACATTTGTGTAATTCTGTTTCACAGTGATCCTTACCTGCTGCAGAGTCCTCGGGCCTGCCTTGAAATGAGCAGACAGTAAAAGCATGAAACACCAGAAAATTGTGAAGACATGGCATATAGAGAGAGTTCCAATTGGATACAGGAAGAATCCCTCAGAAATTTCAGGAAATTTGTCTTTATCTATATTTCTGAGTGACTCTTTCTCTCTCTCTCTCTCTCTCTCCGTCTCCCCCTCCGTCTTCACAGTTCCACTCCATTTTCTTGGGTATCTGTGTCTCATAGAGACCTTTTATTTGTAACTTTTGATTAGATTACTTACAGTGTGGAAACAGGCCCTTCAGCCCAACAAGTCCACACCGACCCGCCGAAGCGCAACCCACCCATACCCCTACATATACCCCTTACCTAACACTAGGGGCAATTTAGCATGGTCCATTGACCTGACCCGCACATCTTTGGACTGTGGGAGGAAACCGGAGCACCCGGAGGAAACCCACACAGACACGGGGAGAACGTGCAAACTCCACACAGTCAGTCGCCTGAGGCGGGAATTGAACCCAGGTCCCTAGCGCTGTGAGGCAGCAGTGCTAACCACTGTGCCACCGTGCCGCCCTCATTGTAGCACTGACACTTTATCAGTTTCATCCCATTTTATTACTCTCAGCTTCCATTATTCCCTTAATAGTTTCAGAAAACTATTCTTCCCTTGTATTCTCCTTTTCGCCCCTGAATGAAATGTCAATTTAATCCAGTATCCGACCATCATGTCACCCCCCAGTGAATTGTCCAACCAGAGCATCTTATCCCTCGCTGTCCATTCTCATACTTCATCCTCCACATTCCTGATTAAACATATTTTTAGTTTCTCTTGAACGTGGTCCTCTATTGGTGTAAATGACATTATGTTCTTCTCCCTGTTTCCTCGGTTCACTTCTCTTCTTTACTGTCTGTCTTCCTTGCTCTGTCTCTTTCTTTCTTTCCTTCTCACTCATCCCCTTGCTCACTGTAAAGAATCCAGATTGATGTTGAGTTAAAATGCTTCCCTTGAATAATTATGGTGGACTGATTGCTGTGGAAATTGCTTTTATTTCCCCTGTCTCTATTGTTGTTGATCCCAGCCTTTAGATCTCAGAGGAGCTTTTAGATATCAAATTGAAAGGATCAATTTGAAGCAAGATATATGATCAGAAGCAATGTTAATGGGGAAATCGTCAAACGATTAAAGGAGAAATTCAGCCAAAACCGCCAATTTCTCTTCGTCCTCTGAAGATGTCAACTTCAAATGAGTAGAATAGACATATACCTTTACGGTTGCGATTTCATACCTTTCACATACTGGGGACATCAGCAAATCTTTTTAAGCTGGTGAGTTGTTATTGCTGTTGCTGTTGTGTTACAATCAAAAGCAAATACCAGCTTGTTCAAAGCCAGTCACAAAAAATTACATTTAGGTACACGATTAATAATCTGTTTTTCATTGGATGATATTTAATACATTCCCTTGTGGTGGGTTTGGGTATTTAATCAGGTGGGAGGGTGATGGGTCAGGACCCAGTTAAGACCATGATAGGAAGACCGATTGTTATTCCCAAAGTCTCAGAAAATATTTATAAAGGGCTAATCAATGCAGAAATGTCACTATCATGAGTTGAGTAGGGAAGGCTACCGGAAAAGATAAAAGCTGGATGATTGTATAAGATGAGGGGCAGGACATTAGGCCAATACAGTTGAACATGAAGTACAAAGATGGAAGGCAAGAAAATGCCGTGTAAGATCAAACCGAGGGTCTGGGAGTGAATAAGGTCCCAGGAGAAAAGATCGAGAACCATTGAAAGGAAATTTATTAGTCAAAGGGGGCTGTCAGAAATAGATGAAGGCAAGAAAGAGGATATAGCTTAAAAAGGAAAAAGAAACTTCCAAATGAGGAGCTAGGAGCAGAAGCCAATGAAATTGGCAAGTCTTAGAGGCCATGAACAAATTGGAAGCTAAGTTAATAAAACATTCCAAACCAGAAGAATTACAAAATGAAAGACAATTTGGAGTGTACACAGATGTACCTGATTGGGTCAACCACTCTATCACGGTGAATATTCATGGAGAAAGTGCTTTCTGACAGGATTTATAAAGCTAGAGCAAAGCAAATGGCATGAGGTTTCAAAGAAAAACTGGGAGAGTAATGTATAAGAGTAAATAGACCAATAACAGGAGAAGAAATTTTGAAGATTTTCTTGGTTTTATTAGTAATACATTCTTGAGAATGTAGATTAATCAATATTAAGGGTGACTTTCTGTAGGGAGATCAGCTGAAGATGGCACTCTTTCTTTGTCCTCTAAAGAAAGCACTGAAGTTAAATGAATACATATATGGCCTAACTGAGGTGGAGTGGGAGGTTAGCTCAGTTGCCTGGATAGCTGGTTTACTAATACAAACAGCCTAGGTTCAATTCCTACTCTGGTGCAGTACCATGAAGGACTCCTCTTCTCAATCTAACCCCTCAGCTGCGGAGGGGTGGAGACTTTCAGCTTAAACTACCACTACTTATCTCTCTCTAAAGAGGAGTATGGAAACTTTATGTGGCCTAAATAATGACTCTTGGTATTTTTCAGTAAAGTTGATTTTATTAAAACTGGGCTTTCTTCAGTTAGAAACAGACCCTGCCATGTTTTACTTGCTCCATAACATGGGGGTGGGCTGCTTTCAGGCATCTTTAAGATGCTCATATATGTTTGTTTTTAGGATGGGAGCAGTGAATTTGAAAACATCATAAATGGGCTCAAAGCAGAATTCAAATTGGAAGTCAGACTTTGGGGATTTTAGTAACATTAGACTGGAAATCAGGCAGAACAACTTTGCATCAGTAATCTTATTTGAATCTTATTGTTATTAGTCAAAGTAGGGCTTCATTCAAAAAAAAGGTGCTGCAAGATCCAATAACAATATGGATGATTTGCAAAGTGGAATTGGCTGTCTGATTGAAGACAACCCAGGGCATGGACCGAGAGAAAATGAAGACTGGAAAGTCAGACTCGAAAAGTGTGCAATTCCTGATGAAGGGCTTATTCCTGAAATGTTGATTCTCCTGCTCCTTGGATGCTGCCTGGCCTGCCGTGCTTTTCCAACGCCACACTTTTCAACTTGGAGCACGGGCTGTCTGCCTGGCTTTTCTAAAGCCCAGAACTTGGATACCAATGGTGGGAGATGGTGATGACTCCTGTAGGGTGACAGGAGAGTAACAGTTGGGCTTTGTTTCGAAGTAAGTGGCTTGATTGCAGTTTGAGCTTTGGGCTGACATGGGCTGCTTTATTATTAGGGGATTTAACACAAACAATTTAACAAAATGCCTTAAGGTTAAATCAGAGAGGAAACTAATTAGCTTAGAATGTCAGCAGACCCTTGAGATTCCGGCCTCCCGTGTGTTTGTATATTTTCAGCTCACACACACAGTGATGCCAAAAGTGAACAGAATGTTATATCATCGTAAACAAATTCAGAAATGACCAGCTTTAACACTGTGTTAACCAGACACTACATCAATATTTTGACATCTAAAATGCTTTTAATACTTCTCTTCCTTAGTTTCCAAGATATTCCCTTTAATTTTGAATAGTTTAGGAAAGGTGCAAATAGACACCTCAGAGAAAGGAAGATTAAAGTGTGATTTACTCAGAGCTGTTCAAAAGTAAACAGTATAATCATTCAGTAGAAATTGTTTTCACTGGTCGGAGGATTGATAACCAGAGGAAGTGGATTTAAGATAATTAGCAAAAGAACCAGAGAGAGATGAGGAGAGTATTTATGAAGAGAATTGTTTTGAATGGGCAGATTGAAAAAGGTACTGAAGTAACTTACAAGCAAAATTAGATACATATTTAAAAAGAAATATGGGAAAGGATTGGTAAGTGGTTAAATGTATGCTCACTCAAGGAGTCCCCATATGTGACATGGACTGAACAAAGTCCTCTTATATAATCATTTTATATAACCTGGTAAAGATGAGAAGACTATACCTTTGAGAGTGCAACACTCCATCACAAATGAGTCAGCCTAGATTACACACTCAAATCTCTGGAGTGGGGCTTGACCCCACAGTCATTTCAAGCTTCAATTCACCACTTCTGCTTAAGAGCTGTAGTTGTTCAGAATGAAAATGATACCCAGCAATGCCACTGTTTAATGGGGCAGTATTTTCATGTTGTGTGAAGGAGGTTTGGGTGAGATGCTCAGGAATCTGTTTTCCCAGAACAGTGCAGAGTATTAACTCCAAAGTGAGTATAATTAATTTTAAATGGAGTCTCCACACAGAAGTACATCTGATTGAAAGGATGGCTTTCTCCCAGGTGGGAAAACACTGAAGCAGAAGTTGCCATCCAAAATTGAGTCAGTTTGGGCTCCTTATGCAGAGAATGGGTAGAAAGGTGTTAAGTTAGGTTAAGAGAAAACCGTACAGGAACAGAGACAGTTTGAGACTTTGGTGGTCACAGGGAAGGCTCAAGTGTACACTCAAGTGTAAAGATGGCTCCGAATGCTGTCAGGGATTGGTGATGTCATGGTGAAGACTATTTCATTCCACTGTGTAAATAAGCAGATTAGGGGAAAAGGGTGGGGTAAGTGAATGGAAAGTGGTCCTGCTCCACTGGAAGCGCAGGGGTTTTGAAAGGTCTCTTAATTCATCCAGGCTGAAGTTTTTTGCCATCTTTTAAATGCCAGATTTTCTTAAGCTGGAGAAATATTGCCTTCCAGAGGTGAATTGAAATTGGAGAGTAAAGCTGAGGCACACATCATCATTAAATATGAAAACATGTTTCCCAAAGGTGCCCAAACACATCCTACCTCTGTTAAAAATAGTATAAGATTTTTAAAACTTTTACATCCCACCCAACTAGGGTCAGGATCTCCAAATCAGCTTTTTACTCTTCCTGGTTGTGCCTGTGAAACTATACCCCGAAACAATTCACTCAAGTAGAGAAATGTTGGGAAAGAAATACAACATCAAACATTCAAATCTCTGGAGTGGGACTCGGAGAAACAGCTGGATTCTGGCATGGAGAAACCCATCTGAGACAGTTTGCGAACTGCCTATACCATTGTCAAGATGGGGGAATGAACAGATAATTCATGGCTTAATAATTCAAAGCCACAATTACTCATCCAATCACATTTATTACACGAGTCTCTGTAGATTGGAGTACATGATTATAGTCGGCCTTTGTACCTTGTTTCAGTGATTCATGTTGAGTAGATCCAATTTGAAGGCGGCTGATTGCACAGCCAGCTAGCGGAGTTGTCATATAACAGATGATAATGAGTGTTGTACTAAAACAAGCATTTAATTACAAGTCAGACCAAAAAGCTACCTTGAACACACTTCCTCACACACCGATTCTTGTGAGGACATGATTTAATTTTCCCAATTTTTCCATCTCCATCACATTTTGTCAGATAATGCCACATTCCATAAAGCACTTCTCATACAATATCTTTTTGCTCTTAACGAAGATTGCTGTGATTATGGTTGACATCGGCTTCTTCAACTTCACTCTGTCTGCAAAGATCTTCTAAATGACTTTAAAAGCAGTTAGTACAATGGTCCCCTTGTGGTGCGGTCATAGTGTACCTACCCCTAGACTGAGGGCTCTTGGTTCAAGTCCCACCTGCTCCAGGTGTGTGTAATAACAACTCTGAACAGGTTGATTAGAAAAATAGGTCAATTTAAAAAAAATGGGTCCACCATTATATGACTTTATCCGAACAAAGGCTGATGTTTATCTTAATTCCAACATTCTGTGTTGTTGCTTCACACCTTGGCAGGGAATAAGATTTGGAAAATCGGCCAAGTGCTAGTCCCATGTGTGTGCTGGCATTTGGAATAGGACTAGAATATTCCCACACAGGACAATGTCGTTTGATTATGAAAGCAAACATTATGTTGTCATCAACTAACAACAATTAGCAGATTATGATCAAGAACTAGAACACTGGATAATTTTCTGTTCGAACAGAGATGGGAAAAAAAGCGATCAGTTCACCATAAGTACTCGAGGGGAGCATTATAATTCAACATCAATCTGGATTTTTTACAGTGAGCAAGGGGATGAGTGAGAAGGAAAGAAAGAGAAAGACAGAGCAAGGAAGACAGACAGTAGAGAAGAGAAGTGAACAGAGGAAATAGGGAGAAGGAAATAATATAGTTTAGACCAATAGAGGAGAAATTAAAATACTCTCTCATTTCCTTCAATTCTGTAACACTTTCTAGTTCGCGCTCACATATGTACAGGTGGCTGAGTACAGTTGTCTACTGTAATGTCTTATTTTTTACCGTATTACAGGCTTTTCTCTGGTCTGATCTTCTCTACTACTCAGCTCTGCTGATAGCAGAGCAATATCATCATTTGAATATTTATATTCAATTGTGCTGTAATATAGAATCTTTAATTATATACTGAGTCATTTAGAGAGTGACAGACTGGACCTAAATTAAAAGTATATTGCTGTCCTCTCAGCAGAGATGTCTCATCTTAACTGAAAAATAATCTGCAACATAATGTAGCATGATTGGAATTGTCTCCACAGTGTATGTTCAAATCTAAGAGAAGTCTTCATTAGAACTTAAAATGCATAAAAATTTATCAAGTAAAGCATTCATTTTGTTCCACAAGCTATCATTGACCTTTGGAACACTTTTCTTTAAAAAGCATTGAAATCAGAGCCACAGAAACATATAATCATTCCAGCACAGAAGGACGCTATTTGAACCATCATTGAATTGAATCAAATTGAATTTATTGTCACGTTTACCGAGGCACAGTGAAAAGCTTTGTCTTGTGAGTAGTACAGGCAGATCACATAGCTAAATAGCATAGATAAGTAAATAATAGGTAAACAGCGGCAAAAGCAAAAACACTGGTATGGGCGAATGTTAAGAGTTTGTGAGTCTATTCAGTATTCTAACAACAGTAGGGCAGAAACTGTTTCAAAACCGGCTGGTACGTGTGTTTACGCTTCTGTACTTTCTCTCAGATGGTAGAGGTTGTAGAAAAACATTGCCCGGGTGGGATGGATCTTTGAGAATGCTGGCAGCCTTTCCTTGACAGTGGACCTGGAAGGTGGATTCTATAGATGGGAGGTTGGTCTTTGTGATTGTCCGACCGAGTTCACCACTCTCTGTAACTGTCTTCAATCTTGAATGGTACAAGTTGCCATGCCAGGTACTGATACATCCAGACAGAATGCTCACGATGGCGCACTTATAAAAGTTGGCAAGGGTATTCACCGCCATGCTAAATTTCCTCAGCTGCTTGAGGAAGAAGAGATGCTATTGGGCCTTTGTAACCAGTGCATCCAGATGAAAAGTCCAAGAAAGCTTGTTGTTGCTGACCACTCACAGGAGTTTAACACTCTCCATTCGTTCTTTCTCTGTGCTGTTAATGTGTAGGGGGGCATGAGTAACATATTGCCAAAGTCAATAAATTGTTCCTTAGTTTTGCTGGTATTGAGAGCTAGGTTGTTATCGGTACACCATTTTTCAACATTTTCCACCTCCTGTCTATAGTCTGTTTCATTACCATCTGAGATTCGACTGACTATGTTGGTTGCATCAATGATCATGTAAATGGCATTATTTGGCCACACAGTCATGGATATACAGTGAGTACAGTAGGGAGCTGAGTATGCACCCCTGGGGGGTCCAGTGTTGAGTCTTAGTGAGGATGAAATAATGTCCCCAATCTTCAGTGATTGTTGCCTGTGGGTCAGGAAACTGAGGATCCAGTTGCAGAGAGTGGGGCTTAGTCTGAGATCACTATGTTTAGTAATCAGTCTCATGGGGTAATAGTGTTGAAGGGTGAACTGTAGTCAATGAGTAGGATTCTTATGTAGCTGTTCCTGGTGTCAAGATGTTCTAGGGAGGAGTGAAGGGAAAGTGATATGGTATCTAATGTGGATCTGTTGGTTTGATTGGCAAATTGGAGTGGGTCAAGAGTAATGGGAATGCTGGAGTTGATTAATGCCATGCCTGGCCTTTCAAAGCACTTCATGATCATCAAGGTTAGGGCCACTAGGTGGTAGTCATTGAGACATGCTGCATGAGCCTTCTTAGACACTTCTTAGGCATATCCGTACTGACACTTTGTATGAGCATTATAACTTAGTGCCAATCTCCTGCCTTTTCCCATTTCCCTGCACATCGTCGAATATACTCTTGAATTCCTTGATTTAACTTGTCTCCATACTTCCAGGCGCTATGTTCCAGATTCAAACCGTTCAATGTATGAAGAAGTATTTGCCACATGCTATTTGTTTCTTGGAATATTTTTAAAGCAGAGGTTAGGGGAAGAAAGGTTATGGGGAGTAGGTAATAATGTGATGTAATCAGATCAGAATAATTTAGTGAATGATGAGAAAACCTCAAGGGGCTGAGTAGCCCACTCCTGATCCTAACCCATATGGTCAATGTCAATTCTGTCGAAAAATCAGGAGGTCGTTAAAGCCTCTGTAGAAGTTGCCATGAATCACTTGTCTATATATGCTCCATACGGTGTTCCTGCACTTTCATTAATGCTAGACAAACATGAATCAAGTTGCATAATTATTTAATTAAATGGGAAACTTTGTCAACTACACTCACAATGAAGTATATTTTATGATAACCATGTGCATTTATGCCAAATAAATGCTGAATCATCAGAAGAAAGGTAACTAATTGTTTAATGAGCTCTGGTATAAACAGAATCATCCATTATCTGCAATTACTTCAGCAGCCTCTCTGGGTTTCAAACTGATTGGGTTCTTTCCTGGTTGAAATTCACTAGCTGTCCTTGCGGGGTGCCTTCTGCATCCACAATATAATCTGCTCGTTGAAGCATTTGCAAGTGTACCGTTGTCTCACTTCCCAGAGCAGTACTCCACAAAAAAACTCTGCTTTTCATAATCTAAAGTTTTCTGGATGTAAAACAGGGTATACCCAGTACAACGGACATTGGAAATGAACCAATACAAGGCTGGATCAATTGGTTCTGATGAGGACATCATTGTTTGGATGTGGTTCAACCAACTGATGTTCGTGATTAATTTTAAAAAGTGTTAACAATAGTGTTACAACAGGCACTTTTGTTTTCTGTCCAGGATCCAGGAGCCTGACACTTGCAAGAAGGCAACAATGACAATTTCTTTTCAACCTGAGTTTAGGTGTAGTCGTTAGTACTGCCAGACACACTGACGCAAGCTGCATAATTTATTTATATTTTAATATTGGTTATTTTAGTTTGGAGTTTTATCGAGTGGCATGTGGGTTTGTTTTTGTGTTTATGAACAGTTTTCATGATTAACTTGTAAATATTTCTGTAAACTTGATAATTTATTTTAAGACACAGCACGACAGAGAGAGAGAGAGAGAGAGAGACTTCTTGGAGCGGAATGAGTTTTGTTGACATTGGGTGTGGTTTATGAGCAAGGAGAGGAAACAGTTGTGCAATAGGCTTCAGATCAACAGATTTGGATATTACTTTCAGTTTGGCTTGGGGAAATACTCATAGATTAAGGAAAGCCATTTTAGTTTCAGGTTTCAAGAAGCTTTGGCTAAGGTGAGATGTGTAAAACTGTCGTTCATAAAGAAGGATGTTTGCTTAGAAATGTTAAGGAATAGACTTCCGTCAGTGTATGGATGAGTTTTAAAGTTCCAGATCACAAGTGTTTGGTTAAAACCCTGAAGGATTATTTGTGATTGAGAAAGTCTAATCTCATCTAAGAAGATTCAAGAAAGAGGCAATCAGATTCTCAAGTTTGGGTAATTGAGGCCATAGTGAAGTCAAACTCTTTGTGTGATCAAGAGAGAATTTTTTCTCTGGTGAGTATGTAAAGGGCTACTGTTTAGATGAATGAGATTGTAGTTTGCTGTGTGTTTCAATATGTTTATACTTGTGTTACATGCAAATAGATCACTTTATTCTGCATGATAAACTTGTATTTTGCTGTGCAAAACAAATCAGCCACATTGCGTTGGACATTCAGTGATGGTGCAGAAGCAGGAAGAGAAGCCTTGGCAGGCAGGGCTGAAACTTAATGTTTTATCTATCTAAGGGCTCCTTTTGAGACTACAATGCAGCATTTGAAAGTCCACCTCATTAATAACAAAAGGTAACAAAATATATTCTGTCAATCCAGGTTTTAGTCTTGTATCTGACTTGTCCTATGATAATATCAACTGGGATCATAAACAAAACTTCAAGAGGCAGCCAAAGGAGTTGCTGGCTTCAGATAGACATTGTCTCTGTTGACTGTGAAATAATTTATCATGTTGCCTGAGTAGGTTGTTCCAGACTTGCACATTACAGTTGCAGTTACAACGCTAATCAGCAGTGGATTGTAAATTCTTTGTTTTGTGATTCATTCAACATTCTCTTTTCGTTAGGTTATAATAAGGCCAAAAGCATTTGCTGCCCCAGATAAACAGAGTGCACAAACAGCTGCATTACCTCCTTAATCAATGTCAAAAGGGCAATTATCAACAAACAGAGCCTTCACAACAGGTTTCAGTATATGCCAGCAGTTGTTGGAGGTTAAAGAGGCTCTCATCTGTAGCAGATGGATATATATTCTGTCAAGTCTGCCTTTGCCTCCTAAAGCATCAGGCTAACGGAAATAGAGAAAAGAGCCAATGCCAGAACACACTCTTGCTTGACACTGTTGAAAACCAGAAAACGAAGAGGCTCCATTCTGCTTGAACTGACATTTCTGCCTTTGACTCATTATGCTTTGATTGCCAATTGTGCAGCAATTAAAATCAGAAATTTTAAGACATTGGAGGACTGCAGATATCTTGAGATAGTTTCAGTGGCTAGAGGAGCTTACTGAGATAGAAAGGAAAAGGATTTGAAAACTGAGATTAGATTTTAAAATGATTTTTGACCATTGTCAGCTTCGACAGAGTTGCAATAACAAAACATGGTACACATTTAAACAGGGGATCCGACCAATTTCTGCAGATGTCTTAATGACCACACAATAGAGTGTTATTTCATAAAATGCTATGACATTGAAGTTCTAATTATGCATTTTCTTAATTTTGAATCTTCTCTGAGGAAAGTGGAAAGCATTTGTAGTTCATGGCACATTGCAGTCTATTTCAATTAACTTGGATAATATAGGATGACTTTTAATATCACTGCAGTCTCTTCAAACTGATTTAACATAATGCAAAACCTAGATCCGTAATGGATTAGTGAACACAAAGTCAATGTGAATGGAACTTTATATGGTTTAGGTCACAGCAGCAGAGTTTTTAGTGGTTTCCAATTTACATGGGGTAGCACAAATGAGGTCAGCCAGATGTATAAATATAGTCAAACTGGTGAGTGTATTTCACAACAGATGAATTGAGACAGGAGCAATATGGTGTGATGTTATAGAGTCATAGAGTCATAGAGCCTCAGAGTCATAGAGCACAGACATAGATCCTGCAGTCCACGCAGTCCATGCCAGCCATAATCCTGAATTAAACTAGTCTCACCTGCCTGTGTTTGTCCCACATCCCTCCAAACATTTCTTATTCATGTACTTAACCAAATGTCATTTAACTGTAGCGACATCCACTATTTCATCTGGAAGTTCATTCCACACACAAACCACTCTCTGTGTAAAAAAACATTGCCTTTCAATCTTTCTCCTCTTGCCTTAAAAAAATGCCCCCTCATCTTGAAATCCTCCACTCTAGAGAAAAGATCCCTGCCATTCACCTTGCCAAATCCTTCATGATTTTATAAACCTCTGTAAGGCCAACCCTCAACATCTTACACTCCAGTGAATGAAGTCCCAACCTATCCAGCCTCTCCTTATAATTCAAACCCTCTAATATTGTAATATCCTGGTAAATCTTTTCTGAATCCTCTCCAGCTTAATAATATTCAACCAAAATTGCCCCAGATGGAGAAGAAAGTTAGTGACCTTAGCAATATTTATTAATGTAAAGCTGGAAATTGGTTTCATGTTTGATTTTGAAGATGAGAAGAGTCTGATTCAGCAGCAGATAGTTTTCAGCTAAAGAGATAGTTTTGATATCTAGGTAACAGACTGAGGACAAGTGACTCTGGTTTTCCAATATTTAATTTGAGAAAATATCCTCTGATGAGTGTCAGATGAACAATGTGACAGTTTAGAGACTGTACAGGGGTCAAGAGAGCTTGCAGTTCTGGGTGTTATCAGTTACATTTATATGATAGGGCCAAAGGAAAGTAGATTGATAATGACAAGGGAGTGAAAAATAGATTGATAGTTTACACCCAGTATTGATACAGAAGCAGAAAAAGAAACCATGGGGCATTTTTGTTTTCTTTTCAAGGACTCTTTTTGAGATTTCTTAAGAACTATTTTTAATTTTCAGAGGTTCCCTCTCCCTTTTTTTATAGATTAGATTACTTACAGTGTGGAAACAGGCCCTTCGGCCCAACAAGTCTACACCGACCTGCAACCCACCCATTCCCCTACATTTACCCCTTTACCTAACACTACGGGGAATTTAGCATGGCCAATTCTCCTGACCTGCACATCCTTAGACTGTGGGAGGAAACCGGAGCACCCGGAGGAAACCCACGCAGACACGGGGAGAACGTGCAAACTCCACACAGCCAGTCGCCTGAGTCGAGAATTGAACCCTGGTCTCTGGCTAACCACTGTGCCACCGTGCTGCCCATGTACGTGTGCTGACACATATGGTTTTTGGACTCACAGGAGCAGAATTGGAAGAGCTCATGGATCTAAAGGCAAAAGGTGATGGCTTTCATTAAAAAAATGCATTGATCCAGACTGACTATAAATGGCAGAATAATGGGTAGCTTGGGTCTAAAAATGAAACACGAAAAGCAAGATTCAGACCAGTACAAGCTAGAAAGCTGACACAAACAGGACACAAAGTTCGTGGTCTGAAATATCAGAACTCAATGTTGAGAGTTGGAAATTAAAAATCACACGACACCAGGTTATAGTTCAACAGGCTTAATTGGAAGCACTGGAACCTGTTGGACTATAACTTGGTGTTGTGCGATTTTTAATTTTGTACACCCCAGTCCAACACCGGCATCTCCAAATGTTGAGAGTTGAAAACTGAGTGCATAATAGGAATCTGTTCGTGTGATAACGAGGTGGGAAAATTGAGTGACAAGCAATTTGAAACTTGCGCTCATGTTTGTGGCAGAGGTATTCAACAGAAGGTTCAACCAATACCTATTTAGTCTCCAAGTTGGAGAGGAGATTCCATTGCAAATAGCGAATCCAACATGGAACAACTAAAAGAACTACAAGTTACCTTTGCTGCTTAGTTTCCTTATCTGACGAAGAATGTTCTGGCAAAGAAGGGAATGCAACAAGCGTTCACCAGACTGATTCCTGGAATAGCAGGACGACTATAGGAAGTGAAACTCAATCAGTTAGGATTATATTCACTGGACAGGATAGAGATGACGATGGATTCGAGAACTAAAGGTCAGACTAAAGATATGGGATAGGCATTTAGGACTGAGATGAGGAGAAATTTCACTATCCAAAAGTTGGTAAGCCTGTGCAATATTGTGAAGCAGGATATACATCCTAGGTAAGCCAATGAATAGAACTAGGAAAATGTATATAATCACAGGATTATCCCATTAAATGCAGAATAGTTGATCTCCCCAACTTCACTGTTGCTTAATCTACAAATCCTTACTCTTTGCACTACCTTCCAGCCCTTTTCCCAGGTCTTTCAGATGACTCAAGCATGCAGATAATGGCAGCAGTTTTCCTAAAGGTGCACATTTCCTGTTTTCCAAGCACCAACATAGAAATCGGAACAAGTGGTATAGATAATGCTTTAGACATAACTAAATGTACTTACTGTCCTGTCATACTTACAACCCTAACTATTAGAGTTTGGTTGGGAACTCAAAGATACGAAAATTTTGGGCGTACTATTTTAATCCATCATGACTTAAAACATGTTGTAAACAGCCAGAAATTAGCTATCTATCTAATTCTGTCTATGTAATAATCCACACAGTTCTTCCTTGCTTGGATATATGTTGTTAAAATACATTCAAGGGAGAAATTAATCAAAAGCAAACTATTATATTTATTGGGAATCCGAAATAAAGTTTGGGAAATGCTTATTCTTATCAATATCTTATTTCACTATTTCCTCTTTCCTCACCAGTGGCTTAGTGACAGCAGTTACTTCTGAATTAGGAAGTCTGTGGGTGTGAAACCCACTCCAAAATCTTACATTTCAAATCTAGGCTGATTCCTCACTGCAGCAGTGAAGAAATGCTACATAGTGAACCACAGATTTCAAAGTGAGGTCAAGTTCCACTCTCACCAGCAAACATTAAAGATCCCATGGCATTTTTTTCAAAGACAGTTTAAGAACCAAATATTGTGTGGCCAATATTCCCTTGGCCCTGGCCAACATTATTTTAAGATGATTATCTGGTTAATTTTACTGTATGTGGAATCTTACTGTAAACAAAGTGATTTATGTATATTCTCACATAACAATGTAAACAAAACTGCCTTATTGGTTGTGAAACATTTTGAGAAGTCCTAAGGTCACAAAAATCGCAGAAACACCAACTAAGAAAGCACCTGTATTAATACCCATACTAATACATTGTCACCCATTCTTATTCTTGCTAATCTATATTTCAAGCTCGTGTGTTACAATACCTTTCGAAAATCTCACATCCGCCAGTTCTCCCATTTTCTGCACACCCACCACATTACCCTGATAAGCTCAGTGTTACCTGAAGTAAAACAAAAGCATGACAGAGTTAATTAAAATGTTACTTTAATTAATCCAGGCTGTTGTTCCTAAATTAATCAAAGCTTGTCCAAGTGAGCTCTGTACTTTCCAGGATTGTTATTTCTACTTGTTTTAACACCACTGATGTTAAACTGACTATCCTGTCTTTGTACAAATATGAATTTTGAACAAATGTTGAATTTGCAATTTCCCAGCCCATTGGCACCAATAAATTACCAGTCAAGAAAGATTCTTGAAAAATGCAATTCTCCAAAACAATGAAGTGTACAGGAGTGCTGGAGGATATCACTGGAGCAGTACCAAGCACATCTAAAATTGAGTGTCATCTTAGTAAAACTATATCACTAGATTACTTGCATACCAAACAGTGGAAGCAGTTTGCAATAGATAAGTCTAAATGATCCCACAGCCAGTGGATCAGATCAGAGCTCTGCAATCCTGCCACATCTAGTCAGAATAACAGATGACAATTAAACCACTAGGAGATTGTGTAAACTTTGTAAACATCCCAGTTCCCAAAGATGTAAGAGCTCAGCCCATCAGTGCAAAAGGTTGAAGCATCCTCAATCATCTTTAACCGGAAGTGCTGAGTAGATGATCTGTCTTGGCATCCTTGTGAGGACCCCAACATCACAAATGCCAGTCTTCAGCTAATTTGATTTATGCCACATCATAAATCACTGAAGACATTGACATCACAAAGGCTATAGGACCTAACAATATTCTGGCAATATTACAGTGTTCCGGAACTTGCCATATCCCTAACCAAGCTGTTACAACACTGGCATCTGCCCAACAATGTGGAAACTTTTCCAGGTGTGTCCTATATACAAAAAAGGGTCAAATTAAACCTAGCCATCTACCACTGCATCAGTGGTACTCTCGGTCATCAGTAAGGCAATGGAAGCTGTCATTAGCAATGCTATCAAGCTACAAATTTGCACAGGAGTGACCTGTTCATTGATACTCAATCTTAGTTCCACCAGGACCACTTAGCTCCTGACTTCATTAAAGTCTTCCGGGGTGAAGTGACAGTGACTGCCCATGACATCAAGGCTATATTTGACCAAGTATGGCTTTGAGGAGCCCGAACAAAACCAGATTATTGTTACTCTGCTGGTTGGGTCACACTTAGCACAAAAGAAAATAATGGCACCTGTTGAAAGTTAACCAGCTCAGGAGAGTGCTAATCTCATAGTACGAGCCATCTAAAACCTAGTCTAATGTTAAGGGGATATGAGTCTAAATCCATGACAGACAGCATGGAAACAGACTTTTTGGCCAACCCGTCTGTGCTGACCAGATATCTAAACTATCCCAAAAATTGAGATAAAAACCGAATCCTGCTGATTGTCATAAAAACCCATCTGGTTCAATGATGTCCCATAGGGAAAGAAATCTGCTCTCATTACTCAGTTTGGTCTACACATAACTGCCCTCTGGGTAATGTGAGATGGACAATAAATGCACGTCTAGCCAATGATGATGCCCACATCCCATGAATTACTTTTTTAAAAAATGCCGCAAGACCAACTGCAAGAGTTCCTCTGGATAATATTCTAGGCTGAACCATCTTTAGTTGCTTCAGCAATGACCCTCCCTCTATCATAAGGTTAGGGGCAGGGATGTTCATTAATGATTGCCATTTGTTGAGTACAATTCATGATTCCTCCAATATTGAAGCAATCCGTGTCCATAGCAAGCAAGAACCAGACAATGTCTGGGTTGTGGTTGACAAGTGACAAGTAAAAAGTAACATTCATGCCACACAAATGATCATTTCCAACAATAGGCAACCTAACCACTGATCCTTGAATTTCAATGCCTCTCTTATCTCTAAATATCTCACAATCAACATTCTGAGATTACAACTGACTGAAAATTGAATTGAACTAACCATATAAATACAAAGACTACAACAGCAGGTCAGAGGCTAGGAATTCTGTACAAGTGGCATGCATCTTATTCTCCCAAAGCCTGTCAACATCTACAATCCCAAGTCAGGAGTGTGATGGAATTTCTCCACATACCGGGATGAGTGCTACTACAACAGCATTCAAAAAGCATAACAGGCTTCAGGACAAAGCAGTTCACCTGATTGACAGCACTTCCACAGACATTCATTTCCTTTACCATTGACTAAGACAAGACAAGAGCTGCTTGATAACACTGTTGATGGCACTTCCCATCATTTTAATGGTGACTGACAGTAGAGTGATGTGGAAGTATTTGACTAAGTTGGATATCCCCACTTTTTATGTACAGGGCATATCTGGGCAACTTTCCACATTGTCAATTACATGCAAGGAGTACTGGATCAGGTCGGCCAGGCACACGACAAGTTCTAGAGCCAACTCTTCAATAATATTGAAGAAATGTATTTACAGTCAATAAACTTTGCAAAATCCAGTACCGCCATCCATTTTTTGATATCACCTGGAGTAAATCAAATTGGCGAAAGCTGGCATCTGCTTTGCTGGGGACTTTTGGAGGAGGTTGAGAAGGATCATCCACTCAGCACTTCTGGTTGAAGATAGCTGCGAATGCTTCAGCTTTATATCTTGCACTGATGTGCTGGGCTCTTCCGTCTTTGAGGATGTTGATACTTGCGGAGTCCCCTCTTCCAGTGCGTTATTTCATTGAGCGCCACAATTCATAACTGGATTTGTAGGTCTGCGAAGCTTAGATCTGATCTGTAGGTTGTGGAATCGCTTATTGCTTTAATTAATGTTTATGATGTCTGGCTTGCAAGTAATTTTCTTTTTGTAGATTTACAAGTTTCACGCACCATCTGAGTATTTGCCATTTTCTGAGCTAAGTCTTCATTTTTGCCACATCACATTTCTATCTGGTTATTTGGAGCTACAGCCCATCAATCACTTTTACCACACTTCACCCATTCACCTATATGCAACCTAATTTAGACTTTATGGTACTTTATCTACATTTCACCCCGCCTAATACCTTACTATTTCTCATTCTAGCGATCCTACAGATCCTTTTACAAGTACATTGGTGAGATTCCTCAGGAACTTCAGGAATGCTCCCAAACATACCTGCAAGCTGGGCTTTTACCTTTACTGGAGTAATCTCTAATGAGTGTCTTTTTGTATTTCATAGCTGCAGCGGAAGCAGAGAAAAAGACTGAAATTCCGACTGTCTCTGCAAAGGTTCCTGCTGATGGCTCCAAGAAAGATGTCAAGAAGAAGGAGGGGCAAAAGAAGGATGGAGCTCAAGGGGACAAAGATGGATCAAAAGACGAATCAAAGAATGGAGCCAATAAGAAAGGAGAAGGCCGGAAGGGGGTTGCACAGAAAGGAACAGCACAAAAAGGAGCAGGAGCAAAAGCTAGTGGGGGGGCAGATGCAAAGGGTAATGCCAAAGCTGCTGGAAAAGCAGGAGTGAATGCCAAGGGAGGACCAAGGAAACCTCCTGCTAAAAGGTCTTCGTAGTTCCTTTATTCTGGACCACATAATACTATAGTGGGATTGAGTTGAGAAGTATGTTGGTACACTGACATTTCAACCTCTAGACCATAGCTTCAAATCCCACAAAAGAACAAAGGTTGGCTGTCTGATTCAGCTGCTCAAGAATGTGAACTTTGACATAAACTTGTGGGAAAACAGTGTGGGAAAGGAGCACTCTCAAATTTTCGCAGACGGTATGAGAGATATGTTAAGGTTGAGCGCTGAGTTAAATATTCAAGAAGATGTCAATGGAGCACAGTTCTCCTAAAGGGCACTAACCTGTAAACAAACGAGGGTGATTTTTCTAGAAGATTTCTTGAATATGGAACGGGTTTAATATAACTGAGCAGTTCTTCCATTCTCCTTTCAGTTAGAGAGATACACATCGAGGTAATAGAAATCTCCAAGTTTTCTGCCTTTCCACATTATAATCTTTCCATCCTGTTGTAAAGAAATTGAAATTGAAGCTACATGTGCAGGAATTCTGTCAAGAGCATTGAAACATCACCAAGTTCAATTTCTTCCATTCAGGAGAATGTCAATGGAAGCTAGTACTTGACAGTCAGAACTTCTATAGATGAATTGTTGTCCAACTTCACAGAAGAGAAAATAGTACACGACCTAGCCCCAAGTACAAAACTACAAAGTTAAAGGCAGTAGGCACAAAGAGTTAATCGGGTTCTTTTTAGCCTCAAAATGACCCAGTTAAAAACAGCTTGTATTTGCAGAGGAATAGGAAGTTTCAGAGGAGTTAAAATCGAGATCATTAACAAGCTCTTTAATGAGCAGAAGTGAAGAAGGATATTTTAAAAATCCTGAACAGTAAAAGCAGTTAAAAATACTGGTCACTGGAGAATTCAGAAGCAGCAATTGAGCACCTGAGATGTGACCTGGGGCTGGGCATGGACAGGCTCTGATAGAAGTGACCAGTCTTTTGAGGACTGGGGCAGAGAAAAGGAAAAACTGTACAGTGTTGAGACTGGAGGAAATTGGGGGAGATAATCAGATTTTAGTGACAGAGATAATACAGCATCTGACGTGGAAGTAATCGATGGAGGATGGAGGAGCATGTTTGTATTGGGGAAAAGGAATTTCTTATTACTGTCAACTCTTAATGATGATCTTGGAATTATAAGATGACTTGTCAATAGAGAGAAACAGACAATAGTCCAAATAATTGATGACACTGTATCTGTTTTAGAGGCGTATTATGGGTACTTAGGGCCCCAACCTGGTGGGCATTAGACAGTGTCATGTTAATCCTCTTTAAACCTGTCATAGTCCATTGCATTTAAAAAATGGAGATTGAGTGTTGGTTTCAGACTCATTTTGCCAAATTGGTATTTAAATAAAAGTGGTATATAATGTGGACTTTGATCAGTTTCTGAAGGAATTTAGCAGTCAAACCATTAATCTTTAAAAGATTCTTGAGGGCTCCAATTTGAAAGATAGATTTGTGTTTTTTACATACTTTAATGAGGACATGAGAGAATCAGATCCTCCTCCTAATTGCCTCCCCTGGGTTCTCACATAGCTGGAATCCAAGCCAATTGATTTTGGTTCTCCTTCCATGACCGGTAAGATACTGTTGGGTTATGAATGGTGGCCACAATTCTATCCTAATACACACGGACTATTCCAATGCTATTCTTTTTAGGATCATGCCTTGTATGAGGATCAAACCGCAATTGAATATAAATCAGTTTCTAGGTTAATATTTTCAACTGATCATGATAGGCCAGCACCATTATGGGTGAAGCCTATAATCTTCAAATAGAATGTATTAGGACAGGGACCATAATATTTCTGATATTTGAACATCAGGCGTGTACAATGTCAAATATCAGAAGGAAAGTGACTTGATAGAGATGGCAGCAAAATAGAATGTGGAAGCAAGAAACTGGGAATTAAAAGTGTCGAAGGTGGGATGAAGTAATCTCAATGCAATGCTTTCACAGTCAAATGTGGTTCGCAAAAGATATTAAAACCAAACCAAACCCACCGTTAAATTTAACATCTGATTTCCCAATGATGCAGATATGCCATATTCTAATTCACTGTTGATAATTGGTTAGTGAGCCTGGTCATTGATGGAGTTACCTTCCATTAAAAGGAGCAGATAAGAAATCATGGCCTACAAGAGTCAACGTCCTGTCATGGGCTTATACTGACTGTGGAATCACCCTAATCCTATCATTGAGTTTCTCAAAATGTGCTATTCTTTAAATATTGCTAGCAAACAACTTCTTTGTTTCGTTACTATGTTCTTTCTTTTTATTTACCTGTAATAAAGACGCAGTAAATTTGCCTTTGTCTGTAACTCAGATCTTAATTTTTGGGGCCAGGGAATATCCCCAGTGCAGTTCACAATAATAAATGTAGAACTACATGTAAACAACGAGGACAATTCCTATCTATTCATTACCGTAGAGAAGTACAGTAAGGACAGCTCTATCAACAAATGAAGCTTTTCCATACATTTTAAATTATATGCTGAGTTAAGACTGTAGGTCTTAGCACTGCTGCCTCACAGCACCAGAGACCCGGGTTCAATTCCCGACTCAGGCGACTGACTGTGTGGAGTTTGCACGTTCTCCCCGTGTCTGCGTGGGTTTCCTCCGGGTGCTCCGGTTTCCTCCCACAGTCCAAAGATGTGCGGGTCAGGTGAATTGGCCATGCTAAATTGCCCGTAATGTTAGGTAAGGGGTAAATGTAGGGGTATGGGTGGGTTGCGCTTCGGCGGGTCGGTGTGGACTTGTTGGGCCGAAGGGCCTGTTTCCACACTGTAAGTAATCTAATCTAATCTAAATGTCTTTGTAGGTTTACAAAATCTGTCAATCTATAGAACAACAATTATGTCAATAGTTTAGATCCATTGATCTTGTAATGACATCAAATGTGGATTTATAGATGTTTCCTTACTTCATTGGCAGACCAGTAGTGTAAATGATAAATTTCATCGCGACAGACACATAGAACAGAGAGCATAGAACATTACAGAGCAGTACAGATCCTTTGGCCCTCGATGTTGTGCCGACCTGTGGAATCAATCTGAAGCCTATCTATCCTACACTATTCCATTTTCATCCATATGTTTATCCAATGACCGTTTAAATGTCCTTAAAGTTGGCAAGTCTACTATTGTTATACTGTTCCATGCCCTGGCTACTCTCTGAATAAAGAAACTATCTCTGACATCTGTCCTATATCTATCACCCCTCAATTTAAATGTATGCCCCCTCATGCTAGCCATCACCATTGAGGAAAAAGGCTCTCACTGTCCAACCTCTCTAACCTTCTTTTTATCTTATATGTCTCAATTAAGTCACCTCTCAACTTTCTTCTCTCTAACAAAAACAGCCTCAAGTCCCTCAGCCTTTCCTCAAAAGACCTTTCCTCCATACCAGGCAACATCCTAATAGATCTCATCTGCACCCTTTCCAAAGCTTTCTCATCCTTCATATAATGCGGTGACCAGAACTGTACGCAATACTCCAAGTGCAGCTGGACCAGATTTTTCTACAGCTGCAGCATGACCTCATGGCTCCGAAACTTCATTCCTCTACCAATACAAGCTAACACACCGTATGCCTTCTTAACAACTCGATGGGTGGCAACTTCCAGGGTTCTATTTATATACACATCGAGAGCTTTCTGTTCATCTACACCACCAAGAATCTTATCATTAGCCCAGTACTCTATACTCCTGTTGCTCCTTCCAAAGTGAATCACCTCACACTTTTCCACATTAAACTCCATTTGCCACCTCTTGGCCCAGCTCTGCAGCTTTTCTATGTCTCTCTGTAACCCGCAACATCCTTCGGTACTACCCACAACTCCATTGGCCTAGAGTCATCTGTAAATTTACTAACAGATTCCACTACACCCTCATCTAGGTCATTTATAAAAAGGACAAATGGCAGTGACCCCAAAACAGATCCTTGCAGTACACCACTAGTAACTGAACTCCTGGATGAACATTTCCCATCAAACACCACCTTCTGCCATCTTTCAGCTAGCTAATGTCTGATCCAAACCATTAAAACACCCTTAATCCCATGCCTCCATATTTTGTGCAATAGCCAACCATGGGTAACCTTATCAAATGCCTTGTTGAAATCCATATACACAACATCAATGGCTTTACCCTCATCTACCTGTCTGGTCACCTTCTCAAAGAACTCAATAAGGTTTGTGAAGCATGACGTACCCTTCACAAAACCGTGTTGACTATTCCTAATCAACTTACTCCTCTCTAGATGATTATATATCCTATCTGTTATAACCTTTTCCAACACTTTGCCCACAATTGAAGTAAGGCTCACTGGTCTATAATTAGCAGCGTTGTCCCTACTCCCCTTCTTGAACAAAGGGACAGCATTTGCTATTCTCCAATCTTCTAGCACTATTCCTGTAGACAATGACAACATAAAGATGGAAGCCAAAGGCTCTGCAATCTCCTCCCTGGCTTTCCAGAGAATTCTAAGGTAAATCCCATCTGGCCCAGGGGACTTATCTGTTTTCACACTTTCCAGAATTGCTAACACCTGCTCCTTGTGAAACTCAATCCTGTCTAGTCTAGTAGCCTGTATCTCAGTATGCTCCTCGACAACATTGTGTTTTTCTAGTGTGAATACTGATGAAAAATATTCATTTAGTGCTTCTCCTATCTCCTCAGACTCTACACACAACTTCCCACTACTATGCTTGATTGGCCCTAATCTTTCTCCAATCATTTTTTTATTCCTGATATACCTGTAGAAAGCCTTGATCCAACCGCCAACGACTTCTCATGTCCCCTCCTGGCTCTTCTAGGTCTCTCTTTAGGTCTTTCCTGGATAACATGGAGAACAAAGAAAGAACAAAGAAAGTTTACAGCCCAGGAACAGGCCCTTCGGCCCTCCAAGCCTGAGCTGATCCAAATGTACTGTCTAAATCTGTCGGTCAAATCCTAAGCATCTGTATCCCTCTGCTCCTCGCCTACTCATGCATCTGTCCAGATGCATTTTAAATGAATCTACTGTGCCTGCCTCTACCACCTCTGCTGGCAACGCATTCCAAACGCCCACCATTCTCTGTGTGAAGTACTTGCCGCGTGTATCCCCCCTAAATTTTCTACCTCTCCCCTCGAAAGCATGACCTCTCGTATTGAATCCTTCACCCTGGGAAAAAGGTCCCAAAATGAGCTGACACGTCTCATCCTAACATAAGTCTTCTTCTTTCTCTTGACAAGAGATTCAACTTCCTTAGTAAACTATGGCTTCCGCACTCAACAACTTCCTCCCTGGCTGACAGGTACATATTTATTAAGGACACGCAGTAGCTACTCTTTGAATAAGCTCCACATTTCAATTGTGCCTATCGCCTGCAATTTCCTTCCCCATCCTATGCACCCTAAATCTTGCCTAATCACATTATAATGGCATATCCCCCAGCTTTAACTCTTAACCTGCGTTATATACCTTTCTCTTTCCATCGTTAAAATAAACATAACCGAATTGTGGTCACTATTACCAAAGTGCTCACCTACCTCCAAATCTAACACCAGGCCAGGTTCATTACTCAATACCAAATCCAATGTGACCTTGCCTCTTGTCTATACTGTGTCATCCTGCACACATTGGACAAAAACCGGCCCATCTGAAGTACTCGAACTATAGTATTTCCAGTCAATATTTGGAAAGTTAATGTTCCCTTAACAACTACCCAGTTACTCTTGCTCCTATCTAGAATTATCTTTGCTATCCTTTCCTCTACATCTCTATATATGCTACACAAGAACACGAAACAATACTTTTCATCATATGCCAGTACACATGACGACAATAAATCAATCAATCTATCTGAATCCAGCAGAAGTAACTTGTCAATTACTGGGATAGTGAGTAAATGCTGGCCCAGCTATTGAACCCAATAGCTCTTGAGCAAACAAAAACATGAAAAGCCAGTGAAACTCTCACAGAGCTGCTTGTGTGCCTGGGCATAAGTTTGAAAAGCTAACAAATAAGAAAAAATACTGGAAATTTTCTGCAGATCTGACAACGTGTATTGAGGGAGAAAATATTTGAGGTTATTGATCTTTCCCAAGTTCTGAAGAGAGGTCACTGACCTCAAATGTTACCATTGTTCCTGTCTCCACTAAGGATGGAAGATCTCCTGGATGTTTCCGTATCTCTTTATTTCAGATTTCCAAGATCTTCAGTATTTTACATTGGACGAAGAAAGGAGTGTTGGTGCAACCAGGGTGGACTTGGTGATAAAGAAAGGAAGGCCAGATATTTCAAGGGACACAGATAAAATCACAGGCCTACTGAGGCCTGCACACACATTGCCCACAAGCTCTTGTCTCATACTGAACACCTCCAGCATACTGTAGTTCTCATGGTTTCTTAACATGAATTCTGACAATCAAATGCTTGTCATTACATTAATTAATCTTACACATCATGCATTAGCTGGTGGTTAATGGTACGGAGTACTTCTAAGGTAGACAAGCGGGATGCTGGAAGAACACAGCAAGCCAAACACCATCAGCAGGTGGAGAAGTCAACGTTTTGGGTGTAACCCTTCTTCAGGACTGGGAGTGAGTGTAAGGGGAGCTGCAGATAATGGGAGGGCATGCGGGAGGGGTGAAGAGGACAGGGTGGTGAGATAGGGGTAGGTGAAAACAGGTAGAGGGTATGACCAGGTTGGTCGATGGGAAGAATTAATCTGGCTGGTAACGGGAAGGAAGAGTCAATCAGAGGATTGGAAGGGAAGGGGAGTTCTTTCAGTTTTTTATTTTGGAATCTCTTGGATTTGGTGATCCAAACCCAAAGTATTGTCCATAAGAAATGAATAATATAAATTGCCTGCAGTAATTCAGCTCCAAGCAGAAAATAGTTACTGCAAACAATTACCAATGATTGGCCTGACATTCGGAGCCAGAACTTGGAGCTCATGTTTCTTTCATTTGAGGGTAGGTCCTAGTTTCAAACTTCCAGCTCAGCACTGTCCCCATGACTTGTCCGGACTTGTCCGACCTGCCTAGCTCCTTTTCCACCTATCCACTCCACCTTCTCCTCCCTGACCTATCACCTTCATCTCCTCCCCCACTCACCCTCTATGTTACTCTATGTTACTCTCTCCCCACCCCCACCCTCCTCTAGCTTATCTCTCCACACTTTCAGGCTCACTGCCTTTATCCCTGATGAAGGGCTTTTGCCCGAAACGTCGATTTTGCTGCTCGTTGGATGCTGCCTGAACTGCTGTGCTCTTCCAGCACCACTGATCCAGAATCTGAGACAGCCAGACCAGTGTTAAGTACTATGCACATGTAAATAAAGGGTGACCTGGTAACAAGACATCAGCCTCTGTGGAGCTATTTCACCACTCATCAGCACAAGCCTTGATATTGACCAAGTCTTGCTGCATTTGAACATGGACTGTTTCACTATCTGAGGAAACATGAATGATGCTGAATATTGTGCAATCATTGACGAATGTCCCCATTTCTCACCTTATGATGGAGTAAAGAGCATTAATGAAGCAGCCAAAGATGGTTGAGCTGAGGGCACTACCCTGAGGAACTCCTGCAGAGATGTCCTGGAGCTGAAATGGCTGATCTCCAACACCTACAGCCGCCTTCCTTTGGGCTGGGTATGACTCCAACAATCAGAAAGGGGGTCCCCCCCCCCACGATTCCCACTTATTCCAGTTTTGCTAAGACTCTTTGATGTCACACTTGTTGAAATGCACCTTCATGACAGGAGCAGTTATTGTCCTGTCACCTCTACTTTGTCTTGTTTAAACCAAGGCTATAATAAGGTCAAGACCTGAGTGGCCCTGACAGAACCCAAACTGGGTATCACTGAGCAGGCTATTTTCTCAGGAAGCTCAACTGATGGAACAGTAACTGGTCGGGCTAGATTTGTCCTTTGTCAACTGGACATACCAAGCAATTTTCCACATTGTGCGTAAGCTGCCAGTGTTGTGAATACACTAGAACAGCTTGTGCATCTAGTTCTGGAGCATAGGTCTTCAAGACAACTGTCAAAATTTTGGCAGGGCCCGTAGCCTTTGCCACATCCAGCACATTCAGTCACTTCTTGCTATCTTTGTAATCTACACCAGAAGATTGTGAATGCTTGTGGATTGTGGATCCTAACAAGGCTGGGAAAAATATTGGTCATTCTCAGGGAAACATGAGGGTAGTTTTTCAGACTGTGAACAGTGGAGTGCCACAAGGATCGGTGCTAGGTACTCTACTTTTTATCATTTACATAAATGCTTTGGAAGTTAGTAAGTTTACAGATGACACCAAAATTGGAGGTGTAGTGGACGGTGAAGAGATTTACCTCAGATTACAACAGGATCTTGACCAGATGGGTCAATGGGCTAAGAAGTGGCTGATGAAGTTTAATTCAGATTAAAGCGAGGTGCTGCATTTTGGGAAAGCAAATCTTAGCAAGACTTATACACTTAATTAGATTAGATTAGACTTACAGTGTGGAAACAGGCCCTTCGGCCCAACAAGTCCACACCGACCCGCCGAAGCGCAACCCACCCATACCCCTACATTTACCCCTTACCTAACACTATGGACAATTTAGCTTGGCCAATTCACCTGACCCGCACATCTTTGTGACTGTGGGAGGAAACCGGAGCACCCGGAGGAAACCCACGCAGACACGGAGAGAACGTGCAAACTCCACACAGTCAGTCGCCTGAGTCGGGAATTGAACCCGGGTCTACAGGCGCTGTGAGGCAGCAGTGCTAACCACTGTGCCACCGTGCCGCCCACAAATGTTAAGGTCCTAGGGAGTGTTGCTGAACAAAGAGACCTTGGAGTGCAGGTTCATAGCTCCTTGAAAGTGGAGTCGCAGGTAGATAGGATAGTGAAGAAGGCATTTGGTATGCTTTCCTTTATTGGTCAGAGTATTGAGTACAGGAGTCGGGACATCATGTTGCGACTGTACAGGACATTGGTTAGGCCAATGTTGGAATATTTTATGCAGTTCTGGTCTCCTTCCTATCATAAAGATGCTGTGAAACTTGAAAGGGTTCAGAAAATTACAAGGATATTGCCAGGGTTGGAGGATTTGAGCTATAAGGAGAGATTGAATAGGCTAGGCCTGTTTTCCCTGGAGCGTCAGAGGCTGAGGGGTGACCTTAATGAGGTTTACAAAATCATGAGGCGCATGAATAGGATAAATAGACAAAGTCTTTTCCCTAGAGTAGTGGAGTCCAGAACTAGAGGGCATAGGTTTAGGGTGAGAGGGGAAAGATATAAAAGAGACCTAGGAGGTAATTTTTTCACTCAGAAGGTGGCATGTGTATGGAATGAACTGCCAGAGGAAGTGGTGGAGGCCAGTACAATTGCAACATTTAAAAGGATGGGGATATGCAAAGGAAGGATTTGGAGGGATATGGGCCAGGTGGTGGCAGGCAGGACTAGATTGAGTTGGGATATCTGGTCGGCATGGGGGACGGGTTGGACCAAAGGGTCTGTTTCCATGCTGTACGTCTCTATGACTCTATGAGACATCAAGACAGGGCAGCATGGTAAATCTGAATAGATGGTATTGAATGGTAAAGCAGCATTGAAGTTACATTTAATCTACTCCGATTCCTATTTCTGTTTTGCTATTCTTATTCCTTCATTGTCACTGAGTGAAGATTCTGGAACTTTTGAATTGAATTGAATTTATTGTTACGTGTACCGAGACACAGTGAAAAGCTTTGTCTTGCGAGTAACACAGGCAGATCTCATAGTTAAGTAACATGGGTAGTAAATAATAGGTAAACAGCAGCAAAAGCAAAAACACTGGTACAGGCAGGTGTTAAGAGTTTGTGAGTCCATTCAGTATTCTAAGAATAGTAGGGTAGAAACTGTTACAAAACCAGCTAGCGTGTGTGTTCAAGCTTTTGTACCTTCTCCCCGATGGTAGAGATTATAAAAAAACATTGCCAGGGTGGGATCGATCTTTATGAATGCTGGTGGCCTATCCTTGACAGCGGGCCTGGTAGATGGATTCTATAGATGGGAGGTTGGCCTTTATAATCTCCTTTCTGGGGCAGGTCTCTCGGGTCTCTCCATTTTCCACAGGCCCCAAGCTTGAGGCTCACGTAGGCTGCCTCCGGCTGGCCTGGCCTTCTTCTCGGGTGGTTGAATGGGTCGTGGGCATTACGTGGTCTGCTGCCTGCATCCAGTAAGCTGGTTTTGAGGATCGGAGGTGCTTCAAACCTGTGAGTTTAGATAAAACAGAGTTATTAGTAATTTTTTAAAGCAAGCTATAAAGTGTAAAAAGTGTATTCAGTGGTGGGCATCACTGGCTGGCCAGTATTTATTGCTTGTCCCTAATCGCCCTTGAACTGTGCACCTTACTAAGCTATTTCAGAAGGTCAACCACATGCTGTGGATCTAGTCTAGACCAGGTGAGGACAGCAGCTTTCCTACCCTGAAGGACATTGCTGAGCTAAATGGGTTTTTCCAACTATCGGCAATAATTTCATGCTCATTGATTGAAGCTTAAGCTCAGATTTTTTTTTATTGAATGTAAATTTCACCATCTGCTGGGATTGGAACCTGGGACCCCAGAGCTTAACTGGTTCCCTGGATTAATAACCTGGCAATAACACCACCAGGCCATCACATTGGGTTAAATCACAATTGGAGGACAGACAAAGGATTAAAATAGTCCATGCATCTAGTCCAAGAAGGATCCCAAAATAGATCAGGGGATAAGATTTAAATGCAGTCTTTGATAGTTACTCTCTTCTTCAATTGCATTTTAAGTCCTCTCAATTTTCTCAGCCACAATAATAGGGTCCTCTTTCTTGATTTTCATTGCTGCTTCTGCCTTGTAATCATAAGGTCAATTGTGTTTATCTGAGTAAGCACCTTCATCACATGAAATATATTAGTTCAAGGAGCAATTTGTCCAGTAGCTTCTCAAGCATGTATAATCAATGATTAGTCTTGCCTGATACATAGGCGGAAAATGTATCAAAAAGTCTTCTCTCCACAAGTGGGATATGAACTTTCTGTTTGCTTCAATTTTTTTTTTGGCTTTTGCGTGTTTTAGCTGGTTTCTTACTGATATTCTCACATTCCTGACAAATATCACATGAATCCCTGATCGGCTGTAAGATGCAGACGTCTCCTTCTGTTGAGATGCTACACAGAGATACAGTCTGTGGACAGACAGTAGTCCCAGCCATGTACACATGAGGCCAAATCAGACAGTGTATCCACACCTCAGTGTGACAAAATTGCCATTGTGAGGAGACACACACAAACTGAAAGGGGCATCACGAAGGAATGACCACAAATATTTAGCAATATTCAGTCAAAAATGCAGACCTCTGTAAATAGCAGCAGTTGGTTCAATGCTTACAATCTCTTAGATTAATTTAATTAACTGTTGAGGTGGCATTACCTTGCCATTGTCAAAGTCTCAAGAAAGCCCTGATGGCCTAGAAATAATAAACAAAATTAATGAGCAAAATGAAAGGCTGGTTTCATAGAGAGCCTTCCATAACTTCCAGATGTCCTGAAAGTGCTTTACAGACTAAGTACTTTTCAAATGCCTTCAATCTTGTGCTGTAGGAAAATGGCTGCAACTATTTACCTACAATCAGCACAAACAGCAATGAAATAAATGACCAGATAGACTGCTTTAGGATAAAGAAAAGGCAAAATACTGCAGAAACTTGAGATAGAAACAGAGTTGTTTCAAATCCAATATGACTCTTCTCCAGGACTGAAAGATATTTGAAAATAGGTTTTGAAAGTACTTTTAACAGAAGCAGAGGCCCAGTGCAAAAGACAACGGGGTTGTAAATATAGGGAAAGTCAAATAAGAGGTGTACAATGAGTGTAAATTAAGGAGTGAAAGGGAGAGGATTAGTCTACTCTACTAAGTGCAAAGTTAACAAAGTACAAACCAAAAAAAAGGCTGTACGTGTGTTTATCTCTGTGTGTCCGTCTGTATGTGTGTGTATGTTTGTCAGTATGTGTGTGTGACTATCTATATGTGTGTGTGTCTGTATGTATGTCTGTATGTGTGTGTGTGTCTTATCTGAGTTTGTGTGTATGCGTGTGTCTATGTGTGTGTCTGTGTGTCTGTATGTGCACGTGTCTGTGTGTTTATCTCTGTGTGTCCATCTGTATGTGTGTGTATGTTTGTCATGTGTGTGTGTGTGTGTCTATCTATGTGTATGTATATCTGTATGTGTGGCTTTATGTGTTTAATGTGTGTCTATCTGTGTCTGTATGTGTGAGTGTGTGTGTGTCTATCTGCATGCATGCATGTCTGTATGTGTATGTGTGTATTGGGGATGGGGGAAGAGAAGAGGGAGAATGTAAGCAAAATAGTGATCAAAATAATAGAAACTTACAAGGTAATACATGGCTTGGAAAGGGTGGACGCTAGGAAATTGTTTCCGTTAGGCGAGGAGACTAGGACCCGTGGACACAGCCTTAGAATTAGAGGGGGTCAATTCAGAATAGAAATGCGGAGACATTTCTTCAGCCAGAGAGTGGCGGACCTGTGGAATTCATTGCCACTGAGTGCAGTGGAGGCCGGGACGCTAAATGTCTTCAAGACAGAGATTGATAAATTCTTGATGCCACAAGGAATTAAGAGCTACGGGGAGAATGCTGGTAAATGGAGTTGAAATGCCCATCAGCCATGATTGAATGGTGGAGTGGACTCGATGGGCCGAATGGCCTTACTTCCACTCCTATGTCTTATGGTCTTATGGTCTAAACATGATGCAGTCAGTTTCCAAAGTTATTGAATTCAATATTGAGACCTTGAGATTGTAAAGTGTCTGAACAGAAAATGAGATGTTTTTTCCTCAAGTTTGGATGGTGCTTTGTTGGAATATTGCAGCAGGCTAGTCAGACACGTTAGTATGAGGACAAGGCGGTTTAATGAAATAGCAACCAACTGGAAGGTCAGGTTCATTCCTAAGGATAGAATGGAGGTGTACTGCAAAATGATCACAACGCAAATAAACTTCTGCAAGAGGTGGTTTTCCATTGAGAGGGAGAAAATAGTCGTGGTTATCTCTTCCTGTCACAGCTTCCTCTCTCTCACTGTTTGAAGTTTTCCCTGACACTCCACAGGTACAACATTCCCGTGGGTCCCACACAGGACTTTGCTAGACTATACTAAATGTATGTTTATAATCTTTAATTTTTTTCTTTGTAGCAGTCATCATTAAAACAAATACATTTTTGAATTAAAAGTTAAAAGTTCCGTCATGACAATATACTACAAAGTGTATGGAGATTTAATAAGTTCTCAATGAATACAAGTTAAAGCTTCCTTCACAATGTCCATTCAAGAAACATTAGATTAGGTCAGATATGATAAAATGGCAGGATAACATAGTGCAAAACTGCACCTCCTACAATCAGGAACATCTTCACACAGAAGCAGAGCTTATGTGAAAACTGGCTGCACAATCCTGATGATGCAGCAATGAACAATCAGATTCAACGAATCCTCAGGCTATCTGAATATGCAAGACAAAGTTACAAGCTCTGACTTAGTTGCAGCAATGAATTTGTTTGAGATTCTGTTAATGTATCCTTCAATGTTAAAGAACTTAAAACAGTCAAAACATGAAGGCAACACATGTACCTGCCAAGCTTTGTTTCCTTGAAGAGTCCATAATACTAAGTTACTATGGCAGGGTGTCAGCTTCACTCGTACTGTTTAGGAAGAGAAACCTAGTATTAAGATCCATCTGCAGGCAGTTTCTGAAGGACATGTAGCTGACCTACAGAGATCCTGCAACTAAACTCCTGTGAAATATTTGTGTGTGTGTGTGTGTCTGTATGTGTGTGTCTGTCTGTGTGCCTGTGTGTTTGTGTCTTTGTGTGTCTGTCTTTGTGTGTGTGTGTGTGTGTGTCTGTGTGTGTGTGTGTGTCTGTGTGTGTGTGTTGTGTCTGTGTCTGTGTCTATGTATATGTGTGTCTATGTCTGTGCGTGTCTGTGTCTATGTCTATGTCTGCGTGTGTGTTGTGTGTGTCTTGTGTCTTGCAATGCACAATAAGAAACAAAGCTAAGTTGCATTTCTTTTTCACGTTTTTATTCCAGCAAATATACTCAGAACCATTTCAAGTATTTCTAGATCAACATTGGAATGGGTGCAGAGCAGGGTAAATTTCAAGCTTTTAGTTAGTAGATTTTTCATGTGAGTTATCACCATAACAGTATTTCCGGACAATATTTACTTGCCCTAAGAGGGTGATGGTTGCCTCTCCTCTAAACAATCCCAGTCAGTGTGATGATGCAAACTAAAGCTCCACATGCACCAGCCAGTTTCGTAACAGTTTCTACCCTACTGTTGTTAGAATACTGAGTAGACTCACAAACTTAACATTTGCCTGCACCTGTGTTTTTGCTTTTGCTGCTGTTTATCTATTATTTATTTTTCTATGTTACTTAACTATATGATCTGCCTGTATTGCTCACAAGACAAAGCTTTTCACTGTGCCTCAGAACATGTGACAATAAATTCAATTCAATTCAATTCAATTCGATAGTTCTTCCATGATAGTATTAGGCAAGGAACCATTATTTTAGAGAGAATATAACTCAACTCCTCAGCTAACTAATTTTTCCTATCTGTTTGTTTGTGTTATGTTTCTTCTGCTTTAGGTGCTTTATGGTCATATTGGCAAGGCAGTATATACATCCCATTTGGAATTGTCCTGACATTATGGGACTGGATCTGACCAGGTGAAAATGGCAAACGCCATCTTGAAGTAGATTTGACAATGTACCTTTCCTGTACATTGAAAAACACTCCACGCAGCTAAGAGGAAAAATGAGGATGGGGTGCAGGCCTTGTGCGTGCAAGGTAGCTTCAAGCGTGGTAGACTCTCCATCTGTTCTGAATGTATTCTGAATATATCATTGCTCTGGAAATGTTTCATGAGAAGTGTAGAGGAAGCTTTTGTTTGTATAAAACCAATGCTGTACCTATCCTGGGAGCATTTGGTGGGCCAGAGTGGAGGGAGATCACAAATGTTCTGTAGGGAGGAAATTTATATCCTTAACCAATCTAGCCTACATGTGAATCCAGTCACTTTTAATGTGGTTAACTTTTCACAGCCACAAAGTAGCTGAGCTAAACATGGAATTATATTAAACTGGTGTGATTAGCACAAACACACACACACACACACACACACACACACACACACACAAACACACACACACACACACACACACACACACACACACACACACACACACACACACACACACACACACACACACACACACAAATGATTCACCAGGAAGATCATCACCACATTTCTGTATAAATTAGGAATTGGCAAGAAATGACAGGCGTGTCAAAATAAGCACATTCTGGTAATACCTAGTGAAGGCTCTGTACGTTTTCCTAACTCCACCATGGTATGGTGCCTCTCACTTCATTCTGGCTGCTGTTATAGTGAGGGCTATGGATGGTGCTAAATACCTAAAGAGTGTTATATTAAACAGACTAACTATGAACTGTCTAATCTCAGCTACTACCTTTGAAGTGGAATGAGAAATTTTTACCTTTTGTGTTTTTACAATATGTTACCAAGAATCTTTTTCGATGAAGGGCTTATGCTCGAAACGTCGATCCTCCTGCTCCTCGGATGCTGCCTGACCAGCTGTGCTTTTCCAGCACCACACCCTCAACTCTGATCTGCAGCATCTGCAGTTCTCACTTTCTAGGTGCAGAGCAGGGTAGCCTTCAAGCTTTTAGTTAATAGATTTTTCATGTGAGCTATCACCATAACAGTATTTCCGGACAATATTTACTTGCCCTAAGAGGGCGATGGTGATCTCCCCTGTAAACAATTACAGTCAGTGTGATGATACGTTTGAACATTGGATTTTGGAACTCTGCTATTCTAGACATATCTCAATCCCCACCTCCACCATCGTTCAAGCAGAGCTGAACAATTATCAGAATAAATGGCAGGGGAAAAATAAAGCAGTGTTATGATTGGAGGAGTTCTTCCTCCAGTCACAGTTTCTGTCTCTCTCACGTGCTCTCTGCTCAAGAACATCCAATTACAGTTTCCGTCCCTCCCACTCTTGCTGTTCCTCCACATGCAAGGACCTATAATTGGGCGAGCAGCAAGGACATGAGGTTGGGAGCCTAAGATTGGACGTTGAGGAGGAATTATTCTGCTGTTCTCACTGCTGCCATGTAGGAGACCTGCAGCTATCCTTCATTGAAGATCCCATTTTCCAACCATGTATTAAACAGTGAGAAAACCTCACTAGTGAGTGGTGAAGACATATTTGCGTCCATTTCTAAGCATTAACATCTCATTATCAGCTGATCTCACCTCATTGATGTACCGTCTCCCATTCTCTTACTCACTAGACAGAAATGAGGTGGCAGGATGTCCCAATACGAAAATCAGAATTTGATTGTCACTCGATTTTGCATGATGCTCCTATGTAGCTCCACTTTGAACAACATCTGAGGGCATGCAGCAATGGAAGCAACTACATAGAGGTTACTGGACAGAAAAAGGCTCTTTGGCCTTTAGTCGACGCCAGTCAAAAACAACCGATTAACTATTTTAAAACCAAATTCCCGTACTTGTCCCTTGGACCTGTATGTCTTGGTATCGCAAACATACATCTAAATACTTCTTAAATGTTACGTGGGTTTCAACCTCTACCAGTTCCACAGACAGTGAGTTCCAGGTGTCTACCACAGTCTTAGTAAAAATAAATGCACCGTACTTCCTCTAAATGATCTGCCCCTTAGCTTAAATCTATGTCCTGGTCATTCATCCCTCCATCAAAAGGAACATTTTCTTCCTGTCAATCCTAACTCTGACCCTCTTATTTTATACATCTCAATCATGTTGATAAGATGATAAGGTCATATCTTTCATCAGTCTCCTCTGCTCTAAGGAAAACAATCCCCATTTATTCTCTTCATAAGTAGGACTCTCCAGCCCAGGAAACATCCTGATAAATCTCCTTTGCACCTTCTCCAATGCAATTACATCACGTTTATAATATGGATTCCAGAACTATACACAACACTGTAATTGAGACCCAACAAATGTTTTATACAGTTCCTGCACAATCTCAAGCAAAGTCAGAAATTACTGGGGTAACACAACGGTCATATCCAGTAGTACAGCAGCAGAGTAGAATGCTCCAGCCGGACCTTCTCCACTCTTTCTTATCTTTTTCTTTATTTTCTCTCTCTCCTTCCTTCTCCCCCTATTCTCAGCTTCTGACTCCCAGCTTCTGAAGCAGGGTTGGCAGAGATGCCAGCAGCTCAATATGAGGACGCCAGTGACTAGCAGTCGGAGTGAGGATGCAGGCGACCAGCAGCCCATCGTAGATTAGGGCGAGCTGGCTGATGCATGAGCAGGGGGTAGTGGTCCGTGCAGGAGTGGGGGTAGTGGCCTGGTGCATGAGCAGAGGTAGTGGCATGATGCAGGAATGGGGGTAGTGGTCTGGTGCATGAGCAGGGGAAGTGGTCTGTGCATGAGCAGGGGTAGTGGCCTGATGCAGGAGTGGGAATAGTGCCCTGATGCAGGAGCTGGGGTAGTGGCCTGATGCAGGAGTGGGGGTAGTGGCCTGGTGTTGGAGTGGGAATAGTGGCCTGATGCAGGAGCAGAGATAGTGCCCTGATGCAGGAGCTGGGGTAGTGGCCTGGTGCAGGAGTGGGAATAGCGGCCTGGTGCAGGAGCAGAGATAGTGCCCTGATGCAGGAGCTGGGGTAGTGGCCTGGTGCAGGAGTGGGAATAGCGGCCTGGTGCAGGAGCAGGGGTAGTGGCCTGGTACAGGAGTCGGGGATAGGCGCCTGGTGCAGGAGCAGGGGTAGTGACCTGATGCAGGAGCTGGGGTAGTGACCTGGTGCAGGAGCTGGAGTAGTGGCCTGATGCAGATCTGGGGTGGTGGCCTGATGCAGGAGTCGGGGGTAGTGGCCTGGTGCAGGAACGGGGGGGGTAGACGCCTGGTGCAGGAGTTGGGGTAGTGGCCTAGTGCAGGAGTTAAAGTAGTGGCCTGGTACAGGAGTGGGGGTAGTGGCCTGGTGCAGGAGTGGGGTAGTGGCCTAGTGCAGGAGTGGGGTTAGTGGCCTGTTGCAGGAATGGGGATGGTGGCCTGGTGCAGGAGTGGGGGTAGTGGCCAGTTGCAGGAGTGGGGGTAGTGGCCTGGTGCAGGAGTTGGGGCAGTGGCCTGGTGCAGGAGTGTGGGTAGTGGCCTGATGCAGGAGGTGAGGTAGTGGCCTGTTGCATCCTCTGATATGAGTGCAGGAGCTTGGACATGGTCGGTCAATCACATGGGGCAGTCAAGGTCAGTAACCCCACTGTCTGGGGAGTGGGGCCAAGGATAACCTTGTAGGTTTAGACCCCAGAGTCAAGGTGAATCAGTCAGGGTAGGTGGAGATTAACAGGTTACTTAAAAAGGTTTGGTGGGAATTTGGACAATCTAAAAGCTAACGGGGTCAATGGGGAGGGTAACTAAGAAATGAATTTGAATATTTGATGGGGGGAGTGGAGGCAAGTGATCTAGACTGAGAGGCTGACTATGTGACTGCCATTTTCTTGTCTGGTTAACTCAGTTGGCTGCACAGCTGTTTTGCAATGCAATGTTTTCAATTCCCACACTAGCTATGGTCAGAATGAAAATCCCACCTTCTCAAACTCTCCCCTTGCCTGAGGTATAGTGGCCCTTAGGTTAAACTCACCACCGGTCATTTCTCTCTCTCTCTATGATCCTCTTGGATTATGACAACTAACCAAATACCAATTGTGCAATGGAAATGAAAATGGCTATCTTCACATTCAGAGAGTCACAGGGCTAAGTGTTTCATCCTGTGACAAAGGGTGCTCCATTTTCATGTGATGAGGCCCTTAAAAGTGCAATAACTTTAAAAGGACATACACAATGCAGGAGAAAGACACCTATGGTCACAAAATGCTGTATCTGAACCTTACCTACTCATCTACTTGTGGACTCCATCTCTTGGCCCTAAGAACCATTGATACATTATGCAACATTACAAGTCAACTTCACTAATGGCTGTGATGCACAAGCAATGTCCTGTGGCCTGAAAAGATTCCACCTTGTTACCAAAGTAATAATCAACTTCCAAATTCCCATATCAATCCCAGGAGTAGGTGCAGGAGCTGCTCACTTCACACCTTGGACCATGAAGCATTGTGTAGCACTCAGGCTTATGAGTCTCTGAACCTTCAATCTTGTAGCTGCAGTTAGGCAGATATTTGGTCACTCAACTGATGATGAAAAATGAATACATATTTACAAATGTTACAACATGTTTGCAATGAAGTATCACCTGCACCACCTACATGCCTTCAGAAATTTATCTTCTTCTTTTCAACCTTCTACACTTTGTTGCAATCCTGGATTCTACAGCTAATGGGGAGGGAACCTGCCCTACAGTGGAGACTGATACCCTCACAGTTTTGATAGGTGACCCCGGGGTATTTGTCGCCAGAGAGCCAGACATTCTGAGTATGTCCTGCCCAGAGTTAGGTGCACCTTCCTCAGAGCAAACACCCACGCAGCTGAAGGTGGTAAGGGAAGCGGAGATGAAGGCCCAGCCATCGCTGGAATGTCTTGGAAGGAGAATCCCTGTATGTGGGTTCTCCTCCAGCTCCTATCTCCTTATGAGGAAGAGTAATGCAGTTAAATCAACTTCCATGTCAGCCACTAATCTGCCCATGGAGGCAGCCAGAGACTCACAGACCAGAGGTGCAATCAATTTTGCTTGTCAGTTTTCCCAGTGGCTCCAACAAACCTGCTTGATACTACTCATACAGTCTGCTGGTGCATTTCTATGATGTTCTTAATTGCCAAATCTCCTGCCCAGTGGCTGAGTAGGTAGGTGCCTTGAGTCCGGAAGTGGGTTCTGCACCGTTTCTTCCTCAAACTACTGGGAAGATATTGGGGTGAAGTTCCCACGATACCAAATAGAGGCAAGGGTTACAATCTAAAGTGTTGAAATCTACATTAAGTCCAGAAGGCTGTGGAGTGCTGACTGAATAGGTGCGACTCTGTTTGTTGAGGTTCCATTGAGCTTCATTGGAACTCTGTAGCAGATCAGGGCAGAAAGGGTGGTATGAGATCAAGGTAAAGAATTGAAACAATTAACAACAACAAACTCCAGGTCATGCTGTGGACTGAATGGAGGTGTTCCATGAAGCTCTTTCCCTGCCTGAGTTTGGTCTTCATGTTGTAGAGAAAAGCACATTTTGAAGAGTGACTACAGTGTAGAAAATTGAAAGAAGTTTGAGTAGATCATTGTTTCACTTGGATGGATTGTTTAAGGTATACAGAAGTCCTTGAAGGCATCAATAATTTAAGATTGATGCAACTAAATGAAACTCTGATTTAAAGTGTTCTTAATGCAAGTGTCATATACATGGACTTCAGTAAGGCATTTGACAAGATTCCCCATGGTATGCTGACGGAGAAAGTGAAGTTGCATGGGGTCCAGGGTGTATTAGCTAGATGGATATGAACTGCTGGGCAACTGGAATGGAGTTTCTCAAAATGGAAAACTATGAACAATGGTGTTCCCCAGTGTTCCGTGCTAGGAACACTGTTGTTTGGAATATAAACAAATGATCTGGAGGAAGGCATAGGTGGTCTGATTAGTAAGTTTGCAAATGACACCAAGATTGGTGGAGTACCAGATAGTAAAGGGGATTGTCAGAGACTGCAGCAGAATATAGGTAGATTGGAGAGTTGGGTGGAGAAATGGCAGATGGAGTGCAATCTGGGCAAATACAATGAGATTCATTTTGGAAGATCCAATTCAAGAGCGAACTGTACAGTAAATGCCCTGGGGAAAATCTGGGGGTTCAGATCCATTTTACCCTAAAGGTAGCAATGCAGATCGATAGAGTGGTCAAGATAGTTTATGGGATACTTTCCTTCATTGGATAGGGTATTGAGTGAAAGAGTTGTCAGGTCATGTTCCAGTTGTTTAGGACTTTGGTTTGGCCACATTTGGAACATTGCTTAAAGTTCTGGTCGCCACGTTACCACAAGGATGTGGATGCTTTAGAGAGAGTGCAGAAGAGGTTCACCAGGATGTTGCCTGGTATGGAGGGTGCTAGCTATGAAGAGAGGTTGAGTAGATTAGGATTACTTTCATTAGAAAGATGGAGGTTGTGGGGGGATCTGATTGGCATACATAAAATCATGAGAGATATAGACAGGGTGGATAGCAAGGAGCTTTTTCCCAGAGTGGGCGACTTAATTACAAGGGGTCACAAGTTCAAGGTCAGAGGAGAAATGTTTAAGGGAAATATGCGTGGAAAGTTCTGACACAGAAGGTGTGATGGGTGCCTGGAACGCTTTGCCAGCAGAGGTGGTATAGGCGGGTATGATGCATGGGCTGAGAATAGAGGGATACAGGTCCTTGGAAAATAGGTGACAGGTTTAGATAGAGGATCTGGATTGGCGCAGGCTTGGAGGGCCAATGGGCCTGTTCCTGTGCTGTAATTTTTTTTGTTCTTTGTTCTCAATACCTAACATTCTATGGCATGTCCTTATGAATGCTAGGAACACTAAACACTAATGAGTAGACAAATATTCTCCTCAAACTTTTAAGACTCATCATGGTGCATATAACATTTTGGTGCAATTATATATATATATATCTGTACTTAAAAATCCCACAACTTAACATTGCTGCTGCCAATGTACAGCCCAATTGTCTGCTTACTGGTTTGAGTCATAGCATCATAGTGACTTAAGCACAGAAAAAGCCCATTGTGTCCATGCCAGTCAAAACCAACCACCTAACTATTCTAATCCCATTTTCTAACACTTTGCCATTGCCTTGAATGCCTTGGTTACCAGGCTTAATGGCAGCAAACATGTGCTATCAAGTGAAGTCTTCTGTTTCCAGTCTTCTAAGATCCTTTTACACAGAGCTGGGAGATCTCTGAACATCTTTACCACTGGTAGCTTCCTAGAACTCTGCAAATTTTCGTCCCATAATCACTGTGAAAGAAAAACTAGGAAAGGCATTAAAGTTCTTGGAGTAATGTCTCATTTGAAAAATGACACCCCATACAGCAAAACACTCCTTAAGTAGGTTTACAGTAAAAGGGAGATACGGTTTAAAAAAAAGCTATTTGAGTCAAAAATCCTTTCAATACCATAGCAGCTAGTGGGCAGTCAGAGAAAGTTAGAATCATAAAATATGGAAGTAGAGGGTGAATATTCTACTCAAATATAAGAAATAATGAGCAATATATGTCCTTCAAACAAAAATATCCCTAAGTAAAATCCATGACAAGCTGCGAATTCCAGCTAGAGTAAATAGGCTCAAAGCAAATGCATCCGTGGAGGTGTGGTATTTGTCACCACATGCTATGACTGGCAATCAATAGGATTTTGGTGAGTTACAAGAAAATTGGAAGCAGAATCATTTATTCTACATTTTCAAAAGCAGTGTCACAAGTAATTATGAACCCATTAGTTTTCTTTTTAATCCAAAATAAAAGAGTTGAGTTTCATTTGCAAGGATCTCTGTTCATTGATAATTGAATAAACAGCATTAAGCATGTAATCACATAGGAGCTATTCAGCCTGGGCAACTTCCTGAACCTGTCAGGAATTGATGGAGATGATAATCTGTGGTGAACTCTACCTCAACCATTGAATTGAATTTATTGTTATGTGTACCAAAGCACAGAGAAAAGCTTTGTTTGCGAGCAATACAGATAGATCACATAGTTAAGTAGCATAGATAGTAAATAATAGGTAAACAGTGGCAAAAACAAAAACAAAAACACAGGTAAAGGCGACTGTTAAGAGTTTGTGAGTTCATTCAGTATTCTAACAACAGTAGGGTAGAAACTGTTACGAAACGTGTGTGTGTGTGTGTGTGTGTGTGTGTGTGTGTGTGTGTGTGTGTGTTCCTTGAAAAACATTACCAGGATGGGATAGATCTTTAATAATGCTGGTGGCCTTTCCTTGACAGCGGGCCTAGTAGATAGATTCTATAGATGGGAGGTTGGTCTTTGTGATTGTCCGGCCGAGTTCACCACTCTCCGATCTTGAATGGTACAGTTGCCATACCAGGTAGTGATACATCCAGACAAAATGCTCTCGATGGTGTACCTATAAAAATTTGCAAGGGTATTTGCCACATGCTAAATTTCCTCAGCTGCCTGAGGAAGAAGAGACATTGTTGGGCCTTTTTAACAAGTGCATTTGCATGAAGAGCCCAAGAAAGCTTGTTGTGGATGACCACTCCCAGGAGCTTGACACTCTCCACTTGTTCCACCTCTGCTGTTAATGTGTCAGGGGGCATGAGTAACATCCTGTCGAAAGCCAATAATGAGTTCCTTGGTTTGCCAACATTGAGAGCTAGTTTGTTCTCAGTGCACCATTTTTCCAGGTCTTCTACCTCCCATCTATAGTCTGTTTCGTCGCCATCTGAGATTCAACTGACTACGATGGTCTCATCACTGAACTTGTAAATGGCATTAGTCTTGTGTTTGGTATCACAGTCATGGGTATACAATGAGTACAGTAGGGGGCTGAGTACGCACCCCTGGAGGGCTCCAGTGTTGAGTGTTAGTGAGGATGAAATATTGTCCCCAATCTTCAGTGATTGTGGGCTGTGGGTCAGAAAACTGAGGATCCAGTTGCAGAGAGTGGGGCTTAGTCCGAGATCACTAAGTTTAGTAATCAGTCTCGAGGGGATTATAGTGTTGAAGGCTGAACTGTAGGCAATGAGTAGGATTCTTACGTAGCTGTTATTGGTGTCAAGATGTTATAGGGAGGAGTGAAGGGCAAATGATAGGACATCTGACGTTGCCTGTTGGTCTGATAGGCAAATTGGAGTGCGTCAAGAGTAGTGGGGTGGTTGGAGTTGATTAACGCCATGACCAGCTTTTCAAAGCACTTCATGACCACCGGAGTTAGGGCCACTGAGCGTTCTCTTTGAGACATGCTGCATGGGCCTTCTTTGGCATAGGGATGATATTGGCCATCTTGAAACAGGCAGGGGCAGTGGCCTACTGCAGGGAGAGATTGAAGATGTCTGAGAAGATCTCTGCCAGTTGATCTGCACATGCTCTGAGTGCACGGTCTGATATTCCATCTGATCCCATCGCTTTCCTTGGATTCACACGAAGGAAAACTACTCTGACCTCTGATGCAGTGATAGGGTTGGGATAGATTCATCAGGACTTGTCAGAATAGTGTTACCTCTCTGCTGAAATTCTGTTCAAAGTGAGCATAGAAGGCGTTGAGATGATCTGGGAGGGATATGTCATTGTCTGCTATCTTGCACTGTCTCTTTTTAGAACCTGTGATGTCATTCAGTCCTTGCCATCATCACCAGGTGTCTGTCTGGGTCTCTAGTTTGGATCAGTATTGGTCCTTGGCTGTCTTAATGGTTCTGCGTAGGTCATACTTGGATTCCTTATATTTGAGTGGGTCTCCTGATCTGAAGGCCTCACGCCTGGTTTTTAGCAGGTTCTGTATGACCTGGTTCATCCAGGGTTTCCTGTAGTGGAACGACTGACTTCCTCGGTATGCAGTCCTCCACACACTTGCTGATAAAGTCTATGATGGTGGTGGCATACTCGTCCAAGGTACCTGCAGACTGTTTGAACATGGCTCAATCAGCCGATTCCAGACAACATCGGAGTGGATCTTCTGCCTCCTCCGACCAGCACTGGACCGGTATCATTGAGGGGGTCTCCTGCTTGAGCTTTTGACTGTCAGCCGGGAAAAGAAGCACGGCATTGTGGTCAGAGTTCCCGAAATGAGGGCTGAGGTAGGAGCAGTAGGCATCCTTCACAGTGGTGGAGCAGTGGTCTAAAATGTTTGTGCCCCTGATGGGACAGGTAATGTTCTGGTGGTACTTAGGCAACACCTTCCTTAGATTGGCTTGATTGAAATCGCTAGTCTCAGTAAACAGGACCTCAGGGTGTTCTGTCTCCAGGATGTAAGTGGTGGAGTACAGCACATCCAGAGCTTCCTCAAACTTTGCTTGTGGTGATATGTACGCAGCAATTAGTATAGCAGCAGTAAATTCCCATGGTAGATAGAAGGGGCGGCATTTGATGGTGAAGAGTTCAAGGTTTGAGGAGCAATGGCTACCCAGGGTTGCAATGTCCATGCATCACAAATTGTTGTTTAAAAAGCAAACCTCTCCACCTTTTGTCTTACCCAAGGACGTTGTATGGCCCATACAATGGATAGAAAAACCATCAGCCTGAAGTGCACAGTCGGGAATGGATGGGTTGAGCCATCATAAGGCCATTATAAAGTTCCACATAAAAGGTTAAGCTCAAAATATTCAGAATGCAAGGCAAATCCTGAAAACAGCTAAAGGGTAGGAAGAAGTCTCATTGGAGGATTGAAGTTAGTTTGAAAAGGAAAGTACTGAATGCAGTTTCTTTTGGCTCAGTATTGGGAACGCTACCATTTCTAATTTCCATAAATTAACTGGATTCAGACTCTCAATACAAAGTAGTCAGATTTACAGAGGACACCAAGTTAGAAATTAAACAAAATTAGATTTGGACAAAATACGCAATGAGCAATATACTGGTAGATGACATTTGGTGGAAATTCATTCACTATCCAAAGAAATGTACAGGTAAAGTGCTGCATATGTACAGGAGAAAGATTCAGTCTACATGGTGGTAAAATCATTAAGGAAGGAGATGAAACAGACTCAAGATTCATGATGCATTAAAAGCTTTTCATACAATCAGCATAGAGCTATTCAAGTGCAGGATGTTAATTATATAGCACAAAGAGTACAATATATGTTGGAGATTAGACAAAATCTTGAATACTGTGTCTGATTCTAGTCATCAACCAACCATGGTGACAGTGCAGAGGAGAGTCTCAGGCTGATCTATGTTTCCAGAGGCCTGAAGTATGAGGCCCCAAGAGAACTGAACTTTTCAGTCTAGAAAGGGTACCTGGAAATGACCCACTCGAGGTTTGTGAGGTTGTTGAGGACACAGCAAATCTTGTCCTGGAAACTTGCTCTAAATTAAATCTGGTTAGTTGAAAAAATAGGAAAGAGAGGGAACGTTTTAAGATTGCATTCATGGAATTCTTCACACAATCAATGATTTAAAAAATGTCTTTGACTGATAAAACAAAATAGGATGTGACAGCGCTGGGGCTGGTGAATGGGATTGTTTTGGATGGATGAACTTCCACTTGATCACACAGTAAAGCTGCATTGCACAAACAAGCTCTGCACTGACTAATTTTTAGCAGAACTTCCTGGTTATTAAAATGTCAATATACATACAGAAAAGTGACTTCAGAAGCTGCTTTATTATTTAGAACAATTGATTTTGCTCTAATATGCAAATCCACTTTTTCCTCCCAAGGCAATTGAACATGCTTGGCACTTGTTCAGGCCTGAGTACTTAATTAACTTGTTATATTAAGAACTGAATGTTTGTTTACAAAAGGTGAATGGTGTCATTCCTGCAAATGTCATTTTTTTGTGAGATGTGAAGACTCCTGATAAGATTATGATTTATTGCCAAATGTGGGTGGCACGGTGGCACAATGGTTAGCACTGCTGCCTCACAGCGCCAGAGGCCTGGGTTTAACTCAGATGACTGACTGAGTGGAGTTTGCACATTCTCCCTGTGTCTGCATGGGTTCCCTCCCACAGTCCAAAAATGTGCAGGTTAGGTGCACTAACACTAATGCCTGTAGTGTGAGGTGAAGGGGTAAATGTAGGGGAATAGGTCTGGGTGAGTTGCACTTCGGCAGGTCGGTGTGGGCTTGTTGGGCCAAAGGGCCTGTTTCCACACTGTAAGTAATCTAATCAAATTCTAATAGCCCTTGAGCAAGTGGTGTTGAGCTGCCTTCTTGAACACCATAGACCAAATAGTGCAGGTACCCCACATAGTGCTGTTAGGGAGGAAGTTTCAGATATTTAATGCATTTACATTGAAAGAGCAGTGATATAGTTTAAGGGAAAGGTGATAGCCTAGTGGCTCTGTCACTAGACTAGTAATCCAAAAAATCAGATAGTGTTCTGTTCATAGCCGTTGTGGAATTAGAATTCAATTTATAAAATCTGGAATTAAAGTTCTAATGAGGCTATGAAATCGTTGATGGTCAGCCAAAAAAAAAATCTGGATCACTAATGTCCTTTTGGATAGCAAACTGCTTTCCTTACCTGGTCAGGCCTACATGTGACTCCAGGCCCATAGCAATGTGACTGACTCTAAACTGTCATCTGGACAATTGGCAACAAGCAATAAACGCTGGTCCAGCCAGTGACACCCATATCCTGAGATTGAATCTAAAAAAACTTCAGGAGAGCTTGCCCTGGGAGTTCTCAACATTGTCTCCAGACCCCATGAAGTCTCATGGTGACTGGTCAAGCATGAACAGGGAAAGTTCCTGATGATTATCACATAACCCCCACCACTACCAGCAGTTCCCCAACCTGGCCCACCCTCATTGATTCATCACTTGGCTGATGAATCAGTAGCCCTCCATCTTGAATACCACCTGGAGGATGAACTGAGAGTGTATGCTGGGTGGACACTTCAACGTCCACAGAGACAGTGAGGAGGTTCCAAGTGACCTTGCAAGGTTAAAAGTACCTAAATCTCCCTTCAGAGGGTCGATGTGGACCTGGTGGGCCATAGGGCCTGCTTCCATACTGTAAGGATTCTACGATTCTATGAGAGGTGCCAGACGACTGGAGGATAGCAATCTAGTATTGTTATTCCAGAAAGGATGAAGCAATTACATAGGAAATTACAGACTAATCAGTCTAACCTCAGTGGTGGGGAAGCTATTGGAAGCAATTCGAAGCGATAGAACTAATCCATATTTGGAGAGGCAGGGATTAATCAAGAACAGTCAGCATGGTTTTATTAAGGGGTGATCATGATTGACTAAGTTAATGGAATTTTTCAAGAGGTGATCAGATGTGTAGACAAGGGCAATGCACTTGATGTAGTTTGCTTGGACTTCAGCAAGGCTTTTCATGAGATCTCTATTGGGAGATTGAGTGCATGTGACCCAAGGAAATCTGACTAATTGAATTGGCTAAGTGGAACAAGGTAGAAGATCGATGGTCAAGGATGTTTTGTACTGGAAGTCCATGTCCACTGGGGCTCCATAGGGATCAGTATTGGGCCTTTGCTGTTTACGGTATGTATAAAGTATTTATACCTATATACAGAGGGATGATCAGTAAGATCTCAGGACAACTAAAAATTGAGGCTGGTAAATAGCGAGGAGGATAAACTTACATTTCAGGAGGATATAGACAGGCTGGTCAGATGAGTTTATCAGTGGTAAATGGAATTCAAACCAGATAAATGTAAGATGATGCACTTGGGCAGAATAAACATGGCAATGGAATGTATGATGAAAAGTAGGATCCTGGGCTTTGGTGCACATGCCCATTTGTCCATAGAGGTAGTGGGTCAGATGGTTAAAGTGGTTAAGGTGTATGAGATGCTTGTCTTTATTAGCTGAGGCACAGAGTTTAAGAGCGAGGAGGTAATGTTAGAACTCTGCAAAATTTTGGTTAGGCCACAGTAGAGTGTTGTGGGCAGTTCTGGAATGTGCATTACAGAGGGATATGATAACACTAGAGAAGGTGCAGAGCAGATTTACCAGGATGTTGCCTGGGCTGGGGTGCTTCAGGTATGAAGGGAGATTGGATAGACTGGCATTGTTTCCCTTGGAACAGAAGATGGATAGGTAGGACGTGCCAAGGTGGTGTTGAGTTGGAGGATTGGATCTGGAATGAGGTGGGGGAGGAGAGATTTGGAAACTAGTGAAGTCAATGTTGATGCCATGAGGTTGGAGGGTCCCAAGGCTGAAGATGAAGCATTCCTCCTCCATTTGGTGGGTGGCTTTAACTTGGCAATGGAGGAGGCTCAGGATTTGCATGTCTTTGGGGGTGTGGGATGGAGAGTTGAAGTATTTGGCCAGAAGGTAGTTGTTTTGTGCAAGCATCCCAAAGGTGTTTCCTGAAATGTTCCGTGAATTATTTACTATTTTTTATATACATATATAACTTGGAAATGGATGCAGTATCACTAATTTTGTGGATGACACAAAAATAGGTGGGAAGGTAAGTCTATAAAGAATCTATAAAGTGATGTAGACAGGCTAAATGAATGGGCAGAAACTTGGCAGATGGAATATAATGTGAGAAATTGTAAGGATATGCACCTTGGCAGCAATAATAGAAAAGCTAAATAGAAAATGTCTGCAGAAAGCCGCAGCACAGAAGGATTTGGGAATCCTTTTGCATGAATCACAAAAAGTTGGCATTGAAATCAGTGAGCAGTTGGGAAGGCAAATAAATCGCTGGCTTTCCTTTCAAAAGGAATGGCATGTAAAACTAGGCAACTATACAAGGCACTAGTCAGAGCACAGCTGGAATACTGTGGATAGTTTTGGTCCCCTTATGTAAGGAAAGATATACTGGTACTGGAGATAGCCCAGAGAAGATTCACTAGGCAGAGTTTGGATAGAGAGGGATTTCCTTATCAAGACAGGTTGAGTATGTTGAGCTTTTACTCATTGGATTTTCAATGAATAAGAGCTGAAACATATAAGATTTTTAAAGGGCTTGATGAGGTAGATGAGGAAAGGTTTCTTCCCCTTGTGGGATCTTCTAGGATCAGAGAGCATCATCACAGAGTAAGGAGTTGTCCAGCTAAATCAGAGGTGAAGAGGTTTTTTTTTCTCTCTGAGACGGTGACGAGTCTGTGGAATATGTTGCCGTGGAGAGCTGGGTCGTACAGCATATTCAAGGCTGAGATAGACAGATGTTTAAGTGTCAAGGATAATAGGGGTAAGGCTGGAAAGTAGATTCAGAATCACCAGATCAGCCATGATCTCAGTGAATGGAAGTATAAGCTTGAAGGGCCAAATGGCCTACTTTCGCTCACATATTTTGTGGTCTCTCCGGAACATTAGTCCCAGTGCACTTCACCTGATATTCATACTGGTGCAGCTCCCTCTTTCCCAACTGCTGCAGCCAGAGCATCATGAACCATTGGTTTCTCTCATTACAACCTTGGAATAGAGCATTGAACCCTCTCATCTTATTTATGTTTTTGTCAATTTGCTCTTGGATTAAGTGGCAGCCCAAAAGAATGTTATCTTTGTGTTTTTTCTTTTCAATTTAACCCTTAGGTGCTCACATTCTGTCATCAGAAATCTTAACATAGAAATATGAAAACAATAAGGAACAGGAGTAGGCCATTTGACATTTTAAGACTGCTCTGCCTTTTACCAAGATGTTGGCTGGTCATCCAACTCAGTTTCCTGTTCCTGCATTCTCTCCATATTCATTGAGCCCTTCAGCCCAAAGAACTGAATCTAAATCTTTCTTGAAAATACTCAATGTTTTGGCCTCAATAGGCTCACCTATATCAATTTCTCCTTATTTCAGTCCTAAATGTTCTACCACATATCCTTAGACCATAGCCCCTGGTTCTGGACTCCCTGGTCATTGAGAATATTCTTTCTGTGTTTAACCTATCTAACCCTGTTAGAATTTTATAATTTTCATTGGGAACCTCCCCACCACACCCCACACCCCACCCCCTTCAATGAATATAGTCATAATTGATTCAATTTCTTAATTCCAGAAATCAGTTTTTTAATGTCACTGGTATCAACAATAACTTGTCCCTCACTCCAATTTGCAGGCCCCTTAAGATGTCTTTAATCTTGGCACACAATAGGCAATACAGCATCCAGGACTCACATTCTCGGCTCTAAAGTGCCATATCTTAGCTACATGGTTCCTTACTCCACCTGCATTGCTTTTAACCTTATCCAATTCAATGGATTCTACTGGTTATATGGTCTATGTATCCATCTTTCCAGCAGTCTCTGCTCTCAATTATACAAACTAGAAGAAGCCCAACTGTAATGGACAATTGCAAGGGCTGTCTCTCTTTTAGTGCCATGTCTTGCATCACCATATCTACCTTACAGCTATGCCTTCCTGTAGAAAAAAAAATCAGGAGTACCTAACTCAAAAATACCCTGGTAACTTTATCCCTTCCTGATATTTCATGGTGGTGAAAATGTGTTGCTGGAAAAGCGCAGCAGGTCAGGCAGCATCCAAGGAGCAGGATACTTCATGGTGTCCAAAGTTCAGATTCCAGCTCATCAACTTCAAGACAAGGTTCTTCAAGTTGCAAACAAAAAGTAAATATGAATCGCTTTAGTGTCCACAACTTCCCACGTTCTACAGCTGTAACACATCGCCTGCCACCTTTAATGCCTTTTATTTGATTAATTAAGTTTAAAAACGTAAGAAAAGTTATTGGTATATCAAGTGGTTAACTAGTTACGTTCAGTTCTGCAGTACATATATCTCAGTAGCATTTTAAACTACTATTGCCAGCCAGGAGAAAAGAAATTCAACGACCACCCATTATCTACTTAATTCCAGGATTCAACTCTCATGATCCAAGTGATGGCTCCTTCTCTCCACCCACCCCATTTATATGAAGGATCAGAACAATACCTCCTCCATACTGCATTGTATTCTTTCACTGACCAACTTCCTAGGCTGCTGTCAGTTCCAAACTTCTGTGGTTGTGCTTGCTTGCTTCTTGTGCTTAGGAAGACCACCTGCCATACATTACCTGAAATTCTACAGAGATAAGGTGAAAGAAACCTCTTCTAACTAGTTATCTTTTTAATATATTTTTTTACTGAAAAATTTTTACTCTTTTACAAAAAAACTGAAAAGTTCTAAAAGTACAGAAGTACAGAAAAATATAAATAATATCACATTATTGTATTGCAGTAACATTAACAATTAACCGCCCACTATGCTTCAATACACAGTTGTCTCATATTTACTAAAGTAACCCGAATTAGAATAAACTCAAATTAAATAATATAGTATTAAATTAAGTTACAATCCACTAAAGTTAAATGACATTAATTACACTGCATTATAATACTGCACTCGCTGCACCTCCACTGGAGCTCCTGTCCATGGCAACAACAGTTATTTCCTAAGCCTTCCACCGTGACCCTCCCCCCACCCCACGATCCCCGGGCCATCATATACAGCCCTCGTGGCCAAATAAAGGCCCTAATCAATACCACCAACAGATCCATGTCAATGTAATTTCAAAAAGGCCACCATGTCTTATAAAATTGCTCCTTTCCGTGGCGCACCATACTTGGCAGATAATCTTGAGGGACGTGTTCCATCACAAGTCAGCGCCACCCCTCAAGATCTGGAGGCTTTTCTGATATCCAATTCGTTAGGATGTTCTTCCTCACACAGTGTGTAAGAATGTTAAATAACTTATTCCCGTGCTCACCCAGAGAGGACAGATTCAGTAGTCCCAAAAGAAGGGATACCAGATCCTCTCTAACTTCCCAGGATCCTCTGAAGCTCATTCACTAAAGCACCCCAAATATTCACGAATCTTGTAACAGGACCAAAAGCAATGTGTAAGAGTGCCTATGCTGATTTTACATTTGGGACATTTCGGGGAAGATCCTTTCTTAAACTTTGCTATCCTCTCTGGCGCCATATGGGCCTAGTGGAGGATCTTTAATTGTATCGCTTGTGTTTATTGCATATTGAAGTTTTCTTTACATTCCCCCATATGTCCTCCCATGTTCCCGATAAGATTTCTTCCCATAACTTGTGACTCCAAATCTCATGGACTCTCTCCATATCTTCACTGGCCTTCCCATTCTGCAGATGATATATGGTACTAACTGAGAGAGCACCTCCACATCGGAACACTCTTCATTCTATAGCCGACTTGCAGGGCTGGGTCAAGAGCATGACCTTCCTCTGTATGTAATCCCTAATCTGGCAGTACCTGAAAAGGTCCCTATTAAGAATCCCATATTTCTGACTTAATGGGTTGAAAGGCATCAGGACCTCTTCCTCAAATAAATCTCCCAGACAGGAGATTCCTTTACCCTTCCATGCTCTGAAGTCGGAGTCCATTGACCTCAGTCTAAATCCTGAGGCTCCCACTAATGGGGTGAATGGCAAAGTCTTAACAAATTGCCCTCACCCTACTGCATTATCCTCCATGCTTTCACCATACTTATAATATTGGGCTCTCACAGTGCTCAACCACAGACCTCAGCTTATCCATAAACTGTAAGTTTATGAGGGGACAGCTCACCTGTGAGGCCTCAACATTGACTTCAAGTCACTGCATACCCATTCAACTACATATGACAACAGGGCACCTATTTGGTATGTCTTCAGATCTGGGAGGTCAAACCCCTCTGCCCCCCCACCCCCCCACCCACCCCCCCAATATCCTGCAGACTGGTAAATTTAATTAGGGGTGCCCATGGCAGCAAATAAACAATCCAAGCCACCCCTCAAACCTCTGCGGCACCTGTTTGGGTAACTCAACGAGAGCATCCTCATAGGATATAACAACCAAGGAATAACACACATTTTAATCAAGGCTATACAGCCTAGCCATGAGATGGGCAGTCCCTCCCACTAACGCAAGTCCTGCATTATTCTCTCAAACAACTGTCCAAAGTTAGCTCTATGCAGCTGATGGAAGGTAGGGGTAATAAAAATTCCCAGATAGAGAAAACCATTCTGTGATCATCTACAAGGAAACTCCATTCTGTCCTCCAGCTTCTGTACTTCCACCAAGCCCCCCCCCCCCCCCCCCCCACAGGCATGACTTCTGACTTTGTCAAATTTATCCTGTATCCCAAAAAGCTGCTGAATAATTTAAGTTTTTGTATTAGCTGAGGTACAGACTTTTTGGGGTTAGCCAAAAACAGAGAGACATCATCCGCATAGAGAGTGATTTTGTGTTCCCCAACTCCAACCTTTGGTGCTGCTATTTCAGGGTCCTTTCGGATAGCCTCCACCAGTGGTTCAAGTACCGAGGTAAACAGCAGCGGCAATAGGGGAATCCCACACCAAAATTGCTCAATTTAACCCCATTCATGATAACTGTTGCCTTGGGGTCTTTATATAACACTGCCACCCACCTGGCGAAGGTTCCTCCCAGGCCAAAGAGATCTAGAACAGCAAAGAGATACAACCAATCCACACAATCAAAAGCCTTTTCTGCATCCAAGGAGACCACCACACCCAGAATCAATCTCTACTGACATATTTGCACCATATTCAACACCCGCCTGATATTATTGGAAGAGCTGCAGCCCTTGATAAAACCCATCTGGTCCTGTTTTATAATAACGGGCAGCATATTCCCCCAGCTCAGAGTCAACATCTTTGATAACATATTGAAATCCACATTAAATAATGAGTGGGTCTATACGATGCACAATCCTAGGGGTCTTTCCCTTTCTTTAAGATAAGGGAGATATTAGCCTCCCTGAGAGAGGACGGAAGGCAGTCCTGGCTATACGAATGACTATTACATCTTCAGCAGGGGTTCAGTTATCATGTGTATGAACTCCTTGGGAACCCACCTGGTCTGGTTGCCTTACCACCTTGGAGCTGTCTTACTGCCTCTTGTACCTCCTGTATCGTCAGAGGTGCATTTAAAAGGGAGGCCTGATCTGCATTTATACCAGGGAGGTGCAGGTTTTCAAAAAAGGATTCCATTCTCGTTATTCCATCCCCACAGCCTTCCATCTGGTATAACTCTGCATAGAATTCCCAAAACCTGGCATTAATCTTTTTCTGCTTGTGAGTGATGTTGCCAGTTCGCTCCCTAATAGACACAATGGAGTGTGGAGCACTCTTCTTCCTAGCCAGGTAAACCAGGTATATACCTGGCTTATCCCCATATTCAAATAGCCTTTGTTTTGCAAAGGAGACCCCTCTCTTCACCACTTGCGTGAGCACTGAGTCCAGAGCAGCCGGAAGACCCAGGACCCGTTGTAGCGTAACATTAAATGGTCCATTATAATATGCCCATCCCCATTCACCTATTGTACTCCATGCTACTTTCTCCCCATCCCCACCCAGCTGTCATTTATCTCTCCATCCTGCAGGCACTCTGCCTCTATTCCTGATGAAGGGCTTTTGCCCGAAACATTGATTTTCCTGCTCCTCGGATGCTGCCTGAACTGCTGTGCTTTTCCAGCACCACTAATCCAGAATCTGGTTTCCAGCATCTGCAGTCATCGTTTTTACCATTATAATATGTCGACTTGGCTGCCCTCAGCTGGGCCTCAAGCATCCGCTACTGCTCTCTTCTCTGCTTTTTCTTGTTGAGTACGAAATGATCAGACCCCTTAAGAACGCTTTGGTGGTCTCCCAAAGAACCAATGGAATACTGGCTGTACCCCAATTGATGTCCCTGAAAGCCCTGAACTCCCTTGTAATATATTGTACAACATTGCCATCCTTCAGCAGAAACAATCCATGTGCCAATGATGTGTATCTATTCCACTACCCTTGGTCTTAACATCCAAATACACCGCCACATGATCTGAAATAGTTATGTTCCCAATCTTGCAGGCCAACCCCAAGTTCAAACAAACCGACAGAACAAATAACATATCAATTCTTGTGTGGTACTTGTGCAGGTTGGAGTAAAAGGTAAAATCCATCCCATTAGGGAGGAGGCACCACCACACATCCACCAGTCCCAACTCCTCACAGAAGTCCACTAACTGTCCAGACTGCAGGAGTGTACATGACAGACCTCCTGGCATCCTGTTTACCCCACGGTTTATGAGAGAATTAAAGTCTCTTCCTCATATGGTGCACCCTAAGAACCATTAATATAGAGACCGCGTCAACTAGAAATTTGAGAGGATGCGCTGGGGGACAGTAAATGTTCAGGATGCCATACTCTTCTCTGTGTATCACCACCTTGAGAATGACGAACTTTCCATACTTATCCTTGCTTTGATCTCTCACCTAAAATGGGAGGTTCCTTCGTACCAGTATGGCCACTACTCTGCTTTTGGAGTTGAAGGAGGAGAATACCCTATCGTATCCCCTCTGCTGTAACTTCAGATGTTCCCTATCAGTTAAATGTGTCTCTTGCAACAGAGCAATGTCAACCCTTGCCTTCCTAAGATTTTTTCCTTTTAATCGGGGAAATGGCTCCCCTTTATATTCCAGATGCACCACCTGAACAGATCACTAACCATGACCGCACACTACAGCCTGCGGTCCCCTGAGAGGAAGAAGTCCATTGAATGTGCGGTGAGTGGAAAAACACAGACTTTATCAAATCTAAAAGCTACTCCTACAATCGCTACTAAAACTATGAAAACTAAGAAAATAACCACTACTCCTAACAAACAAATAAACACAAATACCACAAATCTCCAGAGATCTTCCCCCTCGCCCACATGGGGCATTCACTCCCAACCTTACAGCCATCCTGGCTCCTTCCAGTTAGAGCCATGCTTCAAACCCAGGCAATGGGAAAAAAATGTTATTTATACTCCTGCAAGTTAACGCTGGACACCCTCCCCTCCCCCTCCATACCTCAACCCCACACATCTTTACACCAAAGGAGTAACCACCCCTCACCCAGAAAAAC